>NC_133335.1:54894613-55495757 GCF_042186555.1 Aquarana catesbeiana
GCCTTCCAGTTCTACCAAATGTGAACTTTGTAAGATCAAGATTTGTGTCTTTCTTTTTGGTTTTACACAGGCCTGTTTTCTATAAAATGCACATTTTGATTTTGGATAATGACACCACAAAAATTGTTATACAACAAACATGTCGGTTTGTCAGAAAAACCTTTGGTAAATGCACATGTGATTGTGCAGGTATTAAAAAGATTGTTCATCAAGAATGTGTGGATTATTGTCTCAACGCTACAACACTTTTGGGGTGATGTAATTGTTGTTTTATGAGAAAATGGGGGTAATTTCCTAAGGGCAAATCCTCTTTGCACTACAAGTGCAGTTTCAGTGCAGTTGCAAGTGCACTTGTAGTGAAAAGTGTCTTTGCATTTAGTAAATAACAGCCAACAGTGCTTTGTATAAGGTTACACAATCACGACATTTTCTGCACTCCACACATTTCTGTCAGGGTCAGCTCAAACAAACACAAGCAGTAAATTTCCACAAAGAAGAGCCTGGGGGGAGATGCCTGTCGAGAACTTGAGGTCCTGCAGGCTTCTCCCTGTGGCCAAATACCGCAAGGTAGCGACCAACCTCTGCTGCGCAGTGATGGCTTGCCTCATGCAGGTATCCTGCCTGCTGATATAGGGGGTCAGCGAAGCCAACAAACTGTGAAACACGGGGTCCGTCATCCTGAGAAAGTTCCTGAAATTATCAGGATTATTCTCACGGATCTCACGGAGCAAAGGCATATGAGAGAACTGGTCACGCTGAAGCAACCAATTCTTGGTCCATGAACTCCTCCCCACCCTGTTCATGGACTGGACTTGTGTCAAGGTCAGGACCCAATACCAAGCCCCCGCACAGCACGAACTCTATGAGGAGTACGCATACGAAACATGGCTAGAAAACGGTCGGCTGTTCAGAACAAAGTAACAGAACGCACTGAAGAACAGCAAGGCCTGTGAAGAGCGACCTGAAAAACAGCAACGAGCAGGCAAGATCACACAGAAAACTCCGATACGAACTGACTGCATGCACTGAAGAGCAGATAAAAACCCACAAGCACAAACTGAACGGCAGAAAACGATCTGAAAGCCACGAGTCTGAAAAAGCGCGAATCGTCTCTCACCAAACTTTTACTAACACAAGATTAGCAAAAGGAGCCCAAAGGGTGCCGCGCTTGGTTCTGAACCGGCCTTTTCTAGTCTCGTCGTACGTGGTGTACGTGACCGAGTGGTTGACGATCGGAAATTCCGACAACTTTGTGCGACCGTGTGTAGGCAAAACAAGTTTGAGCCAACATCCGTCGGAAAAAATCCTAGGATTTTGTTGTCGGAATGTCCGAACAAAGTCGGACCGTGTGTACGCCCTATATGAGCGAATTCCTCCATTTTGTATAGCGTTCTAGGGTGTGCAGCACTAGCAGCTCACATACATGTGTTATTCCATTCTTTATTTTATATATTATATATATACAGTGCCTTACAAAAGTATTCATCCCCCTTGGCATTTTTCGTGTTTTGTTGCCTCACAACCTGGAATTAACATGGATTGTTTGAGGATTTGCATAATTTAATTTACAGAACATGCCCACAACTTTGAAGATGTTTTTTTTTTTTTTCATTGTGAAGCAAACAACAAATAGGACAAAATAACAGAAAAAGTCAATGTGCATAACTATTCACCCGCCCCTAAAGTCAATACTTTCTAGAGCCACCTTTGGCGGCTATCACAGCTCCAAGTCGCTTTGGATAAGTCTCTATGAGCTTGCCACAGCTTACCACTGGGATTTTTGCCCATTCCTCCTTGCAAAACTGCTCCAGCTCCTTCAAGTTGGATGGTTTGCCCTTGTGAACAGGAATCTTTAAGTCTGACCACAGATTTTCTATTGGATTGCGATCTGGGCTTTGCCTAGGCCATTCCAACACATTTACATGTTTCCCCTTAAACCACTCAAGTGTTGCTTTAGCAGTGTGTTTGGGGTCATTGTCCTGCTGGAAGGTGAACCTCAATCCTAGCCTCAAATCACACACAGAGTGGTACAGGTTTTGCTCAAGAATATCCCTGAATTTAGCACCATCCATCTTTCCCTCAACCCTGACCAGTTTCCCAGTCCCGACTGCTGAAAAACATTCCCATAGCATGATGCTGCCACCACCATGTTTCACTGTGGGGATGGTGTTCTTTGGGTGATGTGATGTGTTGGGTTTGCGCCAGACATAGCGTTTTCTTTGATGGCCAAAAAGTTCAATTTTAGTCTTATTAGACCAGAGCACCTTCCTCCATACATTTTGGGAGTCTCCCACATGCCTTTTTTGCAAACTCAAAATGTGCCATTTTGTTTTTTTCTGAAAGTAATGGCTTTCTTCTGGCTACTCTGCCATAAAGCCCAACTCTATGGAGTGTACATCTTATTGTCGTCCTATGTACAGATACTCCAGTCTCTGCTGTGGAATTCTGCAGCTCCTTCAGGGTTACCCTAGGTCTCTGTGCTGCCTCTCTGATTAATGCCCTACTTGCCCGGTCAGTGAGTTTTGGTGTGCGTCCGTCTCTTGGCAGGTTTGCTGTTGTGCCATGTTCTTTCTGTTTGGTTAGGATAGATTTGATGGTGCTCCTAAAGATCATCAAAGATTTGGATATTTTTTAATACCTAACCCTGACTTGTACTTCTCAACAACATTGTCCCTTGTGTTTGGAGAGTTTCTTGGTCTTCATGGCAGTTTTTGGTTAGTGGTGCCTCTTGCTTAGGTGTTGCAGCCTCTAGGGCCTTGCAAAAAGGTGTGTATATGTAATGACAGATCATGTGGCACTTAGATTGCACACAGGTGGACATCATTTCACTAATTATGTGACTTATGAAGGTAATTGGTTGAACCAGAACTTTTTATGGGCTAATAGCCGTTCCTGTGTTTTTATTTTTATCTTTACAAATTCCTATTACCTTTTCAGCGGATGTTGTTCTGCTGAAGTAAATTAAAGGTATAAGGGTAATATCTACAAGTGAAGAAAGCACAGATACATTTTAATTAATGCAAAAAATAGTTTTAGTACAGTACATTGCAAAGGTATTTAGAAATAAAAAAAAAAAGATGTTTTGTGTAATTTTTGTGTGCTTCTTTTTATAATGTGACGAAAAAATGAAAATTAACAATAAAAAAAAAAAATTGAAGAAAACTTTTTTTTTCTTTTTAAAGGGTAGCTCCACTTTTGTGGGAAAAAAAATAGCAAAAAAAATAAATAAAAAAAAAAAAAAAAATATATATATATATATATATATATATATATATATATATATATATATATATATATATATATATATATATATATATATATATAGCATATACAATTGTGACAAGTCACATTGTAATTGAGTGTTATTAAAAATTACCTTTCCTTTTCAATCTGCAGCTCTGTAATTTTCTATAAAATGTAATGCAATATGGCTACCTGGAGGTGTTCTGTACAGAGTATGTGTACAGAACGCCCCCCAGATATGTATTTCCTGCTTATGATTGGCTCATTGATTTTCCCAGAAGTCTGCGCTAAGATGCAAGTCAGATTTTTGGCATCCCCTGCAACAAAAATTTCATTTTTGGTGTGATACTCCAATAGAAAAACATGGCTAAAGGGATCCAGATTTTGCAATTTTCCTCATTAGAGGCCTGTAGCTGCAGCAGCTGATTGATAATTGTGAAACAACTCCCATTAGACTCAGGCCGGGTTCACACTTATACGACAAAAGCTCCGACATTGGGAGCTCATGTCGCATGACGTGTGAAAATTAATGTTTCCCTATGGGAGCCGTCTTAACTAGTCTGACACAAGTTGGTCCGACTTTGAAAATGCTCTCTGCACTACTTTGGTCCGACTTTGATCCTACTTCAGCCCATTGAATATCACTGAAGTTGGATCAAAGTCGGATCGCTGTCTTAACTGACCTGACTTTGGCATGCGATTTGTGCTCTAAGAATCTTGAAGGGGAACTCCATGCCAAATTAAAAAAAAAAAACGGCATGGGTTCCCCCTCCAAGAGCATACCGGGCCCTTCGGTCTTGTATGGATTTTCAGGGGAACTCCCCAAAGATACATATCAGACCCTTATCGAAGCACACAGCCCGGCAGGTCAGGAAAGGGGGTGGGGATGAGTGAGCGCTGTCTTCTCCCTCTGTTCTTCTTCCGATGTTGACTCAACGCTCTCTCCCGCTCTAATGTCGGGTGAGCGGCGTGCCACTACTTATATTGGCATGGGACAGGGTCACTGCGTGATGTCATCCGGAGGCCTCACCCCTTATGACATTGCTGTCCGGGGCATGATGAACAGTGACGCCATAAGGGGTGGGCCTCCGGTGACCCCGCCCCATGCCAATATAAGTAGTGGTACACCGAGCACCCGGCATTAGTGAGAGCTTCGAGTCGACATCGGAAGAAGAACAGAGGGAGAAGGCAGTGGAGAAGACCCAGCAAAAGAGTGAAAAGATAGCGGAGAAAACCCAGCAGAGGCAGAAGAAAGCGGACAGAGGGAGAAGAACCGGAGTGAGAGCGGAGAAGACCCAGAGAGGGGATAAGAAGTCGGAAGAGACGCTGGAGCTGCCTTAATAAATTACTTTAAAAACCTGTGTACTGCATTTTATTTTTGACACTTTTTTTAGGTGAATGGGTAGGGGTACAATGTACCCGATACTCATTCACATAGGGTGGGGGCCGGGATCTGGGGTTCCCCTTGTTAAAGGGGGCTTCCAGATTTTAATAAGCTCCCCGCCTGCAGACCCTGACAACCAATGGCCAGGGTTGTTCGGAAGAGGCCCTTGTCCTCATCAACATGGGGACAAGGTGCTTTGGGGTAGGGGGCGCAGGGCCCCCCTGCCCCAAAGCACCTACCCCCCTATGTTGAGGGCATGTGGCCTGATGCGGTTCAGGAGGGGGAGAGCGCTCGCTCCTCCCCACTCCCTTTCCTGACCTGCCGGGCTGTGTGCTTGGAAAGTCCCACATTCCTTTCTTGTCTTCCATATATACTGTAAGTGTAAAAATTGTATCCGCGCTTACAAACAAAAAGCCTGCGACCCCTATTACTCAGGGAGGTCATACAGCGCTTACCTGGATCTCTGATCCACTGAAGAGGTTTATACCCAGAAGACGGATCCTAGGTATGGTATAGACCCATGTCCCACTAAGCTCCTTGCAAAGAGAGCAGCCAGTGGAATTGGTATCCAGACCATCTTGTGTACATCCAGAGTATGGATCTTATGTTTGGTAATAACCCACGCTTTACTATGCTCCTATAATGTGGAGTCCAGTTATCTGGTAAGGGCACAGCCATTTTTCTTTTCACGGTGGAAGGTGTACTCCGGGTGTTTAATCATATAATACTGTTGAGACACGAACACCAAGGGTATTTTCACTCATTTTGGATTCCTAAGTGGACTGATCATTGCGGTTTTGGATTACTTTGTGAACTGATTATTACACACACACACATATTATATACAGTATATATACACACACTCACCATATATTTTTTAGCGCAGCAATCTTTAGTTTATACTGTACATAGATCACCCAGATTAGAATATTTTTTTCTCAACAAAAGTGAAGTTACTCTTTAAATTATTTTTGCTACGCTGAGAAAATGTGTAGTACAATAAAATCAATTCAGTTGGCAGAATATTTATTTACACAGTGTAAAGATAAGTGGAGCGTCAAGGTTAAAAACCTCCACAAGTCAATTGCCTCATTCAAAGTCCAGCATTTCCTATTTACCTGAATCAGGGACGGAGGTACATTCATTGTGCCTCATTTAAAGTCCCAAAACACCCCCCTCTTATTTATATGCATTAGGGATGGAGGCAATTGATTTTTGGATTGGCAGTGTTCCCCTGCCGTCCATGTGTGAGGTCTGTCTTGGTTGTTAGTGCACCCTATCCAGGGTCCACACACTTGAGACATCTACAATGCCATGTCTATAGCACCTGGCAGTATATTTGGCATTGTACTACAAGTATATTTGCATTTGATTAATAAAACATGTATATAATAATGACATATGCAATATCTGCAATAGTGACGTTCCTCATTCATAGTCCCACTAATTTCCTTTTTTATACATATATATAATAGGGATGGAGGTTCTGTCTCTATGGTGTTTGGCAGGTCATATCTCTTTTTCTTCACCAATTTTGGGTGGAACACACCTGTTTCTATATAGTGACCTGCCAACGCCTTTATACCATCTGATATCAAGCCCATTTTTTTAAAATTACAATTTACCTACATACCAAAATATTTTACTAGTGGGCCTCAGTTATTCTATATGATTCAATCGACATTGAGGCTGGTCTCGGTTGGGGATGGGGGGGGGCGCCCTTTCCTTGTCTTCATTCCGGAGCTGCGATGCCTAGCAGTGCTTCCCTTCTGTGTCTCTCTTGAGATATTGGCGGGGTGCCCTCCTACACATCGGCATCATGCTATGACCTGTTTGTGGCATCTTTTGATGCCACAATGCAGGGACATCATCTGTTCATCTCACGCTGGAGCTGGGGTTGGTGTGGCTCTACTTTGGCACTTGCGCCAGTGGTGGATCTTACTGTCAACTCCTATTCTCATTCGACGTTGTGCATGGCGTTGTCGGGGACTCGCCCCACACATCAATTACATAAGCAGGTGAGCTTGATTGCCTTACCATTTCACTATGTGTTTTACACCATGGAGGTAGCACACACAGCTCATTCACTGAACACATACACGTAAGTTATGCACATTTTTTTCTAGACCCCCCTCTTTTTTTTTCACACATGCAACATACCCATTTATATTAGTGTGTGTGTGTATCTATCTATCTATCTATCTATCTATCTATCTATCTATCTATCTATCTATCTATCTATCTATCTATCTATCTATCTATCTATCTATCTATCTATAGATAGATGATAGATACACACACACACACACATAACACTTATTACATTTTATTTATTTTTTCCTTCATCCCAAACACTCGTCATGTTTTTTCTTACATATTTTTCACATATCTATATGCATTTTTTTCAGAACACTATATTTGCAATCATCCCCACACATGTGGAATGTGGTGTGGCAATTGAGTATGCTATGTGGATGTTTTCTTGGCCAGAGCGGGGTTCCTTGTCCCATCTTCCTCGATGTTAGCCAAGCACAGTGCTTTAGACGACCTGTGAGTATAGATCCCTTTCTCCCCAAGAGGTTTTTTCTCCCCTTACGGGTAGAATATATTAACTAATAATACATATCCATTTGTATTTACAGTTTATTTCTGTACCCAACTCCTGATGAATAGCATATAGTCATGAGTCAATAGTACTATGTAACTATTAATGTGTATGTGTATCTTTTTTGTTTTTACAGCAGCTCTGTTGCATATGGTGTACCAATGCTTGTTAATAGGAAATATCTTGTATTATATCTACAATTAATCATGCTCAAGATTGATATTATTCATCTTATTGCCAAATGCCGTTTCTATGACATGTGTACATATAACGAAGGAGTGGCTTCACAACAACTCCATGACTCTTCTTGAATGGCCCAGCCAGAGCCCTGACTTAAACCTAATTGAGCATCTCTGGAGAGACCTAAAAATGGCTGTCCACCAACATTTACCAACCAACCTGACAGAACTGGAGAGGATCTGCAAGGAGGAATGGCAGAGGATCCCCAAATCCAGGTGTGAAAAAAACTTGTTGCATCTTTCCCAAAAAACTCATGGCTGCATTAGATCAAGAGGGTGCTTCTTCTAAATACTGAGCAAAGGGTCTGAATACTTAGTACCATGTGATATTTCAGTTTTTCTTTTTTAATAAATCTGCAAAAATATCAACAATTCTGTGTTTTTTCTGTCAATATGGGGTGCTGTGTGTACATTAATGAGGAAAAAAAATGAACTTAAATGATTTTAGCAAATGGCTGCAATATAACAAAGAGTGAAAAATTTAAGGGGGTCTGAATACTTTCCGTCCCCACTCTATATGTATCCATTATGTTCATGCCATGTGTGCATGTGTATATATATATATATATATATATATATATGAAAATACTTTACTTGTTTCATACTATTGTCACAAATAAATAATGTTTACTAACCACTCTACCTCCACAAGTCAATCAATTGCCTCATTCAAAGTCCCACATTCCTTTCTTATTTTCCATATACACTGTAAGTGTAAAAATTGTATCCACGCTTACAAACAGAAAGCCTGTGAACCCCATTACTCAGGGAGGTCATACAGCGCTTGACTGGATCTCTGATCCACTGAAGAGGTTTATACCCAGAGGACGGATCCTACATATGGTATAGACCCATGTCCCACTAAGCTCATTGCAAAGAGAGCAGCCAGTGGAATTGGTATCCAGACCATCTTGTGTAGATCCAGAGGATGGATCTTAAGTTTGGTAATAACCCATGCTTTACTAGGCTCTTATAATGTGGAGTCCAGTTATCTGGTAAGGACAAAGCCATTTTTCTTTTCACGGTGGAAGGTGTACTCCGGGTGTTTAATCATATAATACTGTTGAGACACGAACACCAAGGATATTTTCACTCTTTTTGGATTCCTAAGTGGACTGATCATTGCGATTTTGGATTCCTTTGTGGACTGATTATTACACATATATAAATAGAAGCAGAATATTTAATGGGACTTTGAATGAGGACTAACGGGGCCGTTCAAGTCCCCTCCTCCATCGCGTTTCAATAGTAAAAAATAGGGAGGGTAGAAAGCGAGACTTTAACGAAGCACAGGGGAGCAATGAAACAAATTGAATAAAATTTGCTTTTAATTGGTTCAGATTGTCTTAAACTAGTCATATTAAATTATTTTAAATTGTTATATGCATTTTGCTATACATCAATATATTTATAGTTATTACAATTCATTAAAACCAAATATTGCACATTGATTGATATTCCAACAAGGAGTTGATATATATTGTGGGATACATGGAATGATTAAAACATGATTGCATGAAGTGACATTAGTAGCTTTACAGATTAATGTCAGATAAAAATAGCACTGGATTAGGATAGAAAAAAAGAACAAATGAAAAGGAACGGCCATCAAAAGTTCATAAATGTATTACACTCGGTTGTTGCTGGCTCTACGCGTTTCAAGGCCTTATAGAATATCATCAGGAGCAAAACTGTGATGATTATTACACATATATACAGTATCTCACAAAAGTGAGTTCACCCCTCACATTTTTGTAAATTTTTTCATGTGAGAACACTGAAGAAATAACACTTTGCTACAATGTAAAGTAGTGAGTGTGCAGCTTGTATAACAGTGTAAATCTGCTGTCCCCTCAAATTAACTCAACACACAGCCATTAATGTCTAAACTGCTTTTTTTCCCTATGTGGATGACATTGTGACGTGGTGAGAACTACATCCTTTCGGTCACCAGCGTATTGGGAGAGGTGAATCCATTCATCCATCCATCCGATGACCTACAGTCTACCTTGTCTCTGAAGTCGCTGTGTATGCAATTTCCGGTACTGTCCATTGGCACGCCTCACCGAGTTTCCAGTGAACACCCATAGGATCATCTGGATCCACAAGCCCTTATGACACCCCGTCGTACGGTGAGAGTGTCCATCCCTTCTGGTAAGAGCATCCACCTTACTATTTCTATATGAAATCTGTATGCAGGAAGATTGCCCACCAGATGTAACAATCACTACGGATCTCATCAGTACCACAGTTTGCACAGCGTTATCGCTAGAGTTTTTTATGTATGGACTTTATTCCTTTATATACCACTATACACTGCTGTGATGTAGGGTGATATATATTATTCTAATTAGATGATTCATGTGTGTAGACACTGCACTTATAATTTATTGTTTATTTTCACTTATATTTTTTGAATCACCATCACATTTTTTCAGATGAACATCTTTATTACCTATGAAAGGTGATATGTTTGATTATACGTTTGTTTAACCACAGAAAAACGCATGGTTAATGACACTTAGCGCTGCATTTATTTATTTATCACATTTTGTATACGGTTATCATACTGGTGATGCTGGCTGCTGATTTACACTTTTAAGAGAAAAAAACATTTTTTTTTTAGTAGCGCAACAATACTTTTCTCTCTTTAAAATCCATGGTTTTGTTGTCGGAAAATCCTATCGTGTGTACATAGCATAAGTGAAAATGTCCAAATTGGGCCCAAAGTGTCAATATTTTGTGTGGCCACCATTATTTATCAGCACTGCCTTAACCCTCTTGGGCATGGAGTTCACAAGAGCTTCACAGGTTGCCACTGGAGTACTCTTCCATGACGACATCACAGAGCTGGTGGATGTTAGATACCTTGCGCTCCTCCACCTTCCTTTTGAGGATGCCCCACAGATGCTCAATAGGGTTTAGGTCTGGAGACATGCTTGGCCAGTCCATTACCTTTATCCTCAGCTTCTTTAGCAAGGCAGTGGTTGTTTTGGTGGTGTGTTTGGGGTCGTTATGTTAGAATACTGACCTGTGGGCCAGATTCTGAAGGGAGGTCTGCTTCAGTGTTGGCATTCATGGTTCCCTCAGTGAACTGTAGCTCTCCAGTGATGGCAGCACTCATGCAGCCCCAGACCACGACACTCCCACCACAATGCTTGACTGTAGGCAAGACACACTTGTCTTTGTACTCCTCACCTAGTTGCTACCACACACATGCGTGACACCATCTGAACCAAATACGTTTATCTTGGTCTCATCAGACCACCAGTAATGTCCTTAGTCTGCTTGTCTTCAGCAAACTGTTTGCAAGCTTTCTTGTGCATCATCTTTAGAAGAGGCTTCCTTCTGGGACAACAGCAATACACACCAATTTGATGCAGTGGGTGGCATATGGTCTGAGCACTGACAGGCTGACACCCCACTCCTTCAACCTCTGCAGTAAGGCTGGCAGCACTCATATGTCTATGCCCCAAAGACAACCTCTGGATATGACGCTGAGCACGTGCACTCAACTTCTTTGGTCGACCATGACGAGGCCTGTTCTGAGTGAAACCTGTCCTGTTAAACCTCTGTATGGTTTGCCACCGTGCTGCAGCTCAGTTTCAGGGTCTTGGCAATCTTCTTGTAGCCTAGGCCATCTTTATGTAGAGCAACAATTCTTTTTTTTCAGATCTTCGCAGAGAGTTTTTTGCCATGAGGTGCCATGTTGAACTTCCAGTGACCAGTATGAGACAGTGAGAGCGATAACACCAAATTTAACATACCTGCTCCTCATTCACACCTGAGACCTTGTAACACTAACGAGTCACGTGACACCGGGGAGGGAAAATGGCTAATTGGGCCCAATTTGGACATTTGCACTTAGGGGTGTACTCACTTTTGTTTCCAGTGGTTTAGACATTAATGGCTGTGTGTTGAGCTATTTTGAGGGGACAGAAAATGTACACTATTATACAAGCTGTACACTCACTTTAAATTGTAGCAAAGTGTAATTTCTTCAGTGTTGTCACATGAAAAGATATAACAAAATATTTACAAAAATGTGAGAAGTGTACTCACTTTTGTGAGATACTGTATATATATACTCAGCATACATTTTTTAGCGCGACAATCTTTAGTTTATACTGTACATAGATCACCCAGATGAGAATATTTTATTCTCAACAAAAGTGGAGTTATTCTTTAAATTATTTTTGCTAAGCTGAGAAAATGTGTAGTACAATCAGTTGGCAGAACTCATATTTATTTACACTGTGACACACTTAAAGCTAAGTGCAGAGTCAAGCTTAAAAATTGGTGCTAACCATGTTATTACAGTAAAATAACCCTTAAAGGCTATAAATTACACACAAAAAAAAAATACCCTGCCTCCAAACATGCAGTATAGTTGAATAATAAAAAGAAGTGTGAAGCTGGCCACACATAGTACAATCTGGTTGTACAGTCTCCTTTATATTGTAACAATTAGTGTAAAGTGTAATATTGCTGGTGAGGCAGCTCCAAATGCACAAAAGTGGGTCAAATCCACAAAGAAAAATAATGGAGTCCCAAATGGTTTATTCTACGACGAAAAACAGAATTATTATTTTCTCATATGAAAAAAGCCAAACAGTAGTGGTTAGTAACATTCAGCTGGACTTGTTCTGTAATGCTGAAGATGTTTTTTGGCTTATCCAAACCAATTCTTCACTTCTAATGAGCGTCAGGAGCAGGAGGCCATTTATATCCAAACAGGTAACACAGTCAATCCAATCACCATGGAATGTGTCTAGGCAGATGTTGATTGTCAAAGAACAGGATGGGAGCTATAAAAGTTGTGGTGCTTCATAGTTGTGAATTGTCAAGTTGCTGGGGTATAAATGTTAAAACAGTAACATGTAGAAGACAGATGCCCCTTGCACAGAATTCAAGACTCAGGATTATATATTGCACAGGGTGCAAGGCTCAGGAGTGCATATCACACAGGGAACAGGGCTTAGGAGTGCATATTACACAGGGTGCAGGGCTCAGAAACACGTATCACACAGGGTGCCGGGCTCAGAAACATGTATCGCACAGGGTGCAGGGCTCAGGGGCATGTATTGCACAGGTCACAGGCCTCAGGAGTGAGTACCTCACAAGGTGCAGGGCTCAGGAGTGCAGATTGCACAGGGCACAGGGCTCAGGAATAGGTAACATACAGACCAGTGTACAAATATAAATTAATGTCTCTGGACTTTTAACAAACCCATTTAGAATACTAGATCTAGATATGTTACTATTTCGCTTACCATGCGCCTACCGTATTGCTAAAGGCTTAAGAAATTGATAATGTTCTGGATACACCTTTTTTAGATTGTAGCAGTTGATTACCACTAGTTACTAACATCCACCAAATCACCCTGCTGCCAGACCCCAACTATCACCTCTGAGACAATGAGCAGTCATTTGCGTAGTTTTGTTGCGTTTATTGCGGGATACAACTGGGTTGGGGTGAAGGAAGATATGGGGTGCCCATAGCACTTATTGAAATGTCATCACATTGATAGAACATTAATTAGCATCTTTAGCCCTGAAAATGATGCACCTCTAACATTCACAGTCTATTTCCTCTGCATATCTCCACTGCAGACTATTGCTCCTCTTCCTCTGCACTCACTCCTGCAGATTATCCTGTTGCTTCACTTTCCAATAAGACAAGAAGGGATCACTCTGAATAACCCCAGCTTGCTGTCTGTAATTTGTTACTGTAATAAAGTCTCTGAATAGTGTTGCTTGAGCAAATCAATAAGCCAGAGGCATACAGTACCTCTCCCCGGTGGCTCAGTGAATTTGGTAGCTACACATTCTCTTGGATGATATTACCAGAGTGCTTTACTAGGCCAGAGATACTCGGTACCTCTCCCCGACGGCCTAGCAAACGGCAATAAGCGAACTACTGCTCCCAGCCAGTCCATAACTGCAAACGCTGCATTCCCCGGCCACACCATTCTGCACTGCTCTCAGCCATACTCTTTTGGTTTCTTCCACACTGACCTTTTTCAAAGTGCAAGTCCTGTGTTCCCCGGTCACAGGACTCTGTTCTATTCTCAACAGTCCTCCTTTGATTTCTTCCTCACTGACCTTCTCCAAAGTGCAAGTCCTGTGTTCCCTGGTCACAGCAGCTTGACACTAACTTCATGGTAAAAAGTCCTTTATCCAGGAATCCATCCTAGCGGCTCCTCCAGCCCTCCTCCGCACTCGGCGTGCCCCCCACGTGGGGACTCCCTGCGGCAGCTTCCTAAAACTCCATTCTCCTTTTCCTGTACCGTCAGAACTCCCTTAGCAGCATGTGCCCTCAGCTTATATGGGAGGCCTGTCCCCTGCCAACACCGAATGGGAATTAGCCAGAGCTCCTCATATGAGCTGCCTGCCACTCAAACCTCAGGCCCAACCTCTGTTCCAGAACAATCTTGCTGAAAGCAGGGGAGGCGCCTCTGAGTCAGAGCACAGGTGATCATACCCACTACTACACTAAACACTCCCAGCCCCAAATCAAACAAACAGGCCTAACCTAGAATACAGGCCTGTCTAAATTTGCCTACACTGATATCTTAAACCTAGAAAAATCCTATTCTAGTACATACCTAAAGGTAGAGGGTGCTACAAGATAATTGCAGGTAATGGAACATGAGAACAGACTAGAAACAAATTACGCTGCTTAAGCTGGGTATACACGTATCGAAATTTGGCCCGGCTCAGCAGGAACCCCTCTCTGTTCAGAATCTGATAATTAGAAAATTATATAATTCCACATTAAGTGTATGGATGGGGGAAACTCTCTCGCTGAGGTATTGTGTTCTGATGGCGAGAATCCTTCCCCGCAGTCAAGTCACATTGATCAGTGCTGCTGTCTAAAGCTGGCGACACTGATTGAAATAACTGCTAAAATAAATATTATCCAAGGGTGGTTATGGATTCCCTTTATTTATTCCATATATGTATTAATTTGTCTATTCCTATAGTTAGCTAGTCTATTAAAACTGTGATAATGTTACTGTTGATAGCACAATGATATAAGGTTAGCTATGAAAACAAACAAACACACTACCTAATAAAACAACGTCTTATTTATTTCCCAAGCAGTGGCGGCCCGTCCATTGGGGGTGCCTGGGCGCCGCCCCCCCCCCCCCCCCCCCCTCCAGGCAGCAAAAAAAAAAAAAAAAAGTCAAAAAAAAAAAAAAAATTTTCTTTTACTACTGGCCCTTTAAAAAAAAAAAAAAGAAAAAAAAAGGTCCTTAAGTGCACGTGTTCGGACGCCGGATACAGTGCGACGCCGGACACAGTGCACTTATAGGAAGCGCCACGTGTATGCAATCACGAGATTGCAGACGTGGCGCTGCATTTGCGGGCGTTTAGCCCGCCTTGGGGCGTTTTCTGAAGCGCCGAGTAGCTTCCGCTCAGCCATAGTAATACATACTACAGGCGCCGGGCGGAAGCTACTTGGCACTTCAGATTTGATTGACATCTGCCCTGAGTCAGATGTCACTTCCTGCCTCTCTCTTTCATTGCGCCCGAGAGAGGAAACAGGAAGAATGCTGCTGCCAGTGTGAGGAGGAGGACACTGCATGAGACTGAAGGTAAGTACCGCTGTGTGGAGAATGGGGGGGACACATGCTGTGGGGGGCTCTGATGGGGGACACCTGCTGTGGGGGGCTCTGATGGGGGACTCCTGTTTTGGGGGGACTCTGATGGGGACACCTGCTGTGGGGGGACTCTGATTGAGACACCTGCTTTGGGGGACACCTGCTCTTGGGGGGCTCTGATGGGGGACACCTGCTGTGGGGGGACTCTGATGGGGGACACCTGCTGTGGGGGGACTTTGATGGGGACAACTGCTGTAGGGGACACCTGCTGTGGGGGGTTCTGATGGGGACACCTGCTGTGGGGGGACTCTGAAGGCGACACCTGCTGTGGGGGGACTCTGATGGGGACACCTGCGGTGGGGGGACTCTGATGGGGATACCTGCTGTAGGGGGGACTCTGATGGGGGACACCTGCTGTGGGGGGGACTCTGATGGGGGACACCCGCTGTGGGGGGGACTCTGATGGGGGACACCCGCTGTGGGGGGACTCTGATGGGGGACACCCGCTGTGGGGGGACTCTGATGGGGGACACCCGCTGTGGGGGGACACCTGCTGTGGGGGGGACTCTGATGGGGGACACCTGCTGTGGGGGGGACTCTGATGGGGTACACCTGCTGTGGGGGGACTTTGATGGGGGACACCTGCTGTGGGGGGACTCTGATGGGGGACACCTGCTGTGGGGGGACTCTGATGGGGGACACCTGCTGTGGGGGGACTTTGATGGGGACAACTGCTGTAGGGGACACCTGCTGTGGGGGGTTCTGATGGGGACACCTGCTGTGGGGGGACTCTGAAGGGGACACCTGCTGTGGGGGGACTCTGATGGGGACACCTGCTGTGGGGGGACTTTGAAGGGGACACCTGCTGTGGGGGGACTCTGATGGGGGACACCTGCTGTGGGGGGGACTCTGATGGGGGACACCTGCTGTGGGGGGACTCTGATGGGGGACACCTGCTGTGGGGGGACTCTGATGGGGACACCTGCTGTGGGGGGACTCTGATGGGGGACACCTGCTGTGGGGGGCTTTGATAGGGGACACCTGCTGTGGGGGGCTCTGGTGGGGGACTCTGATGGGGGACACCTGCTGTGGGAGGACTCTGATGGGGGACACCTGCTGTGGGGGGCTTTGATAGGGGACACCTGCTGTGGGGGGCTCTGGTGGGGGACTCTGATGGGGGACACCTGCTGTGGGGGGACTTTGATGGGGATACCTGCTGTGGGGGGACTCTGATGGAGACACCCTGCTGTGGGGGACACCTGCTGTGGGGGACACCTGCTCTTGGGGGGCTCTAAAGGGGACACCTGCTGTGGGGGGCTCTGATGGGGGACACCTGCTGTGGGGGGACTCTGATGGGGGACACCTGCTGTGGGGGGCTTTGATGGGGGACACCTGCTGTGATGGGGACACCTGCTGTGGGGGGCTTTGATAGGGGACACCTGCTGTGGGGGGCTTTGATAGGGGACACCTGCTGTGGGGGGACTCTGATGGGGGACACCTGCTGTGGGGGGACTCTGATGGGGGACACCTGCTGTGGGGGGACTCTGATGGGGGACACCTGCTGTGGGGGGCTTTGATAGGGGACACCTGCTGTGGGGGGCTCTGGTGGGGGACTCTGATGGGGGACACCTGCTGTGGGGGGACTCTGATGGGGACACCTGCTGTGGGGGGACTCTGATGGAGACACCCTGCTGTGGGGGACACCTGCTCTTGGGGGGCTCTAAAGGGGACACCTGCTGTGGGGGGCTCTAAAGGGGACACCGGCTGTGGGGGGCTCTGATGGGGGACACCTGCTGTGGGGTGCTCTGATGGGGGACACCTGCTGTGGGGTGCTCTGATGGGGGACACCTGCTGTGGGGGGCTCTGATGGGGGACACCTGCTGTGGGGGACACCTGCTGTGGGGGACACATGCTGTGGGGGGACACTGATGGCAACTCTGATGTAAGGGGGCAGAGGCTGTATTTGGGGGGGCAGAGGCTGTATTTGGGGGGGCAGAGGCTGTATTTGGGGGGGACAGAGGCTGCATTTGGGGGGACAGAGGCTGCATTTTATGTGACAGAGGCTGTATTTGGGGGGGGGCAGAGGCTGTATTTGGGGGGGGGGCAGAGGCTGCATTTGGGGGGGGGCAGAGGCTGCATTTGATGTGACAGAGGCTGCATTTGATGTGACAGAGGCTGCATTTGATGTGACACAGGCTGCATGTAAGGACGGACTGCTGGGGACACCTGATGGCATCTGGTTGTAGGCGACGTGGCTAGTGACACACTCGGGGCTCCCACTGATTCTGCATTATGGTGTGTTGAATGATTTCATTTTATATTACAATGTAACAATAGAAACAATGCGCTTCAATCATCCTGACACCATAACAACCATGGTGCCGGGATGATTGAAGCGCTAACACCAGGTGTTTGGAGTATCTTTATCTGATGATTGTTAAACTTTGTAGAATACACATTTCTATTGTTGTGTAGGATCTAGGCCTGCTGTCCCTCTCTCCCTCTCCCTCTATCCCTCGTTCATCTCAGACGCTAACCACACCACCTTAGAGCCACGCCCACTATTTCGCTGAAACCACGCCCATTTTTACCAAGTGGGAGGGGTCAAAAAGGAAGGGCGGGGTCTGGCGCCCCCCCATCCTAAAACTTCACCAGCCGCCACTGTTCCCAAGATAATAGTAAAATGCTAACATGAAAATATTATGAAGCATATAACAAAAGAACATCAAAAGGTACTTATCGCAAGACTGCCCCCTAGACATGGTCTCATCAGCTGGGCTCAAGATGGTAACAGAGAGAGCTCTCTGTCTCGGTCTGCCCTTTTTAAACTTCAAATCATACGTCGTCCAGACCCAAACCCATTGCCAGCCCATCTAGACTTTTGACGAATCAAAGTATTTACGGGGCAGTCCTCCTCAATATATTATATTCCTGTCCATCCTACTGTATTGGTCTCTAGGGGCAGCATTGTCCATGTATCATGTCTATGTGCTCTGGGTCATCTTCAGTGCCTGTTGATCCTTTGATCTTTGTAACCCACCTTCATCAATCATCCTGGCAGCCTTGGCCCTCTTTTAAGCTTGCTTGCAGAGCCTTATCACACCAGTTGGTCAGGACCCAAGCTTTTGTTCAACCTTGATAGTGGGCCTGACTTCTTCTTTCAGATGAAGATTCTGATATGCTACAAAGCTTTGATGTGCAACTTGTTACATTCCAGACAGCCCCCAAGAATGCGGAGGCTTGGTATAGCCATAGTTCATATTTCAAACACCTCTTGTACTATGAAATAAAACATGTTCCCCTCCACTTTGCGCCTAAAGGGCGCAAATCACCCTTGTTCAGACACTGCTCCTATAGAACAGTCCATACCTGTCTTAACGTGTTTTGCTTCCCAACATGTGTTTCAGAACCAGTTCCTACGGAACAGTCCATAACTGTCTTATCTGTCCTCCTGTGGCGCGCGCGTGCCTGCTATCCTGCTTAAAGGAGCCGACGTACAGCTACGACGGTTCGCAGGATCGTGCCGACCTGCGGCATTATAATGATGGTGGCTGATCGGCAAGTGGTTAAGCTGCAAACAGATAACAGCAAAGTAGAAAGCTGAGTTGAGGAGCAGCCTTTACCTTTAGGAGTTTTGTCAGAGTCCTACATCCACTACACAAAGGATGTGAGTAGTCCCAATAGTCCAGCACCTTTTACTTCCTCACTTTCCACCTAAGGGGATCCTCAAAGTCTACACCTTTGCTGTTGTGGTCCTTGTCCTTGCACTACTTCCCATGACCATCCAACCACTGGTAGACTTTCACCAGACTATTTATACAGAGCCCCTTATCCAAGATGCTGTACACTGGCAGGGGCAGGGCCAGCACTTCCTCACTATTTATAATACACGCCACCACTCAGTGTTCTTCAATAGCTTCCTAGGCTCCTACAATGCCTACCCTCACTACAGGGTTCCCCATCCTAACTGTGGACACATTTAGTGGCCAGTTTGGGGAACTAAACTAAAAAAATGTATTTTGTTTAGTTTAGGACAGAGCAAGGCTTAGGCCATCTGAAGAAGCCACAGACCAAGACCAATAGGAACCCACAGACCATCTGTCAGGTTTAAAAGTTGTCTTTGTGCCCAATACGATTTTTTTTTGGTCAGAATTTAAAGTGGAAGTTAGTCAAAATCTAACTAAGGCTAAACTTACTCCCACTCCCATTCTAAGCCTATCTATCTAACCCTATAAAGAAAAGTTGTGTTTACTTACCTATTCTGAAGCCGCTCCAGTCCAGTCACATGATCAGTGTCAGCAGTGGCTTCAATGTAGAGGAGGGACAATCAACAGATGCCCCATAGTAAGAATATAGGTGATGTCATCTCCCTGTTTGCAGCCATTTTTGGCGATCCCTCCTGTACACAGAAGCCGCCACTGGGGAAGTCATGTGACCAGATTGGCACGGCTTCAGAATAGGTAAGTATACACATCTTTCCTTTATAATGTAGATAAAATAGGCTTAGAATGGGGGAGGGAGTAGGTTCAGCCTTAGCTAGATTTTGACTGAAATTCAACTTTAAAGTGATATTAACCGCTTGCCAACTATATAACAGATATACGGTGGCAAGGAGGCTCTTCTATGCTCAATCACTTACTAGGTACGTGATCCAGCACTTCTGGGTAGGGGGTGTGCGTGCATGCCGGCGAATAGACACAGCAGATGCCGATCAGCGGGTGCCGGCCACTAGATGACCTTCGGCACCTGCCGATCATCCAAAAGACACACAGGACAGAGATAAAATCCATCACTTCCCTTAGTAAAATTAGCACACAGGTTACACTAAAACACTGGCTAGGCACACAGTTAACCCTTTGAGTTCCCTAGTTGTTTAACCCCTTCCCAGCCGGTGTCATTAGTAGAGTGAAAGTGCATATTTTTTAGCACTGATCACTGTATTAGTGTCACTGGTTCCCAAATAGTGTCAAAAGTGTCAGTTAATGTCAGAATGTCTGCCACAATATCACAGTCCCACTATAAGTTGCTGATCGTCGCCATTACTAGTGTAGAAGAAAATAAAAATAAAAATCCCAGTATATATCCCAGAGTGTGTAGATGCTATAACTTTTGTGCAAACCAATCAATATACGCTTATTGGGATTTTATTTTTACCAAAAATATGTAGCAGAATATTACATATTGACCTAAATTTATGAAGACATTTTTCAAATCTTTTTATTGCATATGTTTTATAGCAGAAATTAAATATATACATTATCTCACAAAAGAGAGTACACCCCTCACATTTTTGTAAATATTTTATTATATCTTTTCATGTGACAACACTGAAGAAATGACACTTTGCTACAATGTAAAGTAGTGAGTGTACAGCTTGTATAACAGTGTAAATTTGCTGTTCCCTCAAAATAACTCAACACACAGCCATTAATGTCTAAACCACTGGAAACAAAAGTGAGTACACCCCTAAGTAAAAATGTCCAAATTGGGCCCGATTAGCCATTTTCCCTCCCCAGTGTCATGTGACTCTTTAGTGTTACAAGGTCTAAATGGAAAGATAAACTTATTTGGTTTAGATGGTGTCAAGAGTGTGTGTCGGTAACCGGGTGAGTAGTACAAAGACGAGTGTGTCTTGCCTACAGTCAAGCATGTTGGTGGGAGTGTCATGGTCTGGGGCTGCATGAGTGCTGCCGGCACTGGGGAGCTACAGTTCATTGAGGGAGCCATGAACGCCAACATGTACTGTGACATACTGAAGCAGAGCATGATCCTTCCCCTCAGGGATTGCCTGCAGGGCAGTATTCCAACATGACAACGACCCCAAACACACCTCCAAGACGACCATTGCCTTGCTAAAGAAGCTGAGGGTAAAGGTGATAGACTGGCCAAGCATGTCTAGCGTCCTATGGTTTAGTCAGGGAGCTTCTCACCAAATTCCTTGTCAGGGGTAGCTACTGTAGATAGTTGTTAGAGATCCATTGATTTCTCCCTAAGTTTGGCCTTGTTGTACTTTTCTCTTCTGCCACTAGGTGGCCAGGCACTTGGTGGCATTAGATGTAAGGAGGACATTTCAAATTCAAGTTATGGGTATATGGGATATCTCAGCCAATGTGCAGGGATTTTTTTATTCCCTTAGCCTGCTGGGAGAACCTATATATTTGGGTGGAGTCTGGCGATCTAGGTTCTGTGCCACCCGGACTGCCATCTGGGTGGATGTGTGTCATCTGCCCCGGGTTGCTAGGCCAGAGATGGGCCTATCCCGGGGGCATCTGGCTGCCAAGCTGTGTGAGGGAAGTAAGAGGGCAGCACAGGGTTGGGACTACGGCTTGCAGTCCAACCAAAAGTGACGGTTCTCTGCCCGCCGGAGAACCTGTCATGGTTGGAGGTAGAAGGGAAGCAATCGCCACTAGGGGACCAACCACCTTTACCAGGGACCACAGTGAGTAACTGAAGTACTGGAGTGACATTCTCACTGAACGGGCATAGTGGAGAATCGGGAAACTTCAGGCGGTGATCAAGTCAGGGACCCAACCAGCGGAGCTGAGGCTTGCAGAGCAGCCTTGTGTCAAGCCAGGGACCGAGCTGGTTAGTAGGGGTGAATCTTGAAAGGTATCTGGAGTGCCAAGGTAGGGACCCAGCAGGGAAGCGTGGATGACGCTTGAGGGAGATACCACCGCAAAAGCCTTGAGGAGCTCACGGGATTCAGAGTCAGTGAATCAGAGAATCCAGGGAGAGACTGGGAGCTCAAGGGGCTGAAGAGCTACAAGTGGACGTTGTAGTGAAGCTGAGAGAACTGTTGAACTTTGTGTTAGGAAATGTTAGATATTGTTGCCATAGGAGACAGCATACCTGCATGTGCAGAAGTGGCGCCTTGCTGGGGCCTTTCCCTGTCTGCCTATTGAAATTGCAACTTAAGGGTGTACTGGCCCTAACCCTCTTTCCCTTGCAAAATATAAAAAGGACTGTTAAAAGAAATAAAACCTCTTTTGCATCCAAGAAGTGTCTGGCGCCCAATGACTTTCACCATCTTTGCACCCACTATGCTTCACAACCCACTACATATTGAAGGATGTGAGCGGACTGAAGCCTCAAAAGATTCTCATTAGACTGGAAGAGGTTAGAGGTTCTGCTACATTTGGCACCCAACATGGGGCTAAGGTGTTGTCTTTGCAGCAGTCACCCATAGCAACTGGCTTCAGCTCCATTAAGACTTCGCCTGGCTCCGTGGGAAGGTGGCAAGTAACATTTACCCTTCTTATAGACTGTGTTGTCGTGTGTACCATCAGTGTGGGGACCAACAAGTCATACTGCTCATGGGAAAGAATCAGCCTGGTCTTTTGACACTATCCACCAGTGCTGTAAGGGTTAAACATGCCCCAAAATGGACTCCATTACAGTTTTGGTGCGCCGCAGCAACAGAGAGGTGGGCGCCACAGTTCCCAAGAAACATTTGCACCAATCCTTTGGCAGGGGGAGGAGCTCCCACTCTGCAGAGGAGGATAAGGAAGTGCCACCACGTGTGTCTGATTGTGGGTTAGTGAAGGAGATGGCGCAGTTTGTGAGTGAGATGGCGGATTGGAGAAAGTTGGCTCAGAGCGTCTACGTTGACCCGAATGGTGGAAGACCTGTCGTGACTGATACCGCAGTGCAGTACACGTCTAATGGCCAGCTTGCTTTGTACATGGCTGGAGGCTGAGTCTTTGGGGTTGATTTGTGGAAAATGTTCTGACTTGACCACGCAATTGAGGCCTTGGATTGTCTGTGGACGCTGTGGGGACCATCTGTTTGAGGTTACCGCTCCAACCCTACCTCCACGGGTCCTACAAGTGGCTTGGGACAAGAGTGTTGCTGTCCCTTCAGAGAGTGATGTCCAAGGATTGTCGGTGGTCACCCAAGTTGTGCAGGACGCTGCTACTTCTACCACAGCGGTTACCCCAGGACCAGTGCACTGATCGCTCCTAAGGGCCAAGGCCAGGCCAGGTTGCTCGTGTTGATGACTGAGTTACCCGAAAGAAAAATACCGGGTCTGCCAAGTCAGTGAGCAGTAAGCGTGGTGTGCCTGTGGGGGAAGTGATACCGGTGGCCGCAAGGGGAGTTGACCTAGAGGTGACAACCAAGGCAAAAGCCAAGAGGAATTATCTGCCAGTCGAAGAAAGTGTTCGACTATCTCAGATTCTGACATTTCGCCTGATAAGCGGAACTCTTTTCGGACACTTTGTCTTACTCAGGGAAGTGGGGAGAGCATGATGAAGAGCTAACTAGCAATGTGGAGGAAGATGAGACACCTGCTACTACTATCGCAAGTGTGCAGATTATGCTGTCAGCCAGTGCAGCTCCGCTGATTAGCATTACCAGGTCCTTTGAGGAGGATCAAGGGAATCAATGGGTTCCTGCAGCCCGGCCTATTATGCCCATGCCAGGCTCCAAAGCGGATTGTAAGCCGGAGGTGGTTGCTGGATATCTAGTTCAGATGCTCAGGTTCTATCTGGGTACTAGGGATGAGCCTGCTGTTTGAGTCAAACGTTCGTTCGCCGAACAATATGCGGCAAATTCGAAAACTGCTGGAACACCGTTAAAGTCTATGGGACACGAACATGAAAAAACAAAAGTGCTAATTTTAAAGGCTTATATGCAAGTCATTGTCATAAAAAGTGTTTGGAGACCTGGGTCCTTCCCCAGGGGACATGTATCAATGCAAAAAATTTGATTTTTTTTTAAAACTGCAGTTTTTTCGGGAGCAGTGATTTTTTTAACGCTTAAAGTGAAACAATAAAAATGAAATATTCCCTTAAATATTGTGCCTGGGGGGTGTCTATAGTATGCCTGTAAAGTGGCGCATTTTTCCCGTGTTTAGAACAGTACCACAGCAAAATGAAGGAAAAATTGTCATTTAAAACTGATAGCGGCTCTAATGAATTGTCAGGTCTTGGCAATATAGATAAAACTCATTGAAAAAAGCATGGGATTCCCCCCCAGTCCATTACCAGCCCCTTTGGGTCTGATATGGAAATTAAGGGGAACCCTGCGCCAAATTAAAAAAAATGGCATAGGGGTCTCCCCCAAAAGCCATACCAGACCCTTATCCGAGCACGCAACCTGACAGGCTGCAGGAAAAGAGGGGGGACGAGAGAGCGCCCCCCCACCTCATGAACCATACCAGGCCACATGCCCTCAACATGGGGCATTTGATAGCACTCAGCATCAGCAGCAGTCTTCAAGGGATCGTTTGCAGTCCCCAGAAACCCATGGAGTTGTACGTGGCTGGGAGGAGGTGGTTGAGGATCATGTGATCCTTAGTGATCCAGAGGACTCAGGATCGAATGCCTCTGCAAACTTACTCTGCATGGCCTCCCTGATCCTGCAAAGCCTGCAAAAGGACCTTAGGATTCGTGGTATCAAGGAGAGGCATCATTACTGGCTGGCAACCCTTCTCGATCCACGTTACAAGGATAAGGTTGCAGAACTTATCCAGCCTTCGCAGAGGGAGCGAGAAGGTTAAAATTTCCTGGTGCTGGACAACGTGTTGCTGAGGCTTCGTTCAGTCACAGAAAAAGCGGTGGAGAAGGTGGCCGGCTGACTGATGCCTTCAGACAAATTCTTCAGTCCTCAGCGCCCAGGTCTGATCGGTTCCAGCAACCATTGCCAGCGTCTGAATTACATGGTGCAGGAATATCTAGGGGCAAGATCAGACTTGGAGACCTTTCCTCCAGAACATCCACTGGGTTACTGGGTCTTGAGGATGAACCACTGGCCAGAGCTTGCTCAATATGCAATTAAGTTACTGGCCTGTCCTGCATCCAGTATTCTTTCTGAAAGCACATTCATTGCTGCTGGAGGCTTTGTAACCGATCACAGAGTGCTCAAACCGTTGGTCTACAAGTAAATCCGCCTATACCCGTAATCCCACCACTGCGCTCTTGGATATATGCAAGGACAATCTTACAGCTGCCACTTAAAAAACAAATATGTGAACAGAATTCAATCCTCTATTAAAAAATATAGGAATAAATGGTGGCGCTAACGTGATACAAATATAATGTGAGTATAACTGATGATACTAAATAAACTGATAGTGTTGATGATGATGTCACCCTTTGAGAAGTAACAAAATTCAATAAATCATGAATAATGAAATAACAAACTCCAAAATTAAATACAGTGAATGAGCAAGTTGTGACAAATGTGAACTTCATATATCACTCCTGAAATTTTATATATATATATATATATATATATATATATATATATATATATATATATAGTTGGAGCCCTATGTCCGATATGGACATGGATAACATTTATAATTAAGATAAGACTTACCATCGAAAATAGACCTGGAAGTGTGGACTTACCATATGAAATGGACCTGAAAGTGTGCCTTGGTCTAATGGCCGGTATGCCAAAATAAGGGGGCATACCCTTGTTTAAGAAATGATTATTCTGTAAAGAGAAATGAATAGTTGAGAAATGCTGTGAAATGGGGATGGGAGGGTGGGTATCGCGCACAGGAAATCGACAAGCACCACAGGTGAGCGGGCTGCTTAAATACCCCCCGGGCTCCTCCCATAAATTCAGGCCACCATACTGGCCTTCCTCCTACTTATGGTTGGAGCCCTATGTCCGATATGGACATGGATAACATTTATAATTAAGATAAGACTTACCATCGAAAATAGACCTGGAAGTGTGGACTTACCATATGAAATGGACCTGAAAGTGTGCCTTGATCTAATGGCCGGTATGCCAAAATAAGGGGGCAAAAACATTCAGGTAGGTGTATAATATTTTATTGGTTTTCAGTTATTCATTGAGCCAATTTTGAAAATGCCATCTCTACTTGAGGATTGGGGATATACCGGGCGAAGCAGGCTGATTTCCACCTGCATAGTCTTTTGATGACGTGGTCTGGAACCCCATGGCGGGATGCTGCGGAGGCTGCTCCGATGCGAAAGGAGTGTCCGGAGTACTGACTGGGGTTAAGGTGAAGATTGCGGAGAAGTATCCTTATGTGTTTTACAAACTGACAGGCGCTTAAGGGTTTAACTGGGAATGGTAGAAGAGGACTGGTGTCCGGTTGTTCAGGCAGGAGTGACAGGAGACGGTTGAGTACGGTGACTGGACACCAGCTGTTATTGGTTTTGTACAGGTGAATGTCCACTCCAGAGCCTGTTTGCTGGGTTTTAGAGACCTCGAGGTGAAGGATGAAATGGTCTTGGTAGCGAAGCAAGTGCCGTCTGCATAGTACTTGGTCTGTGGGGTTGTTATAGGTGAATTCGCCAGGTCGCAAGAACCCGTAGTAAGCCAAATATATGGCTGCTTGTAGGACCGTGCTGGGGAGCAGACCGAATGGCGAAGTAGCCAGCATAGTCGACATATCCCTGAAGATGGGCCCCGTAATGGGTAAGCGCTTGGTGCTGGTCGCTGGTTGTTGTTTCTGAATGCCCCTTAGGATGGCTCGTATGGCGTGTGATGAGAATAGTGAAGGTTTTGTGGGGTCTTGAAGCGTCAAGAAATGTTGTATGCTGGCTAGGTATAGCCGAATGGTATTGTAAGATAAGGCCAGCTGAGTGTGGCAGTATGAAGTGAAGGCCAGTACCTGTTTGACATCTGTTGGTCCTTTACGGCAGGATGTGAGAAATTTATTGAACGCCTTCCAAGCTGTCTGGTAGGCTTTGAGTGTGTTATGAGAGAGTGAGTGATTGATGAGCTGCGTTGCTCCTTGTAAATGTTGAACTAGTCCAGGGTCAGTTGTGACCAGACAGGGATAGGGGCCGACACTGGTTCGGCTCCGGGAACCTGTTTGAAAAAGGAGGTGTAGTTAAAACGTGACAGTGCGTCAGCAGCTAAATTGTATCTGCCTGGAATAAATGCACAGTGTATGTTAAACTGATGTTGTAAAGACAGTTGTACCAATCTGCGCAGGAAGGACATGACTGCTAGGGATTTGGACCTGCCTTTGTTAATGATGTCTGCCGTGGCCTGATTATCGGTGGTGAAGACTACGGTTTGCCCTGTCCAATGGTGACCCCAGAGTTGTGCAGCTGCCACTATGGGATAGAGTTCGAAGAGGGAAGATGTTCGAATAAAGCCGGGTATCAACAGTATCTGTTGAGGCCAGGGTCCTGAAAACCATTGGTGGCCAAAAATTGCCGCGAAACCTGTGGAGGCTGCAGCGTCTGTCACCACCTGGGGTGACTGGACCGAAACCATGGGTATAAATAGGGATATGCCATTCCAGGCGGACAGGAATTCCTCCCACATAGATAGGTCCGCTATTGCTGCGGAGTCTAGATTTAGGATCTGGTCGGGGTCTTGTGTTTCTGACAGGAATCTCAGCAGGCGTGACACGAAGGTGCGGCCTTGTGGAATAATTTGCATGGCGAAATTAAGCATTCCCAGGAGAGATTGCAACTGCTTTTTGGTGCACCCCTTGGTGTGGGTGAATTTGTGAAAGACCGCCCTGATGCGGGTTAGTTTGTCGAGGGGGAGACTGGCTTGCATAGCGCAGGTGTCTAAGTTGACCCCGAGAAAGGTGATGTTGTGTGCTGGGCCGTCGACTTTGTGCTCGGCGATGGGAACATTGAGATTTCCGAATATCACTCTGAGTTTGTCGAGGTCTTCTGGGGGCTTGCTGGGAGGTTCTATTAGTAGGAAGTCGTCCAGGTAATGGATGCCTTCTTGGCACTGAGCCTTGTGTAACAGTATCCAAGCAAGGGACTGAGCGAATGTGTCGAAGAGCCAAGGACTACTCTTCAAACCGAACGTCAGTTTTGTGGCAAAATAATATGCCTCCTTCCACTTGATGCCATGCCAGCACCAAAGGGATGGGTGGATAGGCAGGAGCTTGAAGGCATCCGAGATGTCGGCTTTGGAAAGCCAGGCACCTGTACCTGCTTTTATGATTGCTTGTATCGCCATGTCCACGGAGGAATATTTTAGGGAGAATTCTTCGGAGGGGATCAGGGAATTGAGACTGGGGATGTGGGAAGAATGAAGCGCAGACAGGTCGTACACCAAACGTAATTTATTTGTGAATTTGCCCTTGACAAGCCCAATGGGGCTGACTCTCCAAGTGCTAAAAGGGGGCTGAGTGAAAGGGCCTATAACGTACTCTCGGTCTACTTCTGCTTGTAAGAGCCGATCTATGGCTTGTTCGTCAATGGCTGCTGAACGAAGATTCCCACATTCGTAAGTACTGTGGGGTAGTGAAATGAGGCCAGTGTGAAAGCCTACTGTGAAGCCCTGGATAAGGTAGGTGGCCAGGGAGGGGGTGGGATGTGAGGTGAGGTAGAGTCCTAGCCATAAGACGTTGATCCGGCTTAGTCATGCCCTCTTCTGTTGTTTGACTTCGCACAGGTTTCTTGGGTGCGCTCTTTGGCATAAGGTGCAGATGTGGAGTAGGCGGCACTGACTGAAGTTGCAGGACCCGTAATTGTAATTATTGCAGATGGCTGTCCCTCCCACGGTTCGGACTGGGCGTCCGAATTTGTCCACCTGAGGCGTTTGTTCAGGGGCCGACTGACCCTGAAGTGCACCGGAGGTAGAGGGAAATTCGAAGGGACGTCTGGTTGTCGCATTGGCGCACCAGGTGGCAGTGTGGGTGGAGGACTGGCAAATCGCACACAGGGGTGAGCGTAAGCCGGCAAAATGGCGGCAGAACAGCTCTGTGTCCATGAGACTCCAATTTGTTGTTGTTTGGAACTGTGTGAGTCTGGCAGCAGCCTTTGCGGAAAAGGAACGGTGGTAGTCGTAAAAGGAAAATCCTCCGTACTTGTAGCCCAAGTCTACTACCGTATGGAGGTATAAGTCCAGCTCTTCCCTTCTGCTGGGGGCGGCTGAGCATAGGACGTCTCTCAGCATGCCAAAGGCCAGGGTGAATTCTGGGACGGATAACTTGCGGTTCAGTCTGGGGTCTTTGGCTTTAAGGACCACCGATATGTCACCCCAGGAGTAGGCCTTATTTTCTGCCAGATCGTGCACAGAAATAAGGAGAGAGGCCAGGTTGACGTCCCTGCCGTCCAAAATGTCCTTCCTGATGCTGGTTGGAACCAAATGAGAGGGGTAGACAATGGGGCTCCAGCCTGAGGTACCTGCAGGAAGGGGTGTTAAGGTTTGGGTTGCGGTTGGGTCGGGGATAGCCGCAGCCGGTCGTGCCTCCAGGAGTGCCACCCTGGTTTGTACGTCTGTGACCGAGGTAGACAGGGACGACACCATCGTGTGAAGTTGTGAGATGGCTGAAGATATTGACTGGAGGGATGCCTGCTGGGTACTGGGTCCTGCTGCTGGTGGGGGAAAGAGGAGTTTGAACAGCTCGCCTTTCCTCGCTGTGGCAGGGAAGGGCACACCTCTGCGTCTTAGCTCTGCCGTCAGTTTGGGGATAGTCCATCCCCTGAGGGACTGCACGCTGCCGCTCTCTGAGACCGGGGAAGGTGACAGAGGGGCCGTGAAGTCTTCGCTGCCGGCCTGCGACATGGTTGATCTGGTGAGAATATCCTGTCTTTGAGCTCTTATTTTTGGTTGACTGTAACCTATTGGGGGTGACATAAATTTCAAGTTTTTTCTTTGATTCCCTGAGTCATACTTACCTGACTTATTTTCTCCCACTTTTTTTTTTTACCTGGGGGGATATCGTCCAACCTGGTGCAGGGTGGACCTACTGAACTTTGACTGACCTGGAGGAAAATGAAAGGTGATAGTTCGTGAAGGGTTTGCTGACTAACTTGAAGCAATGACTTGTATGGTGCTTACAATCTTGTGACAATGAAATGATTTGAAATGTTTGCCTTGATTATGAAATGAGTGAACTCCATGACAGAGGTCCGGCTCGGTCGTGTCGTGACTGATCCGACCGTGAAGCGGGCTCTGGAGCATGTACTGAAATGAGGCAACTGAAAAACATTGGTGCACACCGGGACGAATCGGTGCATGTTTGATGCATCTGGATTCGAATCGGAGCGCAGTAAGAAACAAAATGAGAGAAATGTTTACCTTGACCGAGGCTCGAATTGGTTGTGCCGCATTTTGCGACTGGCAACGCACTGAGCTCTGGTATAGGTATGGATACGGCCGAAACAATTGAGGCATTCCGTGATGAATCGGTGCATCTCGGATGCGACTGGTTTCAAAACGGTGATGCGCTGTGGGAGTGAAATGGTAGCAATTCCATGACAGAGATGCGGATCGGTCGCCCGATACCTGCGACTAGCTATGATCCAGACTCTGGAGCATGTTTCAGAAATGAGGCCGAGCCCTGGGGCACGCCGTAACGAATCGGTGCATGGAGGATGCGACTGGATTCGAAGCGGAGCGCGGTAAGTGCAGGTGTAACATATTGTTTGCCATGACAGAGGCGCAAATCGGTCGTGCTGCTGTAGCAACTGACTACGAATCGGACTCTGGAGCATGTACTGAAATGTGGCTAATACCTGGGGCACGCCGAGACGAATCGGTGCATTTCCATGCGACTGAATTCGCATCGGAGCGTGATACGTGGAAATGAAATGATAACCATGACAGAGGTACGAATCGATGAGTCATAACGACTGATAATGACGTGACTCTGGAGCATGTACTGAAATGAGGCCGTAACTACTGGGGCACACTGGAGCGAATCGGTGCATCTTTTAGGTGCGACTGGATTCGGATCGGAGCGCGGTACGTGACTGAAATGAGAAATGATTTGAAATGGTTTGAAATGTTAGAAATGTATTTAGAAATGTTTCAGAAATGAGAAATGATTGGTATCGAAGTGACATGGTTCGAAAAGATTTATGCATTCACGAATCGCTATGGCTGTCTACTGACACATGTTTAACAATTAAGACCTGTCTGAAATGAAGCGACGCTTGCGTTGCTGTGGTTTCCTCAGATAACGCGAAATGGTAACATGACGACAGTGCGAGTAATACACATGCGGTTACGTTCGTGAAATTTGCGAGTGATTCGTAATTCTGATATCACGGTTTAGTGACATGACATAACGTACGTAAAAACAAAAATCCGAGGGGACCCTACCTGCGACAGCCCAGCCAGACGCGTGGTGCGAACGAATCGGTAAACGCGGACTTCAAAAACTCTCGGGTACGGAGATCACGAATGCGGGAACTTGTGAGCCAAGTATTTGCGAACGCTGAAATCGGAATAGTCGGCCTAGTGATGTATATCGCGCACAGGAAACCGACAAGCACCACAGGTGAGCGGGCTGCTTAAATACCCCCCGGGCTCCTCCCATAAATTCAGGCCACCATACTGGCCTTCCTACATATATATATGTCCATAAACTGTGTGAACAAAAGTCCAATTAGTGATAAGATCTCCGGTATGAGATAAGTGATTCTTATAATCATCCACCACACTTCTGTGCCAGTGATTCCACTCCAAGAAACGCACTCACCAGCTGCTTTAGCCTCACACTCTCGCGTTTGGCCAGAATCGCCTCAACGCACTCAAATGGGGGTTAAAATCAGATCTCCAATATACAATAGTGTATATTTCAAGCACTCTCCATGAAGGGATTGCTCCACATGTAAATGAGAAAAAGCGCTCTAATAGTGTGATACCGTCCAAAAATATGTATTAAAATTTCAGTAATCCATCACCATTGTACTCACATAAGAACATTTCACAGCAGGCAAAAAGGCAATCACATCAAGGCAATCCAGGCAGTGGTGTGAATGTTATTGAGCCAGAGCTTGCTCAATATGCAATCAATTGAGCTACTGGCCTGTCCTGCATCCAGCGTTCTTTCTGAACGCACATTAGGTGCTGATGGAGGCTTTGTAACCGATCACAGAGTGCGCCTGTCCACAGACTGTTGATCCGCTCACATTCATAAAAATGAATCAGTCTTGGATCACCAGCTACCAAGCACCTGATGCTGATGTAACCGATTGATTTTTCTATGGATGTGGGATCCCTTGAAGACTGCATATGCTGAGTGACTATCCTATTATGCTGAGTGACTATCCTATTCCTCCTCAAACTTCATGATGATAGCTTCTAGGAATATTTTGGGTTCAGGGCACCACCACTGCCTAAAACCCAATTTTTCTGCCCCTGTTTAGCAGGGGCGCGTAATTACAATTTTTGATCTAATATTTCACAGCAGAGCCTGTTCCTGCATTCAACAAAAGTATCTGTGAGGCTTTACAGTGTTGTGCCACCACCACCACCACTGCCTAAGGCCCAATTTTTATGCCCCTGTTTAACAGGAGCGCGCAATTACAATTCTTGATATAATATTTCACAGCAGGGACCATTCCAGCACCCACCAAGAGTAACTGAGGGCTTACAGTGTCCTGGTACCACCAACACCTAAGGCCCAAATGTGTGTATAGGGCAGGCCGTATAGTATATACAGGCGGTCCCCTATTTTCAAACATTCGACTTACAAACTACTCCTACTTGCAAATGGAGGGAGACAACAGAAAGTGAGAGGAAATCTACCCCTAGGAAGGGAAATTCTCTCCTGTAAGAGTTAATATGGGAAAAAGGTGTCTCCACTGATGATTTATCACCAAGCCTTGTTTCCCTAATAACCCAAAATTTTCTAAATCCAATTGTCATTGGGACAGAAAGTGAGGTGAAATCTTCTGAACGGGGGCACAGACAGCAAAACAAATGTTACAGGGGTGATAACCCTTCCCTATGTTATCCAAAAAGCTTAAAAATAGATTTTTTGGCTGGAGCTACACTTACAAAATTTACCTGTTCCAAATTACAAACAGATTCAACTTAAGAACAAACCAAGAGTCCCAATCTTGTTTGTAACCCAGGGACCACCTGTATACTGCTGCTGTTCAGAGTATATAGGGCCTGGGGGCCCCACGCCTTTTTTTTTTTAAATTTGGGTGCGGGGTTCCCCCCTTAATATCCATACCAAACCCAAGGGGCCTGGTAATGGGCAGGGGGGGGGGGGCAACATTACATTACAGCCACAAGCAGTTTTAAATTACTTTTATTCCTTTAGAAATGTCATTTTGTGCAGGAACTGTTCTAGACACGGGAAAAATGTTCCACTTTACAGGCATACTATAGTCACCCCCCCCCCCCAGGCATGATATTTAAAGGAATATTTCACTTTTATTGTTTCACTTTAAGCATTATTAAAATCACTGCTCCAGAAAAAACAGCCGTTTAAAAAAAAAAAAAAATTTTGCATTGATACATGTCCCCTGGGGCAGGACCCGGGTCCCCAAACTTCGCACAAATTTTTTGCCTGTTCGCATGTTCTGCCGCAAACCGAACCGGGGGTGTTCGGCTCATCCCTACTGAGGAACCATCCTGCATATCCCCAGATCATTTGATCAATGCTTTTTTGATCCCAGACTGCAAAGCTGAGTATCTAATAATTCTGGTGAGTGGGGTCACCGAAGGGGGAGTCACTTCACCCGTCCAAAGTTTTTGAGCACCTTTGCACTTTTTACAGAAGCACCTTAGCACTTTCAGATTTTGTATATATTTGTTTTATCACAATATATTGATATATTAAGCACTATTCATTAGGATGTATATTGTTTGATAGAGGCTGCTAGCGTTGTTTTATACTATATATTGCTTTAAGGTTGTAGGACCTTTGTGCAGCAGCTGCAGTCTCATCATTTTCCATTTGTATTTATATTTATACTTTATCTTTTGATGTAACACTCCAGCGTGAGTTTTTGAATTAGATACAGTGCCTTGCAAATGTATTCACCCCCCTTGGCTTTTTACCTATGTTGTTACATTACAGCCTTTTAGTTCAATGTTTTTTTTTATCTGAATGATATGTAATGGATCAGAACACAATAGTTTAAGTTGGTGAAGTAAAATTAGAAAAATATATACATAAAACAATTTTTCAGAAATAAAAAACTGATAATTGGCATGGGCGTATGTATTCACCCCCTTTATTATGAAGCCCATAAAAAGCTCTACCTTCAGAAGTCACATAATTAGTGAAATGATGTCCACGTGTGTGCAATCTAAGTGTCACATGATCTGTCATTACATATACACACCTTTTTGAAAGGCCCCAGAGGATGCAACACCTAAGCAAGAGGCACCACTAACAAAACACTGCCATGAAGACCAAGGAACTCTCCAAACAAGTAAGGGACAATGTTGTTGAGAAGTACAAGTCAGGGTTAGGTTATAAAAAAATATCCAAATCTTTGATGATCCCTAGGAGCACCATCAAATTTATCATAACCAAATGGAAAGAACATGGCACAACAGCAAACCTGCCAAGAGACGGCCGCACACCAAAATTCACGGACCGGGCAAGGAGGGCATTAATCAGAGAGGCAGCACAGAGACCTAGGGAAACCCTGGAGGAGCTGCAGAGTTCCACAACAGAGACTGGAGTATCTGTACATAGGACAACAATAAGCCGTACCCTCCATAGAGTTGGGCTTTATGGCAGAGTGGCCAGAAGAAAGCCATTACTTTCAGCAAAAAACAAAATCGCAGTTTTTAAGTTTGCGAAAAGGCATGTGGGAGACTCCCAAAATGTATGGAGGAAGGTGCTCTGGTCTGATGAGACTAAAATTGAACTTTTTGGCCAAGAAAGAAAATGCTATGTCTGGCACAAACCCAACTCATCACATCACCCAAAGAACACCATCCCCACAGTGAAACATGGTGGTGGCAGCATCATGCTATGGGGATGTATTTCAGCAGTCAGAACTGGGAAACTGGTCAGAGTTGAGGGAAAGATGCATGGTGCTAAATACAGGGATATTCTTGAGCAAAACCTGCACCACTCTGTGTGTGATTTGAGGCTAGGACGGAGGTTTACCTTCAAGCAGGACAATGACCCCAAATACACTGGTAAAGCAACACATGAGTGGTTTAAGGGGAAACATGTAAATGTGTTGAAATGGCCTAGTCAAAGCCCAGACCTCAATCCAATAGAAAATCCATGGTCAGACTTAAAGATTGCTGTTCACAAGCGCAAACCATCCAACTTGAGGTGGCTCTACAAAGTATTGACTTTAGGGGGTGAATAGTTAGGACAAAATAACAGAAAAAGTCAGTGTGCATATTTGTTGTTTGCTTTACAATAAAAAAAAAATCTACAACGTTGTGGGCATGTTCTGTAAATTAAATGATGCAAATCCTCAAACAATCCATGTTAATTCCAGGTTGTGAGGCAACAAAAAATGCCAAGGGGGGTAAATACTTTTGCAAGGCACTGTATATTATTTCCCAGCAGCAGATCAGGATACAGGGGTAGAAGGGAGAGGAGGTGTTCGTCGTCCCTCCTCAACAGTTGGCCAGGGTGGAGGAAGCGGTCTTTCCTCCCCAGCAAAGATCCGTGCACACATGTCATTCCAGCAGCCAGATGAGGGAATGGAAGAGGAAGCAGCCAGCTCACCTTCCCAATGGCAGCTACACAGTTTGGGAGTGGAGGAAGCCAGACTCCTGCCCCAACGGTTAGCTGGAACGGATTATGTGGAGTCCCCAGCAGAAGTGCTGGCAACAGGGCAAAGTGCTACCAACCTCTGCCCAGCACCGGCAACAACTGTGGCGTTCCAGGGAGCCGGGGCAGTCGGCCCCTCTCTCCAGCGACAAGCTGATGTAGTAAAGCTTCTACTCCCAGCTGAACCACTGGCAACAGGACAGAGCGCTGCTGGCCTCTGCCTAGCACCTACAGTGTCGCTACAGCTTCAGGATCGGCCCCTCTGCCCAGCAGCAGACTGAGCCCCGGAATGTTAGAAACAACCCAGCTGAAGCGCTGGCAGCCGGACAGAAAGTCAAAGACCTCTGCCCCACACCTACTGACGTCAACTATTCCTTGCAGCGAAGAATGGAGATCATCTGGACTGACTATGTGAGTTCACTCTGCCCGACTAACGCATGTCAAGACCAGGTGGAGGTCTGGGACCTTATTAGTCGACTTTTGATGGGCGGAGAAATGTGATAGACTTACCCGGGACAGAGGCTTTTGGGGGGGACTGAATGCTAGCCTTTTGCCTACTGACTATGGGTCCTGGCATTTGAGGGAACTTCAAGCATTTAGGAAGATATTCTGTTATGTAATGCAAAAGGACATTATTAAGGAGGCCATGATGGTCTCTGCCAGCATGGGACTCAGGGGACAGATGTATGTGAAAGGAATGTTGATTAATGAGATCTGAAAAACCCGGGTCTTTCACCCAATAGTTTGGGTGAAAGACCTGGGCTTTGTCTCCTAGCAAACTATTGGGGGATGTGTTTCTACTCATGTGTATTGTAAGTTGGGAGTGAGGAGACGGCAAGTCTACCCTGAAAGGTCATATCCCTGAGTCACCAAGTCTGGGTAAATGATTAGATAACTAGCTTATGTTAATTAGGTTTCTGGTTACATTGTATTGTCAGCCTGCTGTATATAATTGTGAGTCATCTCCAATACAAATACAAATGGAGACTTTTTTTCTCAGAGAAAAGGTGCAGGAACTCAACCATGCCTGCCACACACACATACCTGCCAAATGGCATCAAATAGTAGCTCTTCCCTCTGCATAAAACCCCTCCCTCCACTACCCTCATCTTCTCCCCCTCCTTAAAAGCTCCACCATCTGTCATATGTCTTACCTTTGTTGCAATATTAAGCTGAAGCACCTATACGGCTGTAGTACCTCCCAGCATACTATACTATACTACAGTCACTTGCAAGGGAGATCATGCATTAGGAGCATCAACAACTGGTCACCAGGGAAAAAATGGAGACCACAGAGGGGGCAGCCTACCACACACCCTCTCCTGCCCGTGACTGCACTGAACCCTGGGCACCTGTTCTGTATCTCCCTTGTCCCTGTCCGGCACTCAGTGGGATCTGCGCAGGAGATGTGACCTGTGGGAGCTACAGGAAGATAAGCTATCACTTGTAAATGCAGAAGCTGGACTTCAATGTTACCAAGTGATAGTGGTGAGCAGGGAGCAGAAGACCTGAGCCAGAGGTGGTGGAACTGAGTTCCCCCTAGTTCCTGCTGAAAAAAAGCCCTGGTCATCTCAAATAAATTAGTTCAGTCCATGTTCAGCAACCAAACGAGTATTGTCTTGTCTTTTTGGTTGTTAGTAGACGTTGGAATATGTGATATCTATATTCAGACTGGGAGGAAGCAGTATATGACAAAAGCACTTAAGCGGAGTATGGGACGTTTCGTTACACAGTCCAAAACAACCTTAGCAGACTTTGAGGGGGAAGTTGAAAGCAGACTCCAGATATGCAAATGAGAAGAGAAACAGGCGCCTCTAGGTTAGAATTGTAAACATTTTAATGAGATACAGGTACATTATCCACTTACATGGAGGTTAAGGAAGTAAGGCACGAGTCCATCCACACTGGCGTGGCGTTCACTGCAGAGCGGCGTTCTGAACAGCTGATTTTTCTGCCAGTGGGGGAGAAACCCTAGCCAGCAGAATCTCTGGGACCACGGAGATGAAACCAAGGCTTGGATCAGGCTGATGGTGAGGGCTGGAAAGCGGCGACGGGCATGATGATGTCACTGGTGGGTTGCAACGGCGTTTCGGAGCATGCGCACTGGTCCTAGCTTTACGAAGGAGTGCACGCTGAGTCCCTTCTACCAGTGCGCATGCTTTGAAATGGCATTGCAACCCATCAGTGACGTCATTACGCCCGGCGCTGCATTCCAGCCCTCACCATCGGACTGATTCAAGCCTTGGTTTCGTCGCCGTGGTCCCAGAGATCCTGCTGGCTAGGATTTCTCCCCCATAGGCAGAAAAGTCAGCTGTTCAGAACGCCACTCTGCAGTGAACACCACGCCAATGTGGATGGCCTTACTTAACCGCCATGTAAGTGGATAATGCACCTGTATGTCATTAAAATGTTCACAGTTCTAACCTAGAGGCGCCTGTGTTTCTATTCTCATTGTCTTGATGATTTGCAGCTGTTTCTAAAGAGCTCTTGGTGCCAAAGTTCATTGTGCTCTGTATGATTTGTTTGATTTTTTATTGACTTTAAGCATTTAGGCTGTTAAGGCTTGGATCTTCACAGACTTGTTAACCATTTATGGTCTTACTAACTGTGCTTGGCAAATGGACTGTTAGTAAGACAGAAACTGCAGTCTGATCTCTTGTATCATGTCTGCAGTTTCTGACTGTCTCCTGCACCATGTCTGCACACTCTCTAACCATCTCTTGTATCTGTTTGATGGGATCTGCCTAGGGGGATGGTGTTTGGAGTATCTTTATCTGCTGATTGTTAAACTTTATGGAATACACATTTTGCTATTGTGATCAAGGATCTGGAACTGCTGTCCTTCAATCCCTATTTCTTTCCCTTCTCCTTCTTTCATCTCAGAAAGATGGGTTTCAAATGTTTTGACGGGCACAGATTCAGTGCTTGCCATAGGCGCCATTTTCACTAGATACAGTCAGGGCCAGATTAAGAGCATCATGGGCCTGGTGCTGAGGATTTCGGTGGGCCTTTTTATGGAAACAAAATGAAAATGCAAACAATTTTTCGCTAAAACGAATTAAATAAACTCTCACCAGTAATACCAGCTGTGCAGCCTCTGAGCAGCAGCAACACCACCAATACCACCTGCTATGCGATCTCTCACCAGCAGCAACATAGGGAGACCACATTTCCAAACTGTCATTCAGAGACAACCCCCTCTTCCCAAAAAAAGATGAGGGTGGGGGATGTAGTCTCGGGGTTGGCAGGGAAATCGGTGGTGGAGGTGATTTGTCAGGCAAATGGCTGGTGTTAGTACTTAAAATCAATCATCCTGACACCATGCTTGATATGGTGTCAGGATGATCAAATTCCATTATTTCAGTTACCACATTGTAATATATAGTGAAATAGTTCAACTCACCATCATGCAGAATCAGTGGGACCTGAGCTTGTCACTTGCCACCAGATGCAGCTTGTCACTTGCCACCCATAGCCTGCCACCAGATGTAGAGTATCACTTTCCACAGTTGCCTGCCGCTAGATGCAGCATGTCACTTGCCACCAGCAGCCTGCCACCAGATACAGTGTGCCACTTGCAACCAGATACAGTGTGCCACTTGCTACCCACAGCCTGCCAAAAGGTACAATGTGCCAATTGCCACCAGCAGCCTGCCACCAGATACAGTGTGCCACTTGCCAACAGTAGCCTTTCACCAGATACAGTGTGCCACTTGCTACCGACAGCCTGTCACCAGATACAGTGTGCCACTTGCCACCAGCAGCCTGCCACTAGATACAGTGTGCCACTTGCCACCAGATACATTGTGCCACTTGCCACCAGATACAGTGTGCCACTTGCCACCAGCAGCCTGCCACCAGATACAGTGTGTCACTTGCCACCAGCAGCCTGCCACCAGATACATTGTGCCACTTGCCACCAGATACAGTGTGCCACTTGCCACCAGCAGCCTTCCATCAGATACAGTGTGCCACTTGCCAACCACAGCCTACCACCAGATACAGTGTGTCACTTACCACCAGCAGCCTTCCACCAGATAGTGTGCCACTTGCCACCAGCAGCCTGCCATCAGATACAGTGTGCCACTTGCCACCAGCAGCCTACCACCAGATACATTGTGCCACTTGCCAACCACAGCCTACCACCAGATACAGTGTGCCACTTGCCACCGGCAGCCTGCCACCAGATACAGTGTGCCACTTGCCACCGGCAGCCTGCCACCAGATACAGTGTGCCACTTGCCACCAGCAGCCTGCCACCAGATACAGTGTGCCACTTGCCAACCACAGCCTACCACCAGATACAGTGTGTCACTTACCACCAGCAGCCTTCCACCAGATAGTGTGCCACTTGCCACCAGCAGCTAGCCGCCAGATACAGTGTGCCACTTGTCACCAGCAGCCTGCCACCAGATACAGTGTGCCACTTGCCAACCACAGCCTACCACCAGATACAGTGTGCCACTTGCCACTGGCAGCCTGCCACCAGATACAGTGTGCCACTTGCCACCAGCAGCCTGCCACCAGATACAGTGTGCCACTTGCCAACCACAGCCTACCACCAGATACAGTGTGCCACTTGCCAACCACAGCCTGCCACCAGATACAGTGTGCCACTTGCCACTAGCAGCCTGCCACCAGATACAGTGTGCCACTTGCCACTAGCAGCCTGTCACCAGATACAGTGTGCAACTTGCCACTAGCAGCCTGCCACCAGATACAGTGTGCCACTTGCCACTGACAGCCTGTCACCAGATACAGCGTGTCACTTGCCACTGACAGCCTGTCACCAGATACAGCGTGTCACTTGCCACCAGCAGCCTGCCACCAGATACAGTGTGCCACTTGCCACCAGCAGCCTGCCACCAGATACAGTGTGCTACTTGCCACCAGCAGCCTGCCACCAGATACAGTGTGCCACTTGCCACTAGCAGCCTGCCACCAGATACAGTGTGCCACTTGTCACCTGCAGCCTATCACCAGATACAGTGTGCCACTTGCCACTAGCAGCCTGCCACCAGATACAGTGTGTCACTTGCCACCAGATACAGTGTGCCACTTGCCACTAGCAGCCTGCCACCAGATACAGTGTGCCACATGTCACCTGCAGCCTGTCACCAGATACAGTGTGCCACTTGCCACTAGCAGCCTGTCACCAGATACAGTGTGCCACTTGCCACTAGCAGCCTGCCACCAGATACAGTGTGCCACTTGCCACTGACAGCCTGTCACCAGATACAGCGTGTCACTTGCCACCAGCAGCCTGCCACCAGATACAGTGTGCCACTTGCCACCAGCAGCCTGCCACCAGATACAGTGTGCTACTTGCCACCAGCAGCCTGCCACCAGATACAGTGTGCCACTTGCCACTAGCAGCCTGCCACCAGATACAGTGTGCCACTTGTCACCTGCAGCCTATCACCAGATACAGTGGGCCACTTGCCACTAGCAGCCTGCCACCAGATACAGTGTGCCACTTGCCACTGACAGCCTGTCACCAGATACAGCGTGTCACTTGCCACCAGCAGCCTGCCACCAGGTACAGTGTGCCACTTGCCACCAGCAGCCTGCCACCAGATACAGTGTGCTACTTACCACCAGCAGCCTGCCACCAGATACAGTGTGCCACTTGCCACTAGCAGCCTGCCACCAGATACAGTGTGCCACTTGTCACCTGCAGCCTATCACCAGATACAGTGTGCCACTTGCCACTAGCAGCCTGCCACCAGATACAGTGTGTCACTTGCCACCAGATACAGTGTGCCACTTGCCACTAGCAGCCTGCCACCAGATACAGTGTGCCACATGTCACCGGCAGCCTGTCACCAGATACAGTGTGCCACTTGCCACTAGCAGCCTGTCACCAGATACAGTGTGCCACTTGCCACTAGCAGCCTGCCACCAGATACAGTGTGCCACTTGCCACTGACAGCCTGTCACCAGATACAGCGTATATGTGCCATCATGGAGCTCAGAGTTTGGGCTGGAAGTGTGCTCCACAGTGCACTCCCAGCATGGAGACTGTCATTGATGGCTCTGGCTTGCCTACTAACAATTGAGAGCCAGACTGACCGCCTCTCACATCGTTGCAATAGCTTGTGATTGGCTATCACAGCGATCACTCATAAAAACCACCCCTGTACTGTTTTTCTTTTCTGAGTTGAGAAAAAGATACAATGGATCTTTTTATTCTACTCAGAGGAGAATAGTGTAAATATACATGTAGCCAGGTGCTGTCTAGATTGCCTGCTTTACAAAAAGGGGGAAAGAAGTCATTCTACAATTAAATAAAAGCAGATGATTCCCTCCAGCACCCAGCTTGGATATTACAATGTCATATCCTGAATGCAGAGCAGAACTTGGTAGAAGAGCAAAGGATCTTGGGACATGTAGTCCAGGGAGCCAAGCTGACACAGGGAGCCGATCTTCGCAAACTACAAGTTCCAGCTGGCTGGAGGTAGAGAAAAAAATGCTAGGAGAGGAGCTAAATAGGCTGGATTGGGGAGGAGCTGGCCTCTTGGGACAGAGGCTTTCGACTGGGAGCAGGGACCGAATGCTCAGAGGGCTGTGGGAAGCAGATACCAATAATTATGATTGATTAATATGCACGCATTTTCTTGGATGTGAGATTACCATGGTGTTACTATGAAGACATGGTGACACCAGAGAGGGTCCTTTCAGCTGGGAGGGTTATGTTTTTTGGGAAGTGGGAGTGGCCATGGTGGGCTGGTGATTACTGGGAGGCTTGGTTACATGTATGCACACATACATAGAGGAGCTCTCACCTGTGAGCAGTTACCACCCGCTTAGGCTCTGAGGAAAGGGGCTCGCCCCCGAAACGCGTCAGCCGTTGCCGCATCTACTTGATGTCTGGTCCTATTTTATCCTGGTGTCTGTTACTGCATACTTGCAGTTTATGTCCATGCCTGTATTTCAAGCTCGTTTGTGAGTATATTACTTGTTATTTTCTTTTTAACCACTTCAGCCCCGGAAGGTTTTACCCCCTTCCTGACCAGAGCACTTTTTACAATTCGGCACTGCGTCGCTTTAACTGCTAATTGCGCGGTCATGCAATGCTGTACCCAAACGAAATTTGCGTCCTTTTCTTCCCACAAATAGAGCTTTCTTTTGATAGTATTTGATCACCTCTGCCGTTTTTATTTTTTGCGCTATACACGGAAAAAGACCGAAAATTTTGAAAAAAAATGATATTTTCTACTTTTTGTTCTAAAAAAAATCCAATAAACTCAATTTTAGTCATACATTTAGGCCAAAATGTATTCGGCCACATGTCTTTGGTAAAAAAAATGTCAATAAGTGTATATTTATTGGTTTGCGCAAAAGTTATAGCGTCTACAAACTAGGGTACATTTTCTGGAATTTACACAGCCTTTAATTTATGACTGCCTATGTCGTTTCTTGAGGTGCTAAAATGGCAGGGCAGTACAAAACCCCCACAAATGACCCCATTTTGGAAAGTAGACACCCCAAGGAATTTGCTGAGAGGCATGTTGAGCCCATTGAATATTCATTTTTTTTGTCCCAAGTGATTGAACAATGACAAAAAAAAAAAAAAAAAATTACAAAAAGTTGTCACTAAATGATATATTGCTCACACAGGCCATGGGCATATGTGGAATTGCACCCCAAAATACATTTAGCTGCTTCTCCTGAGTATGGGGATACCACATGTGTGAGACTTTTTGGGAGCCTAGCCGCGTACGGGGCCCCGAAAACCAATCACTGCCTTCAGGATTTCTAAGGGCGTACATTTTTGATTTTACTCCTCACTACCTATCACAGTTTTGAAGGCCATAAAATGCCCAGATGACATAAAACCCCCCCAAATGACCCCATTTTGGAAAGTAGACACCCCAAGCTATTTGCTTTGAGGCATGTTGAGTCCATGGAATGTTTTATATTTTGACACAAGTTGCGGGAAAGTGACAAATTTTTTTTTTTTTTTTTTTTTTTTGCACAAAGTTGTCACTAAATGATATATTGCTCACACAGGCCATGGGCATATGTGGAATTGCACCCCAAAATACATTTAGCTGCTTCTCCTGAGTATGGGGATACCACATGTGTGGGACTTTTTGGGAGCCTAGCCGCGTACGGGACCCCGAAAACCAATCACTGCCTTCAGGATTTCTAAGGGCGTACATTTTTGATTTTACTCCTCACTGCCTATCACAGTTTCGGAGGCCATGGAATGCCCAGGTGGCACAAACCCCCCCCAAATGACCCCATTTTGGAAAGTAGACACCCCAAGCTATTTGCTGAGAGGCATGGTGAGTATTTTGCAGCTCTCATTTGTTTTTGAAAATAAAGAAAGACGAGAAAAAAAATTTTTTTTTTTCTTTTTTCAATTTTCAAAACTTTGTGACAAAAAGTGAGGTCTGCAAAATACTCACTATACCTCTCATCAAATAGCTTGGGGTGTCTACTTTCCAAAATGGGGTCATTTGGGGGGTTTTTTTGCCACCTGGGCATTCCATGGCCTCCGAAACTGTGATAGGCAGTGAAGAGTGAAATCAAAAATTTACGGCCTAAGAAAGCCTGAAGGCGGTGCTTGGTTTTCGGGGACCCGTACGCGGCTAGGCTCCCAAAAAGTCCCACACATGTGGTATCCCCGTACTCAGGAGAAGCAGCAGAATGTATTTTGGGGTGTAATTTCACATATTCCCATGGCATGTTTGAGCAATATATCATTTAGTGACAACTTTGCGCAAAAAAAAATAAAAAAAATAAAAAATTGTCTCTTTCCCGCAACTTGTGTCACAATATAAATTATTCCATGGACTCAACATGACTCTCAGCAAATAGCTTGGGGTGTCTACTTTCCAAAATGGGGTCATTTGGGGGGGTTTTGAACTGTCCTGGCATTTTATGCACAACATCTAGAAGCTTATGTCACACATCACCCACACTTCTAACCACTTGAAGACAAAGCCCTTTCTGACACTTATTGTTTACATAAAAAAATAATTTTTTTTTGCAAGAAAATTACTTTGAACCCCCAAACATTATATATTTTTTTTAAAGCAAATGCCCTACAGATTAAAATGGTGGGTGTTTCATTTTTTTTTTTCACACAGTATTTGCGCAGCGATTTTTCAAACGCATTTTTTGGGGAAAAAACACACTTTTTTACATTTTAATGCACTAAAACACACTATATTGCCCAAATGTTTGATGAAATAAAAAAGATGATCTTAGGCCGAGTACATGGATACCAAACATGACATGCTTTAAAATTGCGCACAAACGTGCAGTGGCGACAAACTAAATACATTTTTAAAAGCCTTTAAAAGCCTTTACAGGTTACCACTTTAGATTTACAGAGGAGGTCTACTGCTAAACTTACTGCCCTCGATCTGACCTTCGCGGCGATACCTCACATGCATGGTGCAATTGCTGTTTACATTTGACGCCAGACCGACGCTTGCGTTCGCCTTAGCGCGAGAGCAGGGGGGACAGGGGTGCTTTTTTTTTTTTTTTTTTTTTTTTTCTTTATTATTATTATTTTTTTATCTTATTTTTAAACTGTTCCTTTCATTTTTTTTTTTTTTTAATCATTTTTATTGTTATCTCAGGGAATGTAAATATCCCCTATCATAGCAATAGGTAGTGACAGGTACTCTTTTTTGCAAAAATTGGGGTCTATTAGACCCTAGATTTCTCCTCTGCCCTCAAAGCATCTGACCACACCAAGATCGGTGTGATAAAATGCTTTCCCAATTTCCCAATGGCGCTGTTTACATCCGGCGAAATCTAAGTCATAAAATGCTCGTAGCTTCCGGTTTCTTAGGCCATAGAGATGTTTGGAGCCACTCTGGTCTCTGATCAGCTCTATGGTCAGCTGGCTGAATCACCGGCTGCATTTTCAGGTTCCCTGTTGAGACAGGAGAGCCAGAGAAAAACACGGAAGACGTTGGGGGGGGAGGGGCATTCCCTCCCACTGCTTGTAAAAGCAGTCTAGAGGCTAATTAGCCGCTAGGATTGCTTTTACATGAAAGCCGACCGCTGGCTGAAAAGAATGATACCAAGATGATACCTAAACCTGCAGGCATCATTCTGGTATAACCACTCAAAGTCGTGAATGGCGTACCTGAAGACAAAAAAATGGTTAACAATAAAGCACAGTAAACGGTAAGGTATAAAAAATTGCATACCTGAAAAGCAAACATGATAAAACATAATAACAATAAAACATTGCAGAATAGAATACAGTAAAAAAGAACAGAACAATAGAGAGAGAGAGAATAGAGAGAGAAAGAACAATAAAACGACAACTATTTTTTTTTTATTTTATATTTTTGTATGTGTTTTTTTTTTTTTTTTACACTTTTTTTTGTAACTAACTTTTATAACTGTAACCGGTTCCAGGTTCGGGTCTCTCAAAATGCGATGGCATCTTGGGAGACCCTGTGAAAGTGTGCCTAGTCTGTGCAATGCTGTACCCTACGCTAATACTCAACTAGTGCATGGTAGCGTTCAAAATATTCACCAATGCAAAGACCAGGATTGTCAGGACAGGAGGGACAATAATAGCGGGTGTCACGCCTATATCCGCGCTTGCTGCAGACACAACATCTTTTTTGGGGGGGTTCGTTGGGTAGGGGTACTCGGGAGGACATAAAGAAAATGCCTCTCATGCAGCCGACTGCATTTGGTTGGGGATGTGAATGGGGGAAGTACGGGCGCCGCAGAAGCGGTGGGTTCCCAATTAGGATTGGCGAATGCAGCAGGAAGGGCATTATGGGCACGACGGGCCTGTGTTCGTCTTCTTGGTGGCAGCGGGACACTACTTGTGCTTGCCACCTCACCAGCTTGAACTGCACTTATGGGACTCGCCACGTCACCAAGTGTTACTGCAGTGCTGGTTTGACTACGACCGGGGTGTACTAGGCCGCTGGTGCTTGCCAGTTCACCAAAACGCTACCAAAAAAACTGTTAGCGATCGCAAGGATCAGGCCTGACTCTGCGAACGCTGCAGTTATGCGTTTAGTGTTTTGTAAGTGACAGTGATCGATCGATACTGCACTTGGGTGGGCTGGGCTGGGCCGGGCGGAGGGGCAAAACGCAGGTGCTAGCAGGTATCTGGGCTGATCCCGCTAACACTGCGTTTGTGGGAACCCTAAACTGCTGGGGACGCTAGTATAGATCTGATCGGATCAGATATTGATCCGTTCAGATACTATACCACTAAGGGAGGCGTATGCTGCGTGCGTGGGTGTTAGCGGTACTGGCGCTAACCTGACGCTGCCTGGGGCTGGTGCTTGCCAGTTCACCAAAACGCTACCAGAAAAACTGTTAGCGATCGCAGGGATCAGGCCTGACTCTGCGAACGCTGCAGTTATGTGTTTAGTGTTTTGTAAGTGTCAGTGATCGATCGATACTGCACTTGGGTGGGCTGGGCTGGGCCGGGCGGAGGGGCAAAACGCAGGTGCTAGCAGGTATCTGGGCTGATCCCGCTAACACTGCGTTTGTGGGAACCCTAAACTGCTGGGGACGCTAGTATAGATCTGATCAGATCAGATATTGATCCGATCAGATACTATACCACTAAGGGAGGTGTACGGTGCGTGCGTGGGTGTTAGCGGTACTGGCGCTAATCTGACGCTGCCTGGGGCTGGTGCTTGCCAGTTCACCAAAACGCTACCAAAAAAACTGTTAGCGATCGCAGGGATCAGGCCTGACTATGCGAACGCTGCAGTTATGCGTTTAGTGTTTTGTAAGTGACAGTGATCGATCGATACTGCACTTGGGTGGGCCGGGCAGAGGGGCAAAACACAGGTGCTAGCAGGTATCTGGGCTGATCCCGCTAACACTGCGTTTTCGGGAACCCTAAACTGCTGGGGACGCTAGTATAGATCTGATTGGATCAGATATTGATCCGTACAGATACTATACCACTAAGGGAGGCGTATGCTGCGTGCGTGGGTGTTAGCGGTACTGGCGCTAATCTGACGCTGCCTGGGGCGACGCATATCACCGCCGGGCGATCAGGGGGCTAAACCTTTATTCGGTAATAAACGGCGGGTGCCCTGACACTATAAAAAATAAACAAACTAACCAGCGTCACTCGTAACAGTTATACGGTGATCAGTGGTGAAAGGGTTAACTAGGGGGCAATCAAGGGGTTAAAACCTTTATTAGATAGTATATGGGGGTCCCTGTCGCTATAAAACGCTGACGGCGAACCTAAATATTTACGTCTCTAACTATCGTCACCAGCGACACTAATACAGCGATCAGAAAAATGATCGCTTAGTGACACTGGTGACGGGGGTGATCAAGGGGTTAAAACTTTATTAGGGGGGTTAGGGGGGTATCCTAGACCTAAAGGGGGCTACCACTCACTGCCCTAACACTGTAACTGTCACAAACTGACACTATGCAGTAATCAGAAAAAAAAAAAAAAATACTGCTAATGTCAGTTTGTGACGGGGGGGGGGGTGATTGGGGGGGGATCGGGGGGCGATCGGGGGGGGATCGGGGGTGTAAAGTATGCCTGGCATGTTCTACTGTGTGTGTTTGTGTTGTGTGGACTTACATGTCTTCTCTCCTCGGCGCTGGACGGAAACTGCCAGACCGAGGAGAGATGACATCACATCCTCTGCCTGTGTGAAACTATACACAGGCAGAGGAGGATTCCCATTGGCTGGGAGCGATCGCGAGGGGGGGGCCACGATCGGATGGTCTCCCCCTCGCCTCCCGACGCTCCCAGTCAGATGCCGACCGCCGATGGCACCGGGGGGGGGTCCGATCGGACCCCCCGCCCGCGGGAGGCAGATCACGTACAGGTACGTGATTCTGCCTGCCCGTGCCATTCTGCCGACGTATATATACGTTAGGCGGTCGGCAAGTGGTTAATAAACGCTACCAGTGGTAATGCGCTAGGTCGGTGCGCCCTCTCTTCTTTTTGTTTCCAAATTGAATAAACATCCAGATCAAGTGAAACATTGTTATCCTAGTAAATGTAGACATTAAAAACAGTTGGTGAAATTCATGATTTGTTGGGCAAACTTGACTTGGCATCCCTGAGTATAGACTCAGCGCGTTTCATGGAGTTTAAAGCCAATCATCAGGAGTAGGGTGCATGAGTATTGGCTAAAGGATAGAGTAAATGGATAAGTGGGTCAATGAAGTCTCTGATAGTGTGTCATGCTTTCAAAAAGAGAGCAAGATTTGAGGATTTGTACATTACCTATGGTAAAGCCCAAATAGGTAGCCCAGTGATCCCCATATTGGAGTAGGGTGGTGGTCCCGATTGCGCTGTCTCCCCCGGGGTTGAGGCGGGGACAAACCCCCCCTCCCCCAACCATACACTCTACAAGGCACACAGACAACCGGAGAGGGGGTAGCAGGAAACAGCATCCAAGGAGAGATCCAGACAGCAACAGCAACATGCCAGAGTGTAAGGAGTGCATATATGGGGCACAAGTCAGGTTCTACAAAAAAATAAAAAAGGGAATAAGTGGGTGATGGAAATTGACAATAAACTACAAACCACCAAAAGGGGGAAAAAAAGGGTGAAATGATGTTCATAAAATGTAGTGTGTGTCCACACTGAGTGTGTGTGGATATGAGTGAGAGATATAGCGATTGTACCAATGGCTGCACTTGGACTTAGGAAAATAATTTTGCCAAGGAACAAGTCCGTCCTAACACACGTCCATTGCGGTGATGCATGACATTGGCGTGGACACGTCCCAGGCCAAGGATATAAAGACCGGGATGAACCGACAGTTCACTCCACACATTCCAATATGAGGAGAGGTTCCATGGGTCCACCCACATCTCAGGTAATCACGGAGTCCTATCTCTGGACCATAAACAACACATGTATACACATACACTGTGATCCCTATTTTAGGGTCACACCCACTCTGTACACACTTTAATATACCACACCCATACTAACGCATTGGCAACATTTTGTTTTTTATTTATTTGTTTTTCACCACCTAATTATTCCTTGGCAAAATATTTTTGCAACCATTGGTACAATCGCTATATCTCTCACTCATATCCACACACACTCAGTGTGGACACACACTACATTTTATGAACATCATTTCACCCTTTGTTTCCCCCTTTTGGTGGTTTGTAGTTTATTGCCAATTTCCATCACCCACTTATTCCCTTTTTTATTTTTTTGTAGAACCTGACTTGTGCCCCATATATGCACACCTCACACTCTGGCATGTTGCTGTGGCTGTCTGGATCTCTCCTTGGATGCTGTTTCCTGCAACCCCTTCTCCGGTTCTCCTTGTGCCTTGGAGAGTCTATGGTTGGGGGAGGGGGGGTTTGTCCCCGCCTCAACCCCGGGGGAGACAGCGCATTCGGGACCACAAACCCTACTCCAATATGGGGATCACTGGGCTACCTATTTGGGCTTTGCCATAGGTAATGTACAAATCTGCAAATCCTGCTCTCTTTTTGAAAGCATGACACACTATCAGAGACTTCATTAGCCTACTTATCCATTTACTCTATCCTTTAGCCAATACTCATGCACCCTACTCCTGATGATTGGCTTTAAACGCCATGAAACGCGTTGAGTCTACACTCAGGGATGCCAAGTCAAGTTTGCCCAACAAATCATGAATTTCATCAACGGTTTTTAATGTCTACATTTACTAGGATAACAATGTTTCACTTGATCTGGATGTTTATTCAATTTACCAATTGTGATTGCTTGTACCATTATGTCTATCCAATATGAATATTAAATATGTCAATTTGATTTTCACTATATATATTATGCTTTTTCTTGCATGATCCATGTTTTATGATACATTATATAACATTAACTTTTTCATCAATTGAATTGAATTTATTGGTTTTATCATCTAGCAATTTCTTTTTGGTTACTTAGATCTCCCTTTCAGTGACTGTAACAGCTAAACCTATTTTAGGTATCCTAGAGAATTTTAGATACATATCCATGCCTCATTTAAAGTCCCAAAACCCATTTTCTCTTTCTTCTACCTTGTGCATGATATTCACACAGTTAAAGGGGAACTCTTCTCTTTTGGTAAGATGAATGTTACAGTTCTGATCTTATATTGTTGGCATTTATTTACAAAGGTTCTGGGCTTGTGACACCAGGATTCAGGCGGAACTATCTGACAGAGAGAAAGGTCATTAGTCTCCCTTTTATGCCTGGGATCACAGGTTCTTAAAGAGTCTAATGCTGTTGCTGTTTATTGCAATCCTCTTTACATCGCATATCTGTTCCAGTGTGTGAGAAATTAAGCTTATAGCAATATTTTGCCTAGGCCATTACTGCATTACCTGTCTTAAGAATTAAAGGTAAAATAACACTTGATTAATCCATTGCAGTTTGGTGTGTGTATAGTTGAACTTGTCATTTAATGATGTCCAAACCCAGGGTGTCAGAGGTGTCGGGAGACTTGCAAGGTCAGGACAATCTTCTGGGTAAATCATTCTCAAGCGGCTCCCACTGGGGTAGTGCTACATACACATATGCAGTATCGCCGAAAAGGTCGGAAGGAAGATATTTATTTCAGTTTTTTTTGGGCAGTGGGTGATGGTAATGGCAAGAAGCTAAATAAAAAAAAAATACTATAGGCGTCTTGGGACGCCTGCCTTTACACGCCCATGAACTTTATTGGCACACAAGGTTTAGGAGCGTGTCTATGGCAATGTTTGACCATTCTTCCAGAGGTGCATTTGTGAGATCAGGCACTGATGTTGGACGAGAAGGCCTGGCTCGCAGTCTCTGCTCTATTTCATCCCAAAGGTGTTCTGTCGGGTTGAGGTCAGCAGGCCAGTCAAGTTCCTCCACCCCAAACTCGCTCATCCATGTCTTTATGGACCTTGCTTTGTGCACTGGTCCAAATCATTTGGTGGAGGGGGGATTATGGTGTGGGGTTGTTTTTCAGGGGTTGGGCTTGGCCCCTTAGTTCCAGTGAAGGGAACTCTTCCTTTTCCAACATGACTGCGCACCAGCGCACAAAGCAAGGTCTATAAAGACATGGATGAGCGAGTTTGGGGTGGAGGAACTTGACTGGCCTGCACAGAGTGCTGACCTCAACCCGATAGAACACCTTTGGGATGAATTAGAGCGGAGACTGCGAGCTAGGCCTTCGCATCCAACATCAGTGCCTGACCTCACAAATGCGCTTCTGGAAGAATGGTCAAATATTCGCATAGACACACTCCTAAACCTTGTGAACAGCCTTCCCAGAAGAGTCCAAGCTGTTATCACTGCAGAGGGTGGGCCAACTCAACATTGAACCTTACGGACTAAGACTGGGATGCCATTAAAGTTCATGTGTGTGTAAAGGCAGGCGTCCCAATACTTTTGACAATATAGTGTATGTACAGTTTTGCTAACACACTCCAAAGTTGCGAAACTGGGTTCAGGAATTGAAGTTTGTTTTACTTCGGTCAGATGTATCAATGTATATATAGAAGGATTACATTAAGGGTTTAAATTGAGTTTTGATAAATTTAGAGTTCAACCATAGTGGAGATATAGGCTTTTTGCACAATGTTCTCCTGAAAACTGCTTCAGTACTTTACAATTATCCACAATGATGTACAATACACATATTTCTTAAGTATGCACCTAGTGTGGGTGTGTACAGGAAGCTATTTCTTCATACTAAGCAGGTGTAGTGTTCTACACGGACAGTTTCAGTGTGTCGTATCCACATAAAGACATCTTAAAGTATCGGAACAATGTTCCCAGGAAGAAACCCAAGGAAGGTGTTGCTATGTGTCATCTCCATTCTCCTGGGATGTGTTGTGCTTGGATACATTATGGAACAGTTCCTGACTGGACCCTGCAATAAAATCCTAGTGCCTGGGAAAATAGTATGGAACCAGGAATCAGAACCGGATGCAGCTCAGAAGAATGCCAGGTAAGAGGAGTATAGAATAAAAAGTATGTCAAGGACAACTTTTGCTGATAAGATAAGACTTTGCATGAACACTGTTATGGTGGTGGACACTTTTCCTAATAATTTTGCACAGTTTAACCACTTGTATACCAGTGCATTTTTTAAAATGTTTCACACAAACACACATGCAAAAATCTGCATTTTTTCCCTGGAAATGACCTGAAACCCTAAAACAAACATGAAAGCAGAGGCCCTGTAAAAATCGTGGCACTTGCAATCTTGTATAAAATGAATTTTAGTGCAAACAAACACAATATAATACCCAATGTTTTGGTAAACTATAAAACATGAGGTTGCATCAACTAAATACACTATATTACCAAAAGTATTGGGACGCCTGCCTTTACACGTACATGGACTTTAATGGCATCCCAGTCTTAGTCAGTAGGGTTCAATAAAAAGTTGGCCAACCCTTTGCAGCTATAACAGCTTCAACTCTTCTGGGAAGGCTGTGCACAAGGTTTAGGAGTGTGTCTATGGGAATGTCTGACCATTCTTTTAGAAGCGCACTTGTGAGGTCAGGCACTGATTGGACGAGAAGGCCTGGCTCGCAGTGTCTGCTCTAAGTCATCCCAAAGGTGTTCTATCCCGTTGAGGTCAGAATTTTGGGCAGACCAGTCAACTTTCTCCACCCCAAACTCGTTCAGCCATGTCTTTATGGACCTTGCATTGTGCAGGGGTCTGAAACATTTGGTGGAGGGGGGATTATGGTTTGGGGTTGTTTTTCAGGGGTTGGACTTAGCCCCTTAGTTCCAGTGAAGGGAACTCTTAAGGCATCAGCATACCAAGACATTTTAGACAATTTCATGCTCCCAACTTTGCGGGAACAGTTTGGGGATGGCAGACATGGGGGTAAGTCACACATGTGCAAGTCACAAGCAAGTCTCAAGTCTTAACCTTCAAGTCATAAGCAAGTCCCAAGTTACTGTGGCGAAAAGCAAGCAAGTCAAGTCGAGTCCCTGCTAGAAGTCAAGCAAGTCAAGTCAAGTCATTTATTTTGGTCAAGTCACAAATTAAGTCAAAATACTGATCTACCCAATTTCCATCCTTAAAATGAGTTAAAGGTCAGTTTTCAGGAAAGGTTTTGTTTTATTTTCAACATTAACAAAACTGCTTAGTACTTTTTTCTTGGCATATTTTGCCTAGGCCAAGACACAGCACTGGTGGTGCCAAGTCATTGCAAGTCATTGCAAGTCAAATAGCCCAAGTCAAAGTCAAGTCGCAAGTCATTAGAGGCAAGTCAAAGTCAAGTCGAGTCATTTATTTAATTTTGTCAAGCAAGTCGCAAGTCCTCAAACAGGTGACTCGAGTCCGACTCGAGTCAAGTCATGTGACTCGAGTCCCCCACCTCTGGGGGATGACCCCTTCCTGTTCCAACATGACTGCGCACCAGTGCACAAAGCAAGATCCATAAAGACATGGATGAGCGAGTTTGGGGTGGGGGAACTTGACTGGCCTGCGCAGTTCTGATCTCAACCTGATAGAGCTCCTTTGGGGTGAATTAGAGAGGAGACTGCGAGCCAGGCCTTCTCATCCAACATCAATGCCTGACCTCACAAATGCGTTTCTGGAAGAATGGTCAAACATTCCCATAGACACACTCCTAAACCTTGTGGACAGCCTTCCCAGAAGAGTTGAAGCTGTTATAGCTACAAAGGGTGGGCCAACCCAATATTAAACCCTACGGACTAAGACTGGGATGCCATTAAAGTTCATGTGCGTGTAAAGGCAGGCGTTCCAATACTTTTGGTAATATAGTGTAAATACCAAGCATGTCAAACCTTAAAATTGTGTATGCAAAAAACTGTGCTATCCAAAATTCTCTTTAGGCAATGCTTTAAAAGCCTTTACTGGTCATCAGTTTAGAGTTACTTATGAATTATGGCCCTAGAATTATTGCCCGCACTCTGACATTTATGGCAATACCCCACATGTGTGGTGCAATTTATGCTTACATACTTGCGTGCCCTGTGCTGCACATTTGCATTGTGGTGAGCACAGGAATGAGGGTACTTTAATTATTTTTTCTTATTTTTATTTGTTCTATCACAATTTTTCTTACACTTTTTTCACTTAACTTTATTATTATCACCTGGGGGATGCTTCTTTAGCTTCAGTAGCTTTGGAATGACTGCTGTGGCATAGTACATGCTGCTTTCAGATCTATTCGTTGTAAGTGGGTGGGAGAAATGGATGTTTCTTGATCACCTCCCGCTTTCTTATTTACCCTGTTCCTCAGAGAAACAGGTTTTTCCAGCAAAGTATATTACAGTTACTGTTAATTCAAGTCATCTTTAGAATATTAAAATCTCATTACTGACTAATACACAAGATCAGCCCTAATGCCCCGTACACACGATCGGATTTTCCGACAACAAGTTTTGTTGTTGGAAAATTTGAGAACCTGCTCTCAAATATTTGTATGCGGAAATTCTGACAGCAAATATTAGATGGAGCATACACACGTTCGGACTTTCCGACAACAAGCTCACATTGAACATTTCCCGTCAGAAAATCCGACCATGTATACGCGGCATAACTCTTAACACATACTTTGCATTAGTATGTGAATAGATGCTAGCTATACACAAGTATAAAGCCCGGCAGCTGAATCATCTTTTTTTTTTTTAACATATATTTTATTGAGTTTATAGAAAATTGTACAAAAAAGGTTGTAAAAACTTACAACACAATAAATAAGAAAAGAAAACAAACAATATAAGATGCCTCCCGTGTCTCACTAAGACAGCCTTTTTCAACCAGGGTGCCCAGGCACCGTGTGTTGAGTATTCTTCAGAGGTGCCTTGGCAAAATGCCTAAAAATTGCTCAAAATTGTATACAAGCCACTGGGTGGATGAAACCTAAATTTTTGTTACACAAAGCCACAGGTTTTCATGGTACACCATTACAACCTTCTAGCTGCCAACCTCCTAACAACCAATGACTAGGGATGAGCTTCGAGTTCGAGTCGAACTCATGTTCGACTCGAACATTGGCTGTTCGCAAGTTCGCCGAACAGCGAACAATTTGGGGGGTTCGCGGCAAATTCGAATGCCGCGGAACACCCTTTAAAAGTCTATGGGAGAAATCAAAAGTGCTAATTTTAAAGGCTTATATGCAAGTTATTGTCATAAAAAGTGTTTGAGGACCCGAGTCCTGCCCCAGGGGACATGGATCAATGCAAAAAAAAGTTTTAAAAACAGCCGTTTTTTCAGGAGCAGTGATTTTAATAATGCTTAAAGTCAAACAATAAAGGTGTAATATCCCTTTAAATTTCGTAGCTGGCGGGTGTCTATAGTATGCCTGTAAAGGGGCGCATGTTTCCTGTGTTTAGAACAGTCTGACAGCAAAATGACATTTCGAAGGAAAAAACCCATTTAAACTACTCGTGGCCAGGGATGAGCTTCGTGTTCGAGTCGAACCCATGTTCGACTCGAACATCGTCTGTTCGCCCGTTCGCCGAATTGCGAACGATTTCGCGCCAAATTCGTGTGGCGCGTCACGGCCCATAATTCACTGCGGCATCGCAGTGCATTGCTGGCTGGTCATAGTGCATGCTTGGCCAATCACAGCGCCGTCTGAACAGAGAGCCGTAATTGGCCAAAGCCAAGGAGGCTTTGGCCAATTATGGCTCAGGAGATTTAGCACACGCCCCACACTATATAAGGCCGCCTGCACGGCGGCCCTGTGTAGTGTGTGTTCCGGCGTTCATAGATAGAAAGAGAGAGAGACAGACAGTGTCATTTGATTTGAGTTAGATAGATTAGGCAGAACAGTCAGTCAGTTAGCTGCACTTACAGTGTATTATGTATATATATATATGCATCCCAGGTGTTGCATATATATATATATATACACTGTATTCAGTTTAGCTAGATCCATTCCTGTTATCTTCTTACTGACAGGCAGGCTTGTCTTGTTACAGTATTTACAGCTACCTGAAGAAAATTGCTGGTGTTCTTTTGATCCTATTAGTACCACAGTCAGGCAGCTAGACTATTTACAGTTAGTGCAGTGCGTCCTGCTCACAGTGTTCAGCTAAAACTACAAGTTAGTGGGGTGCGTCCTGCTCACAGTGTTCAGCTAAACCTACAAGTTAGTGTGGTGCATCCACCTCACAGTGTTCAGCTAAACCTACAAGTTAGTGCGGTGCGTCCTGCTCACAGTGTACAGCTAAAACTACAAGTTAGTGCTGTGCGTCCACCTCACAGTGTTCAGCTAAACCTACAAGTTAGTGTGGTGCATCCACCTCACAGTGTTCAGCTAAACCTACAAGTTAGTGCGGTGCGTCCTGCTCACAGTGTACAGCTAAAACTACAAGTTAGTGCGGTGCGTTCTGCTCACAGTGTTCAGCTAAAACTACAAGTTAGTGTGGTGCGTCCACCTCACAGTGTTCAGCTAAAACTACAAGTTAGTGCGGTGCGTTCTGCTCACAGTGTTCAGCTAAAACTACAAGTTAGTGTGGTGCGTCCTCCTCACAGTGTCCAGCCAAACCTACAAGTTATTTTTTTGCGAGCTCTGCACAGTGTTCAGCTAAAGCTACCTGTAGAAGGTTGGTGGTGTTTTCCTGATCCTATCACTACCGCAGGCAGCTAAAAAAGCTACAAGTTGGTTTTTTGCGAGCTCTGCACAGTGTTCAGCTAAAGCTACCTGTAGAAGGTTGGTGGTGTTCTCCGCTGATAGCTTGTAAGAACATTTTTGGTTCTGGGCGCCACCACCAGTGCCTAAGGCCCAATTTTTCAGCCCCTGTTTAACAGGGGCGTGTAATTACAATTTTTGATGAAATACTTTGCAGCAGGGCTCGTTTCTGCGTTACAACTAGAGTATCTGTGAGGGGTTGCAATGTTGTGGAACCAGCACCAGTGCCTAAGGCCCAATTTTTCAGCCCTTGTTTAACAGGGGCATGTAATTACAATTTTTGATGCAATACTTTGCAGCAGGGCTCATTTCTGCGTTCCAACTAGAGTATCTGTGAGAGGTTGCAGTGTTGTGGCACCAGCACCAGTGCCTAAGGCCCAATTTTTCAGCCCCTGTTTAACAGGGGCCTGTAATTACAATTTTTGATGCAATACTTTGCAGCAGGGCTCATTTCTGCGTTCCAACTAGAGTATCTGTGAGGGGTTGCAGTGTTGTGGCACCAGCACCAGTGCCTAAGGCCTAATTTTTCAGCACCGGTTCAACAGGGGCATGTAATTACAATTCTTGATCTAATATTTCACAGCAGGGCCCATTTCTGCACCCACCAAGAGCGAGTGAGGACTTACAGTGTTGTGGCACCACCACCACCAAAGGCCCAATTTTTCAACAACAACAGGAAGTGAGATGAAATCTACCCCTAGAAAGGGGGAAAAACATTTTTCCTTTCCACTGATGCTTTCCAATCCTTGTTCCACAAAAAACCCCAAATTTTCAAAAAACATTTGTCATTGGGACAAAAAGTGAGGTGAAATCTTCTGAAGAGGAGGAAAGACAGCAAAACTGTCACAGGGGTGATAACCCTTCCCTATGTTTTCCAAAAAGCTTAAAAAAGATTTTTTGGCTGGAGCTAAACACGTTAAAAATGTACCCGTTAAAAATTACAAATAGATTCTACTTAACAACAAACCTACAGTCCCTGTCTTGTTTGCACTGCCTGTATACTGCTGTTCAGAGTATATAGGGCCTGGTGGCCCCACACCTTTCCTTATTTTAATTTGGGTGCGGGGTTCCCCTTAATATCCATACAAGACCCAAAGGGCCTGGTAATGGTCTGGGAGGTACCCATGCCGTTTGTCTCACTGATTTTCATCCATATTGCCAGGACCCGACATTACATTAAACCCGCAAGCAGTTTTAAATGAGATTTTTTCCTTTAAAAATGACATTTTGTGCAGGGACTGTTCTAAACACAGGAAACACGCGCCACTTTACAAGCATACTATAGACACACCCCAGGTACGATATTTAAAGGAATATTTCACTTTTTTATTTTTTACTTTAAGCATCATTAAAATCACTGCTACCGAAAAAACGTCCGTTTTTAAAAGTTTTTTTTGCATCGATACAAGTCCCCTGGGGTAGGACCCGGGTCCCCAAACCCTTTTTAGGACAATACCATGCAAATTAGCCTTTAAAATGAGCACTTTTGATTTCGAACGTTCGAGTCCTATAGACGTCAATGGGGTTCTAATGTTCGTGCGAATTTTCGGTCCGTTCGCAGGTTCTGGTGCGAACCGAACCGGGGGGTGTTCGGCTCATCCCTACTCGCGGCTATTGCATTGCTGACAATACACATAGAAGTTCATTGATATAATCGGCATGGGAATTCCCCACAGGGGAACCCCGAACCAAAATTTAAAAAAAAAAATGACGTGGGAGTCCCCCTAAATTCCATACCAGGTCCTTCAGGTCTGGTATGAATATTAAGGGGAACCCCGGCCAAAATTAAAAAAAAAAATGACATGGGGTTCCCCCTAAATTCCATACCAGGCCCTTATCCGAGCACGCAACCTGGCAGGCCGCAGGAAAAGAGGGGGGGACGAGAGTGTGCCCCCCCCTCCTGAACCGTACCAGGCCACATGCCCTCAACATTGGGAGGGTGCTTTGGGGTAGTCCCCCAAAACACCTTGTCCCCATGTTGATGAGGACAAGGGCCTCATCCCCACAACCCTGGCCGGTGGTTGTGGGGGTATGCGGGCGGGGGGCTTATCAGAATCTGGAAGCCCCCTTTAACAAGGGGACCCCCAGATCCCGGCCCCTCCCCCTGTGTGAAATGGTAAGGGGGTTCTTACCCCTACCATTTCACTAAAAAACTGTCAAAAATGTTAAAAATGACAAGAGACAGTTTTTGACAATTCCTTTATTTAAATGCTTCTTCTTTCTTCCTTCATCTTCTTCTTCTGGTTCTTCTGGCTCTTCTGGTTTTAAATGGGTTTTTTCCTTTGAAATGTCATTTTGCTGACAGACTGTTCTAAACACGGGAAACATGCGCCCCTTTACGGGCATACTATAGACACCCCCCAGCTACGAAATTTAAAGGGATATTACACTTTTATTGTTTGACTTTAAGCATTATTAAAATCACTGCTCCTGAAAAAACGGCCATTTTTAAAACTTTTTTTTGCATTGATCCATGTCCCCTGGGACAGGACCCAGGTCCCCAAACACTTTTTATGACAATAACTTGCATATAAGCCTTTAAAATTAGCACTTTTGATTATTCATGTTCGTGTCCCATAGACTTTAACGGTGTTTGCGTGTTCAAACAAACTTTTTTCCTGTTCGCATGTTCTGGTGCGAACCGAACAGGGGGGTGTTCGGCTCATCCCTACCAATGACATCATCAGTTGAAAAGAAGGATGTCAGTTGCCTGCAAATCATCCTTGTTTGACTCTCCCTTACCTCTCTCCATCAGCTTTGGGGTCTCATTAGCTAAGCAATGAAGAAAAACTGAGAGAGAAGAGAAACATTGTAATACTAGTCAGTACCAGTTTGCAGAAGTGTTTTTACTTTGGAAGAATAATTCACATTCAACGTTAGGTGTGCTACGTGTTATGTAAATCTATAGGATAGTTTTTACATTTTAGAATGGGGAGCCTGAAAACTGTCCATAATTTTAGAGGGTGCCCTGAGATTGTCCATAATTTTAAAGGGTTTCTGGACTGAAAAAAGGTTGAGAAACACTGCACTAAGCAAGTAGTACAAAACAGGTAGGGAATATTGCTTCAATGTACAAACCCCACAAGGTATATGTATGTATAAAACCTCACAAGGTGAAAACTAATAAATATCCTGGAGTAAGAGATGCCAAAGTTAATGGGCTGGACACCACATTACCTAAATTTTTTGAAAAAGATCAGGCTTTTTTCTTATGCCCTGTACACACGATCGGACATTGATCGGACATTCCGACAACAAAATCCATGGATTTTTTCCAACGGATGTTGGCTCAAACTTGTCTTGCATACACACGATCACACAAAGTTGTTGGAAAATCCGATCGTTCTAAACGCGGTGACGTAAAACACGTACGTCAGGACTATAAACGGGGCAGTAGCCAATAGCTTTCATCTCTTAATTTATTCTGAGCATGCGTGGCACTTTGTGCATTGGATTTGTGTACACACAATCGGAATTTCCGACAACGGATTTTGTTGTCCGAAAATTTTATAGCAAGCTCTCAAACTTTGTGTGTCAGAAATTCAGATGGAAAATGTGTGATGGAGCCCACACACGGTCGGAATTTCTGACAACAAGGTCCTATCACACATTTTCTGTCGGAAAATCTGACCGTGTGTACAGGGCATAAGAGTTAAAAAGTAAGCTTGTATAAAGGAAGACTATCATTAATCAATTCAAGCCAAGTGGACAATACAGGGCATACTGTTCCTTTCCAGGATAAGAGTGTAGCGCCCTTCTCCTGTTGATCAGGCGCTATATGTAAATTTAGTGGGTCATCTGTTCTGTATATAGTTCAGATTTAATCTATGGCTAAATTAGCCTCTGTTCCAGCATTGACTCTGTTGCGTGCAGTTCCACACTGTTGCCTGTAGGTGTCGTTGTCGCCACAGGCCAGGGTTGAAAAGCAACAGGCTGAAGTGTATTGAGTGCTCTTCTTTCTCAGAGGTAACTCGGCAAAGGTGGTCCACTGCTATGCATTCTGGGAGAGAGTACTTAAGGGGCAGATGCCATTTTTGGTTCTCTTTCACCTGCTGGCCCTCCTGGCTTAAAGGTATGTGACGGCTTCCTTTCAGTCTCTGGGCCATGCTGGCCCAAGGCTACCTTACTATAAGTGGGCCCAGAGGTCGTCTGGGGCCCGCTGGTTTAGAGGTGGTCCTGTGCTGTCTGTCCTGCGGGAAGAAGCCAAGTAATTGAGAAGATCCAGGGGAGGACCCATCTTGGAGAGGACCGTGTGGAGGGCTGGTCTCAAGAAGGGCCTGGTGACTCAATTGGAGGATGCATCCTAACCTAACTTACCGCACAATACTGCCGGGTCGGCTTAAAGGTTCTGGTACTGTGTCGCTGTTCATCTAATACTACATCCTGTGGCAGAGGATCGTATAGCAATATTGTTCCTTTAAAGTCTGTGACAGAGACTTTTTGTTCGTGCTCCATTCCGGCTGTTAGGTCAGTGAGAGAGACCTATCCAGGTGGGCAAAGATCTTTGGACTGAAGGTATAATCGTCTCTAAGATCTTCAATCCCTCAATGATCTGAAAAAGGTATTTGAACTTTCCTGCAACTCCCTTTCTACCTCTTCACTGCTACTTCCTAAAAAGTTTTCATTAAAGCATTGGAAAATTACTAAAGTGACTGGTGCGTACATTCATGGATACAAAACTCAACATGGACTCTAGGTTCTTGATGTGGTGAAACTACAGGTAAGGGGTGACGGCAACAACCCAAATTATTTCAGCAGCTCCTTCGGGGGTTAGTGCTACAAGAGTATGTAAGTACTTAATAAGTAAGAGTAAGTACAAAATATGCAACAAATGTTTTATATATTTGGATGAAGATAGATCACCAAAAATAGCCAATAAAAACAATTTTTAGGGTGCAAGTTATTGGGCAGTCTTTAGACAGTAGATATAGAGGAGTCATCCTCTGACAAAAACGTCTGAACTATAGGGCACAACCAGAAGCAATGGCCAGAAATCAGGAACTCCCCCACATCTGCTAAAACAATCAGATGTATGGCATAAGCCAATTCTTCACAGCCTAAAAGATGACTTTGGGGGAATATTTTCAATTGCATTATCCTGCCTCTAGAAGAGATCACAGAACCCTAGCAGTGGTAGTGTTAGGCAGTGGGGAACGCAGACCTGTTCTCATCAGGGAAGTGTAGATCTAAGGAGGACTAGGGATGGGCGAACGGTTCGGCCCGGGCATAAGTTCGGGCCAAACTTTGGTTGTTCGGACGTTCGGCAAACACCGAACAATATGCTGTGATCAGGGCAAATTCGAGAGCCACCGGAACATCATTAAAGTATATGGGACACTAACTTTAAAAATCAAAGTCCTCATTTTAAAGGCACATATGCAAGTTATTGTCATAAAAAGTGTTTGGGGACCCAGGTCCTGCCCCAGGGGACATGTATCAATGCAAAAAAAAAAGATTTAAAAACTGAAGTTTTTTCGGGAGCAGTGATTTTAATAATGCCTAAAGTGAAACAATAAAAATGAAGTATTCCTTTAAATATAGCATGGAAAGGACACATGAACACGAGTGATATGGATGCTGCCACCCCAAATCAGTTACAATATGGGACAGTCTCCCCCAGTGTGTTTTTTCCGCAGCAGAAATACAATCGTTGAAGGGATATTTTAAAATAATTTTTTATTGAAAAATGGCCCTTGTTAAGCTAGCTGAAGATACTGGATCTTTACATCATCAGGACTTCTTCACTATCCCCCCCCCCCCCCCCCCCACCGTAAAAGGCCTTTTGCATAATATTCAGACAGTTAAAGGGGAACTCTTCTCTCTTGGTAAGATGAAGGTTACAGTTCTGATCTTATATTGTTGGCACTTATTTACAAAGGTTCTGGGCTTGTGACACCAGGAGTTGGGCGGAACTATCTGACAGAGAGAGATGTCCTTAGTCTCCCTTTTATGCCTGGGGTCATAGGTTCTGAAAGAGTCCAATACTGTTGCTGTTTATTGCAATCCTCTTTACATTGCATACCTGTTCCAGTGTGTAAGAAATTAAGCTTATAGCAATATTTTGCCTAGGCCATTACTGCATTACCTGTCTTAAGAATTATAAGTAAAATAACACTTGATTAATCCACTGCAGTTTGGTGTCTGTATAGTTGAACTTGTCATGTAATGATGTCCAAACCCAGGGTGTTAGAGGTGTCGGGAGACTTGCAAGGTCAGGGCAATCTTCGGGGTCAATCATTCTCAAACGGCTGCCACTGGGGTAGTGCTACATACACATATGCAGTATCGCCGCAAAGGTCAGAAGGAAGAGATTTATTTCAGGTTTTTTTGGGCGGTGGGTGAATTCTGACTCAGATCACCAGTGAAGCACTGAGATTGCAGCTTCATAAACTGGCCGCTTCTGTGTGGTGAATTTCTGGTACTGTATTCTCGTAAAGTCTCACGAGATTCCAGTATCAGGGGCCGCTCTCCACTGTTCGAAGCGTTTGTAGATCGCTTCACTCCTCTGAAGGAGAAGCGTTCTACAAAGTTTCATAAACTGGCACACAGAGGAGGACGATCTCCTCTGTGAATGCCGGAGAATGAAGCAGTGAAATTTTTTCACTGCTTCATAAACGGACACTGACATTTATGGTAATACCCCACATGTGTGGTGCAATTTATGCTTACATACTTGCGTGCCCTGTGCTGCACATTTGCATTGTGGTGAGCACAGGACTGAGGGTACTTTTCATTTTGTTTTTCTTATTTTTATTTGTTCTATCACAATTTTATATCAAAACCACAAAAAGGGTTATATAAAATTTAATTTATTACAAAAAGTTGATAAAAAATAGAGAGTACAGTATAGGACACAGTCATAGGTATATACACATTTGCCTATTATTGACAGTGATGCAAACTGTAGTCACATACAAAGATTATATACAAAGAACTACTGCGTCCAAAGAATTTGACATGTTTCGCTGGTGTGGCTTCATCAGGAAACAGGGGAACGCTTTGTCTAGTGACCATAAAAACACACATTTTTTCACAACTATAGGTGTATAGAAAAAGACAAAAAGAAGAATTATGTATAAGTTTTAATATGTAACAATTTAATTAAACAAAACAGAGGCATTTGCATAGATATGACTGAAAAAGGAGAAAAAAAAAAAAAAAGGTGTCACCCTGCCCAACTTCCCCCAAAATGAACCATTCCTGTACCTTGAGGGGCAAGGAAGGGAGTATGCTCAATTGATGGTATTCCTAAGCAGGTCGGAACCCCTTGACCTCACTCCATTTCAAAAGTAGCCAGATCACCTGTAGAGAGGGATGTATCTAATATTCAAAAACTTGTAGAGATACCTGTAACACGTAATGTGTGTTAAATATCTTTGGGGTTTCAGGGGGCGAGAGACTGTTAGACAGAGGTCCCATAATAATAACAGTACTCACCTCCATTAAAACATTACACAAATGTATAAGTACTGGGAGCTCATAAGGCGAGGCAGATGGCTGATCCTTGGTTTCAGAGTGACACACAAGAATTTCACTTCTTTGAATGTTTCTCGGTTCCCTAATACTAGTGTCTGGTGTTATACAGGGTCTCCCCCACCCACCCCCCACAAAAGGTCACTACGGACCATAGGGCGATGGGGACATAAAGGGCAAGGAGAGAAAAAATGAGTGAAAAATAAGAAGCACAACCAATGGCCAGATAGCAGCACAGCAAGGTTGAACCTAAAATTAAGACAATAAAAGAAAAAAGAAGAAAAAGACAAAGACAAGAAAAAATGCCATTAGTATGTTAGCACCCAAGCTTGATTGATATGAAAAAGAAGGATTGGTGGTCCATTAGTGCAAAATTATTCCTTAAGAGCGTTGCCTTTAGATTCAAGAGCTCCCAGAGACACCCAGCATGGCAGCCGCCATTGCGGGCTTAAATATGCCTCCCCGTTGGCACCAAAACGTGGCGTGTGACGTCACGCCGTGATGAAGCAGACGCGGACGCAAAACAAGGGTGCGCGAGACACATGTAGTGTCACCTGGATACCGGAAACGAATTGCCGGTATGCACTACAGAATTGCACCGCAGTGATGCAATGCAGGCACTCCCCGGATGATGATATGCCACTCCGCATGTGAGTGTCTGTGTGCTGTGATCAAGCATAGACCTATAGGGGGCAACCGATCCCGCTGCACATCCTCGGGCGTCCGTACGGGGATCTATGGCAAAAGAACCAGAACATGGACCAGCGCACCGGCGAAGCATGTCGAATTCTGTGGACGCATTAGTTCTTTGTATGTGATCTTTGTATGTGACTACAGTTGTGACTACAATAAATATATCAACAAATCCGCGCTCATAGACTGACTCCTGCAGCCCCCCTAGGTAGGAAGGGAACACCTAAGTGATCCCCCAAAGAAATAAATTAAAATATAGGGAGTGGCGCTGTGTTAAAAGTGTAAAAATTAGCAAAAATGACACGTGTATAAATAAAAAGGTAAAGGTAAAAAATGTGAAAAAAATGTTTTGGTATGATCCAAAAAAATTACTAACAAAGAGAAAAATTATATATATCCTTGTGTTAGTGAAAGAACCTTAATCAGGTGAAAATTTGTATTATATGTGCAAAGAATCGCAAATGTCAAGCAGCATCACTAAATACCATAAATATATCTTCACACAAATAAATATAAAGTTATAAAGTGCCAAAAACAATATTGCAAATATCAAGCAACATCAATAAATACCAAAAAATTACCCAAAAAAATTATAAATAAATAAATATATCTTCACACAAAAATATAAAGTGATAAAGTGCCAAAAAAACAATAAATGTCCAAAAACAATAATAGTCCAGAAAAATATAAATGTGTAATGATTTATAAGCAATGAAAAATCATTAATAATATTTCCAAATCGCAGCTGAAAAACGCAAAGCCATATATTGTTTGGTGCAAAAGAAGTTCATAGTAATTGTGCAACAAAATCTCCTTAAGTGATAAGGTGCCGTGCTGTAACAACTGGTGATCCCCCCAATGTGGTTGCACTCATCGGAGCGCTCCACCCCTGCAGGGGTACGAGCGGGTAATGTTGGTCCTCTCACTCCACTCCTATAGGTGTCAGTCTCCTTCCACGCATCCCATTACCAAAACGCAGCTGTATACCCTGAGAGGTGGGGACTTCCTGTCCCTTGGTATTAAAAAGACCCACTGGATATCCGCCGCTCATGTAGCAGGCTCGGTCCGGTCCCGGCAGGAAGCAGAGCTCGCTTAATATTAATGATTTTTTATTGCTTATTAATCATTACACATTTATATTTTTCTGGACTATTATTGTTTTTGGACATTTATTGTTTTTCTGGCACTTTATCACTTTATATTTTTGTGTGAAGATATATTAATTTATTTATAATTTTTTTTGGTAATTTTTTGGTATTTATTGATGTTGCTTGATATTTGCAATATTGTTTTTGGCACTTTATCACTTTATATTTATTTGTGTGAAGATATATTTATGGTATTTAGTGATGCTGCTTGACATTTGCGATTCTTTGCACATATAATACAAATTTTCACCTGATTAAGGTTCTTTCACTAACACAAGGATATATATAATTTTTCTCTTTGTCAGTAATTTTTTTGGATCATACCAAAAAAATTTTTTCACATTTTTTACCTTTACCTTTTTATTTATACACGTGTAATTTTTGCTAATTTTTACACTTTTAACCCAGCGCCACTCCCTATATTTTAATTTATTACAGTTGTGACTACAGTTTGCTTCACAGTTTGCTTCACTGTCAATAATAGGCAAATGTGTATATACCTATGACTGTGTCCTATACTGTACTCTCTATTTTTTATCAACTTTTTGTAATAAATTACATTTTATATAACCCTTTTTGTGGTTTTGATATACATATTACCTTTTTCATACAAATGTACCTCAAAAGTCCCCTATCCCTTACTTCTTTGTTCTTTATTTGTTCTGGGATGTTGGTACCATATTAGCATTAAGGTCTTTGGGAGCTGAACTCTGCCCATATCTTTGTTCTTTTTATTATTATCGCCTGAGGGCTGCATTTTTAGCTTCAGTTGTCTTGTAATGACTGCTGCGGCATAGTACATGCTGCTTTCAGATCTTTTTGTTGTAGGAGGGGGGGGATGGATGTTTCCTGATAACTTCCTGCTTTTTTAGTTACCCAGCTCCTCAGAGAAACAGGTTTTTCCAGCAAAGTATAATACAGTCACTGTTAATAAGTCAACTGTAGCCTATTAAAATCTCATTACTCACTAATTCACAAGATCAGCCCTAACTCTTAACACATACTTTGCACCAGTATAAAGCCCGGGAGCTGAATCATCTCTCTTTTTTTTTTTTTTAAGATATATTTTATTGAGTTTATAGAAAATTGTACAAAAAAGGTTGTAAAAACTTACAACACAATAAATAAGAAAAGAAAACAATATAAGATGCCTGCCATGTCTCACTAAGCCAGCCTTTTTCAACCAGGGGTGTGTTGAGGATTTTTCACGGGTGCCTTGAAAAAATGCCTAAAAATTGCCCCAAAATTGTATACAGGCCAGTGGGTGGATGAAACCTAAATTTTAGTTACACAAAGCCACAGGTTTTCATTGTACACATTACATCCTTTCAGCTTCCAACCTCCTAACGACCAATGACATCATCAGTTGAAAAGGAGGATGTCAGTTACCTGTATATCATCCTTGTTTGACTCTTCCTTACCTCTCTCCATCAGCTTTGGGGTCTCATTAGCTAAGTGAACGAGAAAAACTGAGGGAGAAGAGAAACATCGTAATACTAGTCAGTACCAGTTTGCAGAAGTGTTTTTACTTTAGAAGAATAAATCACCTTCAACGTTAGGTGTCCTACGTGTTATGTAAATCTATAGAATAGTTTTTACATTTTAGAATGGGGAGCCTGAAGACTGTCCATAATTTTGGAGGGTGCCTCGAGATTGTCCATAATTTTAAAGGGTTCCTTGACTGAAAAAGGGTTGAGAAACACTGCACTAAGCAAGTAGTACAAAACGGGTAGGGGATATTGCTTCAATGTACAAACCTCACAAGGTATATGTATGTATAAAACCTCACAAGGTGAAAACTAATAAATATTCTGGAGTAAGAGAGGCCAAAGTTAATGGGCTAGACACAAAATTACTTTAAATTTTTAAAAAGGATCAGTCATTTTTCTAAAGCCCCGTACATGCAATCGGACTTTCCGACAACAAAACCGTGGAATTTTGTCCGAAGGGTGTTGGCTCAAACTTGTCTTGCATACACATGGTCACACAAATGTTGGCCAACAATTACGAACATAGTGACGTACTAGACGTACTACGTGGTTTTTCATCTCTTTAGCGCCACCCTTTGAGCTCCTTCTGCTAATTTCGTGTAGCGGTACCCCCATAGGGGCTGCTGATTGTCTCTATACCCCATTGGCCATCCCGACTCTGCAGACCCTCTCTTACCTCTGACACCTCGGGTTCCATATTGCAAGGTGATGTTATCAATAAGAACCACACACAGTTACTGTATCACTTAAGTAATTTACTGTAATAGATGTAGAACATGAAAAACAATACGATTAGGCGTAAACAATAAGTGACAATTTATAACACTCAATTTAGACTTAAGACTTGTAGATCCAATAGTTACCGCAAAAGATGTATGCAGACAGGTACACAGTGGGATAAGCGCTCAATATTACCAGAACTTATATTAAACATCTTCCCTGAAACCTCAATGCACACACCAAACCGCAGTACATTACATTCACATAACACAGAACAATGCAATGTACGTCTATATCCTTATGCTCAAGAGCTCCCCCTAGGCTGCAATTCAAAGTTCAGAATGTAAAGTGAAATCCTGATGCCTGGCGAAGGGTGACAAAAGTTCCTTAGCTTCAGTTCTTTTCTTCAGCTAGCCTGTTAATTTGAACTGCAGTTATTTGTAATCCAAGTGGGGAACATAAAGGAAACGAACTGTACAATGATGGTTATGCTCATGACTATTCCTTTAGTTGTAATGAGGAAACAGCACTTCTGTAACTCTTCCCTCTTAACTATAAGGGTAACGCAATAATAACTCAGTGGAACTACAAGCCCCACCAGTAGGGATGAGCCGACCACCCCCCGGTTCGGTTTGCACAAGAACCTGCGAACGGACCGAAAATTTGCACAAACTTTAGAACCCCATTGACGTCTATGGGACTCGAATGTTCGAAATCAAAAGTTCTCATTTTAAAAGCTAATTTGCATGGTATTGTCCTAAAAAGGGTTTGGGGACCCGGGTCCTGCCCCAGGGGACATGTATCAATGCAAAAAAAACTTTTAAAAATGGACGTTTTTTCGGGAGCAGTGATTTTAATGATGCTTAAAGTTAAAAAAAAAAAGTGAAATATTCCTTTAAATATCGTACCTGGGGGTGTCTATAGTATGCCTGTAAAGTGGCGCGTGTTTCCCGTGCTTAGAACAGTCCCTGCACAAAATGTTATTTTTAAAGGATAAAAAGTCATTTAAAACTGCTTGCGGTTTTAATGTAATGTCGGGTCCTGGCAATATGGATGAAAATCAGTGAGACAAATGGCATTGGGTACCCCCAAGTCCATTACCAGGCCCTTTGGGTCTTGTATGGATATTAAGGGGAACCCCGCACCCAAATTAAAAAAGGAAAGGTGTGGGGCCACCAGGCCCTATATACTCTGAACAGCAGTATACAGGCAGTGCAAACAAGACAGGAACTGTAGGTTTGTTGTTAAGTAGAATCTGTTTGTAATTTTGAACTGGTACATTTTCAACGTGTTTAGCTCCAGCCAAAAAATCTATTTTAAGCTTTTTGGAAAGCATAGGGAAGGGTTATCACCCCTGTTACATTTGTTTTGCTGTCTGTGCTCTTCTTCAGAAGATTTCACCTCACTTTTTGTCCCAATGACAAATGTTTTTTGAAAATTTGGGTTTTTTTTGTGAAACAAGGATTGGTGATAAAGCATCAGTGGAAAGGAGAAAAGATTTTCCCATATTAACTCTTACAGGAGAGAATTTGCCTTCCTAGGGGCAGATTTCATCTCACTTCCTGTTGTTTCCTCCCTTTTGCAAGTAGGAGTCGTTTGTAAGTTGGATGTTTGAAAGTAGGGGCCTGCCCTATATACTCAGCAGAAATTTGGGCCTTAGGTGTTGTTGTGGCCACAACACTGTAAGCCCTCACAGGGCCCTGCTGTGAAATATTAGATCAAGAATTGTAATTACATGCCCCTGTTGAACAGGGGCAGAAAAATAGGGCCTTTGGTGGTGGTGCTGGTGCCACAAAACTGTAAGTCCTCACAGATACTCTTGGTGGGCGCAGAAACGGGCCCTGCTGTGAAATATTAGATCAAGAATTCTAATTACATGTCCCTGGTGAACAGGGGCAGAAAAATTGGGCCTTAGGCACTGGTGCTGGTGCCACAACACTGCAACCCCTCACAGATACTCTAGTTGGAGCGCAGGAACTAGCCCTGCTGCAAAGAATTGCATCAAAAATTGGAATTGCACGCCCCTGTTAAACAGGGGCTGAAAAATTGGGCCTTAGTCACTGGTGGCGGGACTGGCAGCACCCAGAACCAAAAATGTTCTTACAAGCTATCATCATGATCATTGAGGAGGAAGAGGATAATTACTCAGTATAACAGGATAGTCACTCAGCATCAGCATAGGCAGTCTTTGAAGGGATCTGATATTTCAAAAAAATGTATTCGGTTACATCAGCATCAGGTGCTTGGTAGCTGGTGGTGATCCAAGACTGATAAATTTTTATGAAAGTCAGTCGATCGACCGAGTCAGTCGACAGACGTGCCCTGTGATCGGTTACAAAGCCTCCAGCAGCACTGAATGTGCGTTCCGAAAGAGCGCTGGATGCAGGACAGGCCAGTAGCTCAATTGCATACTGTGCCAGCTTTGGCCAGTGATCCATCCTCAAGATCCAGTAACCTAGGGGATTTTCGGTGGGAAAGGTGTCCAAGTCAGATCTTGCCCCTAGGTATTCCTTCACCATGTAAAACAGATGCTGGCGATGGTTGCTGGAACTGATCATACCTTGGGGCTGCGAACTAAAAAATTGGCTGAATGCATTGGTCAGACGGCCACTTTCTCCACCGCTCCTTCTTTGACCGAAGCCTCAGCAACACGTTGTCAAGAAACAGGAGTTTGTATCCTCCCGGTCTCTGGGAACGCGTTGAACAGACCTTTCTGCAAGGCCTCCCAAAGATGTTTCATCCTCTGCTCCCTCTGCGTTGGCAAGATAAGGTCCGCAACCTTACCCTTGTAACGTGGATCAAGGAGGGTTGCCAGCCAGTATTGTTCCTTCTCCTTGATACCACGAATGTGAGGATCCTTCCGCAGGCTTTGCAGGATCAGGGAGGCCATGCAGCGTAGGTTTGCTGAGGCATTCGGTCCGGAGTCCTCTGGGTCACTAAGGATGACATGATCCACAGCCACCTCCTCCCATCCACGTACAAGTCCATGTGTTTCTTGGGACTGTAAATGATCCCTTAAAGACTGCTGCTGATGCTGAGTGCCAGTCTCCACCTCCATTCTGACACAATCCTCCTCCTCGTCCTCTTCCTGTGTGATCGGCGGGCACGCAGGAACACTGTCTGGATAAAGGGGGCCTTGAGAGCTAAGGAAGTCCTCCTCTTCCTGCCTCTGTTCTGCCTCAACTGCCCTGTCCATTATTCCATGCAGCGTGTACTCCAACAGGTGGACAAGGGGACAGTGTCACTGATGCATGCACTGTCACTGCTCACCATCCTCGTGGCCTCCTCAAATGGTGACAGGACAGTGCATGCATCCCTGATCGTGGCCCACTGGCGTGGGGGAAAAAAAACAAGCTCCCCTGACCCTGTCCTGGTGCCATAGTCGCACAGGTACTCATTGATGGCCCTCTGCTGCGTGTGCAGCCGCTGCAGCATGGCCAACGTTGAGTTCCACCTGGTGGGCATGTCACAGATTACGCGGTTCTTGGGCAGGTTAAATTCCTTTTGGAGGTCTGCCAGCCGAGCACTGGCATTATATGACCGGCGGAAATGCACAGACTTTCCTGGCCTGCCTCAGGACATCCTGTAACCCCGGGTACCTGCCCAAGAACCACTGAACCACCAAGTTAAGGACGTGAGCCAAACAGGGCACATGGGTCATTTGTCCCTGTTGGAGGGCGGAGAGAAGGTTAGTGCCATTGTCACAAACCACCATTCCTGCCTTAAGTTGGCGTGGCGTCAACCACCTCTGAACCTGCCCCTGCAGAGCTGACAGAACCTCTGCCCCAGTGTGGCTCCTGTCCCCCAAGCACACCAGCTCAAACACTGCATGGCATCTTTTTGCCTGCATACTTGAGTAGCCCCTTGAACGCCTACGGAGCACCGCTGGTTCCAAGGACAAAGCACAGGAAGAGGCCATGGAGGAAGAAGAAGAGGAGGGGGTGGAGGAGAGAGGTGTGTCAGAATCATTAGTAGTGGCATTTTGGAGGTGTGGTGGTGGAACAACCTCCAACACTACTGCACCTTGTCCTGCATCCTTCCCAGCTGCCAGCAGAGTCACCCAATGCGCCGTGAAATTTAGGCAACATCCTTGTCCATGCCTGCTGGACCATGAGTCAGCGGTAATATGCACCTTACCGCTGACCGCCCTGTCCAGCGAGGCATGGACATTGCCTTCCACATGAGGGTAGAGAGCCGGAATCGCCTTCCGTGAGAAAAAGTGGCGTTTGGGTACCTGCCACTGAGGGACCACACATTCCACAAACTCACGGAAGGGGGCAGAGTCTACAACTGAAAAGGTAGCAGTTGAAGTGCTAGCAATTTTGCCAAGCTAGCATTCAACCGCTGGGCATGTGAATGGCTGGGAGCGAACTTCTTTTGGCGGTGCAGCAGCTGGGGCAGGGAAATTTGCCTGGTACAATCTGACGTTGGTGTACCGAAAGCAGATTGCCCACAAGTACTTGGCTGTGACACACCTAATTCCACACCTTCATGCCTCTCAGTGCAGGTCTCAGAGAGGACTGAAGGTATAGTGGGGTTGGAGATCTCAGCTGATGAGGAGCAAGGAGAGGTCCTCTTTGTTCTTTGGTGTGGGTCTTTTAGATACACTTGCCAACGAACTGCATGGCGGGTCAACATATGTCTGGTCAAGCATGTGGTGCTCAAGCCGGAGATGTTTTGGCCACGCGAGATACGCTTGAGACATATGTTGCAAATAGCAGCGGTGCTATCTGATGCACTCGTCTCAAAAAAGGCCCACACCAAAGAACTTTTGGAATAAGGTGCAGAGACAGCAGCGCCCTGCACATGCGGAGCTTTGTGGTGTGATGCAGTCAGTGTGCTGCCCTTAGGCTGGCCCCTGGAGGGCATCCTGCCTCGTTGGTGATGTGCCTCCTCCTCCTCTCTCCTATCAGGCACCCACGTTGAGTCAGTGACCTCATCATCCCCTCTCTCCTCATCACTGGAGTAAACCTGGCAGTATGCTGCAGCAGGGGGAGCATGACTGCCAGATTGTTGTCCTTCTTGGGCACCCCCTCTGTCCGTGCTCACGTTACTGCCTTCATCTAGCTCAGTATCATCATCAGAGCCTTCTAAAAGCTGGGCATACTCCTGGAGCATGTACCCGACACTGTGGTCAAACAGTTCAAAGGACTCCTCAGCAGGACATGGTGGGGCTAGGGAAGGAGTCACTGATGCCATTGAACCGAAGGAACAGGCTGCATTGGCACCTGCTTTGCCAAAGTACCCTGAGCATGGGTGAGAGAGGATGAGGAGGATGGGGACGGCTTGGTCATCCACTCGACCAAGTCTTCCGCATGTTGCGGCTCAACACGGCCAGCTGCCGGAAAAAAGGCCAAGCGTGTCCCATGGCCACGTGCTGATGAGGATGCACCGTCTCCACGACCAGCACTGTTGCCTCTAAACACAAAGCCTGCTTCCCCTCTTTTATTGGCTTGTGACTGTCTGCCTTTCCTTGTTGGCCTTCCAGACATACTAATGGCCTGCAGTGAGATGTAGCTGCACTAAGCTGGGGGATATATATATTTATATATATACTAATACTGCAGCTAGCAAAATCAACCGCCTGCCTGTAGTATGAGAACACCACCAATCTTCTACAGGTAGCTTTAGATGAGACCACTGTGCAGAGGTCGCACTACACTAACTTGTAGCTTTAGCTGAACACTGAAGAGGACGCACTACACCAACGTTAAAATAATGTAGCTGCCTGTGGTAGTGATAGGATCAGGAAAACACCACCAACCTTCTACAGATAGCTTTAGCTGAACACTGTGAAGAGGACGCACTACACTAACGTTAAAATAATGTAGCTGCCTGCGGTAGTGATGGCATCAGGAAAACACCACCAACCTTCTACAGATAGCTTTAGCTGAACACTGTGCAGAGGACGCACTACACTAACGTGTAAATAATGTAGCTGCCTGCGGTAGTGATAGGATCTGGAAAACACCACCAACCTTCTACAGATAGCTTTAGCTGAACACTGTGAAGAGGACGCACTACACTAACGTTAAAATAATGTAGCTGCCTGCGGTAGTGATGGGATCAGGAAAACACCACCAACCTTCTACAGATAGCTTTAGCTGAACACTGTGCAGAGGACGCACTACACTAACATGTAAATAATGTAGCTGCCTGCGGAAGTGATAGGATCAGGAAAACACCACCAACCTTCTACAGGTAGCTTTAGCTGAACACTGTGAAGAGGACGCACTACACTAATGTGAAAATAATGTAGCTGCCTGCGGTAGTGATAGGATCAGGAAAACATCACCAACCTTCTACAGGTAGCTTTAGCTGAACGCTGTGCAGAGGTCGCACTACACTAACATGTAAATAATGTAGCTGCCTGCGGTAGTGATAGGATCAGGAAAACACCACCAACCTTCTACAGGTAGCTTTAGCTGAACACTGTGCAGAGGTCGCACTACACTAACTTGTAGCTTTAGCTGAACACTGTTCAGAGGACACACTACACTAACTTGTAGCTTTAGCTGAACACTGTGCAGAGGTCATACTACACTAACTTGTAGCTTTAGTTGAACACTGTGAGGAGGACGCACTACACTAACTTATAGCTTTAGCTGAATACTGTGAGGAGGACGCACTACACTAACTTGTAACTTTAGCTGAACACTGTGCACTACACTAACTTGTAGCTTTAGCTGAACACTGTTCAGAGGATGCACTACACTAACTTGTAGCTTTAGCTGAACACTGTGCAGAGGTCGCACTACACTAACTTGTAGCTTTAGCTGAACACTGTTCAGAGGACGCACTACACTAACTTGTAGCTTTAGCTGAACACTGTGCAGGGGTCGCACTACACTAACTTGTAGCTTTAGCTGAACACTGTGAGGAGGACGCACTACACTAACTTGTAGCTTTAGATGAACACTGTGCACTATACTAACTTGTAGCTTTAGCTGAACACTGTGAGGAGGATGCACTACACTAACTTATTTATTTATTATTTATTAGCTTTAGCTGAACACTGTGAGGAGGACGCACTACACTAACTTGTAGCTTTAGCTGAACACTGTGCACTACACTAACTTGCAGCTTTAGCTGAACACTGTGAGGAGGACGCACTACACTAACTTGTAGCTTTAGCTGAACACTGTGCAGAGGTCACACTAAACTAACTTGTAGCTTTAGCTGAACACTGTGAGGAGGACACACTACACTAACTGTAAATAGTCTAGCTGCCTGACTGTGGTACTAATAGGATCAGAAGAACACCAGCAATTTTCTTCAGGTAGCTGTAAATACTGTAACAACACAACCCTGCCTGTCAGTAGGAAGATAATAACAGGAACGGATCTAGCTAAACTGAATACAGCAGTGTATATATATATATATATATATATATATATACATACACACACAACACCTGGGATGCATATATATATACACAATACACTGTAAGTGCAGTTAACTGACTGACTGTCCTGCCTAATCTATCTAACTTAAATCAAATGTCACTGTCTCTCTGTCTCTCAACGCCGGAACACACTACACAGGGCCGCCGTGTAGGCGGCCTTATATAGTGTGGGGCGTGTACTAAACCCCCTGAGCCATAATTGGCCAAAGCCACCCTGGCTTTGGCCAATTACAGCTCTCTCTACAGACGGCGCTGAGATTGGCCAAGCATGCGGGTCATAGTGCATGCTTGGCCAATCATCAGCCAGCAATGCACTGCGATGCCGCAGTGAATTATGGGCCATGACACACCACACGAATTTGGCGCGAACGGCCAATATCGTTCGCAATTCAGCGAACGGGCGAACAGATGATGTTCGAGTCAAACATGGGTTCGACTCGAACACGAAGTTCATCCCTACCCACCAGCAATCTGCAACCAGCTCGCTCAGCAAACAGTGCACTATTGATCTGGGCAAGTGCCCGCTCACCACCATTGATCCAGGTACTGTAGACCTCTCTCTGAGCTTTTTTCCTGATATCTCAGTCTGATCCAAAGCTGGCGCTGTCACACCGCTCCTTCAGATGGCTGATGGCTGAAATGCAGGAAACCTCCAGTAATCTTGGGTTCTCCGGTCCATCCACACACTGACCCAGCTGGCTGTGCTCTGGAACACCTCAGAGGCCAATCGATTCTGTTCCGCGCCTGACAGGCCACAGTCTCCCGGTCACACACACAGATAGCCAGAGGCCGGAAAAATGGCCACGCTGTTCCTTTTATTCCTGCTCCCAGCATGCAGCGCAGTAACTGCCTTGTGGGTCTGTGACTTGTCATTGTGGGTTTAGTAGTTCCCAAAACAAAGTTAACACATGAGTCATTTCCTCATTAAACTACATCTCCCACAATGCTTTGTAACTCTGCTTCACAGAAACCAAACAAAAGTCTTAATAAATCTAAACAGCAGTGTTCACGTGCCACGCACCAAGGCACCAAACTGACACCCCACTGTGCTTATGGACAAAAAAGTGATAATGGTGAATAGTGAAAGTGACAGCAGCCAACTAGTGTAAAAATAATTATAAAGAAAACAGTCTTCAAAATAGAAGTAGTGGCGCTAAATCGCAAATAGAAATAACAGTGAATCTATAAACAGGGAAAGTGTTAACCTTCTCTTTGCTGATGAAGAAAAATATATATAAATAAATGATATAAATAATATCAACCAAAATAAATAATATCAACCAAATTAAATGTAAATGATGGTGATCAAATAAACCCTCCCTTTTGTAGGTGGGGAATACAGTAATCACACAGTGACATACAAATGAACAATAAAAGATATAAATAGTGACAATATTTCATAAAAAATCAGTGATTAACAAAAGAGAGCTGAACGAAAAATCAGTGAAACCAAGTCCATGTAACAAATATTAAGTGCCAGTAAAGTGGATGAAAAAAACTTTTTCATGCAATTAATTATCTTCCACCACACCCTCCGTGACCGTGATCCACTCTAATGGAGCCGTTACTTACCGGAAAGATATGCCTTGCACTCTCATGCTCGGCAAATAAGCAGGAATATAACCCCCCAGGGGCTAATCAAACAAATGAGACTGTGTTGCAGCAGAAGATGTCCTTCAGTCAGCATTTGGTTGATATTATTTATTTTGGTTGATATTATTTATATCATTTATTTATATATATTTTTCTTCATCAGCAAAGAGAAGGTTAACACTTTCCCTGTTTATAGATTCACTGTTATTTCTATATGCGATTTAGCGCCACTACTTCTATTTTAAAAAAAGTCTTAATAGCTTAGAAGGACACTAGAGGGAGCCAAACTCATTTGTAATCATCACAACTGTAATGCCCATATTAGCAAAGCATGGCTACATTTGTGTCAGTAGAAGTTTGGTGATCGTTGATTCACGGTTTTCTTTTCGCATTTTTCATATAGCGATTTTCAGTTAGTGCTTTTCATTTCATGCTTTTCAGTTCATTTCTGAACAGCCGTTAGTCAACCAGACATGTTGCGGAATCGAAGGAGACAACGTGAATTTATTATTGGCCTTGGAGTTATTGCTTTAACACTTTTTTTTGGTTGAATGATTTCATTCAGTATATTTTCTATATTTTTGAATGCATAGAATGCACTTTTTGGTTAAGTTCTATTGGCAGATAGCATGTCTAATTTATTTTTATTTTTTTTAATGCACAATAAAAAAATTGTGTAGAATAATACTTGGCTATGTGTTTTACTTCAAATGACAGTTTGGGAGTAGGCAGTTACATTTTAAAAAATAAAATGTAAAATTGACAAGGGACACCAACATAGTTGTATCTTTGATCTTATAAACTAGGGGATAATGGTGTTGTGGTAACTTGCACACATTTAAAAAAAAGAACATAATAATATTATTCTTGATATCAGTAGAAAAAAAAAGCCTTTGAAAAAATTAGTTTGCAATAACTCCATCAGTACCACCAGCAAAGCAGCTTCATTATTATCCCATTAAAGAAGAAGAGAATTGTGCGCTGCATTTGGAGATTTCATAATTTGCCACGTCACGTATGTTAATTCCTCATTACGAGCGCTAGTTTACAAGACCGACCGCTTCTGGCTCGTCCTTGCTTTCGAGCATGCATGTTTGTACTTTGGACTTTTGTCCGACGGACTTGTGTACACACGATCGGAAAAACCGACAACACACATTTGTTGGCGGAAAATTTGAAGACATGCTGGCCAACATTTGTTGGCGGAAAGTACAACAACAATTGTCCGATGGAGCATACACACGGTTCGATTTTCCTCCAACCGCTTGAGATCCAACATTTCCCGTCGGAAAATCCGATCGCATGTACGGGGCTTTAGAGTTAAAAAGTAAGCCTGTATAAAGGAAGACTATCATTAATCAATTTAAGTCAAGTGGGCAATACAGGGCATACTGTTCCTTTCCAGGATAAGAGTATGTAAGTACTTAATAAGTAAGAGCAAGTACAAAATATGCAACAAATGTTTTATATATTTGGATAAAGATAATAGCCGATAAAAACTATTTTTTTTTTGTTTACAAAAGCTTTATTGAAAAGGAATCAATCAGTTACATGAAAATATATAACAGCAACATATATCCACCTTGGGAGCAGTATAAATAAGTAAGAACACTGTAGATACTAACATTCCGCAGAATGGAATGCTGAACTTCAAACTTATATAAGGAGCACTCACAGTTTTCAAGTTCTTGGAGTGCTGTAGATTTACTTTGTAACAAAGAACGAAAATAAAATAAAAAACTAAAAGAAATAACTAAGAAAACTATTAAAATAATATTACATACTGCTACTGGTGCAACTGGTACCATATCAATCTTGTCTTGTATTTCACAGGTACAGGACAACAGCATACATTTCTGTAAAGTCATGGAGCAATAGGTTCAAAATTGCAATGTACACAATCCCTGAATTGGACCCTCCTTTTGAGTCAACAATGTATTCTGAAACCCATGGGAATAACAATCGCCCCGAGCCAGCTAAGAAGCAGGCCAGGAGTTCCATTTTCTTTCAAATATTCTCATAGTATCCCCAAGTATATGGTGAATACGTTCCATCAATTTTATAGATTCCATGCGAATAAGAACTTGGGACCATGGGACTGATGGTTTACGCCAATTCCGGGCTATTGCCCACTGTTTAGCGCTAAACAGTGTTTGGATCAATTTTTGTTCTGAGGGAGCTACCAGTGGGAGGTCAGCAAACAGAATGCACATCTGATATTTCAGGGTGATGCTGGATCCAGTTATTTGTAGTATTTTAGAAGCGGTCTGCTGCCAAAGAGACTCCAGAACCCTACAGCTCCAGAAAGTATGGAGGAGAGTACCTTTTTCTCCACAGTCTCTAAAACATCTGTCCGTGATTGTTGGGAACATTCTATGAATTCTAGATGGTGTATAGTACCATCTAGTATGCAGTTTTAGTACAGTTTCTTTAATAGCCACTAATCGGGTACATTTATGCATATTGGAGACCATATCGCTCCAGTCCTTTACCGAGAACTCCAGGCCTACCTCAGACTCCCAACCTAGCATTGCTTGAGATTTAGCGTCGGTGTGATGGTCGTTAAGGTACCTATACAGTGTACAAATCGTCCCTCTATCTCTGGACCCCCCATGACATAGACCCTCAAAGGGTGTTCCAACTTCCACTCCCAACTAGAGAGATAGTTTTTTGGAGGAAATGGCAAATCTGTAAATATTTGTACAGATCCGAGTTGGGTATGGCGAAGTTTTGGGTCAAGTGTTCAAAAGAACAAAATGTGTTGCCTTGTAGCAGGGAATGCAATGTCACCAATCCTTGCGAGGACCAGTTTGCGAAATCTATTTCAGCATGAAACGCTGCAGGGAATTTAGGGTCACCCAAAAAGGATGTCAGACGAGAGGGCTTAGTGAAAAGCTCAAATTTTTCATTATATAGGGTCCAGAGATACAGGGACTGCCCAACTATTTAGTTGATCTGGGAGATACATCTATAGTTCACTGCATTTGTCCATAGAAGGCCCGGGAGATAATAGGGTCTAACCGAAGCTATCTCGAATTGTAACCACGGAATGTGAGTCGGGGAGGTGTGCCATTGGGTCAATTGTACCATTCTTGCAGATAAATAATACTTCCATATGTCTGGGCATCCCAGTCCCCCCCATCTCGGGACCTAAACATCAATGACCTACCCACGCGTGGGTGTTTACCCTGCCAGATAAATTTTAACAAGGCATCCTGAATGGTTTGGATAGTAGATCTGGATACATACAGAGGTAGGGCTTTGAAGTAAAATAGTAATTTTGGAAGGGCAGACATTTTCACTGCTTGTATGCGGCCTAAAAATGAGATATGATATAGGGACCATTGGGCCAATAATTTTTTAATATTTGAAAACACCTGGGGGTAATTTTGAGTGTATATTTTTTTAAGGGAAGGTGCTAAGCGTATACCCAGGTATTGTAGAGAATCCATATTCCAGGAGATATCAAAGCTACCTTTTAGGGAAGATATTAAGGAATGTGGTAAGTTAATGGGCATAGCCACACATTTGGAGAGGTTGACACCCAGACCTGACACCAGGGCAAAGTTATCTAATGCTGAAAATAGGTTGGGCAAGGAGATTAAGGGATCCGAAAGAAACATAAGGACATCATCGGCGTAGAGACTCAGTTTAATTTCTTGACTATTACTGATATATCCTTTAATATTGGGGTTGCTATTAATATGTCTAGCGAGGGGCTCTATCGCGAGGGCGAATAAGAGAGGGGAAAGAGGGCAGCCCTGCCTGGTACCTCTCCCCAAGGGAAAATATTCAGAGGAGCATGCTGGTAGTTTAATTCTGGTTTGAGGTAGGTGGTAGAGAGCACAGAAACCATTAACAAACCCTCCCTGAAACCCGAATTTGGAAAGGATTGTGTCTAGATAAGGCCAGAGGACACTATCAAAGGCCTTGTTGATGTCAAGACTCATCATCAAGACCTTTCGGGAGTGCAAGTCAGCGTCCTGTATAATATTAGTCGCAAGACGTATGTTATCTGTTATTTGCCTGGTGGGGATAAATCCTGTTTGGTCTGGGGCGATTAGTGTAGTGATAATAGATGCCAGGCGATCTGCTAATATGCGGCTAAATATTTTTAAATCATTATTGATGACAGAAATAGGTCTAAAGTTTTGAGGGAGAGAATGATCCTTTCCTGGCTTTGGGATCAGTGACATGTTAGCCATAAGCATATCTGTGGGGAATGAATCTCCAGCTAGAACTTTGTTAAAAAGTCTAGTTAATTTTGGGGCTAATAGACCTGAGAACTTTTTATAATACAGGGCTGTAAAGCCATCGGGGCCTGGGGCCTTGGAGGGTTTCAGGGTGGAAATAATTGAGGCCACTTCTTCTTCAGTGCAAGGAGCATTAAGGGCCTGCTGCTGTTCCTCAGACAGCTTAGGAAGGGGAATGGCATCCAACCAGGATTGTGCTGATGGATTTCCAGGAACCCGTGGGTCAGCTAGTAGTGTTTGGTAGTATGTGGAAAAAAGTTGCAGCACTTTCTTAGTGTGGGAAGTGAGGTGGCCTGCCTTATCACGCAGTCTATATGTGTGTGTGGGCTGCAGTGATTGTTTCAATTTCCTTGCGAACATTGTCGAAGCCGAATTGCTATAAAGTAGGAAACGAGCCCTAGACCATCGGAGAGCTTTTTCCGTATGCTCCGATAAAAGAGTATCTAGTGCTTTCGTCTTCTGATTTATTTGTTCTAGCAATTCTTGCGTAGGGGTCCGACAATGTTGGTGGTATAGTTTTTATCAAGGTCCGCAGATAGGGGGGTGATATCTATGAGTTTTTGTCCTTTACATTCTGAGGCTAGCTGCATAAGCCTTCCCCTCAGTACTGCCTTTTGTGCTGCCCACAAGGACGCCGGGGAAATCTCCCCGACATCATTGTGTGCAAAATATTCTGTAATGTAGCCTGTTATCTGGGATAATGCTATAGGGTCTGTGAGCATGGAGTCATTAAGCCTCCAGGCCCCTGCATCCCTGGAAAGACCAATGTGAGAAAAGACACATGACAAAATATGATGGTCGGACCACGGACATACATGAATTCTAGCAGAGGTGGAGTTAGCAGTCAATACTGCTGTGGAGAATATGTAGTCCAGCCTGGAGTAGCTGTTGTGGGGGTGGGAGTAGAAAGTGTACTCCCTGACCCCCACATAATGAGCTCTCCAAGTGTCCAAAAGTTGGTGGGTTTTCAGTTGGTATTGTAGCGATTTTGGAAAGACATTGTTGGACCGACCACCGCTGCTCCTGTCAAGATCTGAGTGTGCAACTAGGTTAAAGTCCCCACCTATCAATACATGGGGAGAGTGATATTTATCAAGTGTTAGAAAAAACTTAAAAAAAAAAAAGTAGCCTGTGCTTCATTAGGCGCATAAACAAAGGCTATAGTAAAGCCCTTTCCCTGGATACACCCCTGGATGATCACAAATCTACTATTAGGGTCTCTATATATATGTTGTAGGTCAAACATAACCACATTTCTTATAAAAATAGCGGCTCCACGTGTCTTGGACTGATATGTAGTATAATATCCCTGTTGAAAAGCTTTGTCAAAATATTGCGGGTGGCATTGGGAGGAGAAATGTGTCTCCTGAAGGAGGAGGACATCCGCCCCCAATTTCTTATAAGTACGAAAGGCTTTTCTCCGTTTGTTAGGGGAGTTAAAACCCTTCAGGTTGTGGGAAATTATTTTCAGACCCATAATTTAGAGGAACAGGGGAGCGCACACCTAAATACAAGTCCAAGACTCCTCTCCAGTACTAGTCTGTAGTAAGCAAACTCATCTGCTGTAACCTGCAGTATTGTGAGACTGATAGCATAAAACGCCCAGGAATCATTCCATATTACCTTAAACCAGTATAACATGTCTGAGAGATTACCATATAACCTGCTATTAAAACATAGTGTGAGCAGCAGTAAAAAACACAAAAAAAAGTAACAAAAATAAAAACTCTTGCAGTAACTTCTGCAAAATCTCAAACCAGTCCATTATGACTGCAAAAAGCAGCATTGCAACTATGGGGGTCAGGGGAGACATAATCACCCTGACCAAAAGGAACCTACTAAAACCTACCAATAGGTCCAGGACTCCAATCAAGTCGCGATGACTGACTCTCCAGTCTGACGTCTGCTCTGAGACTTGTCACCGAAGCAATGGGCTTGAAACAACTTGATTGGAGTGGGGGAACAATCAAACGGGCTCAAGAGGACTTCCGCACGGGGTAGAGACAAAACATGGGTCTCTGTACATGCGGGCATTATGGCTTCCTCCTTAGTCAGTGTGGGACCAAAGAAGTCTAATATTGATTGCGTCGATCTCTTCTAGGAGATGGTGTGGCCCATATTGCTGAGGGGCGTGGGGTGGAGGGCAGTCTAGGGTGATCTGCTGCATTCAGGAGACCAAGCTTCACCAGCATATCTTTCCCTTGCAGAATCGTGGTAACCGTGTAGGTGGTACCATTGTGCGGTACTTGTAGCTTAAAGGGGAAACCCCATCGGTAACTAATCCTGGCCGCTTGAAGCACTGATGTGATCTCTTTCATTCTCCTTATCTTGTCAAGGGTAGTGGGCGACAGGTCTGGGTATATCTGGATATTAGGTGTGTTGCGTGAGGCTCTGAGGATCTCCTCTTTTATCAAGAAATTCTTCAGGCATAACACAATATCCCTGGGAGGCTTATCAGGGCGAGGTGCAGGGTGCAGGGTGAATTCTGTCACATGTAAAAGAAGCTGCAGGAGTTTCAGGGAGAAGCGACTGAAACAATTTTTGTATGGCTCCAGGGAGATCAGTCACAGCTTCTGGGACCCCTCTAACTCTCAAGTTGTTCCTCCTGTTGCTATTATCGAGGTCCTCAAGGTGGGTTTGTAAAAGCTGTACTGTTTCAGAGAGGGCCTCATGATCTTTCCTCAGGTCTGCGTGAGAAAGGGTAATTTCGTCATGTTTAGTTTCTAGCAGATCTGTTCTAGAACCCAGGGCCGCTATCTCCAGGGACAGGGTGTTTGTGGACTTGTGGAGCTCAGATTGAAATTTCCTGGCTAGCTTGTCATACATGCATGTGAGGCTATCTTCAAGATCTGCCTTTGTGAGCTGTGGACTGTACTCACTGTCTCCCGTTGAGTGCACCGTAGAAGAGACTGCAGCCTGTGAGCATGCTGGAACTGTGTCCGGCTGGGCGCCATCTTGGGACATCCTTCCCTGCTCCCTCACGTGGAGTAAATAGCTGGTAAGGGATCTTTGGGCTGGTTTGCCTCGGCGGTTCTTTGAGCCCGGCATGCGCTGTGTGATCCACCAGGGGTGTGGGATCTTTTGGTGATTGTAGTGCTGCAAATAGCCCTGGGGAGTCGGCTTTTGTCTCCGGTCCTTGCGGAGCTCTTATCCCCTGCTTCCGTCCAGTTTCGTGCCACGCATGCGCCCCTGATAGAAACAATTTTTAGGGTGCAAGATATTGGACAGTCCTTAGATATAGAGGAGTCATCTTCTGACAAAAACGTTTGAACTATAGGGCTCAACCAGAAGCAATGTCCAGAAAACAGAAACTCCCCCACATCCCCTAAAACAATCAGATGTATAGCATAAGCCAATTTTTCACAGCCTAAAAGGCAAAAGATGACTTTGGGGGGATATTTTCAAATGCATTATCCTGTCTCTAGAAGAGATCACTGAACCCTAGTAGTGGTAGTGTTAGGCAGTGGGGAACGCAGACCTGTTCTCATTAGGGAGGTGTAGATCTAAGGAGGACTAGGGATGGGCGAACGGTTCGGCCCAAGCATATGCTCGTGGTCAACGTCTTCCTCCGGGGAACAAACAACAACAATCCCAGCGCTATATTGTGGGAACCTGTGGAATGGTCAAAAATAAGGGAATGTAATCAATGGAAGGGAATAAAAGTCAATAGATGAGGGTCTGTAGCCCGTGCGGCTGGAAAAAAACCATCACTGATAGAAATGGATCAAGCAATAAAAACATAAGACACCAGCGCTCAAAGGGTTAAGAAAGCAGTCCTTATTCATTGTTTATATAATTTTTTATTCATTGCAGGACTGCTTTCTTAACCCTTTGAGCGCTGGTGTCTTATGTTTTTACGTCTTCCTCAGGGGATTAATTTTCTGTCAAAAGATATATATGCATTGTTTACACACATTAACATGATTTACACAAATTCCCTTGTATTATCAAAGTAAAGTAAAAAGTAAACTTTACATGAAGTATAGTCAGGGCTTTTTTTCTGCCGGAACGCGGCGGAATGGCGTTCCGCCACCTCTGGCAGCCATGTACTCTCCATCCAGTCACTGAACACAGAAGGCAGTAGAGGAGGTTTTTGCACTGCTCGCTTCCTCCACCGGCTTCTGTGTCCTAGTGTCAGGACACCGACCGCTGCATTTTGTTTTACATTTCCTGAGCTTCGGGAGTTGTTGTTCCCGTCCCTCCCAGCTGGCCAGCCCTACCTCCCTGTCCCTGAGTGAAGTGTTCGGCCGGAAATGCAGTGTGGAAAAAAGCCTGGAGAGGAGGTGGGTGCACTGGAAACTATAGAGGGGAGGGAAGGGGGGGCGGGGAGAGTGGCACCTGCAGGGGTAAGTGACAGCTGTGGACCGCAGTGGGGGTGAATTTGTTAGAGCTGGAAAGGGGGAGAGTTTGTGCAAAGTGCTAAGTAGTGGGGAGGGGGGGGGGGGCAGGTGGTACAGTAGCAAAAGCTGGTAAGGGGGGGTTGGCAGGTTGTTTGAAGGTGACAGGGGGTGAAGAGGTGAAAGTTGTAGAGTGGAAGAGATGAAAGCTGTGGATTGGGGTAATCTGTAGATAGGGGTGCAGTAGTGAAATGTGGAAGGGGGTAGAGGCAAGCTGTAGTTGTGGACTGGGAGTGTAAGCTGTAGATGTGGGGGCTGCAGAGTTGAGTTGTTGACAGGGGATACAAAGGTGAGTTGTGGGGGGTGCTAAGATGACATGTAGACAGGGGTGCAGAATTGAGGAGGGAGGGAAGAAGAGGTGAGCCGTGGACAGGAGGGAAGAAGAGGTGAGCCGTGGACAGGAGGGAAGAAGAGGTGAGCCGTGGACAGGAGGGAAGAAGAGGTGAGCCGTGGACAAGAGGGAAGAAGAGGTGAGCCGTGGACAGGAGGGAAGAAGAGGTGAGCTGTAGACAGGAGGGAAGAAAGAGGTTAGCTGTGGATAGGAGGGAAGAAGAGGTGAGCCGTGGACAAGAGGGAAGAAGAGGTGAGCCGTAGACAGGAGGGAAGAAGAGGTTAGCTGTGGACAGGAGGGAAGAAGTGAGCTGTGGACAGGGGAAAAAAGAAGTGAGCTGCGGATGGGGGGAAGAAGAGATGAGCTGTGGACAGGGCAAAGAAGAGGTGAGCTGTTGATGGGGGGGGAAAGAAGTTAGCTGCAGACGGGGGGAAGAAGAGGTGAGCTGTGGAAGGTGGCATAGGTCAGCTGTGGACAAGGTGAGGTTTGAATGGGGAGCACAGAGGTGAGCAATAGATGGTTACATTGGGGGAGATATGTAAGTGCTGTCCGCTGATTTTTTTTTCTGTGCCCTGTGTGAAACACACACCTCATCACTACAGAGTACACTTTCCTGAGCCCTGTGTGTTATGCGCTTCTAAGTGCCGCACGCTGTGCCTTTTGGACCTACACGGATTTGGCGCCGCTTTACTTCTCTCCCCATGGAACGACAGAATTGAGGGTGGAGAGTTGGCTAGGGAGGGTGAGTTCCTGCACCTATTTTCTGAGAAAAAAAGCCCTGAGTATAGTTACCAATGAGGGATGTAAATAGACAATCTCCTGACCAGAGTTCCTCTAAAATCGATCAGATGATCCCGGGCATTCGTGTCATGCGCACTCCAAGGGAGAGTGGTCCGCCCTTATGTGACTTACAAGGAGTCACACTGAGAAGCAACCAACAAGAAAAGGAGGGGCAGGGGAAGTCCCGACACCTGCAGCAAAAACCCCAATGGATGTAAAATAAATTTCATTTAAATTTAAATTCACTTTTGATCTGAAATAAAGGTAACCCATTGGTTGTATTATATTGCTAGGGGTTATCACGTACTAAATCCAAAAATACCAAAAAAGTATATCACAATGTTGTTGTAATGATGTAAAGTGCCAGTGAAAATGCCAAAAATAATGATGGGATGTGATATAACATATGAATATAAGTGTATGCAATGGAAATGAGTGAGTAGGGAAGGTGATGGAAAAATGTGGAAAAATAAATAGAACACCCATCAGTGCAAACAATCGTGAAAAATTAAAAATAGTGAATGATAATAAAAAACATGATGGTGAGACCATATAATAAAAACATGATAAAAATAATGCTGGATGACATTATATTAGGGGTTAAGGAAAAATTAGGAATGTGAGGAAGTGTTGAATGTGTTCTAACAAATCCTGTTGGCTGTGACAAATGTGCTAAACAGGTATATATATAACTATATTCCAAGAATTAATACATTTGATTGTACCTTATGGTAAGGATGGTAACAGCCGGGCCAGGATGTGAAGCGGGACGGACGTGTGTCTCTGGAGCTCCGTGCCTGATCCGAACACATCACCCTGTATTCCGCGCCCGCACGAATCATGGCAACTACCGCGGGCATCCAGGACCCCCCGTGACGGCAATTATGTCGGCAAAGGGATGGGGTAAGCCCAGCAAAGTCATTAAGCTACAGCGCTCTGGGAAGGGGCAGAGCCCAAACTCACCCGGCGCCATGTCGGCCTCCACTTCCGGTATGCGGAGGGGGCCGGGGACAGTGCAGAGCCCGGGAACCTCAGCATCTTCCTCAGCCATGGCATCCTCACCTGATGCAAATGACACCGCTCACCTGATGCAAACGACCCCGCTCTTTCTCCTGCGGCAATGGAGACAGCGCCAGAGGCCATTACCAAGCCCATGCTGGCTGCTATTGAGGGCTTCAAGTCCATGATGATGGTTCGTATCGATCACCTGGTGTCGGAGTGTACCCTGATCGGCCATGACCTTGATAAAATAAGGGGGAGAATTACTGAAGCAGAGGAGAATCGGCACGGTGGAAGACCAGCAGGGCTCACAAATCGCAGAACTGCAATCGCTGGTGTGTTCTCTTGTAAACAAAATGGACGACGCTGAGAACAGGCAGAGTCGAAACAACATCCATGTGGTAGGCCTGCCAAAAGGCGCAGAAGGCCAGAAGCCCGCCATCTTTGCTGAAACACTGTTTAAACAACTACTGCATTTGCCAGACATGCCGCCCACATATGTCATTGAACGGAGCACATAGAGTACCCACCGGGAAACGCCCAGAGGGTGCACCACCTAGACCTTTCCTGGTGCGACTTTTGAATTTCTGAGATAGGGACATGATCCTGGCGGAGGCAAGGAAGCATCCTGAATTACCGTATGAAAATACCAAACTGATGCTGTTCCAAGATTTTTCGGCCGAAAAATCGACAGAAATGTCGCAGATCCTTCAATGAGGTGAGGCGTCATCTCCGGGAGAAAAATATCAAATACAGAATTCTGTATCCCAGCCGGCAGAGTATCCCATACAAAGGAGCAGTCCGATTCTTCGATACACCCGAGGAGGCCAATGAGTGGATCAACACGTTGTAAATGGTAACTGGGGTTCATTTCCATCCAGTTTTGGGGACATTGCTATTCGCGGGGGAGGGGATGGCCCGCAGCATGGAGGCTTCACAGGCACATTAACATTTTGAGGCTCTGACTATGCTGGTCTCTAGCAACACTCGGATGGCGGGGATGAGGCCTCCTAACAATTGCACGAGTTTTATTCTCCTACACTTCTGCTGTAGAAGTTCCTACACTGGGTGCGGTTAACACGGACACTCCTGAAAGTATGCAGGGGGGCAGAGAAGCCATCACACCTTCTTAGAGGCATGGATGGACGGCTAAACAAGAACAGACACTCTTTTTTCCACACCGTTCTTTTTTGAACTGACTGTAATGCTCTGAACCAAAAAACAAAGATTTTTTTCTCTTTTTCTTTTTCGCTTTTCTAGGCCACGTTCACTGTAAAGTTGGGATTAGTTTTGGGACTACGCTGCGTGTATTAGGAATGTTTTGCACAGCAGCAGGGAGTTACATGGTTTTGGGGGGGGTTCTGTTTCTACATGTGCAATGTTCCAGTATATGCCCGGGCTACTTGGTCATATGTTCTAACTGAGTATCTCAGTACTTATCGGTCGCTAACAACTATAATCAGGATCTGTTACTCAATGTTTTATTTTGTAAGGTATTTTTATGGCAGGAAATGTATTTGATATACTGTCTTGGAATGTTAGGGGCCTGAACGACAAATGTCGGCGTGCCCTAATGTTTCAATTCTTAAAACCACTTAAACCGCATATTGTCTTCTTACAGGAGACACATTTAGATGGCAATAGGATTCTTACTATGAGGCGCTCCTGGATCAAACGTGCTATACACGGTACATATTCTACGTACGCCAGAGGAATGGCTATTTTAATTAGCAAAACAATCCCATGTAGTGTTCACCAGGTTATCACAGATCCAGGAGGTCGGTATGCAATTGTTATAGCTGACATCTATGGACACAAGATTGTGCTAGTCAATGTATATGATCCACTACCATTTCAAATTCAGGTACTATATGACCTACTGGGTAGATTGGCTCCCTTCATGCACCTGCCTCTCATTGTGGTGGGAGATTTCAATGCCATTTCGAGTACTGCTCTGGACACCTCTAACTCCAGGAGGGTGGCATCTCAGCGTGGGGGGAGACGGCTGCTCTCACGGAGTTATGGAGATGGAAAAATCCGGTCACAAAAAGCTTCTCTTACCTATCTAAAATACACAAGTCCTCATCTAGGATTGATTTGGCATTTGCCAATGCCTCCATGCTGCAGCTGGTGAGGGGAGCCAATTATATTGTGGGGGGGGCCTGTCAGATCATACACCCCTACGGATACATGTTGGTAGGGATGAGCCGAACACCCCCCGGTTTGGTTCGCACCAGAACCTGCGAACAGACCGAAAATTCGCACGAACGTTAGAACCCCATTGACGTCTATGGGACTCGAACGTTCGAAATCAAAAGTGCTCATTTTAAAGGCTAATTTGCATGGTATTGTCCTAAAAAGGGTTTGGGGACCCGGGTCCTACCCCAGGGGACATGTATCAATGCAAAAAAAACTTTTAAAAACGGCCGTTTTTTCGGGAGCAGTGATTTTAATGATTTAATGGTTAAAGTAAAAAAAAAAGTGAAATATTCCTTTAAATATCGTACCTGGGGGGTGTCTATAGTATGCCTGTAAAGTGGCGCGTGTTTCCCGTGTTTAGAACAGTCCCTGCACCAAATGTCATTTTTAAAGGAAAAAATCTCATTTAAAACTGCTTGCGGGTTTAATGTAATGTCGGGTCCTGGCAATATGGATGAAAATCAGTGAGACAAACGGCATGGGTACCCCCCAGTCCATTACCAGGCCCTTTGGGTCTTGTATGGATATTAAGGGGAACCCCGCACCCAAATTAAAATAAGGAAAGGTGTGGGGCCACAAGGCTCTATATACTCTGAACAGCAGTATACAGGCGGTGCAAACAAGACAGGGACTGTAGGTTTGTTGTTAAGTAGAATCTGTTTGTCATTTTGAACGGGTACATTTTTAACATGTTTAGCTCCAGCCAAAAAATCTTTTTTAAGCTTTTTGGAAAACATAGGGAAGGGTTATCACCCCTGTGACATTTGTTTTGCTGTCTTTCCTCCTCTTTAAAAGATTTCACTTCACTTTTTGTCCCAATGACAAATGTTTTTTGAAAATTTGGGTTTTTTTGTGGAACAAGGATTGGAAAGCATCAGTGGAAAGGAGAAATGTTTTTCCCATATTAACTCTTACAGGAGAGAATTTCCCTTCCTAGGGGTAGATTTCATCTCACTTCCTGTTGTTTCCTTCCGTTTGCAAGTAGGAGTCGTTTGTAAGTTAGATGTTTGAAAGTAGGGGCCTGCCCTATATACTCAACATAAATTTGGCCCTTAGGTGTTGTTATGGCCACAACAACGTAAGCCCTCACAGGGCCCTGCTGTGAAATATTAGATCAAGAATTGTAATTACATGCCCCTGTTGAATAGGGGCAGAAAAACTGGGCCTTTGGTGGTGGTGGTGGTGCTGGTGCCACAACACTGTAAGTCCTCACTCGCTCTTGGTGGGTGCAGAAATGGGCCCTGCTGTGAAATATTAGATCAAGAATTGTAATTACATGCCCCTGTTGAACAGGGGCAGAAAAATTGGGCCTTTATCTGTCTCGCGTGTGTAAAAATTGGGCCTTAGGCACTGGTGCTGGTGCTACAACACTGCAACCCCTCACAGACACTCTAGTTGGAACGCAGGAACGAGCCCTGCTGCAAAGTATTGCATCAAAAATTGTAATTACACGCCCCTGTTAAACAGGGGCAGAAAAATTGGGCCTTAGGCACTGGTGCTGGTGCTACAACACTGCAACCCCTCACAGACACTCTAGTTGGAACGCAGGAACAAGCCCTGCTGCAAAGTATTGCATCAAAAATTGTAATTACACGCCCCTGTTAAACAGGGGCAGAAAAATTGGGCCTTAGGCACTGGTGCTGGTGCTACAACACTGCAACCCCTCACAGACACTCTAGTTGGAACGCAGGAAAAAGCCCTGCTGCAAAGTATTGCATCAAAAATTGTAATTACACGCCCCTGTTAAACAGGGGCAGAAAAATTGGGCCTTAGGCACTGGTGCTGGTGCCACAACACTGCAACCCCTCACAGACACTCTAGTTGGAACGCAGGAACGAGCCCTGCTGCAAAGTATTGCATCAAAAATTGTAATCACACGCCCCTGTTAAACAGGGGCTGAAAAATTGTGCCTTAGGCATTGGTGGTGGCGCCCAGAACCAAAAATGTTCTTTCAAGCTATCAGTGTGATGATTGAGGAGGAAGAGGATAATTACTCAGGGATAGTCACTCAGCATCAGCATAGGCAGTCTTTGAAGGGATCTGAGATTTAAAAAAAAATTATTCGGTTACATCAGCATCAGGTGCTTGGTAGCTGGTGGTGATCCAAGACTGATTCATTTTTATGAAGGTCAGTCGATCGACCGAGTCGGTGGACAGACGCACCCTGTGATCGGTTACAAAGCCTCGAGCAGCACTGAATGTGCGTTCCGAAAGAATGCTGGATGCAGGACAGGCCAGTAGCTCAATTGCATACTGTGCAAGCTCTGGCCAGTGATCCATCCTCAAGACCCAGTAACCCAGAGGATTTTCGGTGGGAAAGGTGTCCAAGTCTGACCTTGCCCCTAGGTATTCCTGCACCATGTAAAACAGACGCTGGCGATGGTTGCTGGAACCGATCATACCTTGGGGCTGCGGACCAAAAAATTGTCTGAACGCATCGGTCAGACGGCCACCTTCTCCACCGCTCCTTCTTTGACTGACCGAAGCCTCAGCAACACGTTGTCCAGAAACAGGAGTTTGTAACCTCCCAGTCTCTGGGAACGCGTTGCACAGACCTTTCTGCAAGGCCTCCCGAAGATGTTTTATCCTCTGCTCCCTCTGCGATGGCAAGATAAAGTCCGCAACCTTACCCTTGTAACGTGGATCAAGGAGGGTTGTCAGCCAGTATTGGTCCTTCTCCTTGATACCACGAATACGAGGATCCTTACGCAGGCTTTGCAGGATCAGGGAGGCCATGCAGCGTAGGTTTGCTGAGGCATTCGGTCCGGAGTCCTCTGGGTCACTAAGGACGACATGGTCCGCAGCCACCTCCTCCCAGCCACGTACAAGTCCATGTGTTTCTTGGGACTGATCCCTTAAAGACTGCTGCTGATGCTGAGTGCCAGGCTCCACCTCCATACTGACACAATCTTCCTCCTCCTCCTCCTCCTTGTCCTCTTCCTGTGTGATCGTAGGGCATGCAGAAACACTGTCTGGATAAAGGGGGCCTTGAGAGCTAAGGAAGTCCTCCTCTTCCTGCCTCTGTTCTGCCTCAAGTGCCCTGTCCATTATTCCACGCAGCGTGTGCTCCAACAGGTGGACGAGGGGGACAGTGTCACTGATGCATGCACTGTCACTGCTCACCATCCTCGTGGCCCCCTCAAATGGTGACAGGACAGTGCATGCATCCCCTGACCCTGTCCTGGTGCCATAGTCGCACAGGTACTCATTGATGGCCCTCTGCTGCGTGTGCAGCCGCTGCAGCATGGCCAACGTTGAGTTCCACCTGGTGGGCATGTCACAGATTAGGCGGTTCTTGGGCAGGTTAAACTCCTTTTGGAGGTCCGTCAGCCGAGCACTGGCATTATATGACCGGCGGAAATGCACACAGACTTTCCTGGCCTGCCTCAGGACATCCTGTAAGCCCGGGTACCTGCCCAAGAACCGCTGCACCACCAAGTTAAGGACGTGAGCCAAACAGGGCACATGGGTCATTTGTCCCTGTCGGAGGGCAGAGAGGAGGTTGGTGCCATTGTCGCAAACCACCATTCCTGCCTTAAGTTGGCATGGCGTCAACCACCTCTGAACCTGCCCCTGCAGAGCTGACAGAACCTCTGCCCCAGTGTGGCTCCTGTCCCCCAAGCACACCAGCTCAAGCACCGCATGGCATCTTTTGGCCTGCGTACTTGCGTAGCCCCTTGAACGGCTACGGAGCACCGCTGGTTCCGAGGACAAAGCACAGGAAGAGGCCATGGAGGAAGAAGAAGAGGAGGGGGTGGAGGAGAGAGGTGTGTCAGAATCATTAGCATTTTGGGAGGCGTGGTGGCGGAACAACCTCCAACACTACTGCACCTTGTCCTGCATCCTTCCCAGCTGCCAGCAGAGTCACCCAATGCGCCGTGAAACTTAGGTAACGTCCCTGTCCATGCCTGCTTGACCATGAGTCAGCGGTAATATGCACCTTACCGCTGACCGCCCTGTCCAGCGAGGCATGGACATTGCCTTCCACCTGCCGGTAGAGAGCCGGAATCACCTTCCATGAGAAAAAGTGGCGTTTGGGTACCTGCCACTGAGGAACCGCACATTCCACAAACTCACGGAAGGGGGCAGAGTCTACCAACTGAAAAGGCAGCAGTTGAAGTGCTAGCAATTTTGCCAAGCTAGCATTCAACCGCTGGGCATGTGGATGGCTGGGAGCAAACTTCGTTCGGCGGTGCAGCAGCTGGGGCAGGGAAATTTGCCTGGTACAATCTGACGTCGGTGTACCAAAAGCAGATTGCCCACAAGTACTTGGCTGTGACACACCTAATTCTACACCTTCATTCCTCTCAGTGCAGGTCTCAGAGAGGACTGAAGGTATAGTGGGGTTGGAAATCTCAGCTAATGAGGAGCAAGGAGAGGTCCTCTTTGTTCTTTGGTGTGGGTCTTTTAGATACGCTTGCCAACGAACTGCATGGCAGGTCAACATATATCTGGTCAAGCATGTGGTACCCAAGCGGGAGATGTTTTGGCCACGCGAGATACGCTTGAGACATATGTTGCAAATAGCAGCGGTGCGATCTTATGCACTCGTCTCAAAAAAGGGCCACACCAAAGAACTTTTTGAATAACGCGCAGAGACTGCAGCGCCCTGCACATGTGGAGCTTTGGGGTGTGATGCAGTCAATGTGCTGCCCTTATGATGTGCCACCTCCTCCTCCTCCTCCTCTCTCCTATCAGGCACCCACGTTGAGTCAGTGACCTCATCATCCCCTCCCTCCTCATCACTGGAGCAAACCTGGCAGTATGCTGCAGCAGAGGGAACATGACTGCCAGATTGCTGTCCTTCTTGGGCACCCCCTCTGTCTGTGCTCATGTTACTGCCTTCATCAAGCTCAGTATCATCATCAGAGCCTTCCAAACGCTGGGCATCCTCCTGGAGCATTTACCCAACACTGTGGTTAAACAGTTCGAGGGACTCCTCAGGAGGACATGGTGGGGCTAGGGAAGGAGTCACTGATGACATTGAGCCGAGAGAAGAGGCCGCTGCTTTGCCAGACAAAGTACCCTGGGCATGGGTGAGAGAGGATGAGGAGGATGAGGACGGCTTGGTCATTCACTTACCAAGTCTTCCGCATGTTGCGGCTCAACACGGCCAGCTGCCAAAAAAAAGGCCAAGCGTGTCCCACGGCCACGTGCTGATGAGGATGCACCGTCTCCACGACCAGCACTAGACACAGAGCCTGCTTGCCCTCTCTTATTGGCTTGTGACTGTCTGCCTCTCCTTCTTGGCCTTCCAAACATACTAATGACCTGTAGCTGCACTAAGCTGGGATATATATATATATATATATGTACCGATACTGCAGCTAGCAAAATCAGCTGCCTGCCTGTAGTATGAGAACACCACCAACCTTCTACAGGTAGCTTTAGCTGAACACTGTGAGGTGGACGCACCCCACTAACTTGTAGGTTTAGCTAAACACTGTGAACAGGACGCACCCCACTAACTTGTAGGTTTAGCTGAACACTGTGAGCAGGACGCACTGCACTAACTGTAAATAGTCTAGCTGCCTGACTGTGGTACTAATAGGATCAAAAAAACACCAGTAATTTTCTTCAGGTAGCTGTATATACTGTAACAAGACAAGCCTGCCTGTCAGTAAGAAGATAACAGGAACGGATCTAGTTGAACACTGTGAGCAGGATGCACCCCACTAACTTGTAGGTTTAGCTGAACACTGTGAGCAGGACGCACCCCACTAACTTGTAGGTTTAGCTGAACACTGTGAGCAGGACGCACTGCACTAACTGTAAATAGTCTAGCTGCCTGACTGTGGTACTAATAGGATCAAAAGAACACCAGTAATTTTCTTCAGGTAGCTGTATATACTGTACCAAGACAAGCCTGCCTGTCAGTAAGAAGATAACAGGAACGGATCTAGCTGAACACTGTGAGCAGGACGCACTGCACTAACTGTAAATAGTCTAGCTGCCTGACTGTGGTACTAATAGGATCAAAGGAACACCAGTAATTTTCTTCAGGTAGCTGTAAATACTGTAACAAGACAAGCCTGCCTGTCAGTAGGAAGATAACAAGAACGGATCTAGTTAAACTGAATACAGTGTATATATATATATATATATATATATATATATATATATATATATATATATATGCAACACCTGGGATGCATATATATACACACAATACACTGTAAGTGCAGCTAACTGACTGACTGTTCTGCCTAATCTATCTAACTCAAATCAAATGTCACTGTCTGTCTCTCTCTCTCTCTCAATGAACGCCGGAACACACACTACACAGGGCCGCCGTGCAGGCGGCCTTATATAGTGTGGGGCGTGTACTAAATCCCCTGAGCCATAATTGGCCAAAGCCTCCTTGGCTTTGGCCAATTACGGCTCTCTGTTCAGGCTGCGCTGTGATTGGCCAAGCATGCGGGTCATAGTGCATGCTTGGCCAATCATCAGCCAGCAATGCACTGTGATGCCGCAGTGAATTATGGGCCATGACGCGCCACACGAATTTGGCGCGAACGGCCCATATCGTTCGCAATTCGACGAACGATCGAACAGCCGATGTTCGAGTCGAACATGGGTTCGACTCGAACACGAAGCTCATCCCTACATGTTGGTATACCGTCGCAGGTTAGAGGGGGTGCATGGCATTTAAATCCAGGTTGGTTAGAAGTACAATCAGTTTCTTCCCAGGTGGCGCCAACTTTTTCTGGCTACTGGAAGGATAATTTACAGTCAGCCCCCTTACCGATAGTATGGGACACCTTTAAGGCGTGTATGCGAGGTCAGTACATTTCAGCAAATAAGCAAGCACGTAAACAATTTCATATGAAATCACAGGAGCTACAAGACAAGGAGAGAAGGTGTGAGGCGGCTCATGCAGCAAACCAATCAGATGTTACGTACACTGAGCTGCTTGAGGCGCGCCGTCTTGTAGCATTGCATTTTACTGAGTTGACACACACTTCTTGGGAGAGGAGGGCCAAGTCCCTCTTTGAACAGGGAGACAAAAATGGGAAACTCTTGGCCCTGTTGGTTGCAGAGCAGAGAGTTCAGACCAGTATTCCCTGTATCAACAATTCTCAAGGAGCCCAGTGGACACCAGTGATATTCTAGACACCTTTGTAGACTACTACAGCATACTCTACATGCCTAGCCCAACATATGACAAACAGGATCTTGAATCCCTGCTTACTTTCATATGCATAACAAGATTATCTGAGTCATACCAAAATAGCTTAGAAGTAGAGATCACTGAAAAGGAAATTGAAACTGCCATTAGATCTTTCCCACCGCACAAGTCACCAGGACTGGATGGTTTTTGCATAGAATGGTATAGGTCACACTTAGAGACTCTTGTACCAAGACTTAAGACACTATTTCACTTTTGCTTGTGTAGCGCCCACCACCTTTAGGTGGGTGCTAATTAGTTAGTTAGGATAAGTGATAGGTAAATTGCCAGTGCCTTACCCTGTTTGTTTAGGCCTGGTTGGTTAATTGGGTTGGGAGATTTGACAGAGTATAAAAGGGGGTTGTGGCCACCTGCATTCTATCCTGAGAGATACCACATCCGCCCAGTGAAAAGTTCTGGAAGGAAGGTGGGCTGGAGACAAGGGTAAAGGCAGTTTGTATGCACAGCCCTGGACCAATCATTAATTTGAGTGGGCAGGGGCGAGACACACATATAAATTGGGGGTCACATGCTCCTGGGTGGTTCTGAATGGGAAGTTTGGACGGAGGGAGAGGAAAGATGTAACCAGCAAGGTGCAGGCTTGAAGGCCTGGAGGTGCGGGGGCCTCCAGCGCTGGATAGCAGTAACTAAGCCGGAAGGCCTGAGGGTTCAGAGACCTCAGTGCTGGATGGTTCAACAGCATTAAATCCACTAAAAGAAACTCCGGGAGAAGTGGACCCGACATCCCGGCTGGGATGATTCTAGCCATGCGAAGTGGGAAGTAGCTGCTAACAGGATGGAGTAGACTGGGATGTTATCCGGACTTTCCTGAACTGACCTGGGGAGGATCGCAGGAGGCAAGATGGGCAGGTGAGGCCTGGGACTTCCAACATCCATGCCAAGGTGCTTTTCAGAGGGGCATCGGTCAGTTCACTAAGGGAAAGGGCCTTAGCTACTCTAAGGAATCAGAGACTAAGGCAATTCATATTTCCCAGGGAGATTATGGATCACACTACAAGTAAAAGAATAAAGTTCTGTTTAAATGTTACTAAACTGTCTGCTGATGTGCGGAGGTGGAAGAACGGAATGCAGAAAGGTATGATCTCACCTAGCAGCTCCCAAAGGGAGTAGTGCGCTACACTTGGAACACAAGACGTTACCGGATTCTGTTATGGAGGCTCAGGTGGTCCTACTGCCTAAACCAGGCAAGGACCCCCTGAGTTGCTCCTCTTACAGACCCATAGCTCTCCTCAACCAGGATCTCAAGATTCTTACAAAAATACTTGCCACAAGACTATCAAAGGTAATCACCACACTGGTAGGCATAGGTCAAACTGGCTTCATACCCCAGAAATGCACTTGATACAAATCTCCGCAGGCTGTTTGCGCACCTACAGATCAGTCATACTAACCCCCAGGCCAGGGTGATTGTGTCCTTAGACATGGCTAAAGCCTTTGATTCCGTGGATTGGCATTATATCCATCTCCACCCTCTCCACCCAAAAACTGAAACACTGCTATCTGCTTTTCTTATATGTCTCTAATAATGCTGGTATGTGCTAACTGAACCATCTCCACCCAAAGACTGAAACACTGCTATCTGCTTTTCTTATGTGTCTCTAATAATGCTGGTATGTTATTTTTACTTAACCGTCTGTAGACCTGTCCACATTACAATGCTTTATTATCTCCCTTGTCTTACCCAAAATTATGGCCCGTTTAACTTTAGTGCCCTCTTGCTAGTCTGTTTCTGAATTAGGGATTTTGCCCTGTTAACCAGCCAAGCTTTATTACCTCCTGAGTTATAATTGAAATCCACCCACACCCCACCCCTATCAGTATAAATATAAGCTTTTCTTGGGGGAAGCATTTGCAGTGGGCACACATTTGCAACTGGGCGATTCTATAAGTGGAAGCACTTCTGACTCTGCACTTCAGCGAATGCACAAAGCGAAGGGACACAAGATAAACACTTCGAAAAACACCACACAGACATCAGGTGACCTAGTTTACCCCTGTAGCTCTTTCTTCTTGTAACATGCATTCTCTACCACTCCTTTTGACAGCTCTGTCCTCTATCCTAAAATTATCTCTCCTTCACCACTCTTCTCCCCCCCACAGCATATATATATCACCCTCACTTCTGTCCTCTCCTCGTTACTGCACCCACCAACTCCTGCTAATTCTAAATCCACACACACTAAAAATCTCCAAGCCCTGGGCCATGTCCCTTCATATAAATCCCACTCCCATATTACCTCCCTCACCCTCTTGCTTCTCCTAACCTCTGGAGATATATCCCCAAACCCTGGGCCTCCATCATATAACTGTACCCCATGCACCCATCACCCTGCACCCTCTGCAACAAACTCATCTCTCTCCATGACCTCTTTATCCGACACTGCGTCTTCTGCTGCCCTATCCCAAGGTGGTCTTCTCTGGACTCACTTCCTCAGATCCAGTGGATGTAAGGGAGGAGGTGTCGGAATCCTTCTAACCCCACATAGCACCTTTCAGGTACTTCAGCCACCTCCTTCTCTGTCACTCTCCTCTTTCGAAGCACACTGTATTCGTCTTTTCACTCCAATTTCTCTAAGGATAGCCGTGATCTACAGGCCCCCTGGACCAGTATCAACCTTTCTTGATGACTTCTCTGCCTGGCTACCATACTTTCTTTCCTCTGAAATCCCCGCAATCATTCTCGGGGACTTCAACATCCCTATTAATACTAACACCCCTGCCCCTTCCAAACTTCTCAGCCTAACCTTCTCCTTTGACCTGAAGCAGTGGATACATGCTCCTACTCACTCCGAAGGCAATATCCTTGACCTCGTTTTCTCTCACCTTTGCACTCCATGCAACCTCTCTAACTATCCATTCCCTCTCTCTGAAAAACCACCTTATTAGTTTCACTCTCTCCCTCTCCTTCACCTCCTCTCCCTCCAACTGCCTTAAAGTTACCCGCAGAAACCTACGTCATCTCAACCCTTCTTTTCTCTACTCTGCTATCAACAACCTCTACAACAAAATCTCACCCCTATCCTGCACCAACCTAGCCACTTCTGTCTACAACGCTTCACTTCTAGCCTCACTGGACTCACTGGCCCCCCACACTACACACAGAATCAAGCCCCGACCCCTTCAACCTTGGCAAACAGATGATACTAGAAGTCTGAAAAAACGTAGTCATGCTCATGAGCACCTGTGGCATAAGACCAAGTCTCAGAGAGATTTCAACTAATATAACTCTGCCCTCCAAAAATACAATTCCAGCCTCCTCTCTGCCAAGCAGAACTATTTTACCACTCTCATTAGCAACTTATCATCCCGTCAACTCTTCTCTACCTTCAACTCTCTACTTCGTTCTTCACCGCCTCCACCCCCCAACTCACTCACTGCCCAGGAGATCGCCAATCACTTCAAACAGAAGATTGATACAATTCACGCTGAGATCTCTACTGTTCTGATACCCTCCACGCTTTACACTTTATGCCCACAGGCACAATCATTACTTCCCTCTTTCAACCCCACCACTACAGACGAAGTTGCTAAACTACTTGTTAATGTCCACCTTACCACCTGCCCTCTGGATCCTGTTCCCTCACAAATGCTACATTCACCCTCTGGCTCTATTCTACACTCTCTAACCAACATCTTCAATCTCTCCCTCTCTTTTGGCATCTTCCTCAACTCTCTAAAACATGCACTTGTCAGACCCATACTTAAAAAGCCCTCACTGGACCCATCCAATCTTAACAATCTATGCCCCATCTCCTTGCTCCCCTTCTTATCCAAACTCCTCGAACGTCGGGTCTACAACCGACTGAGCGTCCACTTCACTGATAATAGCCTTCTTGATCCCCTTCAGTCTAGATTTCGTCCTCAACACTCCACAGAAACTGCTCTCCTAAAAGTAACAAACGATCTACTAAAGGCCAAAACCAATCAACACTATTCTGTATTCCTACTCCTGGACCTCTCTGTTGCCTTTGATACGGTTAACCACCCCCTCCTCCTCAAAAAACTCCACGCCTTTGGTCTCCGTGACTGTACTCTTCGCTGGTTCTCTTCCTACTTATCCAACTGCACCTTTAGCGTTTCTTACAGCTCTACTTCCTCCTCTCATCTTCCTTTCTCTGTTGGGGTACCCCAGGGTTCTGTTCTTGGACCTCTCCTATTTTCAATCTACACCGCCTCAACTGATAGCCTCAGTATGCAAGCATAGGCGCAAAAAAACTGGGAATGGCAATAAAAACAACAAAACCAAAATCCTCCCTGCCTTCAAAAAATATATACATACATGAATGGTTAGAGAAAAAAGAGGTATCTCTAAGCAACACCAACAGCACCACATATGAAACCAAAAAGATGTATGTAAAGATATTTTAAATGTGGAGAGCTGGTAAATGTGGTGAATGAGTATATATGAAAACACCACATGAAGGATATATATGTATATATGGTCACATTTATATCACAGTCATAATAGTGTAAAAGAAAAATCCGGGGATCCAAAGAGACAGGATAGTAAGTCCACAAATAGGGCTGCCTTCACCGAGAACCGAAACCAGATTCCAAAATCCTGAGAAGAAACAAAAGAGAGAGGCGCCTCTGGGTGTAGACTTAAAACAATTTTATTCATAAAAGATGGTGGCGATCAAACTCACATTTTAGAAGTCATCAAAGGGCATGTAAATGTGAGCAGGTCATAGAAACATCATCCATCATAGAGTGTACATCAGATCAGTCTAAAACCCTTAATCACTGGCTGGAGGCTCTGCCCGTGTGTGGAGAGAGGTACCGCTGAGATGTATGGCCGGCCGCAGCAGTGACAGGACACAAATTGAGGCTCGGAGCGCAGAAGGAAAGAACAACCAGCGAGGAGGGATGACGTCACTGGTCCGGCGACGCGTTGCAGGGCGTATGAGCTGCGGTGACGTGACAGCCGCACCCCTTCATCAGGCTGTGGATGGATGGGATTGGATGCTATAAAAATAGGAGGTGGAGGGAGGGTCCGGGACAAGGAGTGTGATGATAGGTCTAAGCGGAAGGAAAAGGAGGGACAGAACTGGAACTAGGGGGAGAGGCCAAAATCAATGACGATCAGAAGTGTCAGCAGTGGAGTATAGAACAGAATGGTAATCAGAAACACAAGCGAAATGGAAAGCATAGAGAATGGTCAAAATAACTGATGTAAAAAGAATTAAAGTGAGGGTTAAATGTTAAAAAAACAATTAAAAAATTAATTAATTAATTTATATATATATATATATATATATATATATATATATATATATATATATATATATATACTGTGTAATATATAGTATGGAACAATATGCAGTTAGGATGGGGAAAAAAAAAGGGGGGGAGGAGAGGGGGAGGGGGGGAGGTTATGTGTATATGTATATGTATACTGTATAATAGTAAAAAACAATAAGTAATTATGATGAAAAAAGAAAGAAAAGGGGGGGGGAGGGAGGAGGAGGGAAAGGGAAGAGGGGGAGGGGGGGAAATTTGGCAACATGTGTCTCCACCACACACAAGATAGGCCTCATCCAAACATAATCATATAGAAGATATATATATTAAATGATAAAAAATATATAAAAAATATATATGAACGTGTGTGCATGTGTGCGCATATATGCACGTATATGCGCACATATACATTCATACACATAAATACAATAACAAAGCCCGATGGGGGACCTAAAAAGACATACAGGTCATATGTGGGTAAAGAAAGGGGGGAAAAAACAGGAGGGGGGAAGGGTAATAATAAAAAATCACTATTAAAACCAATGAAAAAAGGAGATTTTTTAGAGAATGGTGGAAATCTCAATACTTTCATTAATTCCTCCTGGCGACAGAGCATCTAAAGTGTATATCCAAAAGGTTTCACGGGCGCAGAGCTTCTTGAATCTTTCAGCGGGGGAATGGAACTTGGGGATCTGTTCGATCACCCACACCTTGAGCCCTACTGTGGAGCTCTGATAGGCCATCGTAAAGTGTCTCGGGACACTGTGCGGATCGGTGCCACCTTCAATAAGCCTTCTGTGCTCACCGAACCTCTGTCTAAGGCCCTGATGGTATGACCTACATAGATCAGCCCACAAGGGCAACTGAGGCCATAGACAACGAAGTCCGATGAGCAGTTAAAGAAGTCTTTTAACATGTAGGTTTTACCTTTGGTGGTGAAGGACTTTTTTCCATGGTGGACAAATTGGCAAGTTTTGCACAAGGCCTTACGGCACTGTTACATACCCACCAGAGGTATTAATATGGGTGCAACAGGAGAAGCTACGGTGGATTTGAATTTACTTGGGGCAATTTTGCTCTTTAGATTGGGGGCCCTACGATATGTGACTTTCGGATGAGAAGGGAGTACAGCTAAGAGATGGGGATCCTGTTGTAAAATATCCCAATGTTTATGCAGGATTTTTTCCATATGTTTATGTTTATGATGAAAAGTGGTTACAAACCTACTAGAACAGTCCTTTAGAGATTGATTATTTCTGGGAGGTTTACCATGAAGGTAATGATTGTAGGCTTCATCAACCAGAAGTTCTGGATATTGTTTATCCAGAAATTTCCTTTTAAGATTAACACTAAGTTCAGTGTAATCAGAATCTTTCGTGCAATTCTGTCGAAGACAACAAAACTGCCCTTTTGGGATGTTAGTGATCCATTTCAGAAAATGGCAACTCTTGTAATGCAAATACGAGTTGCCTGCTGTAGGCTTTGTGTAATTCTTAGAGGTGATAACTGGACCATCATGTCCCAGTTCTAGATCCAAGAAGGCTATGGTGGTGCAGTCTGTGACTGATGTAAATGAGAGTCCGTAAGGATTATCATTACAATGTCTAACAAAGGGAGTGATGAGCTCAGGATCGCCAACCCAGATGATAATCAGGTCATCAATGTACCTGCCAAAAAAGACTATATGGGCTGCAAAAGGGTTATGGTTATGAATATATTCATTTTCCCAAAAGCCCATAGCCAAATTGGTGTAGGAGGGAGCAAAATTGGCTCCCATCGCCGTACCTTGTATTTGCTGGTAAAAATCTCAGTTGAAAGTGAAATAATTATGCGTCAGGCAGAACTCTGTAGCTTCTATGATGAATCTAGCCTGATGCATATTCATCAGAGGGTCTGTAGATAGGAATTTCTCCAATGCCATCAATCCAAATTGGTGTGGGATGGAAGTATAGAGGGAACACACATCAAGTGAAAGCCAGACATAAGAGGACTCCCATCTGTAAGAAGACAGGAGTTCTAGCAGATGTGCTCCATCACGTATGTATGACCGTAGGGATGAGACTATAGGTTATAGGAACTGGTCTATGTACAGACTAAATCCAGTAGTAACGCTGTCCATTGCCGCTACGATAGGTCTTCCGGGAGGGTCTAATAGACTTTTATGAATCTTTGGTAGACTTACACAAAAATAAGCTTTCTGTTTTGGTGATGATATCTTCTTTAAGGGCAGCATTTATAAGTGTGTCAGCTTCCAGTGCAAAATCTGCAGTGGGGTCCTTATTAAGCTTGGCGTAGGTAGCTTTATCAGAAAGAAGTCGATGGGATTCCCTCAAATAATCAGACCTATTAAGTAACACTATTCCGCCTCCCTTGTCAGCTGACTTAATCACCAAGTCTTCGGCATGTGTAAGGTGGCTCAGTGCTTTAATTTCAGGGGGTGAGAGATTATTAACTTTGGATGTGGAATTGCACATTTTTAATAAGTCTACATAGACCACTCTATAGAAACTCTCTATATATGGACCTTTGGATTGAGTTGGAAAAAAGATAGACTTGGGTTTCAATGTAGAGCGGGTAATCGGGGGGATGAAGCTAGATGTTATGTGAGCATTAGTGATGTAAATTCATCACTATCAAACAGATCCAAATCATCGATATCAAGGTCAAGGGGCTCTATACTGGGATCTGATGAGACTATAGGGGATGTGGTCGAGATCTGAGTGGTATCGACACCATCTGTATTTTGATCTTTAAGTTGTTTTATCTGAAAATGTCTCTTTAAGGTCAATTTACGTATATAACTGTTTAGGTCCTTAAAGAGAACAAAAGGATGCGGTGCCTCTCTCCACACATGGGCAGAGCCTCCAGCCAGCAATTAAGGGTTTTAGACTGACCTGATGTACACTCTATGATGGATGATGTTTCTATGACCTGCTCACATTTACATGCCCTTTGATGACTTCTAAAATGTGAGTTTGATCGCCACCATCTTTTATGAATAAAATTGTTTTAAGTCTACACCCAGAGGCGCCTCTCTTTTGTTTCTTCTCAGGATTTTCTCAGGATTTTGGATCCCCGGATTTTTCTTTTACACTATTATGACTGTGATATAAATGTGACTATATATACATATATATCCTTCATGTGATTTTTTCATATATACTCATTCACCACATTTACCAGCTCTCCACATTTAAAATATCTTTACATACATCTTTTTGGTTTCATATGTGGTGCTGTTGGTGTTGCTTAGAGATACCTCTTTTTTCTCTAACCATTCATGTATGTTTATATTTTTTTGAAGGCAGGGGGATTTTGGTTTTGTTGTTTTTATTGCCAGTCTCAGTTTTTTGCGCCTATACTTGCATACTGTGACTCTCTTGAAACCTCTTGTGCTGCATACTGGTTATTGTGTATTACAACTCTTCTAAACCCCCCCTTTTTTTCCCCCTTCTTCTCTTGATCAGCCCTCTGTGCCTTTAGGATTATATAATCATGGATATTGTTTCTGCCATAGCGAGTAATAGGTATGTGACCCTTGAACAACTGCACATCTCACTTTCCCCCATTACTTTTTCAGACACTGCGAAACTTCCAGGCAAAATAAGCCACAGTCTCTGTGGAAAGTTTAAACAACTTGAAAGAATAATCCACACCACTAACTTTCAGTGGTGGGACAAATTCTTTCTACAGCAATACATTGATGTTAAAATCTCACCTAGAGGATTACGAGTCATGAAAGACTGTCCTAGCTGTTTGAGCGAAGACAGCATTAAAGAATGGGCCAGTATTGCAGAATTTTGCACGACTAAGTGGATGGGAATACTCATTTCCCATAGAGCCAATAGGCTCAACAAATTTTCCCAGCAAGTCCAAGCCATCATCAGCGAAATTGTTAGTTTCAATGTCCATATTCCACAGCCATGGCTCAAGATACTGAAAGAAAAAACTAAAAAAGATGAGGACGATTTCATTAGTGTTAAGATGGGTAAAGTTAAACGTTACTTGGATGACTATAATTCCAATAAGGTTTTTTCATGGAATAAAAAGAATAACTTAAAACCTATTTCTTCTTTATCACCCATTGTCACTACCTCACATTCACCCCAACGGAATGGATGTGATCAGGTGTCTCCCAATCCTCCTATCCCTTCTCTGTTGGATATTAAACCATATGATGCTATCATTTCTGTTAGACATTTGAAGAATTCTCTTACCCGTCTCCCCTCTCGCCAATCTTCCTCACGTGTCTCTAGATCGCCCAATATCCCTAGGCATTCGTCAAATAAGTCAAAAAGAAATTTTACCAATAATAATAAAAACAAAAACTCTGAATTGATTAATGCTCTTAACCAATTTTACAACAGACCTAGTACTTCCCAAAGTTTATCATCCATTCCAATATCCAATGTTCCTAGAGATGGCCCTTCTATCTTGAACACTGTTGGTGAGACTTCCACCATCATTTCTATCAGTCCTAAACATATTGATCACCCAGCTACTATAGATCTCAGGTCGATGGTATCAGCAGAACCCCCGAGGGAGAATTCATTTCCCCTGGGTACCCCTTTACCCAATATTCACAGTGCCCCTACAGTCAATTGCTCCACCTCTCCTTTTTTAGTGTTCGGTTCTCCTCTGACCTCCATATGAAGAAAAAGAAAGCTCACAGAAGAGGTTGCAGAGGAGGACGAACTAGAAAAACACGTCAATGTACTGAAACACCCAAAACGATAAAGATTTTTAACTTATCCTCCTATACCTTGTCCCCTGCAGACATTTTTCTCCTTAATCACGGATTGAATTTTGCTCCGGTCAATAAACCCAATCCTTTTGTTCTCTTTAAGGACCTAAACAGTTATATACGTAAATTGACCTTAAAGAGACATTTTCAGATAAAACAACTTAAAGATCAAAATACAGATGGTGTCGATACCACTCAGATCTCGACCACATCCCCTATAGTCTCATCAGATCCCAGTATAGAGCCCCCTGACCTCGATATCGATGATTTGGATATGTTTGATAGTGATGAATTTACATCACTAATGCTCACATAACATCTAGCTTCATCCCGTCGATTACCCGCTCTACATTGAAACCCAAGTCTATCTTTTTTCCAACTCAATCCAAAGGTCCATATATAGAGAGTTTCTATAGAGTGGTCTATGTAGACTTATTAAAAATGTGCAATTCCACATCCAAAGTTAATAATCTCTCACCCCCTGAAATTAAAGCACTGAGCCACCTTACACATGCCGAAGACTTGGTGATTAAGTCAGCTGACAAGGGAGGCGGAATAGTGTTGCTTAATAGGTCTGATTATTTGAGGGAATCCCATCGACTTCTTTCTGATAAAGCTACCTACGCCAAGCTTAATAAGGACCCCACTGCAGATTTTGCACTGGAAGCTGACACACTTATAAATGCTGCCCTTAAAGAAGATATCATCACCAAAACAGAAAGCTTATTTTTGCGTAAGTCTTTCTACCAAATCCCTTATTTTTACTATCTACCAAAGATTCACAAAAGTCTATTGGACCCTCCCGGCAGACCTATCGTAGTGGCTATGGACAGCGTTACTACTGGATTTAGTCTGTACATAGACCAGTTCCTACAACCTATAGTCTCATCCCTATGATCATACATACGTGATGGAGCACATCTGCTAGAACTCCTGTCTTCTTACAGATGGGAGTCCTCTTATGTCTGGCTTTCACTTGATGTGTGTTCCCTCTATACTTCCATCCCACAACCAATTTGGATTGATGGCATTGGAGCAATTCCTATCCACGGACCCTCTGATGAATCAGGCTAGATTCATCACAGAAGCTACAGAGTTCTGGCTGACGCATATTTATTTCTCTTTCAACTGAGATTTTTACCAGCAAATACAAGGTAAGGCGATGGGAGCCAATTTTGCTCCCTCCTACGCCAATTTGGCTATGGGCTTTTGGGAAAATGAATATATTCATAACCATAACCCTTTTGCAGCCCATATAGTCTTTTTTGGCAGGTACATTGATGACCTGATTATCATCTGGGATGGCGATCCTGAGCTCATCACTCCATTTGTTAGAGATTGTAATGATAATCCTTATGGACTCTCATTTACATCAGTCACAGATTGCGCCACCATAGCCTTCTTGGATCTAGAACTGGGACATGATGGTCCAGTTATCACCTCTAAGAATTACACAAAGCCTACAGCAGGCAACTCGTATTTGCATTACAAGATTTGCCATTTTCCAAAATGGATCACTAACATCCCAAAAGGGCAGTTTTGTCGTCTTCGACAGTATTGCACGTAAGATTCTGATTACACTGAACTTAGTGTTAATCTTAAAAGGAAATTTCTGGATAAACAATATCCAGAACTTCTGGTTGATGAAGCCTACAATCATTACCTTCATGGTAAACCTCCCAGAAATAATCAATCCCAAAAGGACTGTTCTAGTAGGTTTGTAACCACTTTTCATCATAAACATAAACATATGGAAAAAATCCTGCGTAAACATTGGGATATTTTACAACAGGATTACCATCTCTTAGCTGTACTCCCTTCTCATCCGAAAGTCACATATCGTAGGGCCCCCAATCTAAAGAGCAAAATTGCCCCGAGTAAGTTCAAATCCACCGTAGCTTCTCCTGTTGAACCCATATTAATACCTCTGGTGGGTATGTATCAGTGCCGTAAGGCCTTGTGCAAAACTTGCCAATTTGTCCACCATGGAAAAAAGTCCTTCACCACCAAAGGTAAAACCTACACGTTAAAAGACTTCTTTAACTGCTCATCGGACTTCGTTGTCTATGGCCTCAGTTGCCCTTGTGGGCTGATCTATGTAGGTCGTACCATCAGGGCCCTTAGACAGAGGTTCGGTGAGCACAGAAGGCTTATTGAAGGTGGCACCGATCCGCACAGTGTCCCGAGACACTTTACGGTGGCCCATCAGAGCTCCACAGTAGGGCTCAAGGTGTGGGTGATCGAACAGGTCCCCAAGTTCCTTTCCCCCGCTGAAAGATTCAAGAAGCTCTGCGTCCGTGAAACCTTCTGGATATACACTTTAGATGCTCTGTCGCCAGGAGGAATTAATGAAAGTATTGAGATTTCCACCATTCTCTAAAAAATCTTTTTTCATTGGTTTTAATAGTGGTTTTTTATTATTACCCTTCCCCCCTCCTGTTTCCCCCCCCCCCCTTCTTTACTCACATATGACCTGTATGTCTTTTTAGGTCCCCCATTGAGCTTTGTTATTGTATTCATGTGTATGAATGTATATGTGCGCATGTACGTGCGTATATGCGCACACATGCACACACGTTCATATATATTTTTTATATATTTTTTATCATTTAATATATATATCTTCTATATGATTATGTTTGGATGAGGCCTGTCTTGTGTGTGGTGGAGACACATGTTGCCAAATTTCCCCCCCTCCCCCCCTTCCTCCGCCCCCTCCCCCTCTTCCCTTTCCATCCTCCTCCATCCCTTCCCTTTCCATCCTCCTCCCTCCCCCCCTTTCTTTCTTTTTTTATCATAATTACTTATTGTTTTTTACTATTATACAGTATACATATACACATATCCCCCCCCTCTCCCCCCCATCCCCCCTCCCCCCCTTTTTTTTTTCCCATCATAACTACTTATTGTTCCATATTATATATATATATATATATATATATATATATATATATATATATATAGGAATTAATTAATTTTTAATTGGTTTTTTAACTTTTTAATTTTTTAACACTTAACTCTCACTTTAATTCTTTATACAGCAGTTATTTTGACCATTCTCTATGCTTTCCATTTCGCTTGTGCTTCTGATTACCATTCTGTTCTATACTCCACTGCTGACACTTCTGATCGTCATTGATTTTGGCCATTCCCCCTAGTTCCGGTTCTGTCCCTCCTTTTCCTTCCGCTTAGACCTATCATCACACTCCTTGTCCCGGCCCCTCCCTCCACCTCCTATTTTTATAGCACCCAATCCCATCCATCCACAGCCTGATGAAGGGGCGCGACTGTCACATCACCGCAGCTCGTACGCCCTGCAACGCGTCGCCCGACCAGTGACATCATCCCTCCTCGCCGGTTGTTCTTTCCTTCTGCGTTCCGAGCCTCGATTTGTGTCCTGTCACTGCTGCGGCCGGCCATACATCTCAGCGGTGCCTCTCTCCACACACGGGCAGAGCCTCCAGCCAGCGATTAAGGGTTTTAGACTGACCTGATGTACACTCTACGATGGATGATGTTTCTATGACCTGCTCACATTTACATGCGCTTTGATGACTTCTAAAATGTGAGTTTGATCGCCACCATCTTTTATGAATAACATTGTTTTAAGTCTACACCCAGAGGCGCCTCTCTCTTTTGTTTCTTCTCAGGATTTTGGAATCTGGTTTCGGTTCTCGGTGAAGGCAGCCCTATTTGTGGACTTACCATCCTGTCTCTTTGGATCCCCGAAGTCTACACCCAGAGGCCCCTCTCTCATTTGTTTCTTCTCAACTGATAGCCTCCCATGGCTTCCAATACCACCTCTACGCTGACGACACCCAAATCTATTTCTCTACCCCTTAGCTCACTCCCTCTGTCTCCTCACGTATCACTAACTTACTATCAGATATATCAGCCTGGATGTCACACCACTTCCTCAAACTTAATCTATCCAAAACCGAACATATAATTTTTCTTCCCCCATATGCCCCTTCCCCTGATCTCTCTGTCAAAATCGATGGCACAACTATAAGCCCATCTCCACATGCCAAGGTTCTAGGTGTAGTCCTGGACTCTGAATTCTCCTTCAAGCAACACATAAAATCACTGTCCAAATCCTGCCGCCTCAACCTCTGCAACATCTCCAAAATACGCCCCTTTCTAACCAATGACACAACAAAGCTCTTAATTCACTCGCTGGTCATCTCTCACCTCGACTACTGCAACTCCCTTCTCATTGGCTTACCTTTACATAGTCTATCACCTCTTCAATCCATCATGAATGCTGCTGCCAGACTCATCCACCTTACCAATCGCTCTGTGTCTGCCACTCCTCTCTGTCAATCCCTCCACTGGCTTCCGCTCGGCCAAAGAATTAAATTCAAAATACTAACAACTACGTACAAAGCCATCCACAATTTCGCCCCCAGCTACATCACTAGCTTAGTCTCTAAATACCAACCTACTCGTTCGCTTCGTTCCTCTGAAGACCTCCTGTTCTCTAGCTCCCTCGTCACCTCCTCCTATGCTCACCTCCGGGACTTTTCCAAAGCCTCTCCAATCCTATGGAATGCCCTACCCCAATCTGTCTGCTTATCTCCTTCTTTATTAGCTTTTAGACGATCCCTGAAAACCCTTCTCTTCAGAGAAGCCTAACCTACCCACACCTAACAACTGTACTTTCATTTTTTCCATCAGCTCATCCCCCACAGTTATTACATTTTGTTTCTACTTGACCCTCCCTTCTAGATTTTAAACTCTAACGAGCAGGGCCCTCTGATCCCTCCTGTATTGATTTGTATTGTAATGCCCCGTACACACGATCGGGCATTGATCGGACATTCCGACAACAAAATCCATGGATTTTTTCCGACGAATGTTGGCTCAAACTTGTTTTGCGTACACACGGTTGCACAAAGTTGTCGGAATTTCCGCTCGCTAAGAGCGCAGTGACGTACACCACGTACGACAAGACTAGAAAAGGCCATTTCAGAACCAAGCGCGGCACCCTTTGGGCTCCTTTTGCTAATCTCGTGTTAGTAAAAGTTTGGTGAGAGACGATTCGCGCTTTTTCAGACTCGTGGTTTTCAGGTCGTTTTCTGCTGTTCAGTTTGTGCTTGTGGGTTTGTATCTGCTCTTCAGTGCGTGCAAGCAAGCTACGCATGACTTTGTCATTATGTACTTGTTCGTTCATTACTGTTTTTCAGGTCGCTCTTCACAGGCCTTGCTGTTCTTCAGTGCGTTCTGTTACTTCGTTCTGAGCAGCCGACCGTTTTCTAGCCATGTTGCATATACGTACTCCTCATAGAGTTCGTGCTGTGCGGGGGCTTGGTGTTGGGGTCCTGACCTTGACACAAGTCCAGTCCATGAACAGGGTGGACCAAGAATTGGTTGCTTCAGCGTGACCAGTTCTGTCATATGTCTTTGCTCCGTGAGATCCGTGAGAATAATCCTGACGATTTCAGGAACTTTCTCAGGATGATGGACCCCGTATTTCACCGTTTGTTGGCTTTGCCGACCCCCTATATTAGCAGGCAGGATACCTGCATGAGGCAAGCCATCACTCCGGAGCAGAGGCTCGTCGCCACCCTGCGGTACTTGGCGACGGGGAGAAGCCTGCAGGACTTGAAGTTCTCGACAGGCATCTCCCCCCAGTCTCTGGGGATCATTATCCCAGAGACCTGTTCTGCCATCATCCAGGTCCTGCAGAAGGAGTATATTAAGGTAAGATTTTTATCCTTTAATATCACATTTTATTTGTATATAATGTTTGCTAATATATTGTATTTCTTTCCTCATTCCCTAATTACCATGATTGTAATATGCTGTGAATGTCCCCTTTGTCCTCATGCATGCTGGATTTTTATGTAATTATTTTTGTTGTCCTTCATACATATTTGCCTTCACTTACCTCCCCAGCATGGTCTCCTGCCCTATATTCACCTCATGTAGTCACTTAACAATGTACTTTATCAGCTCCATAGTAGTGCTTTACCCCAAACACCCCTAAAATGTTTTGAAATGTGATTGGTGCTTCAAATTCAGGCAGAGTGCCAGAGGCTTTTTTGGGGGGGTCCCCAAATCATTTTGAACCCTCCCTACCCCCAACTGCTAAGTCAGCTGATACCAATTCTCTATCAATCCTCAATCATCTATCTGCTGACTTTGCCAAACCCATACACACTATACCCATCTCTTCTGTGCTCAGATTTATGGATGAATTCCGCAAAGCATGTAGTGCAAGGGCCTGCCTGTATACTTTCAAATGGTACTGTTTAAAGTTTTGGTATCCTATTATTATCTTGATAGGTAACAGCAGAATGTCCAAATCAGCTAAAATGTGTACAGTGTGTATTTATATCTTTGTATTTTGACACTTCTTGCCTGTCCAGTGGGCTGTCAATAGTGTAACTAAGGAGAGTCTGTTCAAAGTAATACACATTATATAGGCATTCATCTCTCAATGAAGTGGAGAGGGTTACCTGTCCAAGAGTCCCCCCCCCCCCATAATGTTAGAAATGGCCCATGGGGGGGGGGGGGGAATATGATAGGTGTACCTTATACTTTGGTCTTTAAAAATTCCCATAAATAAATGGTATCTTGATGTTGGCCAAGAATGTTTGTGTCTAATCTGCTTTCCATGTTTATGTGCAAAAAGACTAATTTTTTATTTGTTTTACTCCACAGTTTCCTTCCACGCCACAGGAATGGCAGACTGTGGCCAACCACTTTGCCCAGTGGTGGGACATTCCTAACTGCGGAGGGGCAATTGATGGGAAACACGTCCACATCATCCCACCACCCAACTCGGGGTCGTACTATTATAATTATAAGGGGTTCAATAGTATTGTGATGTTGGCGGTGGTGTCGGCTACTTAAGAATTTCTGTATGTGGACGTGGGGAAGAATGGCCGGATGTCCGATTGTGGGGTCATCGCCCAGACGGAGTTCTACAGGCGTCTCCATAATGGCAGCTTGGTCTTGCCACCTCCAGAAGACAATGTGGAAGGACTTCGTTGCGGATGAAGCTTTTGTGCTGGGGGACCATCTTATGCGGCCATTCCCGATGAGGACCCTCACCCCGGACCAGAGGGTTTTTAATTACCGGCTGGCCAGAGCCAAAACAGTGGTGGAGAACACGTTTGGAATCATGGCCAGCCGGTTCCGCCTATTTCTTACACCCATACATATGGCAGAGTACAAACTGAATCACATTATCCTGGCGTGCTGTGTTCTACACAACTTTTTACGGCAACATTCTGCCAACTATGCTGGCTCAGTTGGGCCTGAGGCCGGAATTCAAAATGAAACAACCCTGACCGTCCTGGCTTGCCCCCCCTGAGTGCCCGTGATGTCCGGCTAAGATACCTTGAACTCTTTGCAGGTAGGGGAGCTATCAATATGCCAGACAATGTGTAAAACCTTTTTCAAATTAAAAAAAAAAAAAGCAAATCTTTGGTGACATTTACTGCTTGAGTTTGTTTTAGCTGACCCTGACAGAAATGTGGTGAGTCCTGAAAATGGCGTGATTGTGTAACCTTACAAAGCACTGTTGGGTGTTATTTACTAAAGGCAAAGACACTTTGCACTACAAGTGCACTTGAAAGTGGATTTGCCCTTAGGAAATAACACCCATTGTCTCAGAAAAAAGCAATTAGAGCACCACAAAAGTGTTGTAGTGTTGAGACAATAATCCACACATTCTTGATTAACAAACTTTTTAATACCTGCACAATCACATGTGCATTTAGAAAGGGTTTTTTAAAACAAACCAACATGTTTGTTGTATAACAATTTTTGGGGTCACATTAGAAAAAGTAGAAATGTCCATTTTAGATCAAACAGGCATGTTTAAAACCAACAAGAAAGACACAAATCTTGAACTTACAAAGTTCACATTTGGTAGAACTTGAAGGCAATATCAGACATGAGTATTTAGAAACTGTTTGATATTGCGTTCAGATGGGGTGAAGTCACCCCCGGAAAAGCCACATTTTGAAGATGCACACAAATAGCCGAATGTCAACATGTGCTACCAGCCATCACGGGGGATCAAGGGACATGTTTTAGGGGTGCAACCCCTTCCTCTCAGCTACTTTATTATTGAGGAAGGGGTTGCACCCCCAAAACACGTCCATTGATCTCCCGTGATGGCAGATAGCACATATTGACACACTGTGTGCCTCTTCAAAATTTGGATTTTCTCCAATTTGACAAAAAATGTTACAAAATTGTAGCACACCAAAAAACAAAGGGATTTGGAGGGGTTTTAAACTCTCCCCAAAACATCAATGATGTTCTTATTTTTTTGAAGAACATCATTGATGTTTTTCTTGATGTTTTCCAAGTCCCTATTACACCCCATGATCTCCCTGATCAGGATCCGTGCACTTTCCGAGGTGAAAGGATCTGAATCCACAACATCACGATCACCTAAAAAGATAGAAACCAAAAAAAAAATGTATTATAAATATGCCGGCATCCATCTCTTACCTGAGCCTGTGGTCGCAGACACTCACCTGTTGTGGTGCCAATTTCCACCACGTCTTCTCATTTCTTTCATGAGAGCACAAAGGAGGGGGTCACATCTGCATACATGACACACACAAGCAATAGAACTAAAGGTCCCAGCATTCGCACACACATACACCAATATTTCTCTAAAATCGCTTACATTTTCCCATTTGTACACAACACATGCATATCATTCTCTCACTTTCTTTTAACTCTTTAATATTTCCCTGCATAAATTCTGCTTTCCTTATTTTGTTCACATATCTTTTATATCTAGCTTCTATGATCAGACGAGCAGCCACAGTGCTCATCCCATCTTCCCTCTCTGACAACATATAAAGTATTCTGTTTTAATTCTCACTTCTCTGTTTCTGACTTTAATAGTGGTAGTGCCTGACCCCAAATTCATCCCACAACTTAACATGAAAATGTCCCTTTCTGTCTAGTGTTAATGTCACCCTTGATATCCTGCTCACATGGATAGCTGTTCCTCTAGCTGTTTACTCTGCATGATTCTTAGTCCCTGTGGACCTTGGTAACCCAGTTACCCATTGTGGATCCATGTCCACTCTAACCATTAATCTAGGGGCTCAGTATAGGCGGAACCACACCTTTGGTTCATATATAGTGCTCCTCTTGCGCTAGGCATTTTTGAGGGTCTCTTACCCTTCATTCCCTTACTTAATTCAATGCCTATATTGACTGGCCAGTCTTCTCTCTTCTCTACGTGTGCCTATACCCTCTTGCCTCTAAACTACTTTATCTAGCAGATGTAGTACATATACATGTACCTGTGAACAGCACTATTCTTCCCTTTCTTATCTATAACACTCCGATGGACAATAGACAGGGACAACATAACATATAACCACCAATCAATACAGTTCGAAAGGGAGTAAAATAGGTACCATTTGTCCCGAAAATGCCTTACCGATCAAGGAAGTCTGATAACTCAAATGTAAGCAAAAGGCTTACCTCAGCCGGCTGATTATCAGAAATTCCCGGATCGTCTCAAGCTCCTCGTTTCGGATACTCGGGGTCACCTGGAATCCCCTCCTAAGGCAAAGCTCGCCATCCTGACTTGGTTAAATGATGATAGGCAACTCCTATCCTCATATTGATTAGTGGTTCCAAATTAATAATAACTACTGCAGTAGGGAACAGAAACAAAAGATACACTCAGCATCTTTCCAAATAACTGTTCTGCTTTATTATGACGCAATTGAAGGTTTTTATGCACATGATTACGTAGGTATCACATTAATATTACAATTGTACGTTTATGGTAACAAGGGGCGTTACATAGGCAGGCTAATTCTAATCAGGACTCAAAAGAATGTACACATTTACTGAAAACATTATTAGTGCTGTGTGCACAGTGAGGGCAGTGTGCAATACATACAAAATACAATACAATTATATACAGAACTTACAAATTTCCATTACAATCCACAACATCACGATCACCTAAAAAGATAGAAACCAAAAAAAAAAATGTATTATAAATATGCCGGCATCCATCTCTTACCTGAGCCTGTGGTCGCAGACACTCACCTGTTGTGGTGCCAATTTCCACCACGTCTTCCTCCTCCTGCTCTGTTTGTCTTGGGTGGATGTCCCCTCCTTCCAGAGGTGGGAGGTCTCTGGTCTCCTCGGATGAGGGGTGTACTCCAAGTCTTTTCTCCCCTATGTAAAAAAAAAAATGGTATACTTAGCACACAGTTATTTGATGGCAGAACTATAAATATGAAACATTGCTTGGAAGTGGGGTACAATTGTCTGTTTTGGCAGAGTTCCAAGATGTAGAGTTTTTAGTGTCCTTTATCAATCTTCAATAATTTACCTGTTTTGTACAAGCTTCACAGATGGAGACACCCCTATAGTATCCACTGGAGCACCTGTGTGGGACCCCTAATAAAAAGGGTGTTCTTGTGTCCCACACTAGTGCTCCAGCGTCCAGATGTGTAACCAGCTGCTGAGTGTCCTCTCCTTACACAGAATCTAGTTTGCATTTCATTCTAGTAACAAACACATCTACACAACCAAATTAGTTTCAGACAAGTAGGCCCTAAAAAATGTGGGCAAATGCATATGGCCAAAACAGTGGTGTTTTCTAGGCCACATGAAAAATGTTTGATACGAACGAATAATGTGCCCATGAACATGAAAGTTCACATTTAGAAATGGATAACAGTTAAGAAAAGCACATGGAGCAGCACGAACGTAATAAACATAAAAAGAATCGGCACAGCACAACTACTTACTTTTTTGCAGCACTCTCCGGATCTTTCTGTACTGCTCATGCTCTCTTAATTTGAGGTCTGACCACCATTTCCTGAGCTGATCTTTCGATCGTCGTACCCCGAAATTCCGGTGCAGGCTCTTGACCACTTTCTCCATGATCTTGGCCTTTCTGACATTGGGGTTGGGGTAAGGTCCATACTTCCCGTCATAGTCGGCCTTCTTCAGGATGTCCACCATCTCCAACATCTCCCCAAAGGACATATTTGATGCCTTAAATCATCTCCTTCTGGATCCAGACGTTTCAGGCTCCGGGCTTTCCTCCCCCTCCTCCTCGCTGCTATAATTAGCACGCACCTGCTGTGTCTCCGCCATGTGCTCTTCCCCCACTGTGCCGAACAAAAAGGGGCGGGGAATAGACTAGAAAGAACGTCAGGGGCAGGCGGAGTTACACGCATGCGCAGTGTGTATAAAGCATAACACGCGTGCGTAGTACGTACGATCTGTGAGCGGAGGAAGGAGTATCGGAGGCGCCGATCGTGATAATGAAGGTAAGATCTAAACTTGGGCCTATACTGCTTCTAGATTGAGGCCTATATTGTAACCAGATTAGGAGAGTTTTGCCTGACATTAGGGTTTGTCTCGTGTTGTGTCTTGCAGATAAAATGGATGGCTTCAATGACCACAACTTCCTCCCCCTGTTCATAGACAAGTACAGGGAGCTGCCCTGTCTGTGGAAGGTGAAACATCCACATTACAATAATAAACAAAAGAGGCAGGCAGTGCTGGAGAAACTGCTGGAGTTGGTGAAGCCGGTGGTCCCCACAGCAACCATCCCCTATTTAAAAACCAAAATTGGTGGCCTGAGGAGCACTTATCTTAGGGAGCGCAAGAAGATCACGGATTCCCAGAGATCCGGAGCTGGAGCAGATGATATTTATGTCCCCAGACTGTGGTACTATGAGAGACTGCGGTTTCTGTCAGACCAGACTGAAGTCAGGGAATCCCTCTCAACCCTTCCTTCCACTCTTCCTTTCACCCCAGCTGAGGCTTGCGATATCCAACCTGGGACTTCCAGCCAGGAAGAAGTGGAGAAGCCCAGATGGAGTCAGGTATAGCATTGTTCTACAGATTTCTGGACAATAAATAAATGATGTTTACTAGATGTTATTATTGATCACTAATTACTGATTTAAGAAAGTGTTTTACATAACAATAGACAGTAGTGGCCAAAAATAATTGGGACAAGAATGAAAAATGCTGGGCTCAGAAGGATAGTCTGTTATATTTGTTAACATTCAATTTGCAACAATCATGAGCTGAAAATTGTGTGTGACTGATGAATAAAAAACTAAAACTATGTCCATTTTTCATACACAGGAAGACCTCAGCCAGGACGAGGCTGTGGAATGTGCCACACAGGAGGAGGCTGTGGAATGTGGCAGCCAGGAGGAGGCGGGGGTTAGTGGCAGCCAGGAGGAGGCAGGGCTAAGTGGCAGCCAGGAGAAGCCTGGGCCCAGTCGTAGCCTAACCGAATCGCAGGTTCCTCCCCTCCGCCTTCCATACAAAAGACCCAGGAAGGGGAGTCACGTTCAGGATTCAGCGCTCAGGCTCATTCAGGAGGCTTCTGCGTCCCTCAGAGCCACCCCCACTCCTGAAAAGGCCTTTGCCTGCATGGCTGCCACCAAACTGCAGGCCATGCAGGAGGGTCAACGCAAGCTGTGTGAGGACCTTCTGTATAAAGTCCTAAGTAAGGGGGTGAGTGGCGAAATCACACACAATACCCACCTGCGTGAGTTGGCCCATTCCCCTCCTCCTCCTGCTGCCACAACCCCACCACTACAGCCACAGCGTGGAAGGAAGCATGGAAGGAAGACCAGAGAATGATGGCCCTGGGTTCTTTGTTTGGTTGTGAGCCCTTAATAAAGGAATTTTTGTTTCAATTATACTCGCCTATGTGTGTTTTCCTTAAAAAAAAACAGTTTGTTGGTGAGGAGGCAGGTACATTTCAAAATACAATGTGAAATTAACAAGGGACACCAACACCAAACAATCTCATTGAGATTAAATAATACAAGATATCAATGGTGTTGTGGTAACTTGACACACAAAACACACACAAAAATATTCTGGAGTAAAAACCAAAAAAAAGAAAAAAAAAAACAGCCTTGAAAAAAATACAACCCCCCCAAAAAAATTAAACAGCCTTGAAAACATTTTTTAAAAAATTAAAAACAACCAAAAAAATTGGTCAGATGTGACAAATCAAAATATATTGAGGGAATCCCGATAAAGAATAAAGAAAGAAGTTTGTGAGAAGTCTGTGTGAATATGAGCAGCAAAACTACTTCATTCTTCTCACATTATAAAGATGAACAGAGTGCACTGTATTAAACTATTTAAAACATTGCAGCGTGACGAAAGTGCTGTATCCATTCCGAACGCTCATTTTACCAGACCGAGCTGTTCCGTCTCGGAATTTCTTCTGAGCATGCGTGGCACTTTGTGCGTCGGAACTGGCCATACAGAATCGGAATTGACGCGATCGGATTTTGTTGTCGGAAAATTTTATAGCCTGCTCTCAAACTTTGTGTGTCGGAAAATCCGATGGAAAATGTCCGATGGAGCCCACACACGGTCGGAATGTCCGACAACACGCTCCGATCGCACATTTTCCGTCGGAAATTCCGACCGTTTGTACAGGGCATTAGTGTACTGTCTGCCCTCATGTTGTAAAGCGCTGCGCAAACAGTTTTTCTTACATGGATATCGCTGCTATACTGCTCACCCAAGGCGACAATTAAGATAGGCACATCAGTTTCCACACAGTTTTCGGTGGGTAGAGGAACGCATCAGCGATGCCCACATTCCCCAGTTTTGTTGGCCTTGGCAATAGAACCCATAGCTATTGCTCTACGTGCGTCCACAGAAGTTAAGGCCCTTAAGGTAGGCGGCATTCGTGAATGCACGGCCTTGTACGCAGATGACATGCTCCTCTTTTTAGAGGATCCAGGACCATTACTAGAGGAAGTATTTGAGATCCTAGGTACATTTACAAAATTTTCAGGCCTACAGGTAAATTGGGAAAAGTCCAACATCATGGCCATTGATGATGAAGCTCAGACACGGCATCACCTTTGGTCCCTATAGCTTGGGTCTTTGAAATTAAATATTTGGGTGTATCACCTAAAGTTACAGATTACTTGACACTCAATTTAATGCCACTGCTCACTAAGGTTAAAATACAGTTAGAAGCTTGGAAAAATCTACCACTCTCCTTAATAGGCAGGGTGAATCTACTTAAAATTAAGATATTACCAGTCTTTCTATACTTTTTGCGTAACACTCCAATCTGGGTCCCCTGCTCTTTCTTTAGGCGTGCAAATAGCCTGTTCAGTTCATTCCTTTGGGACTCGGATCACCCCAGAGTAGGTCTCTGCACATTACAAGAACCCCATACTAATTGAAGAGGCTGGACAGGCTTATTAGCGACTGGGCGTTTGTAGTCACTGCTTTATAGCTCACTTAAGTCCATGCTGTTCACTGGTTGAAGTGTGCCGAAAGGACAATTAATTCTGTTTAACTGCCTGTAATAATTGGAACATTGAACAATGGGGAAGGGGGGGGAGAAATGTTTGTGGGGTTTCTTGTGTATTGTTATTTATAAAATTGTGAATAAAAAGAATTTTCCAAAAAAAAGAAAAAGAGAAAAGTATAGTAACAGCCAATATTTAAAGCATTTTAATAAATGCTAAGTTGAAATTAGCATGGTCCCTGTGCGGCCATATGGGGGCCCAATGGGTATGGGAAATATCTGTTAGAAGGATTTAAAGACATATAATAGTCAAAATAAGTTACATGGATGTCACTGTCTGATTTAAACAGACAGGAGAAAAAGAGTACATATGTGCGCAAGCACAGCTAGCCAAAACATATGCTGCCTTTCAACTAACCTGTTTTAGGGTGTCTGGTGCATATGGTCTATATGCAGACCTCCTTCTCTAAACGCTGGGGAACAATGAGAGATCCTCAGACGTTTGGGATTTATATCATGTACCAAAATTGGGCGTAATAGACTGCAGGTGCCGGGCGATCCCACCCATCCCCACCGTTGGACGCTCAACCGCATGGCGGTGCATGTGGCTCCCTCGGCGTTCCAAAAGGTCCCGAACCACGAGCACCAACGTCACTTCTGCGGCAACAGCAAGACGTAATGACATCACGCGCATGTGCAATCATTATTTGCGCACGAGAGACATCAAACATCCGGAAGTAATCCGGGACGCCGCCGGCAGGAGGATGGCTGGATGGAAAGAAAATCCACCCGCCTGTTGGAGTATATGGAGAGTGGTGAAAGGCCCCCCCCCTGCTGGGAAGACACATGGGCAGGGGTCTCCACAGGGAGAGTCATGATAACCGGAACACACGGGAACTGAAAATAAAGATAGAAACATAAGCAAAATAAATCAAATTGTATTAAGTTACATCAATTGTAATAAAAGTGTGTCAGAACAGGCAAAATACCCGTAATTAAACAATCAATTAATTATGTTCATAACTGTACGATAATATTAATAATTTTTAATTATTGTAAAAAAAGAGCAATACATTATATTTTCTTGGCTTAGAGGTGATTATAGTATGGACTAAACCTATAATGAAATAGAAAACTACAATAACAAATAACTGTGTTGTAGCATAAGGTTTTCACTGGGTCTTGCTTGATGAGAAGCCCTTTAAAAAGGGTGCAAAGGAAATGGAATCATTCAGACCTGGAGGCATAGTAGCCTGGAATCTGAAAATCCACCTTTGCTCGAGCTGAAGCAAGATCTTATTCCATTAATTATTAAGTCATCTCAACACCGATGTTTATCTGAGACTAGACTATGTGTGCGATGTCTAATCCGGCTTGCTATGCTTAGCTTTTGCTGTAACTATATGTTAGTGTAAGTTTCTACATACCCCTTACTGCCAGTAAATGGCGGTGGTACATATTATATCTATTAGTGGTCTTCGTTTCCTCTTCATATCCTGTTTTGCTAAATCTGCCAGCACTCATAATGGTGGTGCCCGTATGCTTCCATCAGTAATGCCTGAATCGCCCTCAGCTAAGATGGCTCAGCGGGACTATATAAATGATGCACGTGATGACACAATTACAGCAGCCAATCCCCAGACGACGTCTTATTGTGACGAATCACGTAAGGTGGAGCCTGTGACACTGACACCATCATGTTTTCCTCTTCGGAGATCGATGGTTACAAGCAAGCAGCGAGCATAGGAAGCATGAGGAGACGCCGGTATTTTGGCACATTGCGCATTTAGAAGTTTTATCCTGTAAGTGCAATTTATTTAAGCTTATTAAACTTTTACCTAATTACTACACTATGGGAGCCTATTTCTGTTTATATATTCGAGTAACACGGATCTAGATGCTCCAGACACCATTGCACCAGACGCCACTGGTTTTTGGTCATTAAGTGGTCATTCAAGTTGGTAAGGAGACTACATGCTCACTTTGGGTGTAAAACTATCTGGAGGAAGGATCTTTCTTTGGCTTCTGGTTTTACACCTATATGATAACCTACTGGCTAACCTTCTCCACTTGGATATCTGAATTTGAATTTGGGACTGTGCTTCAGTGTTTTAAGTTCACACTTTGGACTTTGCCTTAGTCTTTTTTCTCAGATTCTTTTCACCATACAAATTTGAGATTTTGCTTTAACCCTTTTTTTCTTTCTTTATCTGTATATGGTGTTCAGTTAATGTTTGTACCCACATGCACATTTTTTGCAAGTTTTATTATTTATTATTCAATATATGTATATTTAAATTTCTACTGGTTTGAGCACAGTATGCAATATTTTCTGATATTTTATCAAAGCACGTCATTAGGAGATTGGATTTAATTACTTTGATTTTTTTCCTCTTTTCAGTTTCCCAATTTCTCATTTTGGGACTCTGCCTTAGTTTTTATTTTTTAGTCTTTGTTCACCACCTCTGAAATTTTGGAAAAAAGAATAATTAAAACATTTTTTTTTCTCCATCAATAACATATAAACGAGCTACATCCTTGAAAGATAAACTTGTTCAGAGTGAGTTCAGAAATGAACAACAACAAAATAAACATTGTCCAATTTTTGGCTCCTTTCCGTGTGGACTTTGTTTATCTTGCCCCCTCATACGGAAAGAGAAAATTTCTTGTCTTCCCAATGGTGAAATTTTTAAATCATATTTCACTAACTGTCAAACCAGGGGCGTGGTGTATCTAATGCTGTGTGAATGCAGCGCCTTCTATGTTAGCAAGAACAGGAGTTTTGGTGCCGCATATCCCAACATATATAATATTATTATTATTATACAGGATTTATATAGCGCCAACAGTTTGCGCAGCGCTTTACAACATGAGGGCAGACAGTACACTTACAATACAAATCAATACAGGAGGGATCAGAGGGCCCTGCTCGTTAGAGCTTACAATCTAGAAGGGAGGGTCAAGTGGAAACAAAAGGTAATAACTGTGGGGGATGAGCTGATGGATTAAATGAAAATACAGTTGTTAGGTGTGGGCAGGGTAGGCTTCTCTGAAGACAAGGGTTTTCAGTGATCGTCTAAAAGCTAATAGATTAGGAGATAAGCGGACAGATTGGGGTAGGGTATTCCATAGGATTGGATAGGCTTTGGAAAAGTCCTGGAGGTGAGCATGGGAGGAGGTGACGAGGGAGCTATGGCATGGAAATTGGATTTCTATGCTAATTTAAAAGCTAAAGATACTAAAAGGTACAACCAAATTTATTAATTATTGGAATATAGTTATTTATATACCTATTTAGCACATTTGTCACAGCCAACAGGATTTGTTAGAACACATCCAACACTTCCTCATGTTCCTAATTTTTCCTTAACCCTTAATATAATGTCATCCAGTGCTATTTTTATCATGTTTTTATTATATGATCTCACCATCAAGTTTTTATTATCATTCATTATTTTTCATTTTTCACGATTGTTTGCACTGAATGGTGTTCTATTTATTTTTCTACACGGATCACCTTCCCTACTCACTCATTTCCATTGCATACACTTATTTTACATCTATTGGGGTTTTCTCAGTGTGACTCCTTGTCACATAAGGGCGGACCACCCTCCCTTGGAGTGCGCATGACACGAATGCACGGGATCATGGTAACTATACTTCATGTAAACTCTACTTTTCCTTGATAATACAAGGGAATTTGTTTGTGTAAATCATGTTAACTTGTGTAAACAATACATATATATCTTTTGACAGCAAATTAATCCCCTGAGAAAGACTTTGACCACGCATGTCGAAACACGTTGGGCATTTGCACACCAGATGTTATGTGTCCATGCCATGTTGCCATTTTTCAATAAAAAATTATTTTTAAATATCCCTTTAACGATTGTATTTCTGCTGCGGAAAAACCCCACTGGGGGAGACTTTCTCATATTATTCCTTTAAATATTGTGCTTGGTGGGTGTCTATAGTATGTCTGTAAAGTGGCACAGTTTCCCCGTGTTTAGAACAGTACCACAGCAAAATGTATTTTCTAAAGGAAAAAAGTAATTTAAAACTGATCGCGGCTGTAATGAATTGTCGGGTCTCGGCAATAGAGATAAAACTCCCCCCCCCCAAGTCCATTACCAGGCTCTTTGGGTCTGGTATGAATATTAAGGGGAATGCCGAACCAAAAATTTAAAATAAAAATTGCGTGGGGGTCCCCCCAAAATTTTTAAGGGGAACCCTGCGCCAAACTGAAAAAAAAATGGTGTAGGGGTCCCCCCAAATCCATACCAAACTCTACATTGTACCCCTACCATTTCACAAAAGAAAGTGTCAAAAATAGTAAAAAAGACAGGAGACACTTAGGGAGAAGTCCTTTATTAAAAGTTAAATTAAAAAAATGTCCCACGATGTCCATTCATCTTCTATCACGCCGCCCAACGAGCCGAAAAAAGAAAAAAAAACGCAACAGCTCCACCTCCATGGGAGGCTCCCGCCGAGTGACACTTCTTCTTGGTGTCAGTTCTTATATAGCTGAGGGCGGGGCCACCCAGTGATGTAAACAGGTGACCCCGCCCTCTGATGCCTCATGACATCAGAGGGAGAGCTGGCCGGTCATGTAATCACAACCTCGGCAATGAAATTAGGTATCTTGCAGCATTTATTTTTTATAAATCATACACAGAAGGGGATACTACATTAGGAGGCAGTGCTGATGGTGTATACAGAGTGGCTTAACAATGACTTTAATTGTTAACTAACTCGAGAACAAAAAAATTATATTTTTTTCAATTGAAAGAGTTATTTGTGGATTTGACAAGTATTACCTAAAAGCAATTGTGATAAGAAAATGGAAACTTTAAATTACCTGTAAATCCCAGATCTTGGAGTACAGTACAGGGCATAGAATATGTAGTCATAGACCATGGATTATATGGTAAGCCACCACCTTCAGGTGATTGGACACTGGCAAAAGCTGTGCTGGAAACACACCCCAATGCAAGCTAATATAACCCCACACACTCGGACAGTTTTGTAGTAATCAATACAGAGAAATGGAAGAACAGAAGGGAGGGACCTGTGTGATGTACTGTACTCCAAGATATGGATTTTACAGGTAAAAATTCCTATTATCTTAACCGTACAGTACAGAACACATGATGTGGAGTCAAAAAAAAGTGGTCCCCAAGTAATAAACTGAGGGGTAGGCAACAATATGTCCAACAATGGCAAACAGGCCCAGGAAAAACAAGGCTGAATGAACCCAAAACTCACATATGACAGCTTAAAGCACCTTGCTGGCGAAGCTTGCAGATGAACAGAGGACCAGGTGGCATTTTTGCTGACCTGCAAAACAGATGCTTGATGCTTGATGCTGAAAGGCCCAGAAAACACCAACAGACTTGGTAAAGTGAGTCCTGATAGAGAAAAGAGAGACTGTTTCCTTGAGGGCATATGTCCTGGAAATTATCTGCCTGAGCTACCTAGCTATGGTAAAATAGGAAGCAGCATGCCTATTCTTCAGACCTTTAGGTAGGAAACAAACAGCACTGTTTTTTCAGAGAGAAGATGTTGCAGCTAGGTAACACTAACACTAGGTAAACCTGAACTATAAAATCTCCTTGGTGAGCTTCGGGCCAGGGCAGAAGAGAGGGAGGATTTATCCATAGTGAGGTGAAAGACCACCTGGGAAAGACGAAGGGTCTGGTTTTTAGGACCACTTTACCTATATGTAAGAAATGGTTCTATAGAAGAAAGAGCCGCCAACTCTGAGACACTCATGACAGAGGTAATAGCCACCAAAAAGGTCACTGTACCAGTGAAAGGAACAAAAGTACAAGATTTAGATCCCAGAGAGACACTGGAGGTCAAAGTGTGTAATTAACATGAGCTACATCTTGTATAAAGGTCTTAACGTGTGTATAAAGCCATACATCTTTGGAACAGAATAGATAGGGCAGAAACCTGTCCCGTTGGAGTACTAAGAGCTAAATGCTGGCCTAGACCAAACTGGAGGAAGGCCAGGATACAAGGAATAGAATATTCCTTAGTGTTGAGATGCCTGCATTCACACCAGCCAAAATAAGCCTTCTATATGATGTTATAACTTACAGGAAGTAGATTTTTTTCACTTTCCGTAAGGTGCGAATGACAGAATCAGTATCCTTTAGGAACTGGATTTTAACAACCATTTTTTGATTGAGAAGCATGGTGGAATAGAAGGCCTTGCGACAAGAGGTCTGATCTATTTGAAAGAGGCCAAGGCTTCTTTTACAGGAGTCTGAGTATATCTGTGTACTTAAGTTAAACTAGGTACATTTTGGGTGATAAGAATCACTGGAATCCATCCCCCCCTATCTTGTGGAACAGCCGCGGGAGAAGCGTAACTGGAGGGAATGCATACACCAGACTGAATGAGGTCCAAATGATACAGCAGGGCATCCATCACAAAAGCCAGGGGATCCTTGTCCAGTTTCTTGTTGAATCTGGAGACAATGATGTCCACATCTGGTGTTCTCCACACCTGACAGAGCATCCAGAAGATCTTGGGTTGCAGGGCCCAATCCCCTGAGTGTAGGCATTGGTAATTCAGGAAGTCTGTCTAACCAGTCCTACCTCGAAAGAAATGACCATGAGGCCCAGAACCCTAAAGCAAAAGCAAGTTGAGGGATACCTGGTTGATCTGAGAACCGCCCACATGAGAAGCAACCTTTTTATGGGGGAGCAAAATTTTGCCCTGGACTGTGTCTAAAGTCAGTCACAGGTATTCTAGGCAATGGCAATGAAAGCTGTTGCCAGTCATCTTTAAGTTCTCCAAATTTGAAAGAGTCAAATTGTCCTTTGAATGTTGGACAACAAAACAATGGCTAAGGAGTCATTAAGCAGCACGTTGAAGGGGGGCAAGCTGAAAAAGTGTTGGACTTCCACAGCAACACATAGAGAGTGCTGGTGTGTGGAAAAGATGGTAATGTGAACATATCTGAGGGAAGCGATGACTGATCCTGCAGATGCCATGTGAAAGTTAGGTACACGCAGCTATCTATTCAGTCCAAAATGGGTCAAATTCTTCCATTTGTTTTTGCTATTCTGAATAGGTTTAAGTAAAACTCTTTGAACTTTTTTTCTGCAGGGATTGGTATTACCACTCCTTGTGCCTGAAACTGATTTAGGGCAGCCTACAAGTCTGTCTGTCTTTTAAGAGAACCTGGCAGACTGGAGGGTAGGAATCTGTCAGGAGAGTTAGTAGACCAGACTATGTGGACTGCATAGAGATAACCAAAAATGCATGAAAGGTGAATAGTAATTATATTTATTAAAGATAGGTGATAAATAAGAAATACAAACAGTGCACAACCAACCCAACAAACCCACCAACAACAACAGTATATACAGCAAGGGGCAGTACCAAAATCACAGATGTCAGCCAGGCCAGGGTCATACACAGCAGATCAGCAGAAAGACAAAGGATGTTCCAGAAACGTAAACATTAGCCAGGCCAAGGTCATACACTAGAGATCAGTAGATGAGGGACTGGGAACCAACAGGACAGGGAGGGGATGGATCGGGCTGAAGGGTAAAGGAAGGGGTACAGGAACACAGGAGGGACTGGGTCAGGATAAGCACGGAACAAGGTCAGATGCAGGCTCAGGATCAGGTAACAGGCGACCAAGGTCAGGGCTCAAGGAGAGAGATACCAAGGCAAGCATGTGAGGGCTTGCCAGGTATTTATGGGACTGACAATAATTATCTTCATGTAACACCTGAGCGCAGGGAGTGTTGTCTGCTCCATACTGCCAGGATCCATCCGCTGGTGGACATCAGTACTGTGGCCAAAAGATGAAATAACATCAGCAGGGAAAGATTCCCCTGACAGTTCCAAACTGCCAGGAGACACCTGCTGGTGGACCCCAGTACTGCACGCCAAATGACATATCTTACCAGCGGATGGACCCTTTCCTGACAGTACCCCCCGCTAAAGGAGCGGCCTCTGGATGCTCCAACTAGTCTTAATTGTCCATAGTCTAAGGCATCAGGCAGAACGGTGGAAGAGAGTAGTTCAGGCTGGTCGTCAGGCACATCCGGGCAGACAGCTGGCACATCCGGGTCATTGAGCTGGGCAGCAGGCATCAAGACATCAGGCTGAAAGGCAGGCATCGAGACATCAGGCTGAAAGGCAGGCACCGAGACAACAGACTGGAAAGCTGGCAAATCAGGCTGGAAGGCAGGCACATCAGGCTGGAAGGCAGGCACCGAGCCATCAGGCTGGAAGGCAGGCATCGAGACATCAGGCTGGAAGGCAGACACCGAGACATAAGGCTGGAAGGCAGACACCGAGACATAAGGCTGGAAGGCAAACACCGAGACATCAGGCTGGAAGGCAAGCTTCGAGACAACAGGCTGGAATGCAGGCACATCAGACTGGAAAGCGAGCACATCAGACTGGAAAGCGGGCACATCAGGCTGGAAAGCAGGCACATCAGGCTGGAAAGCAGGCACATCAGGCTGAAAAGCGGGCACCGAGACTATGGGCTGGAAGGCAGGCATCAAGACATCCGACTGGAAAGTGGACACATCAGACTGGAAGGTAGGCATATCAGGCTGGAAGGTAGGCACCGAGACAACAGGTTGGAAGGCAGGCACCGAGACATCAGGCTGGAAAGCTGACACATTAGGCTGGAAAGCTGGCACATCAGGCTGGAAAGTGGAGACATCAGACTGGAAGGCAGGCACCAAGACATCAGGCTGGAAGGCAGGCACCGAGACATCAGGCTGAAAGGCAAGCTTCAAGACATCAGGCTGAAAGGCAAGCTTCGAGACATCAGGCCGAAAGGCAAGCCTCGAGACATCAGGCTGGAAAGCGGGCACATCAGACTGGGAAGCTGACACATCAGACTGGGAAGCTGGCATATCAGACTGGGAAGCTGGCACATCAGACTGGGAAGCTGGCACATCAGACTGGGAAGCTGGCACATCAGACTGGGAAGCTGGCACATCAGGCTGGAAGGCAGGCATCGAGACATCAGGCGGAAATGCAGACACCAAGACATCAGGCTGAAAGGCAAGCTTGAAAAAATGATAAAATAAGTGTAGCGCTATAAAATGTCCAATACGAAGGCCATTAGGCCAATTAGTTCCGAAAAGATATAATGAGGAAGTATCAACCATACATATGACAATAGGTGGTCTTCAAAAAAAGAACATCTGACATCCAGAATGAAGACAGACACACTCCCACTGAGAGATGAAAAGGCTTACCGGATAAGGTGGACCCAAAGGGGCATACGCTGGGTTGGGTTGGCTAAGGCTTGGGTGGTGAGTGGCTGTACGTGGCCCGGAGAGATGGTGTTTGTAAATGGTCCCACAAGTTACTGTATCCCTCTGAGTGGTGCCCGAATCTTGAGGGGTGTGGATGGTCCCATGGATGTGGATGGTCCCACGAGTCACGGAGGAATGGAGTATGTGGAACGACCAACCAGTTGTTGTATTCCTCAAGGCGATATTTTATAAGCCCAAAGTTGATGGTAACAGATAAGGAAAGAAAAGGAATGGCCACATAGTGTAAATCCGTAAAGAGAAAATTTATTTAAAATAAAGATATACACTCACATGTAGATCCGTATAAAAACAGCGCTGTAAAGACGTGGCGACAGTGGGCTTATAAAATATCGCCTTGAGCATCAGGACATCAGAATGGAAAGCAGGCACATTAGACTGGAAAGCAGGCACATTAGACTGGGAAGCGGGCACATCAGACTGGAAATCAGAGACATCAGACTGGAAGGCAGGCACCGAAACATCCGGCTGGAAGGCAAGCATCGAGACATCCGGCTGGAAGGCAGGCACCGAGACATCAGACTGGAAAGCTGGCACATCAGACTGGGAAGCTGGCACATCAGACTGGAAAGCTGGCACATCAGACTGGAAAGCTGGCACATCAGGCTGGAAGGCAGGCATCGAGACATCAGGCGGAAATGCAGACACCGAGACATCAGGCTGAAAGGCAAGCTTCGAGACATCAGGCTGAAAGGCAAGCTTCGAGACATCAGGCTGGAAGGCAGGCACTGAGACAACAGGCTGGAAAGCCGGCACATCAGACTGGAATGCAGGCACATCAGGCTGGAGGGCAGGCATGAAGACATCAGACTGAAAAGCGGGCACCGAGACTTCAGGCTGGAAGGCAGACATCAGGACATCAGACTGGAAAGCGGGCACATCAGACTGGAAGGCGGGCACATTAGACTGGAAGGCAGAGACATCAGACTGGAAGGCAGGCACCGAGACATCCGGCTGGAAGGCAGGCATCAAGATATCAGACTGGGAAGAGGGCACATCAGACTGAAAAGCGGGCACCGAGACTTCAGGCTGGAAGGCAGGCATCAGGACATCAGACTGGAAAGTAGGCACATGAGACTGGAAAGTGGGCACATGAGACTGGAAGGCGGGCACATCAGACTGGAAGGCAGAGACATCAGACTGGAAGGCAGAGACATCAGACTGGAAGGCAGGCACCGAGACATCCGGCTGGAAGGCAAGCATCGAGACATCCGGCTGGAAGGCAGGCACCGAGACATCGGGTTGGAAGGTAGGCATCAGGACATCAGACTGGGAGGCAGGCATATCAGACTGGATAGCAGGCACATCAGACTGGAAAGCAGGCACCGAGACTTCGGGATGGATAGCAGGCAGAGGTTTGGCAGAATCAGATGGGTTATCAGGTTTAGCTGGCACGCAAACAGACTGGAGTGAGTTGGTTGGTGTGGAAGCAAGTTGGGTTACTGGCAGGATCGTGTGGGTAGGAAAGAACTTTCGTTTCTTTTTTGGTTTAGCCAGCGCAGCCTTGAAGGTAATTGCAGGGCTGTAAGGAGGGGATGTAACTGGGCAAAAGGAAGACCAGGGAACAGTGGCTGGAGGAGGGGTCTGTGGGATTGTTACAGGTGGAAGAAAAGAGGCAGGTGGATTGAAAGAAGGATATGTGCAGTGAGTAGAGACTGGGTAATAGTACTTAGTGGGAAGCTGTGTATACTGGACTGTAGCTGAGGTTGCCATGGGCGACTGGGAGAAAGATTCTTGGGAAGGTAGGTGACTAATGGCGGGGCTGGATTGCTGTGGCTTAGCTAAATGCAGGAGATCTGACCATGCTTGTAACACAGGTTGAACAAAAGTTGGTTCACATACAGCCTGTCTAATCAGAGATTGTACTGAACAAATGCAATCGGATAACACCTGCTGGGAACAAGAGGAATAATGTTCATCAAAAAAAGCCGGATCATCCTCTAACAACCATACCAGGGATTCAACCTGGTCACAACTGAAAGGAGAGGAGAAATCGTCACTTCCTTCGGGAAAGCATGACAAGGCTGGCTTTGCACATAATTGGATCAAAGCCTGAACATCCTCAAATAACATATGACCCTGATCTACCAGAAAATGGGCTGATCGGATTGTTTCCAGTAGTTGGTCACTGGTCCAATCTTTAAGAGTCTGGCGGCAATATTCATTATCCTCTGCCGCCAGCAGAGAATAATAGACAATTTCATTAAAGTTCATCTTTTGCGCGCCCTCCGTACCAGGATGGTTTCTCAGTGCAGCCACGTCTGGTCAGGGATGGCCTTGGATGTCAGGAGAGTTAGTAGACCAGACTATGTGGACTGCATAGAGATAACCAAAAACGCATGACTGTTGGATACCAGATGTTACTCCTGACCATATCTATACCCCCCTTTGTTCTTAATCCCCTACAAATTAAGACCACACCATTCATTGGGGTATAAAAGGCCGTAGCAGCCTACTTTATTTATATATAAAATACTTTTATTCAAAAATAACTATGGAAAAAATATCCATCAATAAACAAAAAACAATAACGTACGGAAAAAAGAGAGCGTTGGTCTGGGCAATAACATCTTGACAATCAATCCGATGGCCATCACCAAAAATATGGCACTGCAGTCCTTATCAATATATCAAAAATTAGGCCTCAAGCCGACAAGCTGGCTCAGAGACTGCCAGTGACCGCAGTGCCCCCATATCACTTCCCGGCTAACCTCCGTTAGCCGGGAACCAGCACATGGACCCATACAACGTCAGGTCCCACTCTTACTTGCCATCTTCCTTCCCTTGCGCAGACCAACGCCCGCTTCTGCCACGACTTCTCTTCATCTCGCACCTGTAAAAACAGTTAAACAACCACAACGCACAACCGTAAAAGAAAAACAACCTTAGGGAGGGTGGGCGGGAACTTTCCACAACTTTCTGCTTGTACCTCCCAGGGCGGGCCTACTATTTATCAGCCTCTCCCTGTGTTATCCTCCCCCTCGGCACCTTGTCTCCACCCCCTCATTCATTAACCCTGTTACCTCCGTCATGTGCGCCCTGCACGTACCTCATTTTATTCGGCTGCTCCAGGCTTCTCTTGACTGTTGGATACCAGATGTTACTCCTGACCATATCTATACCCCCCTTTGTTCTTAATCCCCTACAAATTAAGGCCACACCATTCATTGGGGTATAAAAGGCCGTAGCAGCCTACTTTATTTATATATAAAATACTTTTATTCAAAAATAACTATGGAAAAAATATCCATCGATAAACAAAAAACAATAACGTACGGAAAAAAGAGAGCGTTGGTCTGGGCAATAACATCTTGACAATCAATCCGATGGCCATCACCAAAAATATGGCACTGCAGTCCTTATCAATATATCAAAAATTAGGCCTCAAGCCGACAAGCTGGCTCAGAGACTGCCAGTGACCGCAGTGCCCCCATATCACTTCCCGGCTAACCTCCGTTAGCCGGGAACCAGCATCTGGACCCATACAACGTCAGGTCCCACTCTTACTTGCCATCTTCCTTCCCTTGCGCAGACCAACGCCCGCCACAGCACCCCAAGAGTAAAACCTTACTCGCGGGTGCCCTCCCAAACCCGAAGAGCTCGCTGAATCCCATCCTGCAATCCCAAGTTCCATAAATCAATTCCCACCTCATTGAGATGGACGCCGTCAGCCCTCAAGTACCTCCAGGTCTCAAATTCCAACTCCATATGCCTTAAAGCCAAACCCCCATTATTAACTACAAATTTACTCACTTCCCGGTTAATCTTCCTCCTGGCCCTGTTGACGCCTGCCACCGACCTAGCCATCCTCCAAGATCTACGAGCCACCATGTCTGACCACACTATAATAGTATGGGGAAATTCCGCCATCAATCGCCACACATCACATTTGATGTCCCGCGTGATATCCACCATGGAACGCAATCCTAGGTCATTACCCCCAGCATGAACCACCAAGATGTCCGGTGGTCTGTCTCGCTGAGAGTGACGCTGCACTTCTGGCACTAATCTGCCCCATAACATGCCCGGTATGCCCAACCATTTTATGCAGACTTCTCGCCTGTTAAACCCCAACTGCCTGCCCTCGTGGCGAGCATCCCCCCTTCTTGCCCCCCAACACACATAAAAATGGCCCATAATCCAGACCAATCTTGACACCGGACCTGAAATTAGAAGAAGACAAGAAAAACTAACCACTAACAATTTAGTTATGAAAACCACTAACGTCTATAACTGAAGACATTAACAAAATCAAACTTGCCTTCAACATTTCTCTTCCTCTTTTTTTTTTTTTATATTCCTACCACCAAATGAGGACGTACGTAAGATTGTAACCTGTTAGATTTCCACCTCCCAATACGTTTAACCGACTCCGCGTCGAGACCATGCTTGGATGCCTCCGTAGCAGCCCCAATCCTAAACGAATGGGAAGAAAATTCCTTTTCTTCCAAGCCTACCCCCTTCAAACATCTTCTAAAAACTACCGCGAACTGAAACCTGGATAACCAACTACCATCCCGATGCACTAACAATGGGCCCTTGAAATCTGGACGCACCGCTAAAAATTCCCTGACTGTGGCCACCGGGCACAACGGGGAACCATGAACCGGAAAAACTTGTACCACCTTACCTTTCCCTACCTGATCCGTTTTTGACCTCTTGAAAAACAACTGCAACACCTCCTTATTCAACTTCACATCCTGGCACCCCAAACCCCCTTCTACCTTTTTAGAAGGACTAACCAGCTCCCCTATCCTGAATGCCCCAAAGAACGCTAACACGAAAGCCACCTTGAACAACAAAACTTCGTATTCAGATGAACACACCCCTTTCAAATGATCAACAACACCCCCCAAAATTTCGAAAGTAACCGGTCTCCTGGAGTCCCGCTTAACCACTGACCTCCTGTATCCCTTTAACGCTTGTCTCACTCGAAAATCTTTTGTTACGTCCGGCTGCCCCTGTAACTTGAACAGGAAAGCCAACCCTGCTAAGTTCGCACTAATCACAGATGCCGACATACCTTCCTCCATTTTCCTAATAATGAAATATAACAGTAGCAAATTCACCGCCTGCCCGATCGGTTCCTCCCCAATCCCTTCCACAAAAGCCATCCACTCCTTCCATACCTTTTGGTATGCTGACCAGGTACCCCCGCTTACCGACCGCTCGATCCATCCTGCGGTGACTCTAATGCTATGTCCCACATCCACTCGGGACAAGACACCCCGCGTTGCTCCGCCTCCGGCGCCAACTCTCGGAACCTGTCCCACTGGAATCGAGACAACGCATCAGCTATCACATTTTCCACCCCCGGTAAGTGAACAGCATGAATTAAAACGTTAAATTGTAAACATCTTAACACTAAATGCTGTAGCAACCTGATCACTGGCGGAGAGGACGCCGTAATCCTATTTATCACTTGCACCACCCCTAAATTATCGCCATGGAAACGCACCTTCCGATCCTTGAAAGATGCTCCCCATAATTCCACCGCCAGAACCACTGGAAACAGTTCCAGCAGCACTAAGTTCTTCGTGAACCCTCCTTCTACCCAAGATTGTGGCCAAGGACCAGCACTCCACTGCCCCTGGAAAAACGCACCAAAACCAGCGGCACCCACCGCATCAGTAAAGAGCTCCATGTCAAAATTGCTGACTGGGCCCGACATCCACATTGCCCTGCCATTAAATGACTCCAAAAAGGTATGCCATACCCTTAAATCTTCCCTGTGCGTTTTTTTGATCCTAACGAAATGCCTTGGTGATTGTATGCCACTAGTGCTAGCCGCAAGCCTGCGGCTAAACACTCTCCCCATCGGTAGTATCCGGCACGCAAAATTAAGTTTTCCCAACACAGACTGCAACACTCGCAACTGAACTTTTTGCAATCCTATTAAACCTGCAACCTCTTTTTTTAAATCTTCCAACTTGTCATCTGGCAGCCTGCATTCCATTGCCTCTGAATCCAAGATTATGCCCAGAAATTTGATGACTGTGCATGGTCCCTCCGTCTTGTCCGCCGCCAGTGGAATGCCGAATCTGTCAGTGATATGTGCCAACATCGCCATGAGCACCGCGCAGATTCTGGACGAAGCCGGGCCGATACAGAGAAAATCGTCCAAGTAGTGAATGACTGAATTCACCCCTGACACGTCCCTCACCACCCATTCCACGAACTAGCTAAATTGCTCGAATAACGCGCATGACACTGAGCAGCCCATTGGCAAGCACTTGTCTACATAAAATTCTCCATTCCAATGGCAGCCCAGCAGCCGAAAACTTTCCGGGTGAACCGGCAGCAGGCGAAATGCCGATTCCACATCAGCCTTTGCCATCAAGGCCCTCTTACCGTAATGCCGTACCCAGCCCACTGCCGCATCAAAGGATGTATACGTCACCGAGCACTCCTCCTGCCCAATAGCATCATTCACCGACCCACCCTTAGGGAACGATAAGTGGTGAATGAGCCTAAATTTGTTGGGTTCTTTCTTGGGCACCACCCCCAATGGAGATACAACCAAATCTGCCAGAGGTGCCTCGGCGAAAGGGCCACCCATTCTACCCATTGCAATCTCCTTCTTCAGTTTCTCTGAAACCACCTCCGGATGTTGCAATGCAGAACGTAAGTTGTTTGGCACAGGAGGAATAACCATTAACGTGCATGGGATCCTAAAGCCTACCGAAAAACCTTCCTCTAACAGGACTGCCGCTCTCCTATCCGGATACCTACCTAGAAACGGCCGCATCCTTTCCACTTTCACCGGAGTCCTCCCTTTTGTTTCCAGCTTCACCTGTTCGTCCCTTATTTTGCTTAAAGCATCTTGACGCTGGATGCGTTCAACCGCAGCCTGTACACTCGTGTTTATACTTACACGTGGCCCCGAACTTACAGGCCCCTGTGTTGTACTGCCAGCAGATCCCTTTTTTGTTTCCTGCCGAGTGTCCCTGGGCTGAAGGTCCACCGGCTCCCCCCTGAAAAAACTGGTTAGGAGCCCTCACCGTTGTCATCAGGCGCATCCACAGGCTGATGTCCTTGTGGTCCCAACGAAGCTCCGGACGCACCGCTCTCCTCTGCCTGAACTGTTCGTCATACCGAAGCCACGCTGTGCCACCGTAGACTCTGTACGCTTCCCCTATCGCATCTTGATAGCAAAATAACGCCGAACAGTGTTCAGGCTGTTTTTCCCCAATCACGCTTGCCATGATTGCAAAGGCCTGCAACCAATTCGTAAATGTCCTAGGTATTAAACGATATCTCCTCTTCTCCTCGTCGTCTTTCTTGGAACTATCGGGTTTAACCCTATCCAAGTTAAACTTCTCTAGGGGCAATAATGAAAAAATTTCTACGTACTCACCCTTCCACAGCTTTTCTCGAACCTCCTGCTTCAGGTGAGCTCCTAATGGCCCCTCAAAACACACATATACCTCACAACGTGCTGCGTCCCCCAATCTAGTTATATCCTGCCTAACCGCAACTTCCTTAGCCGCCACAGCATTGTCCGTCCCCTGCTTCTCTCCGCTCCCCACTGCCTCCAGCACCGCAGGTGTTGCTGCCGCCGCCACCGCTGGCGAAGCTACTGTTACATCCGCACTCCCAGCTGTCGGGACCCATTCCGTTCTGCCGCCTCAAACTTCTGTACCAACTCCTTGATACCCGCCAAAAACCCCAATAAACCAGAAACCCCCTCAGCAGGCCCAACGCTTACTCCACTGGCACTTGACCCCCCGACAGTAACCCCTGTCCCCACCATATCATCACTACCCATAATATGCCCTGATGTAAGAGACTTACCGGGCTGCACCGACCTTCCGCCCGCTGCTGCTGCTGCTCTCCTGGAAGGGGGGTGCGCCTCCTCTTCCGATCCGGATCCTTCCTCCACCACACCAGGGATGTCCTCTTCCTCCTCTGATGAGGGCCCGCTAGGCCCGCCGACCACAGCTGACGCAGACACCTCCATGTTTCCCCTCCTCTGCGCATGCACCGCTCCGCCCGACAGCCTTACCAGGACCGGTGTGGGAAACCGCGGTCCTGCCGGCCTCCGCTCTCCTGCTCACCATGCCCGATCGGCCTCTCTCTCCCCTCTTCTGGTCCCCTGCCGCAGATGCAGGTGGCTCGGGCACCCCCGCTCTTGTCCTGGCCTGCGCTCCTGCTGGGCCGCCCGCCATGTTCCTGGGGGCGGGGCTTGCGCTCCTTGCAGATACTCTCCGTCTGGGCCTCAACTCCGCTCTCTCCTTTTCCCACCCCACATCCCGGTCCTCTGCGGCCGCATAGCCACTGCTTCCTTCTCCCCCAGCCGCTCTTTTTGACGGTGGGCCTGCAGGGAGCCCCGCACCGGGACTACCCCGCTGCCGCTGTGATGTCCCTGGATGCTCTGGGGAGAAACGCTCCTGCAGCCTAGAGCGGCGCGCTCTGTTACCGGTTCTCCCGCTCTCCACCGGTAGCCGCTCTTCCCCTGCCAGCGCAGAACCGATCGCTGCCCGGAGCCAAGCTGTGCCCCGCACCGCCGCTTCTTCCCTCAGCTAGTCCATGATCCGCTCGATCTCCGCCATGCTGCCTCTGAACTTTCCACAACTTTCTGCTTGTACCTCCCAGGGCGGGCCTACTATTTATCAGCCCCTCCCTGTGTTATCCTCCCCCTCGGCACCTTGTCTCCACCCCCTCATTCATTAACCCTGTTACCTCCGTCATGTGCGCCCTGCACATACCTCATTTTATTCGGCTGCTCCAGGCTTCTCTTGAAAGGTGAATAGTAATTATATTTATTAAAGATAGGTGATAAATAAGAAATACAAACAGTGCACAACCAACCCAACAAACTCACCAACAACAGTATATACAGCAAGGGGCAGTATCAAAATCACAGATGTCAGCCAGGCCAGGGTCATACACAGCAGATCAGCAGAAAGACAAGGGATGTTCCAGAAACGTAAACATTAGCCAGGCCAAGGTCATACACTAGAGATCAGTAGATGAGGGACTGGGAACCAACAGGACAGGGAGGGGATGGAGCGGGCTGAAGGGTAAAGGAAAGGGTACAGGAACACAGGAGGGACCAGGTCAGGATAAGCATGGAACAAGGTCAGATTCAGGATCGGGTAACAGGCGAACAAGGTCAGGGCTCAAGGAGAGAGATACCAAGGCAAGCACGTGAGGGCTTGTCGGGTATTTATGGGACTGACAATTATTATCTTCATGTAACACCTGAGCAAAGGGAGTGTTGTCTGCTCCATACTGCCAGGATCCATCCGCTGGTGGACATCAGTACTGCGGCCAAAAGATGAAATAACACCAGCAGGGAAAGATTCCCCTGACAGTTCCAAACTGCCAGGAGACACCTGCTGGTGGACCCCAGTACTGCACGCCAAATGATATATCTTACCAGCAGACGGACCCTTTCCTGACAGAATCAAGGAGGGGGCAGGGATACAAATTCTATTTTGTAGCCCCTTAGATGGGTACTAATGAGTGCCTTTCACAAAAGTTCATCTCACTTGAGGGACTTTTTGAAACATTTAATGTATAGTGAGTACCTGTGTATTGTGAGCTCCTGCATATTGTGAGTACCTGAGAATTGTAAGTGTTGGGAGTACCTGTGTATTGTAAGTACCTGTGTGAGTGTGTGAGTATGTGTGTGTTGTGTGTATCTGAGTAGTGTGTGTGTATTGTTAGTACCTGAGTATTGTGTGTACCTGTGTATTGTGAGTGCACGTGGACTGTGCGTGCACGTGGGCTGCGCGTGAACGTGGGCTGCGAGTGTACTTGGGTTGCACGTGCATGTGGACTGTGAGTCCACGTGGACTGCGAGGTCACGTCGGCTGTGTGTGCACGTGGACTATGTGTGCACGTGGACTGTGAGTACCTGTGTATTGTTGAGTATTAGTGTCAGGAAGCTAGTTGTTAGTTAATTTGGACAGGGTATAATCCCTAATCCTCATTAAATTAGTAGGTACGATGCCCAGCAGGTGTGGAGATGTGACTCGGTGTACATCTTGCGGCATGTATGCATTCCTTGATCATCCGATCGAGGACGAATACTGCTGTGCAAAATGTAAGCACATTGTTTCCCTGGAAGCCCAAGTTCTGAATCTAGGGAAGCAACTGTCAGCACTGAGAAGACACTCCATACTAAAGGAGAGCTGGGAACGTACCAGCACAGAGGCAGGGGCCAGCACAGAGGCAGGTGGAGACAAAGAGGTGCAGACACTAGAAAAGAGTAGATGGGTGACGGTCAGAAAGGGTAGAGGGGAAAGTGCCAGGGAGGCCGATCCTGGGCTTGAACATCCCAATAAGTATGCCCCGTTGAGTGACATTGGTGAAACCAGTCAGGGACCAGCACTTCAGGGGAAGAACTCCTCCAGTGAGAGTGGTGGGGGGGAGCGAAAGGAAAGGAAAGACAGATTCTGGTGGTAGGGAACTCACTTCTTAGAAGAACAGAGAAGGCAATCTGTGAAAAAAAGACCTGAAGCGCCGAACTGTATGCTGTCTACCGGGTGCTTTGATTCGGCACATCATGGATCTGTGTATAGATTGCTGGGAGGGGCTGGGGAAGACCCGGCTGTCATGGTGCACATTGCACCAATGACAAAGTCAAAGAAAGATGGAGTGTCCTAAAGAACGATTTTAGGGACTTAGGAGCTAAACTGAGGAAAAAGGACCTCCAAGGTAGTATTCTCAGAAATTCTCGAGCCACACCAGAAAGGCAGAGGGGAATTAGGGAAGTAAACAAGTGGCTGAGGAACTGGTGTAGAAAGGAGGAGTTTGGGTTCCTGGAAAACTGGGCTGACTTATCAGTCAGTCACCAGTTCTATAGAAGGGCCAGACTGCACCTAAATGAGGAGGGTGCAGATCTGTTGGGAGTGAATATGGCCGAAAAGTTAGAGGGGCTTTTAAACTAGGCGAGGGTCCAGAGGTAGAGATAGTCAGTGTGGAACATATTTCAGAGGGTAGTTTTGGGGCCATTAGTGGTAGGTTGACTAAAGCACATAAACCCGACTTAATAAGTCCTATTTGCAACCTCAGAACACCCAATAAGAAGACAGTATGCGACTGGTCTAAACAACGTGGCATGTTCACCAATGCCAGGAGCCTGGCAGACAAGATGGGAGAACTAGAGACACTTGTGTACGAGGAGGATTTAGATTTTGTGTGAATTCCAGAGACTTGGTTGAACAGCTCTCATGATTGGCTGGCAACCATTCAAGGGTATTCCCTTTATTGCTGGGATAGAGAGCGTAAAAAAGGCGGAGGGGTGCCTGTATATCAAGAAAAATGTACAAGTGAATGTGAGAGATGACATCATTAGGGGAGCTAGGGAGGAGGTGGAATTCTTATGGGTAGAGCTTCAAAGGGATGAAACTAAGGGGAAAGTAATACTGGGAGTATGCTATAGGCCCCCTAACCTGGGGGAGGAGGGGGAGACAAACCTCCTACCACAATTTGGATTAGCGGCAAGGATGGGAAGTGTCATCATAATGGGGGATTTTAATTATCCAGACATAGACTGGGCGGAAGGAACTGCACATTCGTCTAAGGCTTGCCAGTTCATAAATGTCTTGCAGGACAATATCATGGGTCGGATGGTAGACGCGTCAACTAGAAACAAAGCGTTACTAGACCTACTGATCACCAACAATACAGACCTGATCACGGATGTGGAAATATGGGGCAATTTAGGAAACAGCGATCACAGGTCAATTAGCTTCAGTATAAATGACACAAATAGGAAACATAAGGGGAATACAAAGACACTGAATTTCAAAAGAGCAAACTACGAACCTTGCTAGAACATATTCATTGGGATAAAATCTTAGGAACAAAGAACATGGAGGAGAGATAGGTTTGCTTTAAGAGCATATTAAATAAGGGCATTAGCCAGTGCATCCCATTGGGAAATAATGGAACAAAAGTCCTGGGTAGCTTAACTCCAATGTAAAAATGCATATAAAAGCAAATGAGAAGGCCTTCAAAAAATACAAGGCTGAAGGATCATCATCAGCATTCAAACTTTACAAAGAATGCAACAAGAAATGTAAGGGTGGAATTAGAGCGACTAAGATAGAACACGAGAGACACATAGCGGAGGAGAGGAAAAAAAATCCCAAGAAATTCTTTAAGTATATAAACAGTAAAAGAGGGAGGGCAGACCATATTGGCCCCATAAGGAACGAGGAAGGGAATCTGGTTACAAAGGATAGTGAGATGGCGAAGGTATCAGGGGGCTTCAGTAACCAAAACTGCAGTGTTTATCAACATGACACATCACAGGAAGCACCCTCATGACTAACAGAGGACAGAATTAAAATTAGACCTAGGAAACTTAACAGTAATAAATCACCGGGACCAGATGCCTTGCACCCGAGAGTACTTAGGGAACTCAGTCAAGTAATTGCCAGACCATTGTTCCTAATTTTTATTGACAGTCTACTGACTAGAATGGTACCAGCCGATTGGAGAAAAGCCAATGTAGCACCAATATTTAAAAAAAGGCCAAAATACATCCATTGGAATTACAGACCAGTTAGCCTAACATCAATAGTATGCAAGCTCTTGGAGGGGATGATAAGGGACAAGATTTTAGTAATGAAAAACAGTATCATTAGCAGTTCTATGAGGAGGTGAGCTGCCATCTAGATAAAGGAAGGCCCGTAGACGTGGTGTATCTGGATTTTGCAAAAGCATTTGATACAGTTCACCATAAACATTTACTGTACAAAGTAGGGTCCGTTGGCATGGACCGTAGGGTGAGTAAATGTATTGAAAACTGGCAACAAAGGCGAGTTCAGAGGAAAGTGATAAATGGGGAGTACTCAGAATGGTCAGGGGTGGAAAGTAGGGTCCCCCAGGGTTCTGTCCTATTTAATTTGTTCATAAATTACCTGAAGGATGGGGTAAACTGTTCAATCTCTCTATTTGCGGACGATACTAAGCTAAGCAGGGCAATAATTTCTCTGCAGGATGTGGAAACCTTGCAAGCAGATCTGAACAAATTAATGGGCGGGCAACTACATGGCAAATGAGGTTTACTGTGGAAAAATGTAAAATAATGCCTTTGGGTGGCAAAAAATCTACTCACTGGGGGAGAACCTCTGGGGGAATCAAGGATGGGTGTGCTGGAAATGGAGCGAGTACAGAAAAGGGAAACAAAACAAATAAAGGGACTGGAGGACATTAGTTATGAGGAAAGGTTACAAGCACTGAACTTATTCTCTCTAGAGAAGAGATGCTTGAGAGGGTATATGATTTCAATTTACAAATACCATACTGGTGACCTCACAATAGGGATAAAACTTTTCCGCGGAAGGCAGTTTAATAAGATACGTGGCCACTCATTAAAATGAGAAGAAAACATTTTTACCTTAGATTGCATAGAGGGTTCTTTACTGTAAGAGCAGCAAGGATGTGGAATTCCCTTCCACAGGCGGTGGTTTCAGCGGGGGGCATCAATAGTTTCAAAAAACTATTAGATAAGCACCTGAACGTCCACAACATACAGAGTTATACAATGTAATACTGACAAAATCACATACATAGGTTGGACTTGATGGACTTGTGTCTTTTTTCAACCTCACCTACTATGTAACTATGTGTACTGACAAGTGCCTTTTACAAAAGTTCATCTCACTTGAGGGACTTTTTGAAACATTTAATGGTTAAAAGCATCAAATAAAGTCAATGCCAAACTGCAGAATGTGAAAATTCTTCTGCATCATCCTCTTCTGTGTCCACTTTACCTATCTTAATAGCTTCCTTGAAGAAGCTGGGAGGTTCAGGGTCATATTCCTGAATAGATTTAGATGATGCAGAGGAGTAAGAGCACTTTTGGACCCTGAAAACCGAAGGCTCCAGAAGGTAAAAGCAATATCAAAAGAAATCATAAATATTTGCAGTAAAATCTACCTTAGATGAGCTGCTTGTTGTGTATATGAGAGGGAGCTGTATTAATATGGGATCCTGCTGAGGTGCAGCGTAACAGCTATCACCTTGAGCATTTTGCTGGTTTTCCCCCATGCTGTCTATAGTCTGAGTGCTAACAATAAAAAACAAAAAACCCTGCGCTTGCTCAGTGATTTAGCAGCTAACACAACAAATAGAAATTTTGCTCAATATCAGGTGTAACAAAGTGTAGCGCTATAGTGCTAAATAAAATAACCTTAATGAAATGTGAGGGATGAAATAAGTGTAAAACTTATATATTGAAAAAAGTATAAGAAAATGTGATGAAAAAAGAAAGTCTCTAATATCTTCTAGGTATCCATCATATATACTGGTTAATCACAGTCCATTTTAAAATGAAGCAGTTCCGATCACCATGTGTGCAGTCAATACAATGGATGAAGAGTGAATGTAGTGATACCGCCACCCAAGTGAAATGGAGGGTTACCAAAAAGTTTGAACCCAAAAGAGCATACGCTCTATGGGTCAAACCAGCTTATATTGCCCACCGGCAATGAAGGGGGAGTCTGGGGAACAAGCTGTATTTGGAGTATTTGAGAGCCTTCACAAGAGGGTCAAGATCTGGAACATCATCTGGAGAAATACGAGATCAGCTGTCTGAAGCCAAAGGCTGTTTGAGTGAGATGAAAGAAAAAAATATTCAGATCGAAGCTGCTGCAGCAATGCAGCAAGCTGTCCCCTGCAACCTCTAAGCCTGAGAACAAAGCAATCACGTGACCGCTGTTTTTTTCATTTTCAGGTTCGCTCTGTGCTCTGCCCCTCCAGCACTCGCTGAAGCACCGAGCAGGAGAGGGGATGGGAGCAGCTAGCTCAGGCTCTCAGCGGCACTGCCTGTAAGGCATCTGGGTGTACACGTGACTGCTTTGTTCTCAGGCTTAGAGGTTGCGGGGGACAGCTTGCTGCATTGCTGCAGCAGCTTCGATCTGAATATTTTTTTCTTTCATCTCACTCAAACAGCCTTTGGCTTTAGACAGCTGATCTCGTATTTTCTCCAGATGATGTTCCAGATCTTGACCCTCTTGTGAAGGCTCTCAAGACTCCAAATACTGCTGGTTCCCAAGACTTCCCCTTCATTGCCGGTGGGCAATATAAGCTGGTTTGACCCATAAAGCGTATGCTCTTTTGGGTTCAAACTTTTTGGTAAGCCTCCATTTCACTTGGGTGGCGGTATCACTACATTCACTCTTCATCCATTGTATTGAATGCACACATGGTGATTGGAACTGCTTCATTTTAAAATGGACTGTGATTAACCAGTATATATGATGGATACCTAGAAGATATTAGAGACTTTCTTTTTTCATCACATTTTATTATACTTTTTTCAATATATATTTTACACTTATTTCATCTCTCACGTTTCATTAAGGTTATTTTATTTAGCACTATAGTCTGAGTGCTATTAGGCCTTTTTCTATAATCACATCATCGCTGGATTGAGATTGGGCTCATGCAAATATCAGGGGGCTGGGGGGAGGAGCTTCATAATGAAGTTGTTTTACGTTGATGCATAGAATGCATAAAGGTGAAAAAAAACTTCATCCTTTAGAACAGTGGTTCTCAACCTGGGGGTTGGGACCCCCTTGGGGGTCGAACGATGATTTGCCAGGGGTCACTAAATCCTGGGCTGTTCCTGAAGCCCACACCACTCTCTTTTTGGGGCTGCCAAGCAGGGCTTTCCCTGGAGCCTGTGGCCACCCAGCTGGGCTGTTCCTGGAGCCCGTGGCCGCCCACTCAGCCTCTGCAGCCATCCACTCAGTTCACGGCATGGTTGGGGGCAAAGACTAGAGGTGAGCTGTCTGGTGAAGAATGTGAAGTGGGAGGGGCTGGAGGAGACCCTATCTCCTGATTCTGGCATAGGTGTCACTGCTACGAGACACCACAAAGTCGGAGACACAGTGAATCTGGAGACACAATGAATAACACTACCTGTGATTAGTTGCCATTAAAGGCCCCACTACAGTTCTCAGATCAGCAGATGACCTTGATCAAGAGCACCTAAGTTGGCTGATCAGAACTCCCCGCCAGCACTGCCACTCATCCCAACTCCCTGCCAGCACTGCCACTCATCCCAACTCCCCACCAGCACTGCCACTCATCTCATTCCCTCTACCCCCCAACCAAGGAGTAAGAGAAGGAATAAAAATAGAGAATACATGGAAAGGAGAGGAAAAGAGGGGGAGGAACAAAGAAAAAGAGAGAAAGATTAAGAGAAAAACAAGAAAGATCGCTAGAGAGAGGGATGGGGAAAAAAAAAAAACAAGAAATTAGGATAGAGAGAGAGATAAAAGGGGAAGAAAGGAGAACAAAGAGAAAGAGCGATACATCCTAAAATGTACCATAAGGGGTTTTAATACTGTATGAGTGGAAGGGACTCAGGGAGCGCTAAATGTCCATGGGTTAGGGGTGCAAATTACTTTGGGTCCTTGGGTGCTGACAACCCAGGCTAGAAAAATAATTTTACTGTTAGGGTTCCCCACAACTTGGGAAATTTTATCAAGGGGTCACGGCACTAGAAAGGTTGAGAACCACTGCTTTAGAACAAGTTTTAAGCCTCTAGGGGGCAGAATATTCAATTTGTACATTCAATGAAGTTCTCTCTGTGACAACCTGTCCAGGAGATTCTCTTCTCATTCAGCTTTATATACCGATTCTCTAATCGCAATGTCACAGATAGGGGTTAGTTCCTACAGGGAAATAGACAGTACAGGTAATACAGAAGTAAACCTGAGGCGAGTGGAGACACAGGTATCACGAAGGTGCTCAGGGCACTCAATGGAGTCACTAAATAAAACAGAGTGCTCTGTGGTCACTTTGTGAGATAGGATGCTCTGGGGCCAGGGTGACACAGGATACTGTGGATTCACAGGGTGCTGTGAGATCACTACCTGATAAAGCTATCTGCGGACAAGTAATTATTCTTAACATCAAATGTTGAGGCGCTGATTAGTGATTTAATTAGTTGCAGTAAAAAAAAACTATTAAATATGTGCTATATCTCAATAATCACCTGGGACAAATCAATATACAAATTTTATAAAAAAAACTTGTGAACCACTTACATCTTAATGCATACAAATACTGCAATAGCATGTACAGTATACATGAATGCATATAATATAATCAATATAAATTAACAACTCAAAATAGGTCCTTGCCAATATTATTAGATTTCTTCTCCTTTAAAAATTCACCATGTGCAAATGAATAACAAACGTTGTGTGCTCTTCTTAAATCATGTGCACCTCCACCTAAGGTAAGGGGGCCACTCACCAGATCACTTTTAGCCACCAGGACCCTCACAGCTTTGGGGGATAGGTTTCTGTAGTGGATCTATCCTGGTTATCTGTTCACTGCTCTGTATCCTTTACTGTTTCCATCAGGGATATCTCAGAATAAAAAAGACCGATACCTGATAATCGCGCAAATATGTTTATTTAAAAAAGACTAAAATAAGTAAAACTAGCAGTGCACTCACATTTATTTGTGCCTTGAGTGCCACCCACTATGCAGAGCATTGGATAATGACAAAATCGCCGCCACTCGTATCTCTGAGCCGGCGTGCGTTTCACCTGGGCCAGACGTGACGTCAATCGAGACTTCCGCCAGTAAACAGACCTCAATGCATTTCACTGGAAGACGTCATCAGGAAATTGTTTACTGGTGTAAGTTCCGAGTCTCCATTGACGTTGTTCGTATCTCTGAGGCGAAGTGTGCTCCACCTGGGCCGTACATGACGTCAATGGAGACTCAGAACTTCCGTCAGTAAACAGACCTCAATGTATTTCACCGGAAGGGGTCATCAGGAAGTCCTTTACTGGCGGAAGTTCAGAGTCTCCATTGACGTCACGTCTGGCCCAGGTGGAACGCACGCTGGCTCAGAGATACGAGCGGTGGTGATTTTTTCATTATCCAAGCCTCTACATAGTGGTTGCTGCTCTAGAGCACAAATAAATGTGTGTGCACTGCTATTTTTACTTATTTTAGTCTTTTTTTAAATAAACATATTTCGCGATTATCGGATATCGGCCTTTTTTATTCTGAGATATCGCTGATGGAAACAGTAAAGTAGACATGCGCACTGCCCAAAAAATTGGGTTTTTTCGTTTTATTCTTTTTTTTTTTTCGTTTATGATCGGCATTTGTTATTTCGATAATTCGTAATTTTGAATGCATTCAAATTCATTACATTTAATTCGTTTAGATCCGGCATTCATTATTTCGGATAATTCGTAACTTCAGATAAATTCATATTTGTTATGTTCACTAACAGCCAAATTTGAAAGGAAATTCCAATACCTATAATTTACAGTGCCTTGAAAAAGTATTCATACCCCTCAAAATTTTCCACATTTTGTCATGTTACAACCAAAAATGTAAATGTATTTTACTGTATTGGGATTTTATGTGATAGACCAACACAGAGTGGCACATAATTGTGAAGTGGAAGGAAAATGATAAATAGTTTTTAACATTTTTTATAAATAAATATCTGAAAATTGTGTGGTGCATTTGTATTCAGCCCCCTTTACTCTGATACCCCTAACTAAAATCTAGTAGAACCAATTGCCTTCAGAAGTCACCTAGTTAGTAAATAGAGTCCACCTGTGTGTAATTTAATCCCAGTATAAATGCAGCTGTTCTGTTAAGCCCTCAGAGGTTTGTTAGTGAACAAACAGCATCATGAAGGCCAAGAAACACAGCAGACAGGTCAGGGATAAAGCTGAGAAGTTTAAAGCAGGGATATGTTATGAAAAAATACCCCAAGCTTTGAACATCTCACAGAGCACTATTCAATCCCTCATCTGAAAATGGAAAGAGTATGGCACAACTGCAAACCTACCAAGACATGGCTGTCCACTTAAACAGACAGACTAGGTAAGGAGAGCATTCATCAGAGAAGCAGCCAAGAGGCCCATAATAACTCTGGAAGAGCTGCAGAGATCCACAGCTCAGGTGGGAGAATCTGTCCACAGGACAACTATCAGTCGTGCACTCCACAAATCTGGCCTTTATGGAAGAGTGGCAAGAAAAAAGCCAAAAGAAGTCCTATTTGCAGTTTGCGAGAAGCCATGTAGGGGACACAGCAAACATGTGGAAGAAGGTGCTCTGCTCAGATGAGACCAAAATTGAACTTTTTGGCCTAAAAGCAAAACTCTATGTGTGGCGAAAAACTAACACTGCACATCACCCTGAACACACCATCCCCACCGTGAAACATGGTGGTGGAAGCATCATGTTGTGGGGATGCTTTTCTTCAGCAGGGACAGGGAAGCTGGTCAGAGTTGATGGGAAGATGGATGGAGCCAAATACAGGGCAATCTTTAAAGAAAACCTGTTAGAGTCTGCAAAAAACTTGAGAATGGGGTGGGGGTTAACCTTCCAACAGGACAATGACCCTAAACATACAACCAGCGCTACAATGGAAAAGTTATTATTTATAACATATAATGTTTATAATTTACAATTATGTGCCACTTTGTGTTGGTCTATCAGATAAAATCCCAATAAAATACATTTACATTTTAGGTTTTAACATGACAAAATGTGGAAAATTTCAAAGGGTATGAATACTTTTTAAAGGCACTGTAATAGTTTAGAACTATTATTATAGTTTTTATTATTATTAGTAGTAGTAGTAGTAGTAGTAGTAGTAACTACTACTACTAACAATAATAATAAAAAAAAACTATAATAAAGGGTAATCATTTAATTATAATAGAAAATACAAAAAAAGAAATTATCCAAATGTTTTTCGTTCTTTCAGATTTTAGAATTTTCTGATTTTCAATCCTATTGTCGGATTTTCGTCCTTTTAGAAAATTTGTTTTCGGAAAAAATTGTCAAATAGTCTTTCGCTCATTCGGATGCTTCCGAATAAATTAATATGCTGAAATTTGACGAAAAAAAAATTAGAAACAAAACAAATTGCACATGTCTACAGTAAAGGATACAGACCAGTGAGGGAATAACCAGGATAGATCCACTACAGAAACCTATCCCCCAAAGCTGTGAGGGTCTTGGTGGCCCAAAGTGATCTGGTGAGAGCCCCCCCTTACCTTAGGTGGAGGTGCACATGATTTAAGAAGAGCACACAACATTTATTATACTTTTTCACGTGGTGAATTTTTAAAGGAGAAGTAATCTAATAATATTGGCAAGCACTTATTTTGAGTTGTTCATTGTATTGATTATATTATATGCATTCATGTATACATGTTATTGCAGTATTTTTATGCATTAAGATGTAAGTGATTCACAAGTTTTTTATGATATTTGTATATTGATTTGTCACAGGTGATTATTGAGATATACCACATATTTAATATTTTTTTTACTGCAACTAATTAATCACTTAGTCAGTGCCTCAACATTTGATGTTTAGAACTGGTTTTTGGCAATTAGGCTAACAAATTGAGGGCAGCGGCTAAATATTTTATTTATTTGCGCTTAGGAGGCACCGTTTCACACACATTTTAAGTAATTATTCTTGAAGGTTTGCGCAATAAGTCAAAAGTACTATTAAGGCAACAATGATAATGATTGATTGCAGCTTTACGAAAACATTTTTGCTCAAAACTGCTCATGAGAATAAAGGAAATTGTTTTGGATGCAGGAGTTCAAATAAAGAATATGTCAGCTATGCACGCCATAGACTCTCAAAATCAGCCATAAATACTATATTTATCGATGCATAACACGCACAGGCATATAACACGCACCTTCAATTTAAAGCGGGAGTCCGGCAACCAATCTTTTTTTAGGTCATTGAGACACTTTGCTAACCCCAAAATAATACTCACAGTTTGGGTGTAATATTTCCGCCTCTGTCTGTTTTCGTACTGAAGAATAACTTAAAAAATGTGATGCGGTGAATGCTGTTCATTCACAGCTTGTTCACACACATGATCATTGTTTCCGCACTGAATCTTGGGAAGCTTGACACTAAGTGCGGCGCCGGGGAAAGGCAATAAACATGCCTACTCCCATGGGAGGAGAGACAGGAAGTGCCACAATAAAGTACAATATAAAGGTAATTACAGCAATAAAATTTTTTTTTTTTTTGCGGCATTTGAACATCTATGCAATTAACTGAAGGGGGTAAGATTAAGTTAAAAATTTGAGTGGAACCCCGCTTTAAAAGGAAAGTTTTAAGGAAAAAAAGTTTTTTGTAAATAAACCACTTTGAAGCAAAATAATGGTCAGTGCCCATCAATGCAGCCTGATTAGTGCCCAACTGCAGCCTCAATGCAGCCTGATTAGTGCCCATCTGCAGCCTCAATGCAGCGTGATCTGTGCCCATCTGCAGCTTCAATGCAGCCAGATCTGTGCCCATCTGCAGCCTGATTTGCGTCCATCTGTAGCCCATCTCCCATCAATGCAGCTGCCTGATTAATGCCCATCTGCAGCCTCACCATCTCTCAGTGCAGGAAATCACCGGGCCGTCATCTCCTGTTTACTCGGCTCTCAGTCTGCAGTCACATACACAGTCCCGCCTCCGCCATCGGCATTGGACCAGCTCCTGTGATAGACAGAACACTGGTCCAATGCCGGTGGTGGAGGTGGGACTGTGTTTGTGACGTGAGAGCCGAGTTAGAGCCGAGTGAGAGCTGAGTAAACAGGAGATGATAGCTCAGTGAATTCCGGCGGCACTCGTCCCCCTCTTTCCCCTCCGAGGTACACTATCAGCATATAACACGCACCCGTGACTTGCCCCCTAATTTCAGGGGGAAAAAGTGTGTGTTATATGCCGTTAAACACGGTACATTTTCATAGCTGGCTGTTGCACTGGAGCCCATAGTTGTCCCCTAGAGTTGTAGAAAAAATTGTCCACCAAAAATATAGTAGTTCTTTGTCAGTAAAACATTAACTAATTCCAATAAGAAATCACACATTTTCTCTTGCAAGTCTATGGTTGCAAGGAAATAATGGACTACTTGACCCCCCCTCAAAATCTAGACTTGAAGTATAAAAACTTGCTACATCCTTTGTGCAGAGTATATTATTGGCAGGTAACATACACAAAGTCTGATGGTGATTCAAGAAGTCAGTGATGTCTTGACATCAAACCTTAGGCTGTAGAACCAAGTCCAAGAATACTGCAAGAGATTTTAAAAAAACAATTTGTATATTAGTACCATCCACTACTGAGCAACCCGGTGGTCTAACTTAATTTTTTTGCATTTTACGGAAACAATAAAACAGCGACGTAGGAGGATATCCCATACTTATATTTCTCAAGCCTGTTATCGACTGTGCCTTTTTGGTAAGTAGATTTAATCAAAATTTCAATTTCACATTTTATAGAATCTAGACGGTGCCTATTAATTTTACAATAAACATTGGAGCCAGACATTGGAGCCAGACAACTGACATATAACTTCATAATCTGAACTATTAAGAATGATGATGTCACCATCCTTGTCATCTACTTTGATGACAAGAGAATCATCATTTCAAATAAATCTCAAGACCTTCCATTCAACTTTGGTGAAATTTGAAGGTTTATGACCTGTCGGCCACCTGGCCCAATTGAGCCATTTATTATTATTATTATATTCTACAAGCTTAATACATATAATAACTGTATGAGATAGAACTGGGGGTGTCCATTTACTGTTTTCTTCCATGCCAATCCTTGGATGAAATAAATATAAAGGATATAGGTTCTCTGTCCTATATGTCCACATCTTCAAAAACATCTTTCTATTTCATAAACTTGGATGGAAGTTTGAAGTACTCTTTGGAAGTCCAAGGTATAAAAAATTATGTAGGTCGATGTTAAATCCTAATCTGTCGATCACATATGTAGGGACAAAACTGGGGCCCTTCTTCAATAGTTGTTTCTCGACACTGGAAAAGTTGACTGATGAAATATTAACAATCAATTCGGTGTGTTGGTTCTATTTGAGCAAGGAACAGAGCTTCTCAATGGTAAATTGATGTTTGCAGATGCCCCTCCTTGTTTTCTTTCTTTTCCTTTTTTCACTATGTCTAAAAAAAATTGTGAATTTTTTGAATTTATAGCACCCTGCATGAACTGTGCATATGTTCTTATGTTGTTCTTAATTCCATCACTGAAATGAAAGTGCAACCTAAGAAGGGGCCTATTAACATATAACATACACTAACACCCAATATATCCCCCCAAAAAATGAAAACTCAAAATAATATCCCTAGAGCTAGCAATCAGAATTGCAATACGATTTCCTAATTGACCCAAATCATTCCCTATGCAGTTTATCAGCTTTCCCTACCCTTTCCTTATAGCAGTTTCCAGTTCACTGACACTAAAGCTGCTCTGTGCCCTCCTTTTATAGTAAGGGAGCTGGAACATAACAAAATACTATATTATGGTCCTACTAAGCCAGGTAACCTAAGGCTAAAGGTCCTTGTAATGCATTATGGTTACAAAGAATTCAGTCTGGCAACTTTACCTGATATTTCACAGGAACCACAAACCTCAAACATGCAGGATTTGCCTTGACCGCATTGTAGCGGCAACCTAAATACTGCAGCGGCAACCTAAATACTGCAGCTGCTGACTTTTAATTGGACACTTACCTGTCCCTGGGTCCAGCGATGCGGGGGATCGGAGCCCCGCTCGTCTCCCCCTTCGTTCAGCGGCGCCGGCATTGCAACTGTGGGCACCGGGCTGTGGCTTCACAGCCTGGCACCCGCTGCGCATGCACGAGTGGCACCGCGCGCCGTGATTGGCCGCTCAGTCACTTGGTACCTGTAATGGGTCCCAGATGATTGACAGCAGCGAGGGAGCAGAGCGGAGCCCTTCCTGTGTCGAGGGGGAAGTGATGTCACCAGCCCAGGCACTGGAAGGGGCAGACTACGAGGGACCCCCTAGCAAAAGGCATTTAGAGGTAAGTTAAAAATATATAAATAAATAAAAAATATCCAAATTTTTTTTGTTTTTTTTTTAGGATTTTTAATGTATTTTTGTTTTTTTGGGTGGAACCCCACTTTAAAGCAAGGGTCCACAGATTGTCTAAACAAACAGTCAGTTCCCTGTCCTTCAGACTTTAGGTGGGTCAGATGGTAGCCAGTGGGAGTAGAAAATGTTTGGCATCAGCAGGAATAAATAATGCTAGGAGATGCTCTAGATTGGGAGAGGGGGGTTTGGGACTAAATGTGGGCTCTGCCAGAAGATGACCTTTTATTGCTGGATGAGTGTAGATGTTATTTGTTGAGTATCCTTCATGCTTCCTTTAAAAGAGATGTATGATCAAAGCTTTTTTGGTCATTTATCTATTTTGGGTTATGGGAGTGCACTTACTTTTGCTCTTCTGTACCACATTCTATCATCAAAAAAGAAAAAAAAACACTACAAACTTTACTGGTACACATAAGATAACACTGACAATTTTAAAAAAAGTATATAACATTCATTGTGCTCATTTTTAAAATTCTAATAAAAAAAAGTGTTTAGTGTGGTTCACTATTAATCTCTCACAATTTTTAATACAGCATTTACAAGCTATGCACAAATCACATAACTTATATTGTTGTTAGGTTCACAAGGTCAACGCGTTTCTGAAGTTTAGCTTCTTCAGGACCTCATCTTGGGATCCAACTCTCTTGCTATTCATTTTCAATGCCACCTAGAGGAGAAAACATGAAGTAAGCAAATCCCCTGCCCCTCAGTAAACCATAACACATATAATAAAAAAATGTGTGTTGTCTTGGGGGTGCTGGAAAAAATCAGCCAATTACATTTTTGGCTTGTGGATGACCAAAAAGAAAAAAGAATAATGTACACACACAAATGTGCATCTATATGTGTGAGTGGACCCTACATCTATAATGTAGATGTGCCGTGGGGTGAGATTCAGAATTAATTGCAAAGTGAGTATGCTGTACCTCAAGCTGTGGTGTGCCCTGTCAACTTGACTTATAACACATGCATTTTTCCTGGAAGGAGGCTTAAAGGATAATTGTACTTTTAAATTACCCTTCTTACTTTCTGTACTTCTGTACTTAGGCTGAGGAACCTGATCTCTCACTTTCTGGGTGGTTTTTCCCATGTACAGAGAACCACGCTGGCATCCCACCAGGTAGGCGTACAGCAAACAATTGTGCCTGTGCCTCATTTCGAGGGACTGTCCCTCTTTTTGAATCAATTCCTTCTGTCCCAACTTTTCTCCTAAGTTGGTCTGATAGACATCATTATAAACGCTCTATTTAACCACCAAAAGTGTTGTAGTACACTAAACCTTTTATCCAACCGCCAATTTATTGCCTCTGACATTTTGAGAAGTCAGTATAAACAAAAAGTGAAATAAATATTTGTAATTGTATTATTTGTGGTCTGCGTAACTATGGGAATTGAAAGGGTGTATCCTTTGCCTACATACTTAGTACTAAAAGGTATTACTCTTCTCCATCTCAGAAAGTTGACATCTGTAGGAATCTTAAGTACTGAAAAGCGAGATGATGAAATAAAAAATACAGAAACCACGTGTCATATCAGAAAACTAAACTAAACATTGTTTTTTATTTACAATTGGATAACAAGCAGGTGAGTTTGCTTGGAATTTAGGTGAAGAACCACCTACTGTATAAGGTACTCTGACAATGTTTTTTTTAAACTCAGTGTGCAGTTCTTAAAGTGGTACTAAAGTCTAAACATTTTTTTTACCTTAATGCATTCTCTGCATTAAGGTAAAAAATGCCCCACCACCTGTGCTTTCCCCGTCTGTACCTAAACACTTACCTGGCTCAATGTCACTGATTCAGCGCTGTCTACAACCCCAACACCAGTTCACTAATTTCCTGCTTTCACAGGACAAACCGAGGGCAGTGGAACCACAGGCTCCTATTGCCAACAGTCAAACACTTATGAGGAAGGAGTGGAGGTGTGGTTTATCAGATCGAGACCAAGCACTCATGGGTGCCTCCTTAGCACTCTGCTTGCTAAAGGAGGCACCAGTAGGAGAGAGGAGCTGACGGCTCCAAGGGGGGCTGCCAGAAGGGGGGAATTCATTGCATCCCTGGATACAGAAGTTTGGAGAAGCTTCTGAAAGTTAGTGGGCAGAGGCCAGGGGGTCCTGATCTGCATACTTCAGGGAATCTGGCTAATCACCAGGCAGAAGGCCTAGTCGTTGGGTCAGCCCATAAATATGGTGGAGCTTGGCCAGCAGGGGAAGCTGGGTGGAAGGTGGAGTGCTGAGGAGGTTGTCGGTGGCCTGGGAGGGGTTCCCTAGGTTTAAAGTGGGGGCTTTGCCTCCAGGCTGGGGCTCGGGTTGGCTTAGAAGAATCCTTTCAACATTCAGTTTGAGAAGGAATCTTGCCAAATAGCAGCAGGGAGCAAGGAGGACAGACTGAGTGCATCAGCACACCCAGGGATTCACAAGGGGAGACAGTGCTGTTCTTAACTCTTTATTCCTTGTTCTGGGAGATCTTCAGACCAGCTGGATGGGCTGGTAGACAAGCAACCAGAAGGGCTGGTAGTATCTGCAGGCAGTGTAGCTGGGAGCAGTTCTACAGGAATGTAACAGATACCCCCGCATGAAGTTTTGCAACATTTGTGCTATTTTCCAAAGGGCGCTGAGATCTCCTGGTTCGTAAGGGACTGTAGTATAGAAAGAGTTTTTAAAAACAAAAAATAAAGTCCTGCTTATCTAAGCAATACAGAAGCATAACAAAGGCCTATCTGGCCGAAAGCTTTTTTCGAGACCAGTCTACTTATATTTAGTAACAAGTATTTAGACTCAGATCTTGCCTTCTATCACTTTGTCATTCGCTAAGCTCAGGCAGCCTCACCTTTATTTGACAATGTACATGACTATTGTATAACAGATGTATCCTGTTTTACCCCCTACTACCACACCAGCCCCAACTGCTACGCACCCATTCACCTTTTTCCCCCCAGAAAATGAGACCACACCCATCTGGAGTAAATATTGGCTGTAGCAGCCAATTTTCTTTATTAATATTACCAATCGAATAAAAATGAACATAGAGTTAACATAACTGTATAAAACACCTGAAATAAACCACCCCCATCAGTTAAATACTCCCGTTTGGTCTTTGCAGGAAAAAACCCACCAATCTTGCCACTCGATCCACTCCGGCACTGCAAAACCTTAACTAAAATAGGCCTCCAGCTGACATGCTAGCTCAGAGACAACAAACCAATTGACCGCAGTGCACCCAATAACCAATTCCAGCTAAACCCCCGTTAACTGGAATACCACCAACTGGCCTCATACTACCGATGGGTCCCGAACTCTTCCATATCTGGGGTTTAATCCTTCACCCGCAAAGACCAACATCACGCCACAGCACACACCAGGGGAAAACCTTACCCTTGTGTGCCCTGCCAAACCAGCAATGCTCGCTGGATCCACTCCTGCAAACCTAAAGCCCACAGGTCGATCCCCACATCATTCAGGTGTACTCCATCCCTTCTCAAGTAATGCCATGTATCCACTTCCAGTTCCAGGTGTCTGATTGCCAACCCACCATTCCTGACCACAAAACTACTAACTTCCTTGTTCACCTTCTTCCTGGCCCTGTTAATCTTATCCACTGACCTAGCCAACCTTCAAGTGGTTCGTGCCACGATGTCCGACCACACTATAATCATGTGTGGAAAGGCCATGCAGAGTTGCCAAAAATCGAATTTGATGTCTCAAACCAAATCCATCATTGACCTAATCCCTAAATCATTGCCACCCACGTGTAGTACCAACACATCTGGTGGCCTATCCAGACGTGCAAATTTGTGCACCTCCCACACTGTCCTACCCCAAAGCATAGCCGGCACCCCCAACCACCGGAGACAGGCTTTCTGTCTAGAAAATCCCAGCTGTCTCCCATCACGTCGTGCATCTCCTCTTTTTGCCCCCCAACACACATAGGAATGGCCCACTATCCAGACCCCTTTTTACATATTCAATAGATGAGGGCGAACATAAGATTTAAATCTTCTAGATTCCCATATCCCAATCCTTTTCACCGCTGCCTCATCCAATCCCCAGCGAACTGCTTCCGTAGCCGCTCCTATGCGAAATGAATGGGATGAAAATTTTTGATCCCCCAAACCCAAGGTCCCCAAACATTTCTTAAAGATTGCAATGAATTGAAAACGAGATAAAGACAGCCCATTCCGATGCACCAAAAAGGAACCTGCCACTTCCGGGCGTATTGCGAGAAACCCCCCCACAAATTTTACTGGGCACAAGGGAGAACCCGGCAGTGAAAAAACCTGCACCGTCTTTCCCTTGCCCCGCTGATCCGTTTTAGATTTTCGCACCAGTATGGATAGCCTGTCCTCCCCACATCTGACTTCTGTCACACCTATCCCCCCTTTTGACTTCTTAGAGGGACTAACTAATTTGCTAATCCTAAATGCCCCAAAAAATGCCAAGGCGAACACCGCCTTGAACAAAACCACCTCGTACTCTGATGAACATGTAACGGCTAACTGTGCCACTATCCTTCCCAAAAGCTCGAACGAAAACGGGCACCTAGAGTCCCTCCCTGGCTTAGAACAGACCCTTCAGTGCCTGTCTAATCCAGAAATCCTTAGTCAGGTAAACCTTGAAATTTTAACCAAAACGCCAACCCTGCCAATTTCTTCTCCAACCCAGACACCGACACCCCGTCCTCTAAATTCCATGAAACGAAATACAAAACTAGCAACCTGAGATCTTGTTCCTCATGTCCCTCCGCGACCTGTTGCAGCAGGGATACCCATTCCTGCCATACCCTGTTGTATGCTGACCATGTCGTGTCACTCACCAACTGCCTGATCCATCCGGCTACTCATCCAAGGCAATCCTCCACAGCCACTCGGGACAAGGGACCCCGCTCTGCTCCGCCCCTGGTGCCAACTCCCGGAATCTGTCCCACTGAAAACGAGATAACGCATCAGCAATGACATTTTCAATTTCAGGGAGGTGAACAGCATAGATGAACACGTTCAACTGCAGACAGCGCAATACAAGGTGTCTAACAACCTGACTACTGGTGGTGATGCTGCTGACACCTTGTTAATTACCTGTACTACACCCAGGTTGTCCCCGTGAAATCTCACTTTCAAATCCTTGAAAGATTCCCCCCACAACTCTACTGGCAACAATTCCAGCAGCAACATATTCTTCTCGAGCCCTGCATCCTTCCACGACTGTGGCCAAGGCCCTGCACTCCACTTACCTTGGAAAAAAGCTCCAAAACCCGCAGAACCCGCCACATCTGTGTACAGCTCCAGATCAAAGTTGCTAACTGGTCCTGACATCCACAGCGCCCTGCCGTTGAAATTAGCCAGGAACGTGTGCCATACCGTCAGGTCCTCTCTATGAGCCCTCACCAAGCGCACATAGTGCTTGGGGGACGTAACCCCCGGGGTACTTGCAGACAGCCGCCTGCAAAATACCCTCCCCATGGGCAGGATGCGACGCGCAAAATTCAACTTACCTAGTAATGATTGTAAGGTTCGCAGTTACACTTTGCGAAGTCCCATGATCCCCCCGAATCTCTGCTTTCAATGCCGTCAACTTATCCTCCAGCAGCCTGCGCTCCATGGCATCTGAGTCTAAGATGATGCCCAAGAAACTCAACACCGTCGTTGGACCCTCTGTCTTCTCTGGGGCCAAAGGGATGCCAAACTTATCAGCAACATGTTCCAGCGTGGCCAACAGGACCGCGCAAACTTCTGATATAGGCGGGCCCAAGCAGAGGAAGTCGTCCGAATAGTGTGTAATGGAATCTACTCCCGCGACGTCACGCACCACCCACTCAACGAATTAACTAAACTGTTCAAACAATGCGCAGAATATAGAACACTCCATGGGCAGGCAGCGATCCACATAGTATTCTTCCTGCCAATAACAACCTAACAAACGAAAGCTATCCAGATGGACCGGATCAAACGGAAAGCCGACTCTATGTCAGCTTTTGCCATCAGTGCCCCCCGTCCATACTTCCTAACCCAAAACACCTCTGCATCAAAGGACGTATTTGATACCGTGCATATGAATGGCATCATTCAAAGAACCCCCTTTTGGGAATGATAAATGGTGGATTAACCTAAATTTGTTAGGCTCTTTCTTCTGCACGACCCCTAGAGGTGACGCCACCAGATCCGGTATTGGCAAAGAAGGAAAGGGACCACCCATGCGGCCCAACAAGACCTCCTTACGCAGTTTCTCCGAAACCACGTCTGCATGTTGACCGCAAATTGCATGACAGCAGGGGAGTATCGACCAGCCGTGATGGAATTCTAAACCCTTCCAAACACCCCAGGCCCAGCAACCACGCTGCCTCCCTATCCAGGTACCTATCGAGGAAAGGCTGCATCCTTCCCACTTTCACCGGCGTTGTCCCCCTTACTAACAGATTCGCCTGTACGGCCTTTTCCCTCTTTAAAACAACGGGACACTGGGTGTCCACCTTCACAACCTGAACATTCGTGCTTGTATTTGCACGACCCCCCAAATCTGCAGGAACCCTCATTAAATTGCCAACAAACCCCTTTTTTCCTTGTGGCCAATTGTCCGGGGTTGGATGAGCCACCGGCCCCCCCCCCCCCTGGAAAAAACTGACTCGTCGGCCTAGCCAAAGTCATAAGGCGCATGCATAAACTGATGTCCTTATGATCCCACCTCAAGGACGGGCGTATAGCCCTCTGCTGCCTAAATTGTTCATCGTACTGCAGCCATGCTGTTCCCCTGTAGACTCTGTGCGCCTCTCCCACAGTGTCTAAATAGCAGAACAGTGCCAAGCAGTGTTCTGGGTTCTTTTCCCCAATAACGCTTGCCATTATTGCAAAGACCTGCAGCCAATTCGTGAAAGTCCTAGGGATGAGCCTATACTTCCTTTTCTCTTAGTTGTTCATCGTACTGCAGCCATGCTGTTCCCCTGTAGACTCTGTGCGCCTCTCCCACAGTGTCTAAATAGCAGAACAGTGCCAAGCAGTGTTCTGGGTTCTTTTCCCCAATAACGCTTGCCATTATTGCAAAGACCTGCAGCCAATTCGTGAAAGTCCTAGGGATGAGCCTATACTTCCTTTTCTCTTAGTTCTCTTAGCAGCAGAGGGCTATACGCCCGCATGGCTGCAGTACGTTCTTGTGATCCTCTGGCTTAACCCTATCCAGATTGAACTTTTCCAGCGATAGGAGCGCAAAAATCTCCACATATTCTCCCTTCCAAATTTTTTCCCTTACTTCAGGTTTAAGGTGTGCTCCGAGGGGCCCCTCAAAACACACATAAACTTTGTATTTTGCTGCATCCGCCAACCTTACTAAGTCCTGTTTTTTAGCCCCTTCACCTGTTGCCTCCTCTGTCGGCTTAGGCGCCGCCTCCTTACCTGCCACCCCCGCGACATCCGTCGCGGGTGCCGCCGGCTCCGTAGCAGGCCCGGGGGGAGTCCCTGTGCCCGTTGTCACCCCATTCGTCACCCCCCGACCCCAGGAGCCACCCATGCCGCCACTGGCAACTGTATACCGATCGGCCCTGGCTCAAACTTGTGCACTAATTTCTTCAAACCCGCTAAAAATTCCTGTAACCCTGATTCCGCCGTGGCGCGGTCTTCAACCCGGAGTGGGAGGCACTGTTGCGGCCGAACGCCCTTATGTGACCTGACCCCCACTACTAATCCCCCCTCCCCCACATCAGTACCCACAACATGTGAAGCAATACGTATCGACTTACCGGGATGCTTGGGAGGGGTCCCACCAGCCGAAGGTCCCGTCTCCACTGCCGTTGTACGCCCTCGCTGCCCATCGTCGTCCGACTGCGACAGCTCTCCTTTCGACCGGTCTACCGCCATCTCCTCCTCGCTCGTTGACAGCCCTCCAGGGGATACTTCACTGGATGCCGGGGATCCGCGGTTCTCCCAACTCCTCCTCCATGCACCGGATCCACCCACCGATTTGTGGGTCGCTTTCTTGGGCCCACTGTCCTCCGTCCCACAGTGCCATTCAAGGCCACTGCCAGCTGCTGTCCTCCGCCCTTCTATCATTGGGGGGCCACCGGCTGTGGATCTGGGATGCCCGGCTGCCGTAGCTGCTGACTTCCCCCGATGAAGCCCCGCCCCTGCCGCATCCAAGCCATAGGCCAGGCTCTCTGCTCTCACCCTGCTAGGCCCGGCATCCACCCTGGAGCTGCTGGCGCTACCTCTCCTCGCTCCGCGGCCTGTCTGCATCTGCAGCCCCCTCCTCCCACCTCATGTGCCGCCGCACGCTTCACCTGCTGCTGCTGCACTCTGAGAGGGAGAGGGAGAGAGGGATCTGGGGAGAAGCGAGCCGGTGTTCTGCTGAGAAAGCTCTGCTCAGCGGCTAAGTTCCCCCCTCTACTACGCAGGCGCTGCGCCTGCGCAGTAGGATCCGGCGGAAATAGCCGAAGCGGAATAGCTGAAAATCAGCTGTACACGGCGCCTGTAAGAGGGCCTCACTTTGCTCGGCTCTTTTAGATTCCACCTCTAGGTCCACTTGGATGGTGGGGAAGGAACCTGGACCCAGAGCGCAGGCGCCGTGTACAGCTGATTGAAGCGTTTGAGCTTCGGCTATCTCCGGTGGCTGACAGTAGTCCGTACTGCGCAGGCGCTGCGCCTGCACAGTACAGGGGGGGAACTTATCCGCTGAGGGAACATTCTCGGCAAGACACCGGCAGCCTTGGCCGCCAGGCTTACGCTGACTCACGCCCCGCCGTAGTGGCCGCTGAGGAACTCTCACCCAGCGTCTGCCCTCCAGCCATCCTGGTCCCTTGAATGCCGCCTCGGCCTTCAGCCTAGCAAATAGCTGATCCACCGCTGCCATGCTTCCAAGCTCACTCCTCCTGACCAACTAAGCTGGGGAGGGACCTCTCCCTCTGCTCAGTTTTTTTTTATAATCAAAATTTTTATTTCCAATTTATAAATACAACAATCTATACATCATTCCATAACCCTACATTCACCCAAGCCACGAACCAGGACTACACAGTTACATTACATCCTTACACAATTACACCACCTATCCCCTTAACATAAGAGAGAAAAGAAAAAAAAAAACCCTTTCCCCATCCCCTTCCCTAGGTTCCTCTCAACCTCCTCCCCCCTCTATTTCATTACCATTCTGTGGTCTATCCATTGCCTCTCACCAAAGCCCCCCCTATCCGTTCTTATTAGTTCATAGTGTTTGTGTACTTATTTATTGATTATTAAATAGTGCAAGAGACCTTTATCGTCCAAATCTATCCGAAAAGGTGTAGTAATCACTTAACACTCGTGTAATATATAAAACTTATTATGGCCTAATTAGCCCAACTTTCAACCCTGTGAGAACAAAGAGAGAAAAAAAAAAGAGGGGGAGGGGAGGAAAGATTCCCCTTCTCTTTTCTTGAGTTTAGGCCTTATTGGCCAAACTATCCAAAAAGTGTATTTATCTCTAAACACTCGTGCAATATATGAGGCTTTGAATGTCCAACTTACCCCAGCTTAAACCCCTGTGAGGGAAGTGGAGAGAAAAAAAAAAAAAAAACACTAAAGAAACCTCACTAACCCCACCCCCCAAACCCCCCCCCCCTTATGAAGGATCAACGTATAGAAATCAATGTTTCATTTTCAGGGACAATCTCTGTTATGCTTGTTCATAATGACTGTACCATATCTTCTCTCTACTATACCACAGTGTTCCTCTCTTTTTCCATCTCCATCACACAGTTACCCCATCCCGCCCATGTCTTTTCAAATTTTTTTTGTTGGTCCTTCACAACATGAACCCATCTCTCTGCTTCCATTATTAAATTGACTTCATTTCTCCACTCGGTTATTGTGGGGCCTTGGGCTTGTTTCCAATACTTTGGTATAATTTTTTTCGCTGCATTTAATAAGTGCGGAGTTATACTTTTCCGGTAAATTTTAGTAGACCCAGGCGTCCCATGAAATAAATACTGTAGCGGCTTAAACTCTAAGGGCCCAATGGACAATTTCTCGATCCATGGGGCCACTGACTCCCAAAATGATTTCATTACCGGGCATGTCCACCACAAATGGAGAAATGTACCCCTCTGTCCACAACCCCTCCAACATTTATCACTTATTGCCAGAAACATTTGTGTTAATTTGACTGGAGTCCTATACCATCTTGATATAAACTTATATGCCATTTCTTGCACCTTTGAGCTTATGGATGTGGAGAACGTTGATAAAATCATCTTTTTAATTTGTGAGTTTGTCAACACCTGATCCAGTTCCCTCTCCCATTCCCTTACAAAATATGGGATTGCCCCTTCCTGCCCACTAAGAGTCACTCTATACATTTGTGATAACATGTGTTTAGATTCCGATATTTGTACACATTGCCTTTCAAACGCATTGAGTGAGTTCATTGGTCTTATTAAGGGCTTTATTATATTGAAAAAACTCTTCATTTGATGATATTTCCACTCCGTCATATGTATCATCCCAAGTCTTGAAACCAATTCCATCAAAGGTAATAGGACTCCATTTGGGGCAAACTTGCCACAAGTGGTGTCCCCATCCCGAACCCATGCCCCCAGATATCCCATCTCCTCTCCCGGGGGGAACCAAAGGAATCCCTCCAGAAGGGACAGAGGGGATATCCGAGGAGGGTATTTACCTTTTCTATTCAACCTATCCCACACTTCCAGCGAGTTCCGCATTAACGGTGACCCCCACTGGGAAAGCCCTCTTAATGAGCTTTGAATCCAAGGTGCTCCTGCCAGATTTCTCCCTGCCATTGACGTTTCTACTTGGACCCATAATTTTTTCTGTGTGTCATGGCACCAATTCAGGATCCGAACTAGGTTCATGGCCTTATAGTATAATGCTATATCTGGTAGTCCCAGGCCCCCCTCCGCCTTATTCCTTCGCATGATATCATAGGCCAGTCTAGGTCTCTTGTCATTCCATACAAAGACCACGAACAACCTACGCATCTGTCTCAAGAGGGTCTCCGGTATCCTAATTGGCACAGTGTGCAATGTATAAATTATTCTAGGTAATATGCTCGTTTTTATGGCACTAATTCCCCTGAACCAAGTTAAGTATTGGCCCTTCCATTTTTTTAGATCTTCTGTTATCTCTTTCAGTAATGAGCCATAATTAAGTTCATATAATAGTTTCTGATCTGCGCTAATGTGTACCTCCAAGTATATCAAAGACTCTCTATTCCAAACAAATGGGTATTATTATCTCAATGTCCTTTCCGTTGCTGCCGGAACATGACTAGGAAGGATGATCGACTTCTCAAAATTAATTTTAAAATTAGATAGGGTACCAAATTTTTCTACTTCCACCATAAGTGCAGCTATAGAAGTCTGAGGAGTGGAAAGAAAAAAAAGGAGATCGTCCGCATATGCTGCTACCTTATGCTCCACAGAGCCGATACATGTCCCAGTTATCTCCCTATTATTCCTAATTTTGCGTAAAAATGGCTCCAATGTTATCGCAAATATTAAGGTGGATAACAGACACCCTTGCCTTGACAGACACCCTTGACAGACACCAAGAAGAGGTCCAACCGTGAGTACATATCATGTGTTTTCGAGTAGTAGCTAAAATCCTTAATTCCCGTGTGCAATACACGCCAGCTGTCTACAAGGTGTTGGGAGCGTAGAAGTTGCTTAACCTGTTTTATGGCTCTAAAGGACAGGGCAGATCTACCAGTTGATGTATCCATACTTGGATCTAGCACCAGATTGAAATCCCCGCCCACCAATAAACATCCTTCTCTAAATTCTTCCAGTTTTCTCAATGTTCTAACCAAGAAATTAACGGACCCTTCATTTGGTGCATATATTGATGCGAACGTATATCGTACGCCATGCAGTGTACCCATCACAAATAGAAAACGTCCCTCTGGATCACTCTGTATGGTCTCTGTTTTCCATGGGTAGGATTTTTTAAAAGCAATTGTGACCCCTCTTGCCCTTGCAATTGGTGACACTGCATGGTACCATTGATTCATTATATTCTGGGGTAAAATAGGAATAGAGCTACCCCTAAAATGTGTCTCTTGTAAGAAAACTACATCTGCTCCATGATGTTGCAATTCCACCCAGAGGCGCCCTCTCCTTTTTCGGTGAGTGCAACCCCCTTACATTATATGATATAATTTTCAATAAGGCTGCCATTTTTAAATTATCCTTAAGAACTCCCCGTACCATTCCTCTAGTATTGTCCCCTTGACCCTGCTTTCTCTGGCTTCTCTACCGCTGATCCTCCATTCCCAGACACCACTAAGACACCCAATATTAAACACATAATAACAAAAAAAGAAAACCTCTTCATGTATACCATAAAAAAAACCTTACATAATCCTCTTCCGCACCAAAAAACTCCCCCCCGGAGTATATCTACTAATCGGAGAGGAGGCCTGTGCAGATAAACACCCCTTGTGCACCGGTCACCTCCCTTCCCTGCTTTTAGCAGGTTAACTAATCCCTTCAATTGGGACTTGATATTGACCAAAAAATGGTCCCCATTTCCCACCATACCCCTCCTCCCGGGTATTTGCTTACAATTCCCTTCCTTGGTGGAAAAAAAAAAAACCCACCATACTTAATTTCTGGGTCTTCTTTGAGCCATGTCCGTATTGGCCTTGCCTTTACTTCTTGCCACCGCTCAGACCGCTGTATGGGGGGACCTAAAAAATGTATTCTCCAATCTGCAAAGTCCACCATAGGAAGGTCCAATTTCCCCACAAAAGATTCTAAGTCATCTTTAGTTCTCTCCCTCTGCTCAGTTAACTCTGCCCCCCCCCCCTTTTTCTCCACCACAACCAATCCCCACAACTTTTACACTTAATCACCATGCTATGGTCACCCTGCTAACTCTGTCATGCCCACCCTACGCTCACTGCTTCTATTTCTTTTGCTCCGGGCTTCCTATATCTTAAGAGAGGTGGTTGGCTAGGGAACACTTCCACTCTTTTGTTGCCAGACACCAGAGCCTAAACAGCAAGGAAGTTCAGTGCTGCCTAACAGATTGTCTCATCTTGAGTTGTTTTCTTATTAAACACCAGCATCTGGCAGCAAAGTACACCCTGTTCTACACTTCTCCGAAAGAAAAAAAACAATACATGCAGTTTATCAAATTTCTCAATAAAGATGAACATGAACAGTGGTTTCCGCACACTGGATGAATCCATTCTGAGTAGTTTAAACTGAGAATTTTTACTTCCCAATGGTTTGGTGAAAAATCCGGAAATGTTACCATTTTAATGAAATTTAAAGAAAAAGAAATTGCGCTAGGTGCATAAAAATTAATGAATAGATAAAGAAGATTCCTGCTGCTGTGCACTATAACCCCGATATAAGGGCACAAAAAACAAAAACTAAAATATAAAGAGTGCAGCGCTGGACATGTGAAAAAAATAGTGAAGTTTGACAAACCAATTATTTAAATAGTGAAAAAGTGATTCAAAGTCAATATATCAAAATATATGTATATATATTGTAAATATTTTAGAACGTAGACATATGAATTAAAATAAGTGAAGAAAAAACTCCTGTAAATAAAACTTATGACAACACATAAAAGTCCACTGTGTATATAATGTGATGTAGATTTCAGGGATACATCTTCAATATTCACTGTTGCCCACCACCGAATAGATGAAAAAAAGGCTTACCAGAAAGCCTGTGACCGCCCTTATTCAGGGGGGTCAAACAAGCTTAGCAGATATAGGGGAGCCACCACAGGAGTACTCCAGGGGACACCGACAGACCGATGCGTTAGGGCTCCTTGCCAGATAGCGAACCAGCCGACAACCGCTATAGATGCTCTCTCAGATCCTATCCTCTCATAGGGCAAACTTGAAATTTCCACGGATCCGGTGCAAGAAGATGTGGTTTGTAATGCCTATGTGGTATGTTAACGGTATGTGTGTTCTCCTTTGAATTGTTGATGTGAGACTGTAGGGTGGACCTGTCTCACGGGCTGGATGGAGGAGAGGCTGCAGCCTGTGTACGTCCTAGGGGGAGAAGGCAGTCCTGTGCTCTAGGAGGATGGAAGAGGGAAGATATCTCTTCATACAATGCTGGAGCCGTGTGTGTCTGAAGCTGTCTCTCTGCCTCAAACATAGGTGAATGTCAGCTGACATTCACCTATGTTTGAGGCAGAGAGACAGCTTCAGACACACACGGCTCCAGCATTGTATGTAGAGATATCTTCCCTCTTCCATCCTCCTAGAGCACAGGACTGCCTTCTCCCCCTAGGACGTACACAGGCTGCAGCCTCTCCTCCATCCAGCCCGTGAGACAGGTCCACCCTACAGTCTCACATCAACAATTCAAAGGAGAACACACATACCGTTAACATACCACATAGGCATTACAAACCACATCTTCTTGCACCGGATCCGTGGAAATTTCAAGTTTGCCCTATGAGAGGATAGGATCTGAGAGAGCATCTATAGCGGTTGTCGGCTGGTTCGCTATCTGGCAAGGAGCCCTAACGCATCGGTCTGTCGGTGTCCCCTGGAGTACTCCTGTGGTGGCTCCCCTATATCTGCTAAGCTTGTTTGACCCCCCTGAATAAGGGCGGTCACAGGCTTTCTGGTAAGCCTTTTTTTCATCTATTCGGTGGTGGGCAACAGTGAATATTGAAGATGTATCCCTGAAATCTACATCACATTATATACACAGTGGACTTTTATGTGTTGTCATAAGTTTTATTTACAGGAGTTTTTTCTTCACTTATTTTAATTCATATGTCTACGTTCTAAAATATTTACAATATATATACATATATTTTGATATATTGACTTTGAATCACTTTTTCACTATTTAAATAATTGGTTTGTCAAACTTCACTATTTTTTTCACATGTCCAGCGCTGCACTCTTTATATTTTAGATTTTAATGAAATGTATTGGAGTCAATAGGGAAGGACAAAAGAAGAGGGTTCTTGGATTTTAAGGGTTAGAGAAGCTCCTTTCATCTATCCTGGACCTGCACCCGCATCCTGGTATCTGGGAACATAATATTATATATTGAGGAACAAAGGAACCCAAATACTAACCTTTCTTCCAAATAAATGTTAATGGCAAAGGGGCGGACCCTTTGCAAAAAATTAATAAGTGCACTTATTTTGATTAAAAATGTGTATTAATTCATATTTTGCATTGGAGGGGAGCCCATTCCCCCAGCTGAAGACCTGTATCGAGATACAGACCTTTGGTTATTGGGTTTGAGGAAATATCAATGGACTACAAGCGTGGTGACATCACTGCACTTATAAGCTAAAAGAAAATGGGGTAATTGGCGCTACCTAGAAACCCTAAGTACTATGTATATTAGGGAAACACCAAAAAAAGTAATTATATAGTACAGTTATAAAATTGTACACCAATGTTCATATCATCACAGTCAATGGGTAAGGAAAAAACCAAGTGACTAGTATAGAATAAAATAGGAGGAATCCTAGGATCCCTAACTAGCATACGATAGAGTATGTAATATTTTATGTGCAAAGAGAAAAAATTAATAAAATTAGATATGAAACGAGTAAAGAATGGTGTATGTTTGGGCTGCCTATATGGGCACAGTATATTGACAGAGATGTCCCACTTATTATGTGTTAATTATATATTGTGACAGCTATATGGAAAAATACACAAATCAAATGCAATCAGTCAACCAATTAGGTGCACTACAGATCATATCCGTTAATCGGTGCATTATAAGTCATATAATAAGACTGGACCCAGCCTGTGCTACAATAAATAGATCACAGTGATATATATATATATTAGTCCCATAGGCTTATATCTACATCAGCCACATCCACATGTCTACATAGATCAACCATCAAATGTAAACCATGTAGGTGCACCACAGCTCATATATTGAAGTCTAGACTCAACATGTGATGCAGTGATTAAATCAAAGTGGTATTCAATAGTCCCATAGACCTATATCTGCATCAGGTCAGGGGCTCCCAGGGGTGACTTTAGTGCTCAAGATGTTTCCAGGTGACTTCTGTGCTCCCCCTTCTGATTTCCTACTCACCGACTCCTGGTACCCCTACAGGGGTAATGGGCATGTAGTGCTTTAAATGGAGATCGTTGCTCCCTGTTGTTTCCGGTGGATGCCTCAGGTGTATCCTGGCTGGTGGAGGATGTTGCAGTGCCCTCATTCACCTTGACAGCAGGATATTAAAAGCTTAAAACAAAGAAGAAAGCGAAAAAGAAGACACTTGATCGTTTCAACAGTACCCACAGGCAAAATGATTAACTACAAATTGACTCTCCTTACTAAAATCTTCATAAGTCAGTAAGTCTGGATAAAAGTCACCTGCCTCTCCCTCCCTAGCCTGCTCTCTACCTTTGCTTAGAACATCCTCCACCAGCCAGGATACACCTGAAGCATCCACCGGAAACAACAGGGAGCAACGATCTCCATTTAAAGCATTACATGCCCATTACCCCTGTAGGGGTACCAGGAGTGATTCCATAATTGCAGAATTGAGTGATTCCATATATTTTTTTCCTCTGCTTGATCTGCAAAAACAGTTGCAATTGACTACAGTTTTCTTTCTTTCTTTTTTTAAGTGTTTCTTAAAGCCAGAAGGTTGGAATGTTAAATGAAAATAGTTTTGTCTGTGATTAGTTTTTTTATACACAATTAAACAATTGAATGAACATTTTCCAAAAGTGGTGATCCCATACTTTTTGCCAGGGGTTGTATGCCATAACATTGGCCTAGGCCAGTAGCCAGTAAGTAACTGAAGAAATAAAAAAAAAAGAAAGGCTAAAACAAAGTCAGAATGATATACCTTTCTATTTATTTACTAAATGCTAGCAGCATAAGGATTACAAATAGTTAATGTTGATTTGAGAGAGATTAGTTCCACTTTAAGTCAACACTCTAAAAGAAATACAAGGAAGGAGTAGTTCTGCTTTAGCATTATTGCAGTCATACAAGTGAGAAATAGGGGGTCATTTACTATAACTCCAGGAAGTACTGGGCACTATGGCAAATAATAGAGCCCATTTTAGCCAAATGGAAACAAAACGGCGAATTTGCGCATGAAAATCAGCGATATAAGCGGAGAACAAACGTTTGTAAATTCTAAATTGCCGCTAATTAGCGCTTCCGCGTATATACAAATGCCAATTCTTATCAAGTTGTTATATAGCACTGTACTGTAGCCATGATCCATGTATGTGAAAGAAACCTTTTTTTATCAGAGATGTGCTCTAGTTCCCGTGCATCTATTGATTTATATTGCAATTAGTATTCCTAGTTTTTTTTTCCTTCTTTTGCTAAGAATTGCAGTTCTGAATGATTATTACATAGTAATGTCTGCTATTCTGTAAAGTTACATGTATTAATCATTTAGGTTACCTATTTGTTGTATGTTGTTTTTTTCATGTTTTTGATTTATTATTTATTAATTTAGTTGACTATAAAGCAGTAATTATTTATGTTCATTCTTTAATAATACTACACTATTATGCAGGTCTTGTACTTAGCACAATGGCTTAGTGGTCTGCTTGGATATCTCCACACCACTCATGGTATGAGTTCAAACAACAGCCAACCTACCATCCACCAGCTGTGTTTATTTTTTCAGTGCACAAGTGAATTAAAATAAACAAACAAAGAAATGTAAACTGCCCTTTAGCTAGTGTCTGGTGTTTGGAATGTCACATCATAATATAATTGAATTCTTACATACCATTGCATGCATTTAAAGAGTTAATACAATAAAAACTTTCACATTAAACTGCATTGGCTACTTGGCAATCACCTATTTTCAGTAAATATATATACACGTATATTTGTGTTGCTTTGGCTAATTGGCTAACTGGCATTCTCCTTTTCCCACCAATGCAATCTTTTAGGATTTTAACCCATGAGTCTTTCAATACCTGAATGTTTGAAGGTAGAGGTGCTAACTGCTAGCCTATTGGGCTGAGCACAATTATACATACAAAATACTTTTACTAGTGTTTGATGTGTTATATACTATACAATAAAGTTTATCAAATGTAAACTGCTTGTTAGCTAGTGTGTGGTGTTTGGAGATTCACACCATAATATTAGTGAAGACTTATTTATTTTTATTTAAAGCGGGGGTTCACCCACACCGCCAAAAAAAAAAAATTAAAATCCAGCAGGTACAAATACTGCAGCTGCTGACTTTTAATACATGGCCACTTACCTGTCCCAGGGTCCAGCGATGTCGGCAGGGGACGCCGAGAACCCGCTCGGTTCTCGGCAGCTGCCGCCACCATCCTAGGTGAGGGAATCAGGAAGTGAAGCGTTGCGGCTTCACTTCCCGGTTCCCTACTGCGCATGCGCGAGTCGCGCTGCGCGTCCCTAGTGGTCGCCGCTCTCTCCTGGGAGCTGTGTGTTCCCAGTAGACAGCGCGGTCGGGATGGGAAGAGGCATAGACTCCCATGGGAGTCTATGCCGGAAGTGGGTGCAAATACCTGTCTTAGACAGGTATCTGCACCCCCCTCCCCCCTGAAAGGTGCCAAATGTGACACCAGAGGGGGGGAGGGTTCCAAAAAGCGGAAGTTCCATTTTTGTGTGGAACTCCGCTTTAAGGTACTTCTATAGTGCCATCAATTTACGCAGTGCTTTACATAAACATTATACACTAATATGGGCCCCTACCCTCAAGGAGCTTACAATCTAAGGTCCCTAACTCACATTCATATACTAGGGCCAATTTAGACAGAAGCCAATTAACCTACCAGCATGTCTTTGGAGTGTGGAAGGAAACTGGAGTACCCGGAGGAAACCCACGCAGGCACAGGGAGAACATGCAAACTCCAGGCAGGTAGTCTTGTGGTGTGGTTGGGAATACGAACCAGCGACCATTTTAGCCAAATAAAATTTCAACAGGCGAATGAAAAACTAGCGCTATTAGTGAGAAACACATGTTAGTAAATTCTAAGCTGGCGCTATTTAGCGCTTCCGCGTATATGCAAATGCCAATTCCTACCAAGTTGTTATATAGTACTGCACTGTAATCATGATCCATGTATGTGAAAGAAACATTTTTATGTGAGATGTGCTCTACCTCGTGTGCATCTATTGATGTATGTTGCAATTAGTATTCCTAGTTTTTTCCTTCTTTTGCTAACTAATGCAGTTATGAATAATTATTACATAGTAATGTCTGCTATTCTGTAAAGTTACATGTATTAAACATTTAGGTTATCTATTTGTTGTATGTTGTTTTTTATTTTTTAATTTAGGTGACTATAAAGCGGTAATTATTTATATTCATTCTTTAATCATACTACACTATTATGCAGGTCTCATACTTAGCACAATGGCTTAGTGGTCTGCTCAGATGTCTCCACAGCACTCATGGTACAAGTTCAAATACCAGCCAACCTACCATCCCCCAGCTGTGTTTATTTTTTCAGTGCACAAGCGAATTAAAACGAACAAACAAAAAAATGTAATCTGCCCATTAGTTAGTGTGTGGTGTTTGGAATTTCACACCATAATAGTATTGAATACTTACATATCATTGCATGCATTTGAAGAGTTAATATAATAGAATCAGCCAAATTTAACCCTTTCATGACTAAGCCTATTTTTGAAATTTGGTGTTTACAAGTTAAAATCCGTATTTTTTGCTAGAAAATTACTTAGAACCCCCAAACATTATATATATTTTTTTAGAAGAGAGTCTAAAGAATAAAATGGCGATTGTTGCAATATTTTTTATCACACGGTATTTGTGCAGCGGTGTTTTAAACGCAAATTTTTGGAAAAGTGACACTTTCATGAATTTTAAAAAATCCAAACAGTAAAGTTACCCCAATTTTTTTGTATAATGTGAAAGATGATGTTACGCCGAGTAAATATATACCAAACATGTCACCCTTTATAATTGCACGCACTCGTGGAATGGCGACGAACTACGGTACCTATGAATTTCCATAGACGACGCTTTAAAAATTTTTTACGGTTACCAGGTTTGAGCTACAGAGGAGGTCTAGGGCTAGAATTATTGCTCTCGCTCTGACGATCGCGGTGATACCTCACATGTGTGGTTTGAACACCGTTTACATATGCGGGCGTGACTTCCGTATGCGTTTTCTTCGCTGCGCGAGCTCGCGGGGACGGGGGCGCTTTAAAATTTTTTTTTTTTTTTTTTTTATTTATTTTATTTATTTTTGTACTTTTATAAATTGTGTTTAAAAATTTTTTTTTTTTTTTTACTTTTATTGCTGTCACAAGCAATGTAAACATCCCTCGTGACAGTAATATGTGGTGACAGGTACTCTTTATGGAGGGATGGGGGGTCTAAAAGACCCCCCATCCCTCCTTTACACTTCAAAGTATTCAGATCGCTGAAAACGGCGATTCTGAATACTGTGTACTTTTTTAAATTCGGCGCCATTGGCAGCCGAGTAAACGGGAAGTGACGTCATGACGTCGCTTCCGCGTTTACAATTAGAAGGCTGGAACGAAGCCACTCACAGCTTCGTTCCAGCCCGCCCCCAGCCGCCGGAGATTCCCGAATGGACACCGGGCCTCCCGATCGCACGGGAGGCCCGGTAACAGCGGCGGGAGGCGGCGGGAGGGGGGGGATGTCCCCTCCCGCTCCTCCGGTATAACAGCCGAGCGGCTTTTAGCCGCATCGGTTGTTATATTCGGGTAGCCGATCGCCCGCTTAAAACAACGGTACCGGGATGATGCCTGCAGCTGCGGGCATCATCCCGGTATAACCCCGGAAAGCCGAGGACGCATATGTGCGTTCGGTCGGCGGGAAGGGGTTAAAGTGCATTGGCTAATTGGCATTCACCTATTTTCAGCATATGCTGCTTTGGCTAATTGGCTAATAGTCATTTGCTTTTTTTTCACCAATTCAATCTTTTAGTATTTAGTGGGATTTGAACCCATGAGTTCTTCAAGGTAGAAGTGCTGACCGCTAGCCTATTGGGTGTAGCACAGTCATACATAGAAAATACATAGAAAATACATTCACTAGTGTTTGATGTTTCTTCTCCCCGAGCTGTCTCTCCTGCTGCCACCATCTTCTCCCACTGATGTGTTCTTCAGCGCAGTCGGTTACCCACTAATAAAAAAAAAGCCGCTCTTCTTGTGGCGGTCTTCTGTGGCCATCCGATAATGACACCCGGAGAGTCCGCTCCATGGCTATGTAAGAGACACTACACAGCGGGTGACAACACAGCGGAGGAAGACCACCATGGAAGAAGAGCAGCTTTTTTTTTTATTAGCGGGTAACCAGCGGTGCGGAAGAACACAGCAGATGGCAGCGACAGGAGAGATGGCTCTGGGAGAATACAGCTCGGGGAGAAGATGGAGGAGGGAGAGACAGTGTCTGGAGAAGATGGCTCAGGGAAGAAGACAGCTCGGAGCTATTCTACAATAAAGGACTTGTCAAAAACCGGCTATTAATTTTTTTACATTTTACTGCTTTTTTTGGTGAATGGGTAGGGGTAAAATGTACCCCATACCTATTCACATAGGGGGCAGGATCTGGGAGCCCCCTTGTTAAAGGGGGCTTCCAGATTCTGATAAACCCCCTGCCTGCAGACCGACAACCACCGACCAGTGTTGTCGGGAAGAGGCCCTTGTCCCCATCAACATGGGGAAAAGGTGCTTTGGGGCATGTGGCCTGGTAAGGTTCAGAAGGGGAGGGTGCTCACTCGTCCCCCCCTATCCTGACCTCCAGGCTGCATGCTCAGGTAAGGGTCTGGTATGGATTTTGGGGGCCCCACATCAAATTTATTTTACATTTTGGTGTGGGGTTCCCCTTAAAGTCCATACCGAAGGGCCTGGTATGTACTGGGGGGACCCTACGACATTTTTTTTCTTGAATTTTGGAATTCCATACCATATTATTGAATAAGTACATACCATTGCATGCATTTGAAGAGTGAAAATATGGAATAAAGCAAGCTGATGTGCTTTGCCTAATTATGCTTCTGAGTACAATGCACACTTCTGGGAGGTGATGCTGTCAGTGGGATTTGAATTCATGGCTTGAACTTTTGGGGGCAGCAGGGTATACCGCTATGCTACAGAGCTGAGCACTTACCTACAGAGAAAATACATTTACTAATGTTTGATTCAATACAATAATGTTTTGCATTTCAGACATTAATATTATAGTAACAACCATGCTCGTGCCGATGTGGCATTGGCTAATAGGCATTTGCCTCTTTTCAGCATATGCTGCTGAGTACAATGCAAGCTTTCAGTAGGTGATACCATCTGTGTGATTTTCAGCCATTTGAGCACAATTATATTGAGAACATATGTTTACTAGTGTTTGATGGTGGGACTACTTTATATTCTAGGTATAAAATAGTACTCAGCACAGTGACTTAGGCACCTTTCACACTTGTGCGACCTGAAAGTTGCGAGGTCTTGAGGTCTATGGACACAGGAGTCACAGGGAAAGACACGCAACTTTCCCATGATTTTGCATCAGCAATTTTGCCGCAATTTCAGGGAATGCCTGTGTAAACTTGAGGTCTATGGACCTCAACTCGCATCAAAGTCAGACCAAAGTAGTACAGGGACTACATTGAAGTCAGTGTTACTTGAAGTTGCAAAGACATGAATGGTACACATTAAAAATCATGGGGTATGACTTGTCATACGACTCTGATATCCAAAGTCGCACAAGTGTGACTCAGCCCGACTTTGTCAGCGATTTCAGAGACATCAGCGCACTTTCCTGCACAGATGTCTAGTAAAATCACATAGGTCCCAACTGTTCTCCTTTAAGAAGGTGTCCTATGCCTACCTACTTTTGCCAATAGGTGTCCCTTATACCCATCTCAAAAAGTTGGGAGGTAGGAAATCGCCCCCTGAAGTCGCCCAAAGTAGTGCAGGAACTACTTTTGGGAATCGTTGTGGCGTCGCACCAATTTGGACAGTTCCATTGCCATCAATAGGCACCGATTTGGCCTACAATTTGACATGTCAATTCAGACCTATGTGAACATGGGTGAAGTTGCATAGATATTAGAGCTGCACGGTTCTGGCCAAAATGAGAATCACAATTTTTTTGCTTAGAATAAAAAGATCACGATTCTCGCGACGTAAAATCTTTCACATTATCCCACAAAAAATTGGGCTAACGTTTCTTTTTTTTTTTTTTAATTCATTAAAGTACTTTTTTCCAAAAAAAAAATTGCATTTGAAAGGCGCAAATACAGTGTGACATAAAATATTGTAACAACCACCATTTTATTCTCTAGGGTCTCTACTAAAAAAATTTATATATAATGTTGGGGGGTTTTAAGTAATTTTCTAGCAAAAAAAAATGATTTTAACCTGAAACCAACAAATGTCAGAAAAATGTTTAGTGTTTAAGTAGTTAAACTTTCCTCACTTACACAGAATTCTATTTAATTGACAAATTGTTACAAGGTTTCTAGTTAAGTTCACTGATAAAGAATGTTCTAATTCTTGGCAGACTTCCTGTTTTTTCGGCTGTGGCTTCAGAAGAGCAGAGAGAGTTCTTTGCATAGCAAGAATCGTGAAACGCTTTTTTCAAGATCGTAAAGGGGGAAAAAATCACGATGACGATTAATCGTGCAGCTCTAATAAATATGCATGGAAATCAAGGGGGACAACTTTTCATGTGACTCTGAGGTCCAAAGCTGCATGAAAAGTCACCCAAGTGTGAAAGTAACCTAATGCGATTAATTGATAACACCTTTGAATAAGGCCCCATTTGCACTTGTGCGACCTTAAAATTGCACAGCTTTGTCATGACTTGAAGCAATGTCTGTGTAATCTTGTGGTGTATGGACCTCAAATTGCATCAAAGTCAAAACAAGGTAGTGCAGGGACGAATTTGCTACACCTTCAGGATGCACAAGTGACAATAGGGCCAAATTCAAAGGTGTTATCATTGAATCTCATTCACACTGCTGCGACCTGAAAGTCACACTATTTTGCTGCCACTTTGCTGCTGCAACTTGACCCAACTTCTGGGAATGCCTGTGTAATATTGTACCCGATATACCTTAAGTCACACCAAAGTAGTACAGGGACTACTTTGAAGTTGGTGCGACTTAAAGTAGCACAGATATGAATGGTTGTCATTGAGAATCATGGGGTACAACTTGTCATGTAACTCAAAGGTCCAAATTTGCTGGAAAATTCGCCCAGCTGTGAAACAAGTCATATATATTTTAAGAAAAGGAGCTCTCATTTATTCTTGCATAGTCCTTACTGATTTACATCAGCAGAACAAATGCAGGAAGTGATGTGTGCACATGGGACGGAAGCAAATGTGTGGTGATGCCAAACAAATCAATGAACCCCACCCACACCAAATCTAACTATGACATCCACCCCCGCATTGATTAAGTACAAGTACATATCCTACACTTACCCAGCCAATAAGCAGCGCCTCCCCTCTGCTAAAGAGACCTCGCCATGTCCACCTAGATGGAGATCCTGACCAGCACAGGAACTTCCGGGTGCATACAATGACTAATTTCCAGGTCAGAAGGTGAAACCACGCTTTTGATTGTAGCTGCGAATATTTGATCTCAACCATGATTAGTATTTTTTTATTTTCAGATATGCAAATCTGTATTTCTACATATATTTGAAGGTAAACTTAAGGGAGTTTGCTAAGAAATGGTGTCCCTGGGTTAGCAGCAGGTGAATTACAAAGGCAAAAGGCCCAGTTTGAGCCCTGGTTCACACTGACAGAGGGAGGAAAGCGTTCAGCTGAACTCCCACAATTTGATTCCTGCATGTCAGTCCCGACTGTGGGGGCAACATCAGAGACATCGGTGCAGGTTTCTGCACCAATATCAATACAAATCGCACCAATTAGAACAGTGCAATTGCCACAGATTTGACATGTCAAATCACACCAATGTGAACCAGAGCTGACAAATTCAAACACTGCCTATCCACCAGCTGAATTCATTACCTGCAATTCTCCACAGCTGTTAATGATAAAGGTGGAATCTTTATATATAACTTGCAGTTGTGCAGAAGCCTAGGTTTACATTGGAGCGATTGGTCATGCGATTTGAGAGATCAAATCGCATGACTATTGGCAATGGCACTGTTCCAATTGATGCAACATTTTTTTTGTGGCACCGCATCAAGTTCCTGCACTACTTTTGCCGATTTCAGGTGCGACTTCAATAGACATTTGTGTATGAAGCCACCTGAAATCACGCTACTTCAAGTGAAGTAGCGCAATTTCAATGTAGCATGTGAACCAGGGCAAAGAGATTAGTTTTTTGGTGCACAAATACATATTGAAATACAATATAAAAGATATTGCACTTTCCCAAAACCACGACACGACACTTAATGTACTTTTATTTTACCAGCAGAAAAAAAAATCAATTTACATTTACTAGCTCCAAAAAAATTTGGACAGGATATATGGTACTACATTTAGCAACGGAATTTTAAGGGCCCTGCTCATAGGAGCTTACAATCTAAAATTAGACAAAACCTTAGAGTGGACACAGCTTTAATTTCAGTGTATAGCGGGCAACACATCACATTATTATCTGCAAGATTATAGAAACATACTTAACAGTCATTCTTACAAAGCATTCCAACATAATATTGCAAGACTTATTCAAAACACCCACCACCAGCCCACAATCCACACATACATACATTGGTGACCATGTTCTGCTGGAAGCTGCATTTCGGTGTACACGATTAAACGAGATCAAAAATAGTAGGTCAGCAGATGCTTCCAAACGATGTTTGCATGATCAGACAGGAACAATACACACACAACATTGACAGCATGGCCACATAAACCCACTTTTGATTGAAAAAATGCACAAGAATTTCATCAAATCTCCCAATATCATTCCTTCTCCCTCACAGCAAAAAACCTGACCTTCTCAGGCCAAACGAATCCCCCTACTGCAGGCCTTTATATAAGAGAGGTTGTATTGTTAGCACACTGACACACCCAATAGAAGTACACGCCCACCAGTATCTTTCAATCTGTCTCTTCATGTATATCTAAAGTGATTGCACCTGATGAGCAAGAACACATAATAGGATTTGCATCTGTGTTAGTCCTTGGCTTTGTGCACCAAATCTCCAACTACAGGACAAAGATCAAAGTCCATTTGCATCCACATAAACAAAGCAACAGTTTTCTAAGCATATGTACCTGTGCAGTGTAAAGCCTACAATTTGAAATGTCCAAGTCCCTGGGCATGATTAGTGCTAACAAACATTAACATCAGTCCCTGGCTGCAATGAGCTTCCAATATAAAGTCCAAAATTAATGTTCTTACATTAGAACCTATTTTGACAGGAGACAAATAAGATGCCAGCATGTCTTTAGATTGTGGTGAGAAACCCACACAGGGAGAACATATAAACTTCAACACAAGTATTAGCATGTTGGGGAATTGAACCAACATCCCAGGTGCTGCTAGACAGAACTGCTACCCACTAAGCCACCAGGCAACCCCACACATGTTCTCTGCATCTCTGTGGTGTGAACCAGCCCTAAGTCCATAGCCATGCTCAGTGTCACAAGCAATATACAGTATATTGGCCTAAGTATTGGGACACCTGCCTTTAAACACACATGAACTGTAATGGCATCCCAGTATTAGTATTGGGTTCAAAACTCATTTGGCCCACCCTTTGCAGCTATAACAGCTTCAACTCTTCTTGTCCACAAGGTTTAGGAGTGTGTCTATGGGAATGTTTGACCATTCTTCCAAGTGCATTTGTGAGGTCAGGCACTGATGTTGGACGAGAAGGCCTGACCTACAGTCTCCTCTCTAATTTATCCCCAAGGTGTTCTGTTGTGTTGTGTTGAGGTCAGGACTCTGTGCAGGCCAGTCAAGTTCCTCCACCCCAAAATCACTCATCCATGTCTTTATGGACCTTGCTTTGTGCACTGGTCCAAATGATTTGGTGGAGGGGGATTATGGTGCGGGGTTGTTTTTCAGGGGTTGGGCTTGGCCTCTTAGTTTCAGAGAAGGGAACTCTTAAGGTGTCAGCATACCAAGACATTTTGGACAATTTCATGCTCCCAACTTTGTGGAGACAGTTTGGGGAAAGCCCCTTCCTGTTCCAACATGACTGCAGACCAGTACACAAAGCAAGGTCCATAAAGACATGGATGAGCAAGTTTGGGGTGGAGAAACTTGACTGGCCTGCACAGAGTCCTGGCCTCAACCCGATAGAACACCCTTTGGCTGAATTAGAGTAGAGACTGCAAGCCAGGCCTTCTCATCCAACATCAGTGCCTGGCCTCACAAATGCCCTTCTGGAAGAATGATCAAACATTCCCATAGGCAGACTAAACCTTGTGGACAGCCTTCCCAGAAGCTGTTCTAGCTGCAAAGGGTGGGCCAAATCAAATTTTAACCGTACGGACTAAGACTGGGCTGCCATTAAAGTTCATGTGTGTGTAAAGGCAGGCGTCCCAATACTTTTGGCTATATAGTGTATCTGGAAAAGTCTTACAATGGTGGTGGAACCCTCCTACACCTAACTACTACATTTAGACATAATTATAGGACCTGGGAGATGAGACAACTTCTCTACATGAAGTAACATGGTTGAGGATTTGAACCCAGACCCTCAGAGCCCTTGCACACTGGGGCGGTTTGCAGGCGCTATTGCGCTAATAATAGCGCCTGCAAACCGCCCCGAAAGTGCCGCTGCTGTGTATCCAGTGTGCAAGCCCCGAGGGCTTGCACACTGGAGCGATGCGCTGGCAGGACGGTAAAAAAAGTCCTGCCAGCAGCATCTTCGGAGCGGTGAAGGAGCGGTGTGTATACCGCTCCCTTACCGCTCCTGCCCATTGAAATCAATGGGACGGCGCGGCTATACCGCCGGCAAAGCGCCTCTGCAGAGGCGCTTTGCGGTGGTATTTAACCCTTTCTCGGCCGCTAGCGGGGGTAAAACCGCCCCGCTAGCGGCCGCATACCGACGGTAAAACGCCGCTAATAATAGCGGCGTTTTACTGCCGACGCCGCCCCCCGCCCCAGTGTGCAAGGGCTCTCAGAGATACTAAGCAGAAGTTCTAACCTCTAAGCCACAGAGCTGCCACGTGTGAGAGCCTCCTACACATAACTACACATAAATACACATAAAAACACATAAATACTGCATTTCTATGGACATACAGGTGATGGAATTACATTACTCAAGAGTTACAGTATTCTTCTTGATTTATTCTGTGATATTTGGTGTTTTTTTGTGGGTGAGAGTAGAATATTACCCTCAAATTTTTGGGAATTACATTTTGATTTCTGATGTTGGTACACATATCACTTTTTTTGGGCTCAAATTATGAATATCTGGAAATAATACAAAGCACAAAAAATTGTGATTCATTTTAAATTTTCATCAGCAATGGTATTGTTTGTGGATTGTAAAGACACCTCTGTGAGTTTGGGGTAAAGATTGTTGTGAGATGGAGAGTAACAAGTGAAAGTGACAGAGAAAAATATATTTTACCAAAACATCAAAACATTCCACATTGTAGCATTTTTAAAATCAAAATATTTTAAGTAGAAGCAACAATGTTGCAAAGGAAAATTTATTTCACAGAAAGATACATTTCATCTCAACATTAAGGTGTCCTTTTATGAAACTGAGATCAGCGGCGATCCCGAGTCTCACCGCTGATCTCAGCTCATGACCAGTTTATGAAACTGAGATAATCAGCGGAGAACATGTTTTCCGCTGATTATCTCAGCACAGTGAGAATTTGTAACTGACTTCACAGAAACGGCCAGTTTATGAAGGTGCGATCTCAGCACCTCACTGGCGATCTGTGACAGAATTCTCACTTTCTGATTCACCATTTCAGAAGTGGAGAATCAGAGTGAGAAGCCTGAAACTGGCTGATATTCTGGAGAAAGCAAGAAGTCTTTTGACTTCTTTCTTTCACCAAACAGTCAGAGCACACCTTCCCCACCATTACACACCCCAAAACCAGCAGGATAGGAATTTATAGTGTATATATATATATATATATCTATAGATAGATATATCTATAGATATATCTATCTATAGATATATATATATATATATATATATATATATATATGTAGATATATATATATATATATACATATATAGCTATATATATATATATATATATATATATATATATATATATATAGATATATATATATATATATATATAGCTATATATATGTATATATCTATATATAGATATATAGATATATATCTATATATAGATATATATATATCTATAAATAGATATATATATATATATTTTTTAGATGTTCACGTCTCTTGCTGGGTTCACACTTGTGCGATGCGTGAACCAGCGTGATTCCTGTGCGGGCTTTCACATCGCACCTACATTGATATCTGCGCACCACTGCGGGTGTCAATGTAAAGTTAATGACACCCCCAGATCATTTCACAGATCGCAGTGCGAACTATGTAATGGTGCAGGAATCGGATCGCATGGGTGTTCACACCCATGCGATCCGATTCCAGTGCGAACCAAATAAAGGGTCCTGTACCATTTTGGTGCAAATGCAATATGATTTAGGGCCAGTTCCCACTGCTGCGGTGTCCGAGATCGGATGTGATTCGCACCGCACTGCAGTGCAAAATCACATCCGATCTCTGTGCGATGCGATTTCAGCCATACAGATAGTATTGCTAAATTTGCATTGCCCTCGGACCAAACTCTTACAGGACCCTTTTTTTGGTCCACAGCAGAATCGGATCGCATGGGTGTTCACAGCCATGCGATTCGATTACTGTCCGAGTTTGCAGATCGCACTGCGATATGCGAACTGATTTGGGGGTGTTGTTAGCTTTTAGGCCCAGTTCACACTTGTGCGATGCCGGACATCGATGCCGGACATCGCACAGGCATCGCATGTTATTCGCAGCACACTGCCATTCACATTACATGCGATGTGTGTGCGGTGCGATATCAGCTGTACAGATAGTATGGCTGATATCGCACCGCATTCGGTGCAAACACGCACAGGACCCTTTTTTCTGTTCGGACCAGAATCGGATCGCATGTGTGTTCACACATATGCGATCCAATTCATGTCCGAACTGTCAGTTCGCAGTGCGATATGCAAGCTGATCTGGGGGTGTCGTTAACAATGTATTGACACTCCCCAGCGATTCGCATATGGCAGTGTGAACAGACATGCGAACCCGCAATGGATTTGCAGTGTTCTTGCATCGCACCAGTTTATCAATTTTTATGTTTATCTATAATGAAATATATTTTATTTTAATTTATTAATAAATATTTATACTTGTATACTTTATTAAAATTATTTTTTTAATGATTATAAATGTATTTTGCATTTATATGAATGGTGTATAGCTGCATTATATATGTGCATTACATTCATTTACTATACGCCATTCACATTTAAATAGGGACATGTATGATCTTTAAATATTGATAAAAACAATGTTTTTTTTATAATTAGGTTAATGTATATTGTGTAGGGGGAATTTATCTTTATTATTTTATTAATATGTTGGGGAATAATGTGTGCTGATTTGTGTTAAACTTTTGTATTTTATGGTTCCTCATACTGTAATCCCGCTACATCACACGAGATTACAGTGAGAGGAGCCGTTCTCAGGAGTTCCCGGCGTTTGTAGATCGCTCCTCAACTCAACATGAGAAGTGATCTACACACTTTCATAAACAGGCACTCAGAGGAGAGCGATCTCCTCTGAGAATGCCTGAGAACTGAAAAGCGGTATTTTACCGCACTTTCATAAAAGGACACCTAAAAGGTTTTTTTTTTGTGAAAGTTAGAATTGTTCCATTAGAATCAATGACTGAAACTTCATTTGGACTAAAATAGAGCAGATTTTAACTCCCAAAAAATGTTCTCTAATTAGCTCTCATTTTGGTATTTACTATACCTCCAGGTAAAAAAGACACTTGAGTTAAAATGAGAGTTATTTTCAGGTCTGAGCATGCTCAGTTGTGTTGGCACCTAGTTGTCCAAAACGGGGAATTTTTCACTTTTCAGACTTTTAAAGATATTTCAGTGTAGAAATCACTTTTTCACACAGTTTAAAAGCAGATAATCTTTAAATAATATACCGCATATTTCAGTACCATTTAGGCAATTGTATCATGTTCTAAACATTATTTCCATGTGCAGTTCTCTAGGTTTTAGCAGCGTAAGGGTTTGGGCTCTATTTAGTTTCAGGGAGCTATAGTAAATTCGATTTTGGGAGTATTTTCTCACCAGCGCTAAATTGCCGCGAATTAGCGCTAATTCGCGGCAATTTGCGCGAATTAGCGCCATAGCGCTATAGTAAATGACCCCCATAGCCTCTAATGTGTTAACATTTCTTCTGACAGGTTCTACTTAATTTGTCACACATACATCCAGCACTAGGGATGGGCGAACGGTTTGGGCCGAACTTTGGTTGTTTGGCCGTTCGGCGAACAACAAACATTATGCGTTGTTCGCAGCAAATTCAAAAGCCGCCGGAACACCGTTAAAGTCTATGGAACACTAACATGAAAAACCAAAAGAGCTAATTTTAAAGGCTTATATGGAAGTTATTGTCATAAAAAGTGTTTGGGGTCCTGGGTCATCCCCCAGGGGACATGAATCAATGCAAATTTTTTTTTTTTTAAAAGGAACGTTTTTTCGGGAGCAGTGATTTTAATAATGCTTAAAGTGAAACAATAAAAATGAAATATTCCTTTAAATATCGTGCCTGGGGGTGTCTATAGTATACCTGTAAAGTGGCGCAGTTTTCCCGTGTTTAGAACAGTACCACCACAGCAAAATGACATTTCTAAAAAAGTCATTTAAAACTGATCGTGGCTGTAATGAATTGTTGGGTCTCCGCAATATAGATAAAACTCATTGAAAAAAACACATGGGTTCCCCCCAGTCCATTGCCAGGCCCTTTAGGTTTGGTATGAATATTAAGGGGAACCCCGAACCAAAAACTGAAAAAGAAAATTGTGTGGGGGTCCCCCCCAAAATCCATGCAAGGCCCTTCTGATCTGGTATGGAAATTAAGGGGAACCCTGTGCCAAATTTTAAAAAAATGGTGTAGGGGTCCCCCCCAAAATCCATACCAGACCCTTCAAGTCTGGTATGGATTTTAAGGGGAACCCTGTGCCAAATTTTTTAAAAAATGGCGTAGGGCCCCCCCAAAATCCATACCAAACCCTGGTCTGCATTGATACATGTCCCCTGGGGCAGGACCTGGGTCCCCAAACACTTTTTATGGCAATAACTTGCATATAAACATTTAAAATGAGCACTTTTGATTTTTCATGTTCGTGTCCCATAGACTTTAACAGTGTTCATGTGTTCGTCCCAGTTTTTTGCCTGTTTGCATGTTCTGGTGCGAACTGAATAGGGGGGGTGTTTGGCTCATCCTTATCCAGCACTGCACCCTTTCCTTTGTCGGGAGTGCGCGGCTAACAATAACACAGTTCTCAACCAGTAGAAGAAAAAGCGTAATTAATTAATGAAATGTAATGTTGCTTCCGGGCTCTTAATAGCTAGGGGAGATCAGCAAATGTGCATCAACCTGGCAACTTCCTTTATGTCGGTCCTGGTCCCTCAGGTGGGATAGCAGAGCCTGGGAAATTAAGCAAGGGGTATTCCTTATGGGGAAGCAATCTAGTGGCTGTACAGGTAAATTCCACCATTAAGGTGGTAGTCAGCTTATCAGGTTTTCATGCACCTCCGGCTGCTGTATATGACATACGTTGGTGGCAGAAAAAGGGTTAGACATTAAGTAGGTGTCATCAGAAAGACAGAGATGATAAGAAGCAGAGTGTTTTGTTACTACTGCTTTATCTTTTTCCTTTTTAATGGATGCCTTTTTGCTTATTGTGGTGATATAAAAATGGCCATCACCATGTACTAGAGTCTAGATCTAGTCTAGATTCCTGGTGCCAAGCCTGTGACCCTTTGGTACTTGTTACTTATTATGTGGCCCTCAAAGCCCCCACAAACAGAAGGCTGTGTTTTCTTTGCCTAGGTGCTCACTTATGGCCCGTACGCACGATCCGAAAATTGGACTAAAAATACCGCGACCGTACGACAATCGAACCGTTAGTACAGAGCTTTCGAGAGCCAATCACGATATTTCATCCGATATTATTCGATCAGACAAGCATGAAAATTTTCCTTGTATGATACCAGATCGTACGAGTTTAGTTTAATCAGTACAGTTGTCGTCTGTAAATACAATACAAATACACTACAACACATGATATCACTTCCGATTTTTTTTTTGTCGTAGGAGTATTTTCGTGACTTTAGTAACCTATTCAATTTCTACTTGCCACTAGTAATTCATGTGCATTAGGCCAGTGAGGGAACAATATTCTGGTGCTTAAAGGGATATTAAAGTCAAATAAAAAAATAAAAAAACTTTTTTTACTTACCTGCTCTGTGCAGTGTTTTTGCACAGAGCAGCCCCAATTTTCTATTTCTTGGATCAACCCGTGGCACTCCTGGCCTAGTGCCCTCAGAGCAAGCAGCTTGCAATGAGGGCACCCAAGCAGGCTCCCTCCCAAGCCACGGCTCTGAACTTCCATTCACACACACAGCTGTGGCTTGGTCGAGCCCCCCTCTCTCTCCTCATTGGCTCACTGGCTGTGATTAACAGGCAATGGCTTAGCCAATGAGAAGGGAAAGTCCCTGGAGGGCCGAGGATTTCGTGCACATTGCTGGAGGAAGATCAGGCTCAGGTAATCATTAGGCGGGGCTGGCAGGACTGCTACACAGAGAAGCTTTTTTTACCTTCATGCATAGAAGGCATAAAGTTAAAAAAAAACCTTCAGCTTTTGCAAACACTTTAAATGGTTTGATTTGATTATTTAACATTATCTTGTTTTTGCGTTGTCCATTCCTTTTGGTGTGTTTTTCTTTCCTTATATCTTTTAAAATGTATTATTTTTGGAAAGTTGCTGCAGATTAAACTCTTATCAGTCTTGTTTTATTAGAAACCAACAGGAACACAGGTTCACAGAGACAGGAATTACAGCACAACCATGAGAGGTTGTTACAGTAAAGAAGAGTTAAACTCAGCACTACTACCACCTAGTGGCAGGAAGCAATAATCACAGTATAGTATATGAGCATGGTTATTGCAACTATACTATAAAGAGCATGCTCAAACAACTTCAAATGTGTGTAATTTTTGTAGCAGAATTGTGCGCCTAAGGCTGGGTTCACACCATTGCGAATTGGATGTGGGTTCCCCCACATCCAATTTCGCAATAGCAGGAGAATTTGACCGGCTCTCTATGGAGCTGGTTCACATATCTCATCCCATTTGTGGGCACTGATTGGCATATGTTGGGCATTAATTTGCACATGTGGATGGCCATGGGGGATGTAACTGGCCATCCACATGTTAGGTGCTTCCCTGGTGGTCCTGGCGGCTTCCCTGGTGGTCCAGTGTGGGCATCCGAAGTGGGGGCTGCGCTGATAAACAATCAACACAGACCCCCCCGTCAGGAGAGCCGCTGATTGGCTCTCCTCTACTTACGTCTGTCAGACGTGAGTGAGGAAAAGTCGATCAACGGCTCTTCCTGTTTACATCGCGATCAGCCGTGATTCGACACGGATGATTATGTAGTAAAGATCCTCGGTCGGAGGCTCTTTACTGTTATTGGTGTATCGGTGTGTCAGACTATGGGCGCGCGGCGGCTGTTATCCTACAGGACGTCATATGAGGCCCAGTCAGGATAACTGAACCACCGCCCAGCCGTGATTCTGCTATAAGCCGGGCGGGAAGTGGTTAAACAGTGCCCATAAGTGGCATGGATGGGCACTTATGGGCACTGATAGGTGAGCACTGATGGCAGGCCTGTACTGGCCATCGGGACTACAGGGAGTTTCCCGGTGGGCCGATGGCTCAGTGGGCTGGTTTCAGTGACAGCCTGTCAAAGTAATGGCTTTCTTGGTTCGCCCTCAACTTCACACAGTGATGTGAGAAAGATGAGAAAAATACAGAGGAGAATAAGTGAAATAGTAAAAGAGGTTAGTGAGGACTCCTTATGTTATGCTACTTATGTTTTTTTGCACAATTGCGTATAGTTTATATACTGTTTTTGTGCTTGTTTGCACAAATAAAGTGGGCCGGTCTGGATGAAGTCCAGGGCCAAATTTTTATCCCAGTCCAGCCCTGACTGATGGGCACGGATGGGCACTGATGGACACTGATGGGTGGTACTGATGACACTGATGGGTGGCATTGCTGGGCATCACTGATTTTATTTGTGCCATAGAGGTGCCAGTCAGTGCCCATTTGTGTACAATACAGGAAAATTGAAAGGATAATTAAGCGCCATTGGCATATCCTACTGGGAGATAGCCAACTACAAGTTATCCTTCCAAAAAACCCGAAGTTTATATATAAAAGGGCGCCTACAATCAGAGACTTAATAGTGAAGAATGTTGTGGATCCGCCAAAGAAAATGTTTTCTTTTTTACTGGGAATGGATTCTTCCCATGTAAACGTTGCTTTGCTTGCTTGAGGACTAAACGCCCAAACAAAAAGGTGTTTCAGTTCACCTCAACTAGTACAGGAGAGAGCCACGATATTAAAGACTTCATTTGTTGTAATACTGAAGGGGCTGTATACGTACTTGAATGTAGTTGTGGCCTTCAGTACGTAGGCCGGACAAAAAGACCCCTGACAGTTCGCATTAAGGAACATGTCAAAAACATTATTAATGGATATGACAAACACTGTGTGTCCAAACATTTCCTGACATGTCATAATAAAGATCCCACCCATCTCACTTTTTGGGGTATTACTCCATATATCAGGCACTGGCGGGGTGGTCATAAGGTGAGAACCCTAAGCAGACTTGAATCCAAATGGATTTTCACCCTAGACACTTTCTGGCCTCGCGGCCTTAATATTGAGTTTGACCTCAACTGTTTCCTGAGTGACTTTTAAGGTTTTAAATTCCGTTTTTAGCACGCTAGTCTTCACATCCCCTCCAATTTATGACTGAAGAGTTTTTTAAATTTTTTAAAAATTTTTTTAATTTTTTGTACTAACACTCTTATTCACGTTTTAATTGCCTAAATATCTCCTACAGTGTCTTTTATTTTTGCCTTATTCCCTTTATATGTATATATATATATATATATATATATATATGTATATATATATAATTTTTTATATATATGTTTTTTATATATATATATATATATATATATATATATATATATATATATATATATCTTATATCCATATGTTTATTAAAATTATTTTGTTTTTTTGTATATCTGAGACTGTGCTATACACTCTGGCGGGATTAATATCGCCAATGGATGGACCAGTGGTGTGCTTTTGGGTGTCTGCTTAAACCTCACCACTGACATTGGCGGTAGATGTACCTTCATTTTTTAATATTGAATTAATAGCCTCTCTTATAGGATATGCTGATGTCTCCCTACTACTGTTTTACCTGGTTTTATTTATTACTATCCGACTGTGGAATTGGTCTCTGTGATTTATTAATGCTGTGTTATCTAATGTCTTTTTTCTAGACTTATGTATAATCACCATTTATAGTTATTTATTGAAGCCTGCTGCCAGTCTGTGCCGCTTCTCTCTTCCCTCTTTTTGAGCCTCATATTAGTATATACATTTTTTTCGTTTTTACATCATCTAGTTAGTCCCCCATTTAGAGTTTTTTATGAAGCGTTGGCACGCGTTTTTTCACATGTCATCTATTTTGTGAATATACCAGATTCACTATAGATTCAGCCCGCCTTAATATCATTCTTATGTATATATTTCCCTTACTCCTTCAAAACTCTGTTACAGTGGTTTGAGGTTTGCAATATTTGCTGCCGTCCTCCTCTGCTAACAGTGCGAGACGCTCTCACTGGCCTGCTGCTGTCTATTGGCTCTATAAATCAGCTGACAGCACACACCGCCACACCATATACATTGGTTGCACCGCGCGGCCCCAAGAAAATGGGCACCGTAATACATTACATTGGACTTCGGGAAAATGGCCGCCCATTGCCGCCCATACTATACTATTTAAGGACATGTCTTTAGCCTGTATGCATCCCCTGATGAAGTCACGTGAGGTGTGACGTCACGCGTAGGGACGAGACAGGCTGCAGATACTGTTAGAGGCTTACGAGCTCACCGCTCGTTGGATACAAAGCGCTGTTTTTAATTTATGATGTGAGTACCTTATTTACCTTTTTAAATAAAACTGAGTTGAGTAAACGGTATTACACTATTGGGATTCTTCCTGCCTTTTATATACTCCCCCCCTGCACCACACCTGAGGGAATACATCTCAGAGCCAGGACTGTGAGGGACGCGCTGGAGCCCCTAGGTGGACACCCCAAAGGTTTATTGACCATATGCGCATGCCCTATTACCCTAAGGTAAGGGGCCATTACTCACTTGTGTGTTTGCACACGAAGACACCTGTGATGTTACCCATGCTGAGCACTTTTATTACAATGGCCGCATGTTAAACCGTTGCTGTCACATATTTCAGCTATATCAAGGACTTTTTGTATAGAGCACCGTTTGCACTTTATTGTTTGGGACATTTATTATTTATCATCTCCTACCTACTTGTATAGATGTTTTCTGCACATTTGTCACTTATTAACATGGGGTCCAGACCCATTTGATTGCAATTCTTCTTTACACTTGTCACTTTTTGAGCATCATTTGCACACAGTGTATATCATTTCTCTTTATTTATATATTTTTGCCTTATGCTATTATTACTTTATTACCAGGTTTATCATATTTCCAAGAGTATTTATTTATCTTCACCTATTACTTATTATTACTATTGTTATTAGATTTGCTATTTGCCACTTGGTGTCACCTAGTATGGTTTATTTATCTTCTCCTGATTCTGGCTTATGATATTAATATCTGACACTGGGATTTTATACTCACCTTTTTTACACATGGTTGTTTAGTGAAGATTAGCGCTGCACAGTATATATGTTTAAATACTATTGGAGTTTATGGGGTTTCCACCATCATTCACAATTATTTTTCCACATTTGAATTTATATAATTATAGAGGGAGGTTTCACTGTATTTTTAAATTACACTAAATCATTTTTTTTAGTTTAGAGTCCCCTATATCCAATTCTCTTTACAAGGGCTGACCAAAACATTATGCTGCCTGGGTCCAAGAATGAAATGCTGCCCTCCCCCCCCCCCTAAAAAAAAAAGAAAAAAAAGAAGAAATCACGACAAGCTAGAGCTGTATAGTGATTTTTGAGCATGACAGGTTATGCAACATTTGGCCATCCAGCAGATCAGCAGCCACTACTAAAAAAAAAAAATTATGGAAACCCTTTTGTCCTGATGGAATGATGGAAACCCCCTCCTCCTGTTCCACGCAATAGAAACGTAAACCTCGCAAGCTGCGACTGAACATTGGCTGCTGGCAGAGCCGGTGGGGAAGGGATTTTTCATTGCTCTCTGTCTTCATGCCATTTTACAGGGCAGCGGAGCGGCCCAGGGGGCAGTTGTCATCCTGCTCCCAGGCCCAGTCCGCCCCTGGATGACACACAAAACTGCTGAAAAAAAATCTTGGGCATCAATTTACTGCCCCCCTCAAAGTCCAATGGACCCAGTGGGACCCATGGTAGGGCCGGCCCTGCTCTTTAGGGACCAACCGTTGGGGGGGCTGATATAAGGTGATTGTGACATAATGGGTGTCTCTACGGAGGAGGTGATATAAGGACACACTGATCTAATGTAGGTCTCTAAGGGGGGGGTGCTCAGAGTCCCCTTATATCAGCCCCCCCCCTTAGAGACCTCTATTAGATCAGGGAACCCCCCCATCAGTGTCTTCTGTCCCTAAAGACCCCCATTAGACTGCCTTACCGAGAGCCGTTTCTAGCTAGGAACTGTGGGAGCCGGACTTTGGGGGTGGAGTTGTTCTACTGTAGTGCTATTTTCCTTCCTTCCATTGTGTGTGTGTGTGTGTGTGTGGGGCTTAGGAAGAAGGCAAAGAAGAGGCATCGCTGTGCCCAGTGTTTTGGCAAGACACAGGAGCCAAGACACATCTGAACTGGTGCACTCACACAGGGCCGCTGTTAGGAATCATGGGGTCCCGTACAGCCTACCTCATGGGGCCTCCACCCCCTGAGGGGGGAAAGAGGTGGGGGAAGGGAGGTAAGAAAGGAGGCGGTTAGAGGAGGAGGTAAGAGAAAGGAGGTGAGGAGGGGTGAGAGAGAGGGGGTGAGAGAGAGGGGGTGGGGAGAGGAGAGAGAGGTGGGTGAGAGAGAAAGTTGGGTGAGGGGCTGAGAGAGGGAGAAGGGGGCTGAAAGGGAGGTGGGTGAGAGAGAAAGGAGGTGAGAGAAGGGAGGTGACGTGGGGGCTGACAGAAATTGGGACTGACAGAGGGGGGCTGGCAGAGGGGGGGCTGACATGGAGGGGGCCTGACAGAGAGGGGGTGGCTGACAGAGAGGGGGCAGCTAACAGAGTGGAGGGGGGTTGCTGACAGAGAGGGGGTGGCTGGCAGAGGGGGGGGGGCTGACAGAGAGGAGGCGACTGACAGAGAGGGAGCAGCTAACAGAGGGGTGGCTGACAGAAAGGGGAAATGACAGAGGAGGGTGGCTGACAGAGAGGGGGTGAGGGGGGCTGTGACAGACTCACCTGGGACAAAGGCTTTTGGAGGGGAACCTACACTTGAGGACCTGTGAGAATATAGAGAGGCTATTCCTGATGTATTCCAAGACTGGTGTTGCCTGGTTCTTGGGGGTTACTATAGCCAGATCCATTGGTCTCGTGTTCCAGGACTTAGGAAGCGATATACTGACAGAAGCACTCAAGCGGAGTGTGGGACGTTCTGTATCATCCCCTCCAAGAGTTTACATACTATTGATGTTATCCTAACTGGTCTGTAATTCCCAGGGATGTATTTTGGGCCCTTTTTAAATATTGGTGATACATTGGCTTTTCTCCAATCAGCTGGTACCATTCCAGTCAGTAGGCTGTCAGTAAAAATTAGGTCTGGCAATTACTTGACTGAGTTCCCTAAGTATAGAGAAAATTACAGGGGAAAGATTCCCACTGAAAAGAGACACAGGCGGACCATGCTGCTTGATAAGGGATTAATTTTATTAGAAAAATATGTTTAATACAAAAAGAGCAATACCAATTTTTTATTGAGTTCCCTAAGTACTCTCGGGTGCAAGCCATCTGGCCCCAGGGAATTATTAATGTTAAGTTTCCCAAGTTTAATTTTAATTCTGTCCTCTGTTAACCATGGAGGTGCTTCCTGTGATGTGTCATACGGATAAACACTGCAGTTTTGGTTACTGAAGCACCCGATTCCCTCGTGAAGACTGAGGAGAAGAATAAATTCAATACCTTCACCATCTCCCCATCCTTTGTAACCAGATGGGGTTCTCATTATTCTCATTGCAACAAAAGATTCGCCCTTATGGGACTTTAAATGAGGTGGGCACCATTTGGCCAAGAAGCATCATAGCAGTAATTGAAGTATAAAGTATATGCATTTATTCAGGTAAAAGTTATGCATACATTAATATCATCAGCAATGGCCAGATGTAAAACAACATACATATAAAATGAACAATGGGTACATAAATGGATAACAAACATGTAATACGTGGGCATTTGATGTACCCTAGGAGTAAAGAACATGTGATACACAGGCATCTAGTGTACCCGATGCATTTTGCGAGACCTAGCTCGCTCTTCAGGAGTTGATGCGTGTATGGATGTACCTAAGATAGAAGAATATAAATGGGTAGGTAGTATAGTATTGATAAAGTAGTTGCAGAGCATGGGAGCCATGATGTAGGAGCCCATACTCACCACTAAATGAGGCCAAAACGACAGGTGTGCGGTTCCCAGAGGCAGCAGCAGGTGTCTCACCCGGGAGTTGAGGAGACGGAGCCAAACAGGACCCCGGTGGGGCAAACCAAAGGACAGGCATGGTGCGCATGTGAGAGTGTATCCCCAAGAATCTCACTGGGTCCATGTGTAATGAAAGCTGTAGGCGTAAATAAGTATAATAATGCATTAAGTACTAATGATATGTATATGTCTCTGTATGAATAGAGAGCCTGAGCCAAAGGTAGTAAGGACATAGGAGACTGAAGGGGGAAAGGGAAAAATGGCAAAGAAATACCAGCAAGTGGTGAGAGTCAAAGGAATAGGCAAGAGAGAGAGAAAAAAAAAGAGAGAGAAACCAGATAAAAGTTGAATTTTCTTTTTTCTTTTTTTTGTGACAAAAAAGCAAAAAGTGAGATGAATGCTCAGAGTAAGCCATGTGCAAGTAATCTTTTGTTGCATATTACACGGATGTAGGTGGGTTACCGGTGACACTAGACCTTTTCTGATTTCATTATTCTCATTATGTTTTGAATCTTGCAGTAGATCAGCTGCACTTGACTTGTACCTGTTGACACCAGAGACTGTTAATGGAAGGTTGCACCTGATATGAAAGACTGCCAAGACAAATTACATTGCTAGCTTCAAAAACATTTTTTTACCACCTATGCTTTTATTATCTATCTGCTGAAGCACTACAACTTTTATTACAAGGCATAGAGTTCTTGTTACAGCCGCATTAGATTTGCATGGATTCGCTCTAAGGTGGGTGTGTTTAGCTACCACCTCTTTTAAAGTCAACAGCTGTCTTATTCCATAGAGGATGTGTGAGATGTGCTTCCAATCCTGATGCAATGTTCCTAGGAAGAGCCTCGACATGCCCTCTGTCCGGAGGGAACTACTGTTTGCATGTGCCATTCTTCTGGGATATGTCCTGTTTGTGTGCTGTAGGGACTGGTTCGCGGACATGTCTTGCAGTCAAGCCCGAGTAATGCAACCTTATCTGACAGTAGAACGGGACAAAATTCAGGCACAAGTCAGGTATGAAAATGACAATTTTGTCTAGATGTGGGATTTTTATTGTGTATTGATGGCTTTTGACCATCACTTCATTTGCAATGCAATAACTTCAACGATCAGCTGTCAACAAGGACTTAAGCCTTCGCTTCATTGCGTCCCATGGTAGTTGACTTTTACAGATGATTTGTCTTCAAGTGATGAAATGCTTGTTTTGAAAAATAGCGTGTTCGTCTATGTCAGGGTCTCCCCATTTTATTTCTCAAGTACTCTTTACAGGTGGTGTTTTCAGAACTTCCATTTAGCCCTGGTTCACAACGGTGTGGCTTTAAAATCACGCTACTTCAGTGCGATTTGCACTGCCTATTTCATTGCGACTTAATTTAACAGAAGTCCATGCAAGTTGCATTGAAATCTGTAAAAAGTAGCGCAGGAACCTTTTTCATATTGCAACTCATGTTGCAGCGATATGAATGGTTCCATTGCTGGCAATGGGGTGCAACTTGTCATGCAATTTGGAACTGTCAAATTGCATTGGTGTAAAAGGGGGCTGTGCAAGGTGAAGTAAATACTGAAACCGTGACCAATAGAAATGCAAGCCTCGCAAGCTGCGTCTAAACATTGGCTGCTGGCGGAGCCAGTGGGGAAAGGATCTTTCATTGCTCTCTGTCTTCATGCCTTTTTACATGGCAGTGGAGCGGCCCAGGGGGCAGTTGTCACCCTGCCCCGGCCCAGTCCGCCCCTGGATGACATACAAAACTGCTGGAAGTCAATTTACTGTCTCAAAGCCAATGTAACCAGCGGGACCCATGGTAGGGCCAGCCCTGCTCTTTAGTGACCAGCCGTTGGGGGGTGCTGATATAAGGGTACTCTGATATAATGGGTGTCTCTAAGGAGGGGGTGATATAAGGACACACTGATTTAATGTAGGTCTCTAAGAGGGGGGTGCTGATATAAGGAGAGTTCCCCTTATCTAATAGAGTTCTCTAAGGGGGGTGCTGGCTGCTGATCTAATTGGTCACCAGCAATCAGCACTCCCCCTCCCCTCATACTCCCCCCCCTTAGCTCTAGCTCAGAGTCCCCTTATATCAGCCTCCCCCCTTAGAGATCTCTATTAGATCAGGGATCCCCCCCATCAGTGTCTCCTGTCCCTAAAGACCCACATTATACTGCCTTACCGAAAGCTGTTTCAAGCTAGGAAGTTTGGGAGTGGAGTTGCTCTACTGTAGTGCTATTTTCCTTCATTCCCTTCTTCCATCTTGTGTGTGTGTGTGTGTGTGTTTGGGGGGGGGGGCTTGGGGAGAAGGCAAAGAAGAGGCAGGTGCTGCATCGCTGTACCCAGTGTTGTGGCAAGACACAGGAGTCAAGACACATCCGAACTGGTGCACTCACTCACAGGACCGCTGTTAGGAATCATGGGGTCCCATACAGCCTACCTCATGATGCCTCCACCCCCTGAGGGGGGAAAGCGGTGGGGGAAGGGAGGTGAGAAAGGGAGGGGTCAGAGGAGGAGGTGGGGGACAGGAGGAGACGGGGGGGGGTGAGAGAAAGGGGATGGGGTGAGAGAGAGAGGTAGGAGGGGGGCTGAGAGAGAAGGGGGAGAGGGGGGCTGAGAGAAAAAAGGTGAGGGGCCTGACAGAGTGGGGGGGGGGTGGCTGACAGAGATTGAGGCTGGCAGAGGGAGGGGGGGGTGACATGGGGGGATGGCTAACGGGGGGGCTGACAGAGTGAAAGGGGGTTGCTGACAGAGAAGGGGCTGGCGGAGGGAGGGGGGCCTGACAGAAAGGGGGTAGCTGACAGAGAGGGGGCATCTAACAGAGGGGTGGCTGACAGAGAGGGGAGATGACAGTGGAGGGTGGCTGACAGAGAGGGGGGTGAGGGGGCTGTGACAGACTCACCCGGGACAGAGGCTTTTGGAGGGGAACCTACCCTTGAGGACCTGCGAGAATATAGAGAGGCTATTCCTGATGTACTCCAAGACTGGTATTGTCTGGTTATTGGGGGTTACTATATCCAGATCCATTGGTCTTGTGTTCCAGGACTTAGGTAGCGATATACTGACAGAAGCACTCAAGCGGAGTATGGGACGTTCCGTCACGGGACAAATGAGAGAGAGACCTCAGGAGTAAAGATGAGCTCCAGCGTGTTCGCACACCCCACGTGCAAAGCCCGCCAGGAAGTTGGCACGGTGCTGCGCTAATCACAGGCAGTGAGACATTTTCCCGATGTGCGGCTGCAGAAATCGGGAAATGTCTCACTGCCTGTGATTAGCGCAGTGCAGACTTCCTGGCGGGCTCGGCACGTGGAGTGTGCAAACACGCCGGAGCTCATCCTTACTCAGGAGACACACAGCACGTGCCAGGCAGGGAGGCAGGACTCCGGAAGCAAGCGGCCACGATCACCCACAGTCCAGCCCTGCCTCCACATGTGACCAACTCCGCCAATCACAGACTCTTATGTCCACCGCCCGCACATGACCTGTTAGGCCAATCACAGGGTGCATGCTGCCCATCGCTGAGCTAGGCTCAGAGCGCACCAGCAGTGTGTGACAGTGTGACATTGATGGAGGACACAGGATACGCCCCTCTAGATGTTGCTGCCGGGGCCAGAGACCCGGCTGCCCCAGTGATCATAGGATGGTTGGAATGTTGGTATGTGTGTCTGTGTTTCAGGCGTATTGAAACCTGGGCACATGTGTCAAAACGCAGACTGTCCGGGTCAAAACTGGACAGGTGGCAACCCTAATTCCAGTCAGGCTTCATAAGATACGTAAATGGCCTAGTCATTACTGAGCATGTGAGGAGGTTTGATCAGAGAAAGAGCTCACTCCTGTGATGATGGAGATGAGCAGTAATGACTAGTAAGGATGAGCTCCGGCATATTCGCAGACCCCACGTGCAGAGCCCACCAGGAAGTTGGCACTGTGCTGCGCTAATCACAGGCAGTGAGACATTGTCCCGACTGCAGAGATTGGGAAATGTCTCACTGCCTGTGACTAGCGCAGTGCCAACTTCCTGGCGAGCTGTGCATGTGGGCTGTGCGAACACGCCGGAGCTCATCCTTATTTGTGATCAACAGGAACTGTCAGCTGTGTACACTGTACAAATCAATGGCTGGCGATGCCACTGTTCGCATGTAATCGCTCATTATTACACATGAATAGAGCCTTTAACCGACCCGGGAAACAGACGATGCACATCGCTATTTGGCCAGTTTATATGCGGACATAACTCAGGATGTTGCCTCTGAACACAGCAAATTATCTGCACCCCATCACCCGTGTGAATATTGTCTAAAGCAGATGAGAGAGATACCGGTAGTTATGAATCAAACTAGATAATTATAATAAATACGTCTCATAATCTGCTCCTGTTCAGCATTGCCTCGCTGTTTAACCAAATTAATAAATGCCTCCTATTCTCATTGTTTTGAATCTTGTAGCAAAAAAGCAAAAAGTGAGATGAATGCTCAGAGTAAGCCATGTGCAAGTAATCTTTTGTTGCATATTACACGGATGTAGGTGGGTTACCGGTGACACTAGACCTTTTCTGATTTCTTTATTCTCATTATGTTTTGAATCTTGCAGTAGATCAGCTGCACTTGACTTGTACCTGTTGACACCAGAGACTATTAATAGAAGGTTGCGCCTGATATGAAAGACTGCCAAGGCAAATACATTGCTAGTTTCAAAAACGTTTTTTTTTTTTTTTACCACCTGTGCTTTTATTGTTTATCTGCTGAAGCACTACAAGGCTCTTGTTAAGGCCGCATTAGATTTGCATGGATTCGCTCTAAGGTGGGTGTGTTTAGCTACCACCTCTTTGAAAGTCAACAACTGTTTTATTCCATAGGGCAGTGGCCAGGGCAGCCATCAGAAATTTTGGGGCCCCTTACACAGCTTTAGGCCTTTGCCCCCCGGGGCCTGACCACCAACATTCCCCAGGGCCCACCCACTGGCTGTCCTACCGAATCCCTCCACTGGCCATCCCACTGAGTCATCATCCACATTCTTCTCCACAATGTAACTCTCATCCTCATCCCCATCCCCATCCAGAATAATTTGCCTCCCTCTCCAAGAGAGGGATGGGTGATTCTGTGTGGGGATGAGGATGATGGAGAGGGATAGATAATTCTTGGTGGGGATGAGGATGACGGAGAGGGGTGGATGATTCTGGGTGGGGATGAGGATGATGGAGAGGGATGGATGATCCGAAGTGGGTATGAGGATTATGGAGAGGGATGGGTGATCCGGGGTGGGGATGAGTGAGAGGGATGGAGGATCCAGGTGGGAATGAGGATGATGGAGAGGGATGGATGATCTGGGGTGGGGATGAGGATGATGGAGAGGGATGGATGATCCAGGGTGGGGATGAGGATGATGGAGAGGGATAAGGATGATTCTGAGTGGAGATTAGAGTTGCATTGTGAAGAGGCTCTCCACAATGTAACTCCATTATGGTAGCTTGACAGGGTCAGGTGTATGATGTCCCATCTGGGAGATTAAATACAGTCTACTCCACAAACCTGAATCTGAAATCTGAATCTACAGCAGCACAATGCAGCACACACACTGACTTTAGTGACTTACTATGTCTGCATGTACAGCACTAAGGATGAGCTCCAGCGTGTTCACACACTCCACGTGCAGAGCCCGCCAGGAAGTCGGCACGACGCTGCGCTAATCACAGGCAGTGAGACATTTCCCGATCTCTGCAGCCGCACATCGGGAAAATGTCTCACTGCCTGTGATTAGCGCAGCGCCGTGCCAACTTCCTGGCGGGCTCTGCATGTGGAGTGTGCGAACACGCCAGAAGCTCATCCTTACACAGCACTGAGAGGACTGGGTCGCGCCACTGACGAGGCTGGCCACACCCCCTCCCTGAGACCTGCCCAATCACATTACTAACCTATCACCATGCTCCGTCTCAGCAGGGACACAGGGAGTGTCAGATCATGGATCATCTGCGGGGCGACACAGGAAGGAGAAATCCGTGTCCTGGCTTTGGCTTCTTGTGTACAGGGCTGCAGCCTGAAAGTAGTGCTTCTCTGTTGCGGGTGGCGTGCGCTGGGTGCGGGCTGGCCGCCCTGGGCTCCTCCAGCTGGCTGGGCCCCTTTGGACACTCGGGCCCACAAGTGTGATGGCTGTACCCCTCTGATGGCGGCCCTGGCAGTGGTCATCAACCCTGTCCTCAGGGCCCACTAACAGGCCAGGTTTTATGTATTACCTTGGAGAGATGCAGACTAGAATACTGCAATCACTGAGCAGCAAATGATATCACCTGTGATGTATTTCAGTTATGTTGCAAACCTGGCCTGTTAGTGGGCCCTGAGGACAGGGTTGATGACCACTGCCATAGAGGGGCCGGGGGGGGATGTGTGAGATGTGCTTCCAATCCTGATGCAATGTTCCTAGGAAGAGCCTCAACATGCCCTCTGTCCGGAGGGAACTACTGTTTGCAGGTGCCATTGTTCTGGGATGTGTCCTGTTTGTGTGCTATAGGGACTGGTTTGTGGACATGTCTTGCAGTCGAGACTTCGTAATGCAGCCTTATCTGACAGTAAAACGGGACAAAATTCAGGCAAAAGTCAGGTATGAAAATTACAATTTTGTCTAGATGTGGGATTTTTATTGTGTATTGATGGCTTTTGACCATCACTTCATTTGCAATGCAATAACTTCAACAATCAGCTGTCAACAAGGGGTTAAGCCTTCGCTTCATTGCGTCCCATGGTGGTTGACTTTTACAGATGATTTGTCTTCAAGTGATGAAATGCTTCTTTTGAAAAATAGCGTGTTCCTCTATGTCAGGGTCTCCCCATTTTATTAAGTACCCTCTACAGGTGGTGTTTTGAGAACTTCCATTTAGCCCTGGTTCACAACGGTACGGCTTTAAAATCACGCTACTTCAATGCGATTTGCACTGCCTATTTCATTGCGACTTCATTTAACAGAAGTCCATGCAAGTTGCATTGAAATCTGTAAAAAGCAGCCTAGGAACCTTTTTCATAATGCGACTCATGTTGCAGCAATATTAACGCTTACATTGCCGGCAATGGGGGGCGACTAGTCATGCAATTTGGAATGGTCAAATCGCATTGGTGTAAAGGGGGGCTGTGCAAGGTGAATACTTGAGGGCTGAGGTTGGGAACTGCTGCTTTATGTCATTACTGAATTCTGTAGTGAAACCACAGACCAAGCATGGGACAAGCTATGAAGTGAATTTAGAACTCCTGGTCGCCATGCACATACCAGGTCAGAGACTCCAAAAAGGTTAAAGACATTTTGTTAACTTGGCAACAAGCATTTCATAAGGAGGCAGTAGAAGCATCTGTTTTTTTTACATAAGAGATTTCTACACTATACTAAGGGAAAGCAGATTGTAGTAACCTACAGCAACCAGAACTGGCTTTCATGAATGATTCCCTGGTTCGGCATCTTTGTCTCCATTCACACCTGTGTAACGGCATGAGGCAGCCAGTTCACTTCAATGGGTGACCCTACATGTCAATGTAGCTCCTGCACCTTTTTTGGGCAGTGAGCCTTGTGTGTTTTTTGCATGAGAAAATGTACGTTTTGGGGTGTTGTTAAAAAGCTAGTTCACCTTTACTAAAAAGCTGTCTATGCAGGTAAGGGACATCTGTAGGTAAAAGCAAACTGTGCAGCTTTGACCAAAGCTGCACAATGCTGCTGCTCGGTGTGTCCATTCAGACACTGAGATGTGGTTTGCCCCACCCCCTGTCTATCCTCATTGGCTCACTGACTTTGACATCAGCGGGAGGCAGTGGTGCCCTGCTGCTATCTCAGCCAATGAGGAGGGAGGAGTCCCTGGACAGCTGAGGCTCTCGTGCACATCACTGGAGAAAGATGGGGCTCAGGTAAGTATTAGGGTGTCACTGGCATTCAGGGCACTAGTAATGGTGGCGGTGACAATCTTGTGCTATTGAGTATTTATGTCCTCTCTGGCCTCCACTAGGAGGTGGTGCATGCTGAGGGAGGCTATAAATAGTTGGAAAGTGTTCTGGTGAACTCTCTCCAACCCCCCCAGGTGCTTTACGAGCTGTGGCCTGTGGATGTGCAAAAGTTTGTGTTGTGTAAGCTTGGGACCTATATAACACAGAATTCCTCAAGCTGCCCTGCCTAGTTGAGGGTGTAGCATTAAAGGTGGAAGAGCCAGAGTATGGAAGTCCTTCTGGAGGAGGATCAGTGTCTGCCCTCAGAGAATCCTGGCTCTCCTTCAAATTGAGGATGATGCTCAAAAATACCCGCTGTCTGGCTGTGGAGTCCTACAGACTGTGCTGTTTGTGATTGCATGAAGGTCTTTTATTTTTCAATGTACCATGGTATTCGTTATCCACTGTGAGAGCAGGAGTGTGGTGGAGTCTGGAGCCCTGTTGCTAATGGAGAATTGTACCCTAACCCTCTAACTCTGTGAGCTGGAGCAATAAAACTTGAAAGACTAAAGTGACTGGTACCCATCATTGTTGTAGTGATCTCCACTGCAGCCATGGATCAACCCTGGAGTAATGCCAGCCCTCTCTCTGCGCAGTCAAGGCATGTCATCTTCTATCCTGGCAAGGAGGGCACTACATACATATAAGTAAAAGCAAAACTTTAGTTTTGGATATTGTGGAGAGGGATTACAACACCCACTGGGTTTTTATTGCAGTCTTTGTCACTGTTAGGGTGATTCACTCTCTCTATTTGTCCAGGTGAGCGTTCTTACCAAAAGTGAAATCCCAAAATTTGATTTGTCACCAGAACAGGAAGGAATCCTTCAATGGGAACACTAATTCTAGTGTCCCTGATAACAACCAGGGATTCCCTCCACTTTGGAGAGATTTCCTGTCACTTCCTGATCCCAATGGGATGCTGATCTAAAAAAACAACAAGGGTTATAACCCTCCTTCAATTTAAAAAAAAAAAAACCTTCAGTTCTATACCTAAATAGGTAGTTATTCTGATATGGTGAGTTCCAGTCCAATGACTGCACCTGGAGTACTGAATGATACACGTTGGTGGTTTTCTTGATTGTTTAGGATAGCATACGGACTGTTTTTTAATGTTTTAAACTTATTTTGTTTGGTGTGCAGCACATATTTAAGGTATTTACGTGCACTAAAAAATGGCATGGTATTTTGGTCAGATGAGGCAGCCCATTCAAATAAAAGCACTGCCCAAATTCAACGCACTTTCATTCCTGAACACACCCACATGAACACATGGCCCTTAGACATCTGATCTAGAAGTCTCCAGGTCAGTGATTGAAATATGTCAGATCAGTGACTGGATATGAAACAGAGTTTTACATTTTATTCCATGATTCTCTGCCATGTTTTAAAACATGAGGGTCAAAATTCATGTTTAAAGTGAAACTTTGATTACAAGAAAATGTGAACAGACGTGTTGGTTAAGGTCAGAATTTGGTATATACCTCAAAATGTTAGGTCCTATATCTAGAACATTCTAATGTAATGCTCTTAATTTATTTGTTTTAGATTTCCAGTCTCCAAAAAAAATGCATGTTCCTGCCAATCATTAAAAAAGAAGGGGATGGAAGTGTATCAACTCAAGGAATATTTGCCTGCAGATGACTTGACATCTGCTTCGGAGAGACGTAAAAAGGAATATGAACATTACAAAAAAAGGTAAGACTGCAGTAAAATGTGGGTGCGTTGGGTAATCCTAAGAGTTCATTCACATGGGCAGCCGCGGTTAAAGCAGGCAGCTGAACATCAGTTTTACTTACCCTGACCGCTCAGCTAAACTTGGGCATGCAGCCGCTCAGGGCTGTACACCTGCTGTGGCAAAAATGAGACAGCAAGAGAAGTAGTACTGCCAACAAACGTGACCCATTCAAGTCAATGGGGCCTGGCTTCAGATGAGGATTGCTTTTTATAGGAGAAGTAGTATAGCCGCATGTGTGAACGAGCCCTTATGGGGGATGGGGGATGCATCAGGAAAGTCAGGCAAAGGTAGAAAACTTTATCTACATACTTAGACGCAGGTTACAGACTCAAAATATGGAAGCCAGAAGATCAGTAGAACAATCAGGCAACTGACCTTTTATAGAAGGGAAAATTGACAATAGTAGTCTGTTTCTCCACAAAGCAAGAGGCAAAGTGACAGCTAAGGTCAGAAGGCTCTAGCTGTCACTGGGCATCACAGTGTTTAAAAACTGTCAGCTTAAAATTATGATGATGATTAACCCCTTGACGCCGATGTCACACAAATATGTGTTCTCACTTCACTGGGCTTTTTGCCATGGGGCCGCATATTTGAGTACCTCCCTTTGTGCTGGGAGCAGGCCATGGCCTGCTCCCAGCACAGACCCCGGGGTCACTGTGGGCCATGGGCCCCGTACTAACCCTCAGGACCCAGAACTCTTAATTCTGGGTCACCTGATTGCTATGATAGCCTCTGATCGGCGCATGATAAGTCACTGTGTAGCCCGCCTCCGTGTTTTCTTTCTCTGTTTTGGGCGAGTTTTTCTTTATTAATAATAATAATACTAATAATATAGTAATAATTAAAAAAAAAAGCAGGAGATGTCCATTACCATTTACCAGCAAATGAAAGCCCAATTTTTCCTGAAAAAAACAAGGTATCATCCACAAAACAGTTGTGATGCAGTATGTGGAATATTATTTCTCCTTTCGTCTTCCAGGACAGCCTCTGAGACATAGGGCTCCTCCCCTCTGGGACAGGAAACACGTATACCAATTGTCTTAAAAGGCGGTCCTCCAGGCCTCCCTCTTCAGTTATTGTGTTTCCTGCCGGACGGGAAGGAGCACGCTAAGGAACCAAGGGATCTCCATGTGTCAGGACTGTCCTGTGAAGAGCCCCTGGCGTTGACTCTCCTCTGCCTGGGCACCCCTCTGTCCTGCTGGGGAAGAGTAAGGTGCTAAACTCCACCATTGCCGTTAGCTCGGAGAGAGCTGGACTGCACTTCCAGATCCGGGCACTACCCTTTGGTCTGCCCTCTTCACCGAGGATCTTCACGAAGGTGCTAGCAGAGACTTTAGCTCCGCTAAGAGTCAGGGCAATTCCAGTGATTCCCTACCTGGACGATCTTCTTTTTGTGGCCCCCTCTTTTCTTGAACTAGAGAAGGATCTGCAGGAGGTCCAGAATTTCCTCCTATCTCTCGGGTGGCTAGTCAACAGAGAAAAATCCCAGCTAACCCCATCACAGGAGGTCCTCTATTTGGGGTACAGGATTTCTTCAGTGGAGACGAAAGTGTTCCTCCCCAGGGAGAAAATCTTGAAGGTGGATCAGGCAGTAGCCCAGCTTCAATCCAATCAGGTAGTGCCGATCAGGGAGGTTATGAGAGTTCTGGGTCTGATGACGTCTTGTTTACCTGCTGTTCTTTGGGCAAGAATTTATTAGCGACCTTTGCAGAATCTCATGCTGTGTTTCTGGGACGGCAGAAAACAAAGCCTATTTGGCCTCATTGTCAGCCATTCACCTGAAGGGCTCTCAAAATTCACTGGCAGATTTTCTCAGCCGCCAACATGTGTATCAGGACGAATGGTCCCTCAACATACATGTTTTCAGGGAGATTGTACAGTGTTGGGGACAACCGGAGGTGGACCTCTTTGCCTCGGAGGCCAACAAGAAGTTGGCAAAGTTCTTTTCTGTCCACCTACGGGATCAGGCCACAGGAATAGACGCCTTTGCCAACCCTTGGCAGTTCAACCTGTGTTATGCCTTTCCTCCAGTTCGGCTGATAGCTGCAGTCCTTCAAAGATTTCTGGCAGAATCGACGAATCTCATCTTAGTGGCGCCATTTTGGCCAAAAAAGGCCCTGGTTTGCCATCCTGAAGAGACTGGCCATTTGTCCTCCTTTACCCCTCCCGGTCAGAGAGGATTTGATTTCCCAGGGACCGATTCTACACCCTCAGATAGTCTGAGGCTATCAGCCTGGTATCTGAGGAACAGCTGTTGAGAGCGCAGGGGTTTTCAGATAGAGTAATTAGAACTCTTCTCGAGGGCCGTAAACTGGTAACCAGGGCAATTTATACCAAGGTATGGAAAAGATTTCATTCCTGGTTGGTAGAGCAGGGGCTGAGTCATCCTGGTATTCCGGCAGTCCTGGATTTTCTTCAGGCAGGGGTAGAACTGGGCCTTTTGGTTAGTACACTGACGGTTCAGACTGTGGCCTTGGAGTATTTTCTTGCAGACCTCACTTCAGCAGAATTGATTTGTTAAAAAATTCTTCAAAGCACTGTCAAGGTCCAGGCCAGTGAGGGTTGCAGCCTGCCTCACTTGGGATCTAGCATTGGTCCCCAGAGCACATACTGGTAGTCCCTTTGAACCCCTGGAGAATTCTGGGTTTAAATGGGTGATACTCAAAACGGTTTTTCTGATAGCTATCACATCAGCCAGAATGGTGAGTGATTTGCAGGCTCTCTATTAGGGAGCCATTTTTGTTGATTTGGGAGGACAGGGTCATTCTGAAGACAGATCCCAGTTTTCTTCCTAAAGTAGCATCTACGTTCCATAGATGCCAGGACATTGTCCTGCCGACTTTCCATTCCACCTCAGAAGCAGTTTATTGGACGTTAAGAGAAGCCTTTTAGTTTATTTAGAAGTCACTAGAGGTTTTAGGAACTCGGACTCTTTTTGTTAATTTTTCAGGGGCCCGCAAAGGTTGCAGGGCCTCTAAATTTTCCATCGCCAGATGGATAAGAATGGCAATAATAGAAGCCGATAAGTTGGAAAGTAGACAAGTACCATTAGTTAAGGCACATTCCACCAGGGCAGTCTCGGTTTCATGGGCAGAGAGGGCTGGAGCCTCTCCGGAGGTCATCTGCAAGGCAGCAACATGGTCCAGCTACTCAACGTTTGCTAGACATTACCGTCTGGATTTATTGTCTGACAAAGAGCAGACGTTTGGACGAAAGGTCCTCCAGGCAGTGGTCCTGCCCTGACAAAGTAAGTTTCTTGCTTATCATCTCAGAGGTTGTCCTGGAAGACGAAAGGAGAAAACCGGAGTTAGACTTACCAGTAACTCTTTTTCTAGGAGTCTTCCAGGACAGCCTGGTTCCCACCCGGTGTTTATATTTAACTGGTGTTGGAGTTATGTACTGACGTGGTGTTAGTGTATTATGTCTTTCAGTGCCTTCCGGTAGTTCTTTGGTTAACTGAAGAGGGAGGCCTGGAGGACCGCCTTTTAAGACAATTGGTATACGTGTTTCCTGTCCCGGAGGGAGGAGCCCCATCTCAGAGGCTGTCCTGGAAGACTCCTAGAAAAAGAGTTACCGGTAAGTCTAACTCCGGTTTTCCTCAAGTTAATCTTTAAATACTGTGTTGCCATGATAGCGTGAAAAAGAAAAGACTCCTTTTGTCATAGTGTTATCCACATTAAATACAGACCAAGCTGTCAAGCAACATTGACGACTACAGAGGTTGGGACAAACCATATATCACTGCCGGGGGTGCTACCAAAGGTCCATATTTAATCAATTGGCTTAAACCTCTTTTTCAAATGATTTAAAACTGTTGCCCCAAGGATGTAAACCCAAAAATAAAAAAGAATACATTGCAGCTTACCAGCCCTTAGATGTGATGGTTGCATTAGTTGGGGGGGTGAGAGTTTTCAGCAGTACTAAAATTTTGTTATTATTCTTGCCACCAACATAGGATTTAGGTGCCAATTACAGTGGTGGCCAATGGTAATTTTCTCTAGTCGTCTGTCCAGGACAGCGTTAGAGAGAGGCTCCACCTCTGGAGGCAGGAAACACATATTCAGATCTTTAAAGGGCGGCTTCCGTCCCTCTGCCTCAGTCTTTGTTTCCTCCACTGGGGGAGGAGGCTGGAAAAATGGAGCTCTCCTTGCCCTGAGCCTGGGAGCTACCTACGGGAGAGGGGAAAGGAGGTATGCAATACCTGGAAAGGTGGCAGACATCTGGGTCCCCCGGTCAGGCTGCAAGGGAGCTGGCACCTGCATCCTCCTCCACGATAGCCCGGGGGTGCGGACGTTCCCCGCATGGCTGGCCGGATACTATGGTATCCTGGCATGGGTCCCGGCGGGGGGCGGGAGTAGGCCTCGAGTTCCGGCCTGTGAAACACAGGAGGAGGGTGAGGACTTCCGGTGCACCACTTCCGGTTCTGGGTCATGCGGCGAGCGTGGACAACGGAGCCATGTCGGTTCATTTAAAAACGCCAGGCACAGGATGGGACAGCGGTACGGATCCACAGCAACAGACTCTAGAATTGTCAACTTGGCGATGCTCCAAGGAACAGACAGCATGGATCCAGCTGAACCAGGTGGCAGTGGGCCAACCCAGCTTGGGTAGATGGACACAGGGGTGCCTTGGACCTACAGGGTGGGGGGGGGTTGACGGACTCTTATGTAGCCCTTTTTTGTCCCGTCCCCCCCCCCCTCTTTTGAGATGGGATCCAGACTAAAGAGGCCTGTGAATCCCATCAGCAGCTGGTGGGGGTGCACATAGGTGTTGGTGAAGGACACCCACAGATTGTTAAGGTTTTTGCTGACGGCATCTTGTCTTTTTGGGGTTTTTTTTCCCCTTCCTTTGCCTCCTTCTCTTCTCTCCTTCTCTTGTCTCAGGCTCAGCCCAGAGAACTGGAGAGGTCAGGGGGGAAGAAGAGGTGTCTGTCATGTACGAACAAATTTAAGGAAGGGTGGAACAAGTCTCTCTGTAAACCCTGTATTGACAAATTGGTTTACAAGGAGGCAACGGGGGCATGCAAGGAATTGATTTCCGTTGATTGCCATTAAGTCAATGCTGGCAAACCTTGAAACCCCAAAACAACCAGCCGCAGTGGCAGAGGCAGGCAGGCAGAATGGTCACTAAACAGGGAGATCTTCCAGCTAATAGTAGAGAAATGGGGACTCCCTGAGGTGGACTTGTTCACCAACAAATCAAATGCCAAGGTTTCAGTGTACTTCTCACTAGAAAGAGAAGTATGGGCCAAGGGGATAGACGCCTTGGCCCAGAGGTGGGACTTTCCCATCTGTTACACCCCCCCCCCCCACACCGTTTAAACGTATTCCCCTGGTCCTGAGGAAATTCGTTCAAGAGCGTACCGCAGTGATAATAGTGGTCCCGTTTGGGCGAAGAGGCCGTGGTTTTCCACACTGTTACACCTGACAGAGGAGCCTCCCCTCATGCTACCCGAGAGAAAGGATATGCTGTCCCACGGCCTGTTACCAAAAATACAGACTCTAATATTGTCAGCTTGGTGTCTGAAGAAAGCCTCCTGAAGTCTAATGCTGCGTACACACGACCGGACTTTACGGCAGACTTTGCCCGCCGGACTTTTTGATGGACTTTACGACAACGGAAAGTCCGCTCGTGTGTACGCGGCATAAGGGGCTCTCGGACAGGGTGGTAACCACAATTCTTTCTAGTAGAAAAAAGGTAACCCAAGCAATTTATGTTACATTTTGGAAAGTTTTTTTGTTCATGGTTAGATACCAAGGAGTCTGGTATCCCAGCCATCTTGGAGTTTTTACAAGACGGTGCGGATCAAGAACTGGCCATTAGCACATTAAAAGTGCAGGTTTCAGCCGTGTCCTTCTTCCTTTTCTTTTGAGCAACCCCTGGCGTTAGACCCGCTAGTTAGCAGGTTCTTTAAGGGGTTAGCCAGGATTAGACCTGTTCCATTCAAGATTCTGCCAAAATGGGACCTGTCGACAGTATTGCAAGGTTGGATAAAATGGTCACAAAAGGAATAGCTGTCCTTTTTTAAAATGGGTCATGCTCAAAACTGACTTTTTAGTGGCCATATCCACAGCTAGACGCATTAGCGAGCTGCAGGCACTTTCCATTAAGGAGACTTTTCTGCAAATTTTTGAAGACAGGCTGGTGGTACGTACAGACCCAGGTTTTTTGCCTATAGTGTCAAAATTCCACAGGACTCAGGAAATTGTTTTGCCTTCGTTCTGTGGGTCTCCCACCAATCCAAAGGGAACAGAATTCCACAAACTGGATGTGAGAGCCCGTGTCTTACGGGATCTGGAATTGTCGTTTGTCACGGAACGTCCCACACTCTGAGTGCTTCCGTCAGTATACCACTTCCTTGTAGTCTGGATACAGATATCAGATATTCCAACCGCTCCCAAGCATAGAACAAGGCGACACTTACTTAGATGCTAACATGGACTTTCTCTTTATTAGTACCAGAATACAGTCTTATATACAGGAGAAGATGAGGTTCCCCCCCTCCTGCTCATATTACTCTAACAATACAAATGTAGCCTAATTAACATGAGCTAGTTTACTAAATCATTTACCCAGACCAGATGACTCAGAGACATGACCTGTAGGACACAGATTTGTGGGCACCGAGCTTCACACCGTAACAGAGTTAATTATCATAAGTACAACCACAGGACATTTTCTCACAATAGCAGAAGCTCCAATAGGAGTCGGCCAGTCTCCTACATTTTATAGAGGACAATGTGATCAGCTCACTCAATTAACATGTTGAGTTCAGAATCAAACAAACCAAGAATAGTCTCTTCATACATCCTGGGAGATATTGTGGACAAATATTACTGTCCCATTTTAAGTAGTCCAAGATATATTTTCTCACTCACCCTGTGCCAGGATAACACAGGGTGACTTAGACATAAGAGGTGTATGGGGAGCTGAAACAAGGGCATCCCCTACTTTCCAAGAGATTCTGAGTTCCACGGGCCCTCCCGTCACATCGTTATTTTGCATTCGGGGAAAAAAATTGGGGTCCCAAGCTTCAAAAGGCACAATCGCAAGGTGGATTAAACAAGCTATTGTGTAAGCTTACAACATTTTAAAAAAGAAATGTCCCTTTTTTTTTTCACCCATGGCTCACTCCACATGGGCTTCTTTGGTGGAGCAAGCTGGAGCAACACCAGAACACATCTGCCGAGCAGCAACATGGTCAAACTACTCCGACTTTCATGAAGCGTTATAGATTAGACCTTATCTCAGCGCAAGACCAAGCGTTCGGGAGAAAAGTCCTGCAGGCGGTAGTCCCCTCCAAATGTGGAAAGTTCCCATTGATCATCTCTAGTGCTGTCCTGGACAGACGACTAGAGAAAACTAGAGTTAGACTTACCGGTAACTCTGTTTCTAGGAGTCATCCAGGACAGCAGGGATTGCCTCCCTATATGCTGTTATAACTTTGAACGAGTGTTGTTTCAGAAGCTGTTCCGGGGAAGTTCTCGGTTAAAGACTGAGGAAGAGGGACAGAAGCCGCCCTTTAAAGATCTGAATATGTATTTCCTGCCTCCGGAGGTGGAGCCTATCTCTCTAGTGCTGTCCTGGACCACTCCGAGAAACAGAGTTACTGGTAAGTCTAACTCTAGTTTTTTTTTTTTTTTTTTGTGGGGGGTGGTAAACAGTAACACCACCCCGCCGGTCGGGTCTGGAGCACTTACCCCATCTATGGTGGGCAGCGCTTTTCACGGACTTCGGCAGTGGCTTCTGTTGCTTTCCACGGGCGTTGCGGCAGCTTCCGTTTCCTCCCTCCTCGGCAGCCAATTGAGACTCTTCCCTTTTTTTGGCCAATCGGAAAACGGGTCTCAGACCTGCTTCTGATTGGCCGGATTGAGGTTCAGTGTATCAATAGTGAATATTCATTTGCTTTTGTAACACCTGGGTGGGCTCATGGCGCAATGCTCTGTGCCATGAGCCCACCATATTTTGAAGCCTATTAGAGCCTCTGGCTCTAATCAAGTGCTTCAAAAAACACCCCTGACTTTGTAATTCAGTCTTGCAGGTGATCTCCACATCGTGTGAATCCAACGATAACAAACAAATCGTTAGATTTACACAATGTGGAGTTTTCTTTACTATTTTTGAGTGGAACTTCCTAACATCGGGAGTGAGAGATCGCCTGCAGGACCACAGATCTTTGGTCGGATTGCAACCTAAAGGCCCTGACGGGGTAATCGGCCACAAGCGTTACTGCCCTTTTTTTAAGGTCCAGTACATCTGGTAAGCAGGCATTTTTTATCACCAGTGGAGGTTTTCCTTGCACAGGGGGTTGAAGGGGACTATACTGTGTTCAGAAGTCTACATATGGACTACGAATCTCAACTTTAAGATTTTTGGCACTACTGTCTACTTATCACTCTGCTTCTTATATCACTCTTCTTTAATAAGGACTGTTCACTATTAGATGTTTGATGCTGCATATGCCAGTTAAGCATACGTCATATCACTTCTTGCCGGTGATGCTGTTTCCTGGGCCTCACCAATATGGGAGTGCCAAGATCCTTTCCAGTGAGCCTTCAGTAGGACCTTTGATGTGCCAGGAAGGGCCTCATTCGCTGCTGGGGCACTTCTTTGGCTTTGCATAGGAAGCAATTCTATAGGTCAGTATGTGGTTCAGTTTTGCCTAGACCTCTGAACTAGCTTGGAATAATGACTGCTACATTTTGGCAGGACTTAGCAGATCGTTTTAAGGACTAACTAGCTGGCAGAACCATACCCTCCACCTGGGATGATTTGATTGCCTTTAGCATTCAAATTGATGCCTGCTTTTACTAGCTTAATCTGGAGAGGACTGGCCCACATCCACCCCCCTCCCCCAGTAGGTTGTTTAGTATCGGTGTTCCAGAAAGCTCTTAAATAAGCCACCTTTACAACTATACCCGCATCTGAAGAACCCATGCAGTTAGGGCAGATACGCCCTAAGAGCGATTTCGTTGCCTGAAACTTGGCCTATGCCTTTACTGAGGGGTCAACGGTCCCATATTTAAAGTCCTTACCTGTTTGTCCAGGAAACCCTCAGGTCTTGGTCGTTTAGAAGGATGTGTTTGCAAAAACATGCCCCCCATGTAGATTGGAACTCCTGGTCAGGTGTTGTATTGGGGGTCACAATGCCATCACATTTGTCTCTCCAAGGTGCTTCCACCTCTTTCTGTATCTGTGAGTGAGGTCACCACCTCTCAGATGCTCTGGCAACATTACCAGGCCTTCCAAATAGTTTTTTAGTAAGGCTGCTGACCATCTGCTGCCTCCTCATCATCATACCTATAGCTGCCCCATTAATCTTCTTCAACCTGGGACTACCCCACCTTGGGGTCGAGTATACCCTCTCTCTGTTTTCAGAACTCAAGCCGTGTCTCAGCTTAACCTTCTCAGTGCTCAGGTTGCTCAGCTGTCAGTTAATTGCCAGCACTCATCGTTCCACAGGTAGCTCACCTGGTGATCATTTCCTGCTCATCAGTCCAGCCTACAGCCAACCCCTTCTGGCTATTTAAACTGCCTGGTTCATTCCTTCTGTGCCTTTGCCTTGGTCAAACATATCTGGAGACTGTCTGCTGTGTTCCTGTTGAAGTCTTGCCTGGCTGACCTCCCTTCTGGTTCTTGATCCTGTCTGCTGCCTCTGACTACGCGGATCTCTGGCTTCCTTATTTAGTGGCTTGTGCTTACTATCTGCTTTGGCTACTGAACTATGGCTATGTTTTGATAACGTTTACTATATGTACCATTTTATTAAAAGGTGTGATTTTTTTTTTTTTTTTTACTGCATTTTCTGTCTCTGTATGATTCGTGGTTCCTGACAGTAAGTCCTTGAGAATCTACAAAAAGGATTCATCTGAAAGTCCAATTCTGCCACAGGGCTGCCTTCTTCTTTGTGAAGAAAATAGATGGTATGCTCCGACCCTGCATTGACTATAGAGGCCTTCATGCCATCACCATGAAGAATGGGTACCCGCCACCCTTAATTTCTGAAATCTTAAAGATTTAGGAGTGTGATGAGGGTGAACAGTTTGGCCAGAGCATGAGTTTGGGCCTTTCATTGGCTGTTCACCCGTTCGGAGAACCTCTGAATTTGCAGGGTGTTCGGCGGGTGTACTGCGTGCTGCACAGTGCATTCTGCACCCTGGTTGGGCAAAACTTTGTCCAATCAGGACGCAATAAAAGCTGGTTGTTAAGGAGCTGGGCCGGGAAGCTGGCTGCAGTGTCCTTAACTGGATAAGTCATCAGCTGTCAATGGGCTTCCCTGCTGACAGCTGAATAAAAAAAAAAATTGCTCTTGCCCTCCCCTTCCACCCACCCTAAAGCACCTTGTCTCCATGTTGATGGGGACAAGGGTCTCTTCCCCCACCCTGGGCTGTGGTTGTAGGGTCTGCAGGTGGGGGGCTTATCGGAATCTGGAAGCCCCAAGATCCCCCCCCCCCCCCATGTGAATGAGTATAGGGAGAGGCAGGTTTTGACAATTCCTTTATTAAAAAAATGTAAGTGTCCATCGACCATCATGCCGCTGCCGCACCCAAAAAAAAAAAAAAAAAAAGCTCCACACTCATTGATGGCCGACCACTGAATGCCTCCTCCGCCATCTGACCGTTCCCCTTGTGACATCACTGACACCAGCATGCACCAGTCAGTGAAATCACAAGAGCGGTGCCACCAGGTGACGTCACAAGGTAGGCCCGCTCTTACCCGGGTTCAGCAGGGCGGCTTGATTGACAATGGATTTACATCTGGGGACACTGTTTTTTTTTTTTTTTTTTGTTTTTTTTTGTTTTTTTTTTTTTTTTTTTTTTTTTTAAATGTTTTTAATACAGCAATTGTCTGTGTTTACTACATTTTTACATAGTACCCCATACTCATTCACATGGGCAGGATCTAGGGGCCCCCTTGTTAAAGGGGATTTCCAGATTTCGATAAGCCCCCCCCCACCCGCAGACCCCCACAATTACAGCCCAGGGTTGTGGGGAAGAGACCCTTGATCCCATCAATATGGGGACAAGGTGCTTTGGGGCAGAGGGCATGTGGCCTGGTATGGTTCAGAAGGGGCTTGCTCGTCCCTCCCCCTTTTCTAACCTGCCAGACTGTATGCTCAGATAAGGGTCTGGTATGGATTTTGGATTGCAGTTTTTTCTTCAACGTCTTTGGAACCATCACCTGTACACAAAGCTGGAGAAGTGCCTCTTTGAGCAAATCTCGGTTCCTTTCATTGGTTATATAGTCAAAAGGCTGCTTATGGATTCAGCCAAACTTCAGGCCATCTACGAACTAGCCTCAGCCCTCTGGTCTGAAAGCAATGCAGTACTTTTTAAATACAGAGATATTGGAAAATCCATCTAGATAAGAGTATTGTTTTCCATATGTACTATTCGGTTTCATTGGTATATATCATCAATATCTGTAAGGGGTACAAAAACAGCTCAAGAAATCAATGATAAGAGGTCATAATCAACTCTTAGTGGAGTCAGCGACATCCTAAGGATAAAATGACTAAACAAATCAGCTATTACTTAAATAGGACTGTATGTTTCAGAGCTATATTCAGATTCATCCCATGCCTTCCATGTTTGTGAAAGTCTATGTGATGAACCCTCAACTTCGGCTGTTAGGTATTCCATTCTCCGTATGTCCGACAGGATGGAGAGGGTTTGCAATAGAGTGGGAGAGGCGGTAGAAAACCATAGTTTGGGAATAGTTCTTTTAGCAGCTAATAATATGAAAGGCATTAGTCTTTTAGATTTGTGGATACCGGGGACAGGAAGGCCTAATACGTATTGTATAGGGTTTAGAGGGACAGAGACCCCCATCAACCTTTCCAGGACCGTATGTATTTGAGCCCAAAATTGGGTGACTAGAGGACATTCCCAGAAAATATGAAAGTGTGAGCCCACAGCTTTATTACATCTCCAGCACGTTTTTGAGGTTGTCGGGTTGTATGTGTGTAGGCGTTCTGGAGTTTTATACCAGAATAGTAGAATTTTATACGCGGCTTCTTTGTGTGCGACACAGCGGGAGACTTTGGAGGTGGCTTCCCAGATATTCTCCCAATCTAACAGAGAGATGTCATGTTGGAGTATTAGTTATCATTACATGAAGAGATGGTGTCGATCTACCTTCACGGGGTTGGATTCGTGTAGAAATCTTGACTGTTGTATAACAGATGTGTTTAACTCCCATAAACTATACTACCCCCCTTCTAACCGTATTCAGTAACCGAGACCACACCGTACTCTTGGGGTAACAAAGGCCGTAGCAGCCTACTTTATTTAACAAATATAATGACTCAAATATCAAAAATATAAAAACGTTTAAATGGAAAAAACATATCTGTTATAAAAAACCTTTGAAATCTAACGTTGGTCTGAGCAGGCACTCAATAAACCTCTGTGTTAATACACCTTCTTGCACTGCAGTCCCTCTCAAATGTATTATCACTGCCTCAAGCCGACAAGCTGGCTCAAAGACTACCCCTGACCGCAGTGCCCCATTATCCCTTCCCGGCTGACCTCCGTCAACCGGGAACCACCATCAGGACCCCTCCAACGATAGTCCCGATCTCATCCTTCTGATATCTTCTTCCTGCCCAGACCAACGTCCGCCACAGCAAACAAGGGTAATCCCCTTACCCTTGGAAGCCCCTCCACACCCGAAGTGCTCGTTGTATACCGTCTTGAAGGCCCAAAGCCCACATGTCTATGCCTACCTCGTTTAAATGAACCCCATCCTTTTTTAAGTATCTCCAGGTCTCAAATTCCAACTCTAGATGACGTATTGCTAACCCTCCCTTCCGTACCATAAATTTGGTCACCTCCCTATTAATCTTCCTCCTGGCTCTATTAATACCTTCCACCGATCTGGCCATTCGCCATGTCGTGCGCGCCACTATATCTGACCATACCACGATCATATCAGGAAATTGCTCCATCAAGCGGTCAATATCTGATTTGATATCTCGTGTAATGTCCAACATGGACCTAATCCCCAAATCATTGCCGCCCACATGTAGTACTAACACATCAGGCGGTCTGTCCCTGGCTGCATAACGCTGCACCTCAGGAACCACCCGGCCCCATAGCATTCCCGGGACTCCAAACCATTTAATGTAGGCTTCCTTTCTATCAAAACCCAACTGCCTACCATCGTACCTCACGTCCCCTCTCCGTGCCCCCCAACAGACATAGGAATGGCCCATGATCCATACCATCCCGGTCACCGAACCTGAAATCAGAAGAGGAAAAACAACATACACTATAACATGACCATCATTTTCAAACATCATACCCGGGCAGACTGAAGAGTCCTGCCCACTTGATTACCTCACAAACCTACTATCAGGTGGGGCCTAACGTAAGACCTGAACCTGTTGGACTCCCACCGCCCAATCCGTTTCACTGCCTCCATATCCATCCCTTGCCTCGCTGCTTCCGTTGCCGCTCCTATCCTGAATGAGTGGGATGAAAAAGCTTTTCCCTCTAAACCCAACCGCTCCAGGCATTTTCTAAATATAGCCCCAAACTGAAAACGTGACAATGGCGTTCCATCCTCGTGTATCAAAAAAGCGCCTAGCCCCGCCGGGCGAACCTGCATAAAAACCCTTACCGCATCCAGTGGGCATAAAGGCGAACCCGGAATTGGAAACACCTGTACCAGCTTCCCCCTGCCCTCCTGATCTGTTTTTGATTTTTTTAACCACAAGGACAGCCTTCCCCTAGTACACTCAACTTCCTGGCTTCCAATTCCCCCATGTACTTTTTTTGAAGGACTTACCAGTTCCCCAATTCTGAATGCCCCAAAAAATGCTAACAAAAACGCTACTGTAAACAATTTTATCTCGAATTCCGATGCACACACCTCCCTCAATTTAGCTATTATACCCTCGAGAATTTCGAATGTCACGGGCTTCCTGTTATCCTTCCGAACCACCGATCTCCTGTAACCTTTAACGGCCTGTCGCACCCAGAAATCTTTGGTAAAATCAGGCCGCCCCTGTAATTTGAACAGGAAGGCTAGACCTGACAGTTGTGCATTCACCACCGATGCCGACACCCCCTCTTCTATTTTCCTGGCTACGTAATATAAAACGAGCAAACGTCCTGCTCGCCCCTTCGGTTCTTCGCCCACTTCGTGCACAAACGCCAACCACTCCTTCCAAACCCTCTTGTACGCTGACCACGTAGACCCACTTACCGACCGCTTTATCCATCCCGTGATGATTCCAATGCAATCTCCCACAACCATTCTGGACAAGGCACTCCTTGTTGCTCCGCCTCCGGCGCCAACTGTCGGAACCTGTCCCACTGGAAGCGAGATAATGCATCAGCTATCACATTTTCCACTCCTGGCAGGTGTACAGCGTGAATGAAAACATTCAGTTGTAAGCATCTCAGCACCAAATGTTGAAGTAATCTAATAACCGGCGGGGAAGACGCCGTGTTTTTATTGATTACCTGCACCACCCCCAAATTGTCCCCATGGAAGCGCACCTTCAGATCCCTGAACGATGCTCCCCACAACTCCACTGCAAGCACTACCGGAAATAATTCCAACAGCACCAAGTTCTTTGTGAAACCCGCAGCTATCCAGGACTGTGGCCAGGGGCCCGCACTCCATTGTCCCTGGAAGAAGGCTCCAAAACCTGAAGACCCTGCTGCGTCTGTAAAAAGCTCCAGGTCGAAATTACTGACCGGTCCTGCCATCCACAGCGCTCGGCCATTGAATGACTCCAAAAAGGTATGCCATACCCTCAGGTCATCCCTATGTGCCTTGACCAAGCGAACAAAATGTCTCTGGGACTTAATACCGCTCGTGCTTGCTGCCAGACGCCGACTGAACACCCTCCCCATAGGTAAAATGCGGCAAGCAAAATTAAGCTTGCCTAACACCGATTGCAATAAGCGCAGTTGCACTTTTCGCAATCCAATCAGCCTCGCGATCTCTGTTTTTAGGTCCGCCAACTTTGCCTCCGGTAATCTGCATTCCATGGCCTCCGAATCCAGAACGATGCCTAGAAACGTGATGACCGTACAAGGTCCCTCAGTTATTTCAGGCGCCAATGGAATGCCGAACCTGTCTGCTATGTGTTCTAGCGTCGCCAAGAGCATCGCGCATATCCTAGAATCGGCCGGTCCTATGCAGAGGAAGTCGTCCAGGTAATGAATTAAAGAATTCACACCCGAAACCTCTCTTACTACCCACTCTACAAAAGAGCTGAATTGCTCAAATATCGCACATGATATAGAGCAACCCATCGGTAGGCATTGGTCGACGTAGAACTCATCGTCCCAATGGCATCCCAGCAGCCTAAAACTTTCAGGGTGAACTGGTAGCAGCCTAAAAGCCGATTCTATATCTACCTTGGCCATCAGTGCCCCTTTTCCGTACCGGCGCACCCACCCTACGGCTGCATCAAACGACGTATATGTCACTGAGCATGCTTCTTGATCTATGGCGTCATTCACCGACCCCCCCCCTTGGGAAGGACAGGTGATGGATGAGCCTAAATTTGTTGGGTTCCTTCTTAGGCACTACCCCCAGTGGTGACACCACCAGGTCTGCCAAAGGTGCCGACGCGAATGGCCCCGCCATCCTGCCCATTGCAACCTCCTTACGCAGTTTTTCACTAACTACGTCCGGGTGTTGCAAAGCGGACCGGAGGTTGGGTGGAAAGGGAGGAACTACCGTCAGTGCACAGGGTATTCGGAAGCCCACTGAGAAACCTTCTTCCAATAATTTTGCCGCAGTCCTGTCCGGATACCTACCGAGAAACGGCCGCATCCTTGCCACTCTCACCGGAGTCCTCCCTCTTGTGTCCAGCTTCCCCTGCCCGATCTTTTGCTTGCTTGAAGCATCTGGCTGCCAAATGGGCTCCGTTGCACCCCGAACACTGTGCTTGAATCTACATGAGCTTCCGAACTTGCATATCCCTGAGTTATATTGCCAGCACACCCCTTTTTTGTTTCCGGCCGACTGTCCTTGTGCTGAAGTTCCGCCGGCCCCCCCCTGAAAAAACTGGTTTGGTGCCCGCGCAGACGTCATTAATCGCATCCAGAGGCTGATGTCTTTGTGGCACAACGCAGCTCTTTTCGGACTGCCCTCCGTTGCCGAAACTGCTCATCATACCTCAGCCACGCAGTCCCACCATAAACCCTGTATGCTTCCCCAATAGAATCCTGATAACAAAACAGGGCCGAACAATGTTCGGGCTGTTTTTCACCTATAACACTTGCCATTATGGCGAACGCCTGCAGCCAATTGCTGAATGTACGCGGGATTAAACGGTATCTCCTTTTTTCCTCGTCCTCTCTTTTGGAATCGTCAGGTTTTACTCTATCTAGATTGAATTTTTCCAGAGGGAGTAAGGAAAAAATTTCCACATACTCACCTTTCCACAGTTTCTCTCGGACTTCCTGTTTCAGATGTGCTCCTAACGGCCCTTCATAACACACATATATTTCACATTTTGCAGCATCCGCAATTCTAACTATATCTTGCCTTGCGACCGTTTCACTGGCCACGGCCGTCTTGCCTGTCCCCTGCGCAACGACCGTCCCTTCCCCTTCCTTGGCTGGCACCGTGCCGGCCGCTGCAACCGCCGGCATCTCTGTGCTTACCCCTGCCCCTGCATTTTCCACCACTCCTGCTATCGACGGGACCCAGGCTGCCGCTGGCCCCGCTGCTGTTTTACCTGCTTGTTCAAACTTCCGAACTAGATCTTTTATTCCCTCCAAGAAGCCCAACAAACCTACTGTACCCCCGGAGGTCTCCCCTGACCCTCTGCTAGGCCCACTGCACTCTGGTAAACATGTTACAATAGTTGCTGACTTACAGGGCTGCATAGGTGACTCCCCATCAGCCGATCGTCTGCCGTCCACCTCTGCTGTCCTCCCTGAACGCAGGGCCTCTTCTTCTTCTGACTCCGATCGATCGTCCGCAAGGTCCAGCACCAAATCTTCCTCCTCCGCGGATGATAGCCCACAGGGCCCGCTGGCTGTTGCTGCCTCAGGCATCCTCTCCCTCCCCCGAGCAGCGCGTCCGTGTGGCGACTTTGAAACAGCCTTACCAGGACCGGTGTGCTGTACCTCAGTCCTGACGGCTTCTGTTTTCCCCTTTTTCTGCCCCCCCAGATTTGGGTCAGGGCGCTGTGTGTCTCCTGCCGCTGGAGGCCCGGAGCTCCGATCTGTGGTCCCGCTCTGCAGCTGTCCCCGCTCTGTATCAGTTAGCCTAGGGGAGGGGCCAGCGCGCCCGCGCTCCCCGCGTCTGCCAGGCCTCAGTGCGGCCCTGTCTATTTCTGGCCTGGTGCTGCCTCTTCTGGGTTCCCGGGTATCTGTTCTGGGTGGGCTGCGGCTGGGGAACCTGGCCGTACGTTTGGGAGGTGGGCCCGCTGTGGATACTCCCCTGCTCCCCCCCGCCTGCCGCCGTACCTCCGCCCGCCGCTCCGGCGAGTACCGCTCCGGAGGTCTGGTCCTGCGGGCTCTGGTGCCGCTCTTGGCCGCCTGCGCAGGCGCCGCATCTGTACCCCTGAGTGCCGATCCTAACGCCGCCTGTAGCCACTCAGGCCCCCGCACTGCTGCCTCCTCTCTGAGCTGGGCCAGGATTCTGTCCACTTCTGCCATGCTGCTGCTCTCACTAACTTTCCACCACGCTTTGGTGACTCATCCCAGGCGGGGCCCCCTTATCAAAGCTCCTCCAGCCCCTCCCCCTCGGCTCTATACTCACCACCCATTAGAAAATTAGTTAAATCCCTGTTAACCCCGTCATGCCCGCCCTACGCTTATTCTCCTGCTGATATTGCTCCGGGCTTCCTATATATGGTAGAGATTAATTGGGGCTCATAGGGGCCTTTGGCACATAACATTTCAACGTCTGTTGGTTTGTCCAGGGAAAGGGTGGGGGATTTGGAGGCGAAGAAATGTCTGAATTGTAAGTAGGAATAGAAACATATTTTAGGAATCTGGTATTGTTTTCGTAGGTCAGTGAAGGATAATAGATGTCTCGTAGCTGGATTAACAAGATGCCTCAGCTGCAAGATCCCTCCCGGCCCCAGTCCAGTGTAGCATACGGTCATATGACCAACTATCCGGGATATCCAAGTTAAAGAGAAGGTTAATAAGAGGTGAGCGTGGAGAAGATAATGAATAACGTTCAGAACATCGTTTCCATATTGCTAAGGTAAACAGCATTGGAGCCAGGCATAAACCTCTCAGCTGGGGCATGTGTTTGTCACTAGATGGCCAAAGCAGGTAACATGGATGTACCGGTGAGGTAACGCTCATTTCGATCTCAGCCCATCTGTTTGGAGCTTTCCTATGAGTCCAGGAAGTAAGGTCTCTTAAATGTGAGGCGTAATAGTATTTAATAAAATCTGGAGCTCCTAAACCTCCCCTAATTTTCCGTGCCATGACCACTGATCCTGCCACCTGATGGGATGCGTTATTCCATATAAAACAGACTTCTCCTCTGAAGAGCTTTCAGTTGTGACATAGGAATTGCCACTGGGAGCGTTTCGAATAGATACAACAGTTTGGGAAGAATCGACTATTTGAGAATGTTTACACATCCCAAAAGGGAGATAGGGAGAGCGGTCCATTGTGTCAAAAGGCGATTGATTTCTTTGAATAGTGGAGGAAAATCAGCTTGATATAACGAAGAGTATGATGCCGTAAGCTGAACTCCTAAATATTTCAGCAAGGAGGAACACCAGTGGTAATTATAATTTTGTTGAAGTATAGTTAGTTGAGGGGGAGTGATATTGATGGGGAGGGCTTCCGTCTTTGTAGCATTTAATTTTATAATCTGAGATAGCACTAAAAGCCGATATTGTGGAGTGATGGCAGGGACGTGTGTGGATGTGTGAGCGTCAAGAGAACGTCCTCTGCGAAAAGGGATATTTTGTATTCTCTATGTCGCAAGTATACTCCAGTAACATTGGGACTATTGCGTATGGCAGCAGCCAGAGGTTCTAAACTGAGGATAAACAATAAGGGTGACAGGGGACACCCCTGCCTGGTACCGTTACTGAGAGAGAATGTAGGGGATATGTGAGAAGATAGTTGTACTTGGGAGTTGGGATGGGAATATAAAGATTGGAGGGCATATATAAAAGGTCCAGAGAAACCTATATTTCGCCAGAATTGCGAACATAAAGGGCCAACTAAGTCGATCGAATGCTTTCTGGGCATCTAGACTTAGAATCAGAGCAGGGGTTTTTGTTTTAGTTAATAGGTCGATAAGGTCTATTGTGCGCCTAGTGTTGTCCCCGGCATGTCTTTTGGGGACAAAACCCACCTGATCTTTATGTATTAGTGATGGTAATATTTTTGAGAGTCTATTGGCTAATATTTTTGTGAAGATTTTATAATCCAAATTTAATAGGGCGATAGTTATCAGAAAGAGATGGATCTTTGGCTGATTTGGGTATTACTGTGATATGTGCATGCAAAAACTGAGATTGGGGCAAAGTACCCTTGAGTAAGGACGAAAATGGATTCAACATGTGTGGGGCTAATATTGGGAGGAAGGTTTTATAGTATGAATAGGGGAGCCCATCCGGACCTGGGGCTTTGTGTGAGGGGAGTAGTCTAATCCCATCTGCCAATTCCTCAGCGGGAATTGGTGTATTAAGTGAGTATGGCTGCTCTGAGGAGATTAGCAGAAGTTGTAAGGAAGATACGAAGGCGTCTAACTTCTCTTGTGTAAACTGGGTCGATGGGTCTGAGCCTAAACAGTTGTTTGTTATAAAATTCTCCAAAGACCTTTGACATGTCCTGGGGGGAGTAAGTAGGGGTACCGTCAGGCTCTATTATATGGTCGGGAATAGATGGGGATGGGCGTGGTTTTAACTTCTGAACTAGCATCCTATGTGGCTTATCTGCAAACTCATAAATACGCTGTCTTGACCATAACATGGCCTTAGAGATTCTACCCATATCCAGAGCCTTAATTTGGTTTTGGATAGACACCACTGTACGTAGGAGGGTAATCGTGGGAAATTGAAGCAGATGCCTTTCTGCTGAGCACAGTCGGGTTAGAAGATCCGATTTTGGTTGATTAGATTCACGTTTTTTGCGTGAACCAGCAGAAATGCATTCGCTTCTAAAGAAGGCCTTATGGGCTTCCCAAAGGGTAGATAGGCTTGAAACAGAGCCCACGTTTTAGCTGAAAATATTCTGAGTTTCGATTGGAGTAGGTTATTAGTATCAATGTTCTGCAGAAGAAACTCGTTCAATCTGCAGTGGCATGTCTTAGTGCAGAGTGTATGGCTAAATCCAGTGTAATAGGGGCATGGTCAGACCATGTAATGGGGCCTATTTCGGAGGCAACCAGATAAGGTAATAGGGGTGCAGTGGTCAGGAAATGGTCTAAACGGGAATACAGTTTGTGTGGAGGGGAGTAGAAGGTATATTGCCTATGTGTGGGGTGTTTCACCCTCCATGCATCAAATAAGTTGTGTGAGCGCGTTCGTTTCCGAAATTAAGTGGATAGTTTGTGAGCTTGGAGCGGTGGGGTGTTTTGGAAGAGTGCGTGTCTGTCCTTGCTGGGAGACTTGCATAAATTAAAATTGCCTCCAACTATAGTAAAAGGTTGTGGAGAGGTGTGTAACCTCTCAAGGATCTTTGTGAGGAACCCGATCTGCCCCGAATTAGGGGTGTAGACATTGACTAGTGTGAGGGGTGTTTTGTGGTGGACACAGTTCAGGAGGACATACCGACCGTGGGGATCCAATGTTGAGGCAGTGATTTTTAATGGACAGGAGCTTTTGATCAAAATGGCTACACCTGCCCTTCCCGAAGGGTCAGAGGCCATAAAAGCAGTAGGAAACCTTTTGGACGCAAATTTGAAGGAACCCCCTGCATGGAAATGCGTTTCCTAAACCAAGACCACATCAGCCCCTGAGGCCTTGAATTCCTTCAGAGCCATCCAGCGCTTGTGAATGGAATTCAAGCCCTTTACATTACATGAGATGACGTCTAAGGCCATGTGGTAGTCTTAAATTGAGTAGCAAACATTCCCTTGACCTGGCATGAGAATGTAACCAACCATATTATAAATGATCTGCAAAGAAACATATGTGAACATTTTCTCATACAATGAAGACAGTGATTGGATATTCATTAACAAGGTAGTGGAACCATAGCAAACTCAAACGTAACGGCAGGTCAAAAAGAGACATGATAAAAGAAGAAGAAAAAAAAAAAAACATAAAAAATTGAAACAAGTGTTTTGAAATCCTGAAGGAGGAAGGTCCTTCAGGGGACCAAGGCGGGATACCTTGGGCATGTAGAGGAGCATGTTGGTCAGCTAGAACGGCGGGCTATGGCCCGCTCCTTTAAAAGATAATTGATTTCGGACATTTAACAAGAAGTAGCGTGCAAAATAGAGCACCATTTACTGGAACTACAATGAAGACTAATGCCTGGTACACACGGTCGGACATTGATCGGACATTCCGACAAAATCCATGGATTTTTTTTCCGACGGATGTTGGCTAAGCTTGTCTTGCATACACACAGTCACACAAAGTTGTCGGAATATCCAATCGTTCTGAACGCAGTGACGTAAAACTTGTATGTTGGGACTATAAACGGGGCAGTAGCCAATAGCTTTCGTCTCTTAATTTATTCTGAGCATGCGTGGCACTTTGTGCGTCCGATTTGTATACACACGATCGGAATTTCCGACAACAGATTTTGTTGTCGGAAAATTTTATAGTAAGATCACAAACTTTGTGTGTCGGAAATTCCGATGGAAAATGTGTGGAGCCCACACACGGTCGGAGTTTCCGACAACAAGGTCCTATCACACATTTTCCGTCGGAAAATCCGAACGTGTGTACAGGGCATAAGAGGGGAGCAAGAGTCTTCCAAAATGAAAAACCTTATGTATAAAAAAAAAATTTGAAATTAGAAACTGGGCTTACTGATCAGTCCAGAAGAGGAAAGGGGTTTAGGGGAGAACTCTCCCCGCAGATACCTGAGGAAATCAGCCGAGATCCTGGGCATCTGAGGACCAAAAACAAAGAGGTGCAAGTCCAGGAAATCCTTGGGGCCTCAGGTGGGGAGTCTGGGTGGATTGGAGCATTGCGGTGTGGAGAAAGCCTTCTGTTGTCTTCGACGCACTGGGGTCCAAATTGCTGCTGGGGCCTGAAGTGGCTTGGAGGTCAGTGGAGGTGGGGGAAGCTGGAGCTCCTCTTCTGGAACCAGTGGAATTCCCAAGTTTCGAGTGGAGGCCTCGCATTCATGAAGATCCCTGATGGAGTATTGTGTGCCATCTTTGGATGCTGAGAGTCGGAATGGGAAACCCCATCTGTAGGGGACTTGCTGTAGTTGAAGGTGTGCCGTGATTGGACGGAGATTGCATCTTTTAGCTAGGGTGATGGGGAAAAGGTCACTGAAGATTTTGAATTTTGGATCCTTTGAAGTCGATGCAGTTTTTGTTGCATGTGGCTGCTGTTAAAGCTTCCTTACTGTCATAATAGTGGAAATGAACTATTATGTCTCTCGGGTTGGAACCTGGAGGAGGTTTGGGAGCCAAGGATCTGTGGGCCCTATCTAGGCGCCAGTCAATATCGGGTATTTGTGGGGCTAACGTAACAAAAAGATTAAGTAGATATGTCCATAGCTCTTTATCAGTAACTGTTTCTGGGACTCCATGGATCTGCACATTCAAACGACGTTCTCTATTCTCCAAATCCTCTTGTTGAAGTTGAATTTGAGAAACAGTGTGTTTAAGAAATGCATTTTCTTCCTCAAGTGCATGCATATATTGTACAGTCTCATCAAATGTAGTTTCCAGAGTGGCAGTACGCTCTCCGAGCTGATCAATCTTCCCAATCTCTTTGGCTATATTGCGTGTCAAATCTTGTAGAAGTAATAGGTAAATAACAACAGTGCAGCGCTAAGAATATATACAAAAACAAAATGACAGATTGCTCATAGCATAAGATGTTAAAAAGTCCCCTTTGGTATAAAAGATGGATATAAAAGTTGACAGATAAGATCTCCTCAGCGGTGATAAGGGTGTTTATAGATATTCATGTGATATCTCCTAATCAGTGATTCCTCCACCAGCTAGCCAAACCGCTCACCTCAATCACTGGACCCCTAAGCTAACAGATGGGTCAAACAGGCGTTCGCCACTTGGTCACAGATGGAAGCTTGAATGTACAGATGAATAAGATACGATGTTCAACAACTTTTAACAACCGCACGTTGTCACTCTTAAATTCCAACCATAGTACCATGTAAAAACCAATGAAAACATAGTGCACACTGTGTGGCTAAAATCCTTTTTTTATTCATAAAAATCAGGTACTCACATAAAAAGAACTGTAACCCCAGTGCTAGGATGAATGGTATGTAATAATGTCGGTATACATAGGTTGATAAGGTGGCTGTAGTGACGTCCTAAAGTCCTCTCGCACGCGTATCATCCCTAAGCGGGACTTTCTCAGCGGTTACAGTGCTTTTTATGTGAGTACCTGATTTTTAGTCTGTAGGGTTCAAAATTGAGTTGACCCAGCCTTTGCAGCTATAACAGCTTCAACTCTTCTGGGAAGGCTGTCCACAAGGTTTAGGAGTGTGTCTGGGGGAATGTTTGATCATTCTTCCAGAAGCTCATTTGTGAGGTCAGGCACTGATGTTGGACGTGAAGGCCTGGCTCGCAGTCTCCACTCTAATTCATCCCAAAGGTGTTCTATTGGGTTGCGATCAGGACTCTGTACAGACCAGTCAAGTTCCTCCACTCCAAACTCACTCATCCACACTATATTGCAAAAGTTTTGGGCCACCCCTTAAAATCATTTTAGTGGAGGGGGATTATGGTGTGGTGTTTTTCAGGGGTTGGGTTTGACTACTTAGTTCCAGTGAAGGGAACACTTAAGGCGTCAGAATACCAGGACATTTTTGACAATTTCATACTCCCAGCTTTGTGGGAATAGATTGGGGATGACCCCTTCCTGTTCCAACATGACTGCGCACCAGTGCAGAAAGCAAGGTCCATAAAGGCATTGATAAGCGAGTTTGAGGTGGAGGAACTTGACAGGCCTTAACCCGATAGAACACCTTTGGGATGAATTAGAGCAGAGACTGCGAACCAGGCCTTCTCATTCAACATCAGTGCCTGACCTCACAAAACCTCAAACTTTCCCATAGACACACTCCGAAAGTACAATAGGGATGAGCTTTGTGTTCGAGTTGAACTCTTGTTCGACTCGTACATTGGCCATTCGCTGACTTTCGAACATTATGGGCCATTCGCGCCAGATTCGAGTGGCGTGTCACGACCCATAATTCACTGCGGCATCGCAGGGCATTGCTGGCTGATGATTGGCCAAGCATGCACTATGACCCGCATGCTTTGGCCAATCATAGCGCCGTAAGCACAGAGAGCCATGATTTGCCAAAGGAAGGGTGCCTTTGGCCAATCATGGCTCAGGGGAGTATGTATAAGGCCGCCTGCATGTCGGCCTTGTGTAGTTTTTTGCGGCGTTAGAGAGAGTCAGTGTCCATTTCATTTAGGTAGAGCAGGCAGGCGATTCAGGTAGCTGCAGTCAGTATGTGTGTGTGTGTGTGTATGTGTGTGTGTGTGTGTATGTATATATGTATATATGTATATATATATATATATATATATATATATATATATATATATATATATATATATATATATATATATATATATATATATATATATATATATATATATATATATATATTATTTAATTTCACTGCATTCAGTTTAGCTAGATCTCACTTCAGAGTGTTCCTGTTGTTCTCGCTGCAGTTTATTAAGTCAGTGTACTGTATACTGGGCACAGTGTACATCTAAACTGACTGCAGACTATTCCTTGTATACCTATTCCAATACATCAAAGACCGTATATCTGGAAGGTCAACAAGGAGAGGCAGACACACACAGGCCAATAAAAGAGGGCAAGCAGGCTCTGTGTCTAGAGGCAACAGTGCTGGCCGTGGACACGGTGCATCCTCTTCAGCATGTGGCCATGGGGCACGCTTGTCCTTTTTTTTTTCGGCAGCTGGCCGTGTTGAGCCGCAACATGCAGAAGGGTTTGTAGAGTGGATGACCAAGCCGTCCTCATCCTCCTCGTCCTCGTCATCCTCTCTCACCCAGGCTCAGGGTACTTTGTCTGCCAAAGTGGCCTCTTCCCTCGGCTCAATGGCATCAGTCACTCCTTCCCTAGCCCCACCATGTCCTGAGGAGTCCCCCAAACTGTTTTGACCACAGTGTTTGGTACATGCTGCAGGAGGATATGCAGCGTTTTGAGGGCTCCGATGATGGTATTCAGCTTGAGGAAGGCAGTTACGTGAGCCCAGAGAGAGGGGGTGCCCAAGGACAGCAAACTGGCAGTCATGTTCCCCCAGCTGCAGCATACTGCCAGGTTTGCTCCAGTGACGAGGGAGGGGAGGATGAGGTCACTGACTCTACATGGGTGCCTGAAAGGAGGAGGAGGCACATCTCCAACGAGGCAGGATGCCCTCCAGGGGCCAGCTGAAGGGCAGCCAGCCAACTACCATCTCCTCCCATGCCCCTGAAGAAGGGATTTACCCTGAATTTCCCAAAATGCGTTTCACTATAGGAGAAGTGCTTTGTTCTCATTATATTATGGATATTATGTACTACTTTTGTGTATGGTGTTGTCTCAGACCATCATACTGTTTTATGAAATTCAAAGAAATTAGACTTTTTTTTTTTTTTTTTTTTTTTCGATTTATGCATTATTAAAATTGCTGCTCCCACCAATTAGATTTTTTGTTTTTCATTTCTCCCCTGGGGCAGTGCCCAGCTCCTATGCCATTTTGTTGACAATCCCAATGTCTATTGTTTGATTAATATCCCTCTGTTCCATTTGTTTGATTAGCCTTGCAAATGTAAAATAGACAGTATTCAGCACAGATAAATATAACACAAACACAAGCGCCTAAATTGCAAGCTGACACTTAAGGTAAATTCAAAATAATCCCTCACGTAAACAGAAAAAATAAAATAGTGCAGAGCAAAAATAAAACTAATAGCCCATGATAGCAATAATAGTACTGATAAACAATAAAATCAGCCGAAAATCTCAATTAATATTTTACTTGGCAAATAAATTACAGAGAGCACTATATTGTCCTCTTCTTCCTCTTTTTTTTATGATTGCCTACTGTGAGAGACCAACAGCTTTATCGATTTACTATGATCACCCCAGGAGTGGGTATAAGGCTCTGTGACCTGTCTCAGGTGGAATGTATGAGGAGAGAGGCTTGAATACCTGTGGTGGAGGGACCTCACAGCTATTTTGTTCTGTCTGCCAGATACACTTGGGGAAGCTGTCTTTTGATCTACTCACGTGCTTAAATTGAGATTTTCGGCTGATCTTATTGTTTATCAGTACTATTATTGCTATCATGGACTATTAGTTTTATTTTTGCGCTGCACTATTTTTTTTTTTTCTAGCCTTGCAAATGGCCAGAACTGATTTTAAATATTTGGACTCTTTTTTTACTTCAGTGGGGTGCAGATTAATTTTCAAAACTTCAATACAGTTCTGCAAACCAAACCCAGGTATGTTTTGGCTTATCCCTAATGATGAGGTACACAATATAAAAAAAATTAACCAAAATACATCCATGTATAACATTATACTTATAAATGTTATTTCTGCTTATGTCATTCTCAGGGAGCAGACCCATGATATCATTGTGGCACCTTCCAACTCACCATTAAGGTATCCCATTCATGGTGTCCAAGTCATACCACTTAACACAATCCAATTACCAGGTAAGGCCAACATCTCCCGGGACTAAATGACAGCCAGTGACTAAATGTCTTTCTTATGACATCAGGCAATACATCTCTTATGCATACGTTTATTTAGATTAACCAAAGCTACACCTATGTAGCGCACTACCCCCGAAGGAGCGTCTGTTTGTTTATTTTATCCGTAAATCACATTCACCACCAAGCACATTGCAGCCCATAAAAATAGAAACAGTCTCCATATTGTACTTTTTCTCTTGCTTTTATTTGCATAACTTGAACTGGGACAGGGAAAGGGTTTTCTGAGATGCTCTTCCACTGCTTCATAATCTTTCCTTTGATTTCTTATACAAATACTTAGATCAATGCGGATAAAGAGTCACTCTGAATAACTTTTCATGGGAAAACTGGAGTATCATGGTCTTTGAGAATACATAGGTTGGATAGCAAAGAGTCACTCTGAATAACTCTTCACCCGCAGGCCTTTTTAGAACAGTCTGTATCTCCATTTATGCTCAGAGCTCTACCTCCGCCTTTTGACCACTACTTCCCGTTTGTACAGTACTTCCAAGCTGGGCAAAAGAAGACATTACTCTGAATAATTCCTCCCGCCTGACTGATTGGATTCCCGGGGCTATATTGAACCAAAAGTCAGACTATCGGTGCCTGCATCACTGATTTGCGTACCAACATCCCTCAGCCTCTGGTAGTACTGCTCCCCTGGGCTTTCACTCACTTGATCAACAATCCATGTGCCACTCGCAAACAGTCGATCACCCAGTCTTCTTCTTCCGCTTAGCTCCTACTTCCTCCTGATGGCTCCTACATCCCTCCTCTCCGGTCTGGTCCACTCCCCCTCCCCGAGGGGGGCATCCAGCTACACCAGCGACTACATGCTGCATGGTGTCTCCAACTCCTCTGCTCCCCGTGGCCTGGTCCCCCCCCCCCCCCCGCAGAGGGGGTGCTCACCTTCTGTCTCCCTCCCCGCAGAGGGGGCGCTCACCTTCTCTCTCTAGCGTGGCCTGTGACCCCCAGCTTATATGGGAGTCCCACCTCCTGCCAAACTAATGATTGGCCAGAACTCCACACATGAGCTGCCTGCCACTCAGATCCCAAGTTCAACCTCTCTTCCAGAACCATATCCACTGAAAGCCTGAGGAGGCATCTCTGGGCCAGAGCACAGGTGGCCACACCTTCCACTACCCTGACACTTCCAGTCCCCAGAATAAACAACCAGGCCTGAAATAGTAATACAAGCCTGACTAAATTTACCTGAAACTGAATCCTGTCATTAAACACAGAAAAATCACCTACCTTCAGGTAGCGACTGCTACATACACCCCCCACTTAAATCACAACTGTCCCCAGTTGTGGGGAATAAATTTGGACTACCTCCTTAAGTTTAAGGAGGAAAGAGCATCTCATTACATCAAGTTGGAATGGGGAAAAAGGAAATAAACTTGAAAAGGGATAACATCAATAGTCAATGCACAAAATGACACATAACACATTTTCTGTACAATTCACATTACCTAACTGTAGGTCCCTACAGCTAACATTCCATACAAGCAGAACCAGAGCATTGCTCCCGCAAGAGGAATGCTCTGCTTACCGCAGGCCTTAATCTGTAAGATAGAAAGCCGCCGCATCTCCAATTCTCCTAAGAGAAGACACAAAAATATCTCTAACTACATATTACCAAACAAAGGGCGTTATCATCCTCTGTCGGTTAATCAAACATGCATTTTCCCCATTCATCTTTCAGGACAGCACCATAGAGAGACACCGGCTCCTCCCCTCTTAGGAAACACCGCCTTCCAATTCAATATTTAAAACTCATCCTCCCTCCCTTACCTAAATCCCGATAGCTTCACGGGTGTTCTCCCCTCACTGGTGGTCGGGGGGAAGGGGAGTGTATCTGGGACCCTGGTGGTGGTTGGTCCTGGGGGGGGCACTCCTGGTGGTCCTCTGTAAAAGCACTGGTGGGATTGGGCATTTATGGCGACTCTCTCTCTCTCTCTCTTTCTTTTTCAGAAAGCCACAGAGAAAAGCAAGTCGCCTCATGGTTCAAAGAAAAAATGCCCCTCTTGTAGAGTTAGTATGGGGGAGTCCTGGACCAAGGCACTTTGCAAGGAGTGCATTGATGGATTAGTCAGGGAACAGGCAGCAGAACAGGGTACAGATCTTGCTGCATCCGTCAAGGAGCTTTCTAGCACCTTTCAGTCCTTTAAAGCACTCTTTTCTAGCTTCCAGTTGCCGCAAGCCCAAAGCAGTCCTTTACCAGTGCAGCAGAGTGTTACACCTAGCCCAGTGGATACTCCCTCTGTTAGTGGAGAGAGACCAGGGGGCTCCAGAGTGGAAATTGAGGAGGAGCCAGATAGCACCGCTTCAGATTCTCAAAGGGAATCGGATGTGGAGGAGGTGGATGGGGAATCCACAAAAACTTCTCGCTATAAGCTTTCCCTGGACGAGGTGGAGGAGCTCTTGGGAGCTATTCACACCACTTTGGGAATTCAGGAAGAAAAGAAGGTGTTATCGCTCCATGACCAAATGTACAAAGGTCTTGGGGAACAAAAAAGGAAGGATTTCCCAGTCCATGATGTATTGGTTGAGGCCATAAAGAATGAATGGAAAGATCCTGAGAGAAAACCTTTCTTTTCAAGGGCTTTGAAGCGAAGGTTTCCTTTTTCAGAAGGGGAGTCTCTAGTCTGGAATAAGACCCCTAGGCTGGATGCTGCTTTTTCTCAGGTTTCCAGGCAAACAGATCTGGCCTTCGAGGACATGGGGGTTCTTGCAGACCCCATGGACAGAAGGATGGACTCTCTCTTAAAGAAGTCCTGGGATTCATCACAGGGAAACCTTAAGCCTGCCATGGCGGTCACAGTAGTGGCCCGTAATATGGAATATTGGCTTACGCAGATAAAGGCGCATATTGAGGCAGGAACGCCAAAAGAGACTATTTTGGCTTCCTTCCCCATGCTACTTAAGGGTGTAGCGTATATTGCGGACGCCTCCGCCGAATCAGTGCGCATGTCCGCAAGGTCTTCAGCCCTCACTAATTCGGCTCGAAGGGCCCTATGGCTTAAGACGTGGCAAGGAAGTGCGCAGGCGCGGGACTCCCAAGATGGCCGCGAAAGCCGGGAGCTCCGCTCTACCCAGCCCAGCAAGCCACCCTGGAGCTGGATTAAGGCCCACCACTAGCGCAATCGGACCCGGGAACACCCGCTGCATCGACCCATGCCAAACAGCACGGTCCGTAGGGACCTGGGACCGCGGTTCTCAGCAGAGGATTCCCGGGCCTCATCCAAGATGGCGGCCGCAGCACAGCACAAGGAGCAGCATGCAGGGGGACACGTGGAAACCAGGCAAGTGATCGCTCCTGCCACTCTGGCCTACACACCCTCACCTGCTTTGCAAAACAAGCCTATGGGGACCCCATCCCCAGCCTCCACAGTATCCCTCCTAGAGCACACCTTTGAGAACTACTCCCTGTCCCCACTGAACGCTACACCACCACATCAGGGAGCTGGAACTTCCATAGGAGATCCGGAGGCTGCCATACCCCTTAACACAGGAGATTTATTCCTCAAACTGTCAGATCTACTAGACAGAGGCTTAGCAAACACAGCCACAAGAATCACAAACGAGATAAGAGCAGACTTTCAAAACTTGGGAGCAAGGATGGAAGCCATAGAACACAAATTAGACATTACAGTGTCCAGAGCTAACCAGAACACTGAGCACATTCATACTGTTCAAGAGCAACTAGAGGTGGCACTGAACAGAATCGATGACCTGGAGAACAGGTCGAGAAGGGACAATTTCAGAGTAAGAGGTATCCCCGAATCAATCACAGACGTCCCCAAAGCTATCCAGGATTTAATCAATTCCCTCATCCCTGAGCTGCCCCCCATCAAGTTGGAGCTGGACAGGGCACACAGATCCCTGGGCCCACCCAGAAAAGACGGATCCCCCAGAGATGTGGTCGTGAAACCACACTTCTATAGTGTAAAGGAAGAAATAATGAAAATTTCACGCCAGCAATCCCGCATCCTTTTTCAAGGACAGGAAGTGCAAATTTTCGCGGACATTTCCCCCACGACCATCCAGAAACGCAGAGCCCTCAAGCCCCTTCTGCTCGTCCTCTCCCAGAAGGAGATTAAATATTGGTGGGCATTCCCTTTCGCCCTAAAATTTTCCCTTAAAGGCAGAACCCACTCATTCACCACGTTCACTGAAGGCGAACGAATCCTCCTCTCACTCAAGCTCATATCTCTAGACTCGGAAATGGACATAACCAACACTCAGACGGGTCCATCTAAACGCCAAACTCCCAACAGCCCCATCTCTCCAGCCTGGAAAGCTAATAAAAGCAGGCGACTGAAAGAACAATTACCAACCTGAGGAGGTCCTATACAAGACCCCGGCGACACCCTTCTTCCTCTTTGTGATCCACTGTCTCCAATCCATCTCATACCAGATGTTCTCCACCTTTCTCGGATCCATCACAAAGAGGCACTGTCCCCGCGAGGGGAAATTTTTCCATCCGCCCCTAACTCTCAAGCTCGCATCCCAACACCCCAGCGGGGCTACGCATTCAGATCCCCAAGATCTACTATTGCCCCTATCCCTCACCTACGCCTCAAGGAGGTTCAAAGATTTAGCCCATTGATCTCCACAAGAATGGCCTTATCGGTTCTTGAACGTCACTCCCTCATCGTCCCTCTTGGCTCCCCCAGCGCCAGCAGGATGTTCTGGCCCATCTCCACAACCTCATTCCCTCACAACGGACTGGCTAAGCCCACAGTGGGACTTGGATTTCCCACACCACCTTCCTTCCCCATCCCCAAAGAGGATCCCATTATGTCTACCAGGAAGACTCTATCTGTACTTCAGACCAGAGCGGCCCCAAGTTAAAAACACCTCAGTTTTTTTTCAGATTTTGATACTCCTTATTGTTCTCCGTATGCCTCTTTTTATCTATGTTGTTACAAAGCTTATTACTCTATGCAAGGTTTCAAGGGTGGCTTGGGCTGCGGTAGCTGCCCTGCGACTTCTTCCATCCTACGAAAATGGAATTCCCATTCTCGTTTGATGGACTGGTGGTTCGATCCCAGGACCACCTTCTCCAGTTATTGGAGTTCGGAAAGGGGAATACCTTCCCCCCTCTCCGCCTCCGGCCTATTTCAGGTCATTTTGTACATATTCTCTTTCTCCTTCTGTCTCTATGTTTTAACCCATCTGTGCTTTTTTCTCCCTTACCCCCTCCTGCCAGGGTTGACGGATTGTCTGCAGCTCCTTCTCGTCCAGCATCTCCGGGTCCCGGACCTCGCTCCTCACTCGCCTCCTGCCCACCCCCCTTCAACTGGGTCAGGGTAAGTGTTCCTATTTCATTAGCACACACATCACTCAAAAAACATGCCTAACACCACTCCATCTCGCCCCCAGATAAAAATTATTTCCCACAACGTCCAAGGCTTCAATTCCCCAATTAAAAGAAGGAAAACCTTCCAATCATATCATAAACAAAGGGCTTCGATAGTAATGCTCCAGGAAACGCATTTCCCTTCTCGATTCTCCCCCTCATTCCTACATGCGCGCTTCCCCTCATTTTATTTGGCAAACGCTGAGGATAAAACCAGGGGAGTCGCGATCCTATTTGCTAAGGATTGCCAATTCAAAGTAAGCCAGACTCTTTGTGACCCCGAAGGCAGGTACATACTAGTAAAAGGTCAGATCGCAGACCAAACTTTCTCTCTGATCTCCTATTATGCCCCAAACAAGGGACAGTCTGTATTCTTCACATCGCTTTTCCAAACACTAGGTCCCCTTCTGGAAGGAACAGTAATCTTTGGAGGAGACTCGAATGTCGCCTTTGATCAGAGCCTCGATAAATCTAAACCCCCGGCTAAACAGCTCTCTAGGCCAACAAAAACCAGCTCCAAAATTGCTAAACTGATTCACCAACAGGGCCTCACAGACATCTGGAGAGAACTCAACCCCTCTGCTAGGGACTACACCCACTTTTCAATACCCCACCAAGTATACTCCAGAATTGACCATATCCTGATCTCCTCCATGCATATTCCCGCCGCTATCTCAGCTAAAATTAAGGATACTCCCCTTTCCGACCACTCTATGATCTCCCTATCTATCCAAGGCTCGCTTCTCAGACCCTCTTCCCCCATCTGGCGTATTAAAGAACACATCATTAAAGACCCCATTCAGATTTCGGAACTCACCAAGACACTAAAAGAATATTTTCTCCTGAACAACGTAGACGACATCTCAGCCGAGACCCTCTGGGCAGCCCACAAAGCCGTGATACGAGGCAAACTGATCCAAATATCCTCCAAACTCAAAAAGGAGAGAACCATGGACATTGCAAAATTGGAGAGAGATTTCCTCCTCTTACGTAAAAACCATAAAGCTAACCCATCCCTGGTTCAATCCGACCAGCTTGACGCTGCTCGGGTTAAACTAAACCTGGCGCTCACGGTTAAAGCTGAGGATTCTCTGCGTTGGAATGGGGTGAAATTCTACCTGAATCAGGACAAAATGAGCACGATGCTGGCCTCCAAGTTATCCCCTAGGACCCGTCTCTTCGCCCTCCCCAAAATAAAACTACAGGACGGGACGTCCTCCCAAAATCCACATAGAATCCTGGATTCTTTCCAAGCATTCTACTCACAACTATACAGAGCAAATGAATCCAACGATCCACGAGCTATAGAAGCATTTTTAGAGCACCTCCCTATCCCCACTATACAAAAATCCCACAAAGACTTTATGGAGGCTCAGATCTCAGTGGAGGAAACCTTGGAGGTCATAAAAAATCTGAAAGGGGGCTCGGCTCCAGGTCCAGATGGTCTATCCAATCTTTACTACAAGACTTTTGCCGTGACTCTAGCGCCACATTTAACTAAAATGTTCAATTCCAAACGAAAGGGAGACCCCATAGACCCCCAGATGAATGCTGCCTTCATTACAGTCATCCCTAAACCTGACAAAAATCCGGATCAGGTAGAAAATTACAGACCAATATCACTAATAAATAACGATCTAAAAATCCTAACGAAAATCTACGCCAATAGATTAAATACATTCATCAACACTTATATCCACAAGGATCAGGTGGGCTTTATCCCCGGCAGACAGGGTCCGGACCAGGTCAGAAGGGCCATAGACATAGCCTCAATTTTGCACTCGGGATGGGATGGAGGCCCAAAGCAGGAGGGTCTCTTCCTCTCCCTAGATCTTCAAAAGGCCTTCGACTCTGTGTCCTGGCCCTTCATATTCGCTTCCCTTAAATTCTGGGGATTCGGAGAACATTTCATCGGAATCCTCAAATCTCTTTATTCAGAACCGGAAGCGAAAGTCAAACTACAGGGCTTCCTCTCATCCCCAATCAAAATTGCCAGGGGCACAAGACAGGGCTGTCCCCTTTCCCCACTCGTTTTCGCTCTAATAATAGAAACACTAGCCATTGCGATCAGGTCAGACCCAAACATCAAAGGTGTCAACTGCGGCTTGAACACCCATAAATGCGCCCTCTTCGCAGACGACCTTCTTCTATTCGTCACATCCCCAATTACCACCCTCCCTAACATTAACAGACTACTCCAGACATTTGGCAAAGTCTCAGGCCTGCGGGTCAACATGACCAAATCACAAGCCTTAAACATCTCCCTTAATCCAGCCCTAGTTGAGAGGTTAAAACTGTCCTTTAATTTTAACTGGAGTGACTCTTCAATCCGATACCTAGGTATAAACCTCACACCCAGCATAGACTCCCTCTACCAAGCTAACTTCCCTCCTATGTTTCGTAGATTGGAGGAAGACATACGAGCTTGGTCTTTCCACAAATTATCATGGCTGGGGAGAATCCATGCCATCAAAATGACCCTGTTCCCCAAAATTTTATACTTATTTAGAGCTCTCCCAATCGCGATTAACAGAAATCACCTCAAACACTTCCAGGGGAAGATCATAAAATTTATCTGGGGGGGGAAAGGTTATAGATTCTCGAGGAACACCCTCTATGCCCCAAAGTCTAAGGGAGGACTGGGTCTCCCCGAACTATTCAAATACTACCAAGCAGCCAGACTGGCCCAACTCTCCACCTTATATTTCAGAGGAGAAAAACCTGACTGGATACAAATAGAACGCCAAGCGGTTCCTTCCCACACACTAGACTATCTACTCTGGACCCCCAGCAAATCTAGACCGCCCATCATGGCACCCACACTCTCACACTCCTTCAAACTTTGGGACACCCTGATTCAAAACCCAGCTCTGACCTCACAGCTCCGCCCTCTCTCACACATTTTCCGCAACCCCCTCTTCAAGCCAGGATTAGACATCAAATCCTTTCAATGGTGGCTTGACAAGGGAATGTACCGTATCGGACATTACCTCGTCGCCTCCGGCCCAATCTCCATGAAATATTGCATTGATAAACTAGAACTCCCAGATTCTGAGAAATTTAGATTTCTTCAAATCTCCCATTTCCTTCACACCATTTGGAAAGTCAAATCAATCCCACCAGGGTGCACACCTTACGAACAATGGTGTGGACAAGCAACAGAGCAAAAAGGAGGCATATCCCTGATTTATGAAGCCCTGTCAACTCCCACATCCAAACTCACATACATGACAGACTGGGAGAGGGACTTGGGCGAGTCTTGGGACCTGGAGAGCTGGAACAGAATGAGCACAAGAGCCTACAAAGGTATAGTTAATATTGCATTAATAGAAGCTAACATGAAAGTCCTTACGAGATGGTATCTGGTTCCTTCCAAACTTGCACTGATGTTCCCCTCCTCGTCTCCTTTATGTTTTAGAAACTGCCAAGCCCAGGGTTCCATGTCACACATTTGGTGGGAATGTCCGAAAATCAGGGGGTTCTGGAACGGGATCTTTCACCTGATCAGGAAAATTACGGACACTCCCATTCCAAAATCCCCCCAAATAGCTCTCTTAAATGGTAATATTCCCAAAACTTCCAAAACAACTGCTAAACTTATCGCCTTTATTCTGACAGGCGCCAAGATTTCCATAGCAAAGGCTTGGAAACAACCAGGGGTTTCCCTAGCATCAGCCAAGAGAAAGATCTCATGGATCATGTCTCAGGAAAAATTAGTTAGTACCATAGCGGACTCAAATAAAGCATTTTTGGCGGTTTGGGAACCCTGGGCGCGTCATGTAGGCATCTCTCTTATACCGGGAGTTGAAGCTTGACCTGGTGGTACTGTGATTCTGTAGTCTGTCAACACACCCCATCCCCCTCCTCTCTTCTCCTCTGTCTTCCTTCCCACTTTTCCTCTCTCTCTCTCTTCTTAAATCTCAGGAAGTTGTTATTATATATTTACTGTAAGTATACGGTTTCACACGGTTCCTTCCAGTTTTATATGCACTAGTGTGTACTCAGACGGCACCTCGACCCATTCCACATGGGTAGATCTTCTAAGCTGGAACCCTCAGGATCTCTTTACGGCTCCCCTAGCCCCTATGGCCTTCTGGCCAGAGAGAGCCTGGGAGGGTTCCCTCACGCAGTCTGGGACAATTAATCTCCCGGAAGGTGTGATGGGCCCCAACAGAATAGCCTCTCACTTTATGGTTATCGAAGGCCACTCTTCGGTGCTCGACACAGTATGTTCCCGTTAGGGGTGTCGAGCCCACATGCAGCACTAGGTCTTACCTTGTCATTCCTGAGGGTTCTTGTCTCCCTATCCTTACGTATAACCCTACGTTTTTGATCAACTTCTCTGTTATTGTTCATTAATTGAGCTTGTTCACAGAAGTGGGCTGCGTCCCACAGCATTGCCAGTCTATGAAGTGTATTGTACTGCTCTTCAATAAAACTTCTTTGAAAAAAAAAAAAAAAAAAAAAAAAAAGACGTGGCAAGGAGACAGCGCGTCTAAAGTTAAACTCTGTGGAATTCCCCTCACAGGAGATCTCTTGTTTGGTCCAGGTTTAGAGACCGTTTTAGACCGGACGGCCGATAAGAAAAAGGCCTTTCCCATTAAAAGGAAATTTGGGGAGCAGGCTAAAAGAAAGTTCCGCCCTCAGAGAAAGTTTGAAGCCCCAAAAGGAGAGCGGCAGAAAAAAGCTTGGGGGCAGAAGGGCAAGGGGCGGGGAGGGGCGATTTTTCGCCCTCCTGAACAGCCCAAGAAGACCCAATGACAGGGTAACTACGGTGGGAGGAAGATTGGGGGCCTTCCTCCCACAATGGGAGATGATCACCTCCAACCAGTTTGTGTTAGGGATCATAAGAAGAGGTTACCAGCTAGAGTTCTCAGAACCTCCTCAGCACAGACTTCTGGTCACCGAGCTGCCAAAGTGTGCAGAGAAAGCGTCAGCTCTTCTATCCTCCCTACAGGAGTTAGAGGAACAAGAGGTGATAGTGAGGGTCCCTGTAGAGGAGACAGGCAGAGGCTTTTACTCCCACATTTTTGTGGTCCGCAAGCCTTCGGGAAAATTCAGGCTTATCATGAATCTGAAGCCTCTGAATGTCTCAATTGCCTACAGAAAATTCCGGATGGATTCTATCTATTCGGTGAAAGCGCTTCTTCCCCCAAATTGCTTCATGGCGTCAATAGACTTAAAGGACGCTTATCTGCACATTCCAGTCGCAGAAAGTTACCAGAGGTTTCTCAGACTGGCGGTGAAAACTGGGGAAGGAACGTTTCATCTACAGTTCAAAGCACTCCCCTTTGGACTATCCTCTTCCCCCCGCATCTTCACCAAAGTGATGGTGGAGGTCCTGGCTTTCTTGCGGCTCAGAGGCATCTCTGTAGTCGCGTACCTGGACGACCTACTCCTGTTTGCTCCTTCCCCGGAGCAGTTGTACAAGGATCTTCAGGTAGCAAGAGACAGCTTAGAAAACCTGGGATGGCTCTTGAACCTGGAAAAATCCAGTTTGGTTCCGGCCCAAAAGGTCACCTTCCTGGGCTATGTACTGGATTCGACAAAACAAAGAGTGTTCCTTCCAGCAGAAAAGATCCAGAAGGTGGACAGAGCAATAGTACTGCTCCAGGGCAGCAGTCAGATCTCAGTAAGGAAAGCAATGTCAGTACTGGGCTTACTGACTTCCACGCTTCCGGCAGTTCAGTGGGCAGGGCTGCACTTTCGCCCCCTACAGCTGTTTATTCTGAGTGTCTGGGACCACAGTCCGGCATCTCTGGACTCCCTTATATCTGTGCCAAGTCAGGTCAAAAGGTCCCTCTGGTGGTGGAGGAAAGAGTCCAATCTCTCACAGGGCCTGGAGTGGGTTCTTCCAGTGTCCAGAACGGTTACGACCGATGCGAGCGGCACAGGGTGGGGAGCACACCTAGATTCCAAGATGATGCAAGGCACCTGGGAAAAAGAAGACGCAAAGAAGTCCTCGAACTGGAGGGAACTGAGAGCAATAGAGTTGGCTCTCAGAGCTTTTCAGAAAGAACTCCTGGGGCAGCATGTGAGGGTCCGTTCGGACAACTCATCAGCAGTGGCCTACATCAACAGGCAAGGGGGAACCAGGAGCAAATCCTTGTGGGGTCTGGCAGAATCCATCCTCAAGTGGGCCGAAGGGAGCATTCTCTCTCTTTCTGCAATACATCTGAAGGGGGAGCAGAACCAAGTGGCAGATTTTCTGAGCAGAAAAATGCTGAAGGAAGGCGACTGGGTCTTGAACCAGGACATCTTCGAGATGATTACTCGGAAGTGGGGGGTTCCCTCTGTGGATCTCTTCGCCTCAAAGGCAAATACAAAAACTCGTCTGTTCTTTTCCCTAAGCAGATGGGACGGAGCAGCCGGGGTGGATGCACTAGCTCAGAGCTGGCGTTTCTCAAGGTGTTATGCCTTCCCCCCCTCCCGTAATGATTCCAGCAGTTCTAAGGAAATTTCGGTCAGAAGACACAACCCTCATTCTGATAGCACCACACTGGCCAAGGAGGCCGTGGTTCTCTCTCTTGAAGAGTCTGACAGTGGAACCTCCCTGGATTCTGCCTATCCAGGAGGATCTTCTCTCTCAAGGCCCAATCTGTTGCCCTCAGGTGGAGCGATGGAACCTCGCAGTGTGGCTACTGAGGAAGAATTGCTGAAGGGCAAAGGTTTCTCGGATCGGCTAGTAACAACTCTCCTAAATTGCAGGAAAAGAGAGACGCAAGCCATTTACCTAAAGGTGTGGAAACGCTTTAACAGTTGGTGCACAGAAAGCTCCTTCGATGTACGAAGTTCTGTAGCAGTATTAGAGTTTCTGCAGGCAGGAGCGGACAAAGGATTAGCCCTTAGCACCTTGAAAGGACAGGTATCGGCACTAAGCGTTTTCCTGGAAAAGCCGCTAGCTATAGATCCTTGGGTTGCTAGGTTTTTTAGAGCTTTAGGCAGACAGAGGCCTGTTTAAAAGTTCCCCATTCCCAGTGTGGGATCTTTCCTTAGTTTTACAGTCTCTTACAGGGGATCCTTTTGAGCCATTGGAATCCTGTACCTTGAAGTTGATCACCCTCAAAACGGTGTTTTTGGTGGCGATCACCACAGCAAGGAGAGTAAGTGAACTCGAAGCCCTTTCTATTAGGGCGCCTTTTTTTTCAAGTTTTTTCGGACCGTTTGGTTTTTAAAACGGATCCGGCCTTTTTGCCAAAAGTGGCCTCTAGTTTTCATAGGGGCCAAGAAATTATTTTACCTACCTTCTGTTCGAATCCTGTGAGGGAACAGGAGCATATTTTTCACAAACTGGACGTTAGAAGGTGCGTCCTTCAGTACTTAGTACGAAACAGTTTAGGAAATCCGATTCTTTTTTTGTATTATTTTCAGGGGCTAGGAAAGGGTTCAAAGCCTCTAAACGATCAATAGCCAGATGGTTAAGGTTGGTCATTAGCCAGGCCTATGTAGTCGGGGGTTTGGAGCCCCCGGAGGGTATTAAAGCACATTCCACCAGGGCAGTGGCAACTTCTCAAGCAGAGTGGGCTGGTGCTTCTCCGGAGCAGATCTGTAGAGCAGCAACGTGGTCCAGTTTTTCCACGTTTGTGAAGCATTACAGACTGGACCTGCTGTCAGCCAAAGACCAAGCCTTTGGGCGTAAGGTGCTGCAGGCAGTAGTCCCTCCCTAAGTTAAGGTGCTCGCTTATCCTCTCTATGGTGCTGTCCTGAAAGATGAATGGGGAAAAACGGAGTTACTTACCGGTAACATCCTTTTCCAGGAATCTTTCAGGACAGCACTAGTACCCACCCAGGTTATTGATTATCTATGAGAACTCATCGCATGAGAACGTCAGGTAAGATAAAGATTTGTATGACGTATTCTTGTGTCTCCCCAGCTGGCCGGAGGAACTCGTGAAGAACTGAGGGGCCGTTGGGAGGATGAGTTTTAAATATTAAATTGGAAGGCGGTGTTTCCTAAGAGGGGAGGAGCCGGTGTCTCTCTATGGTGCTGTCCTGAAAGATTCCTGGAAAAGGATGTTACCGGTAAGTAACTCTGTTTTTTTTTTTTTTTTTTTTTTTTTTTTTTTTAATGGCATGCATGTCCCTGCCAGGATTGTCACTCCCTAAAAAGGAGTCTAACAAACCACCTGCAGAGCGCAACCTGAACAAACATGCCAGGCAATGAACACATCTTCCCGTTGGCAAATAAACTTTGTTTGGCTCCTAAACAGGAGTCCTTTTAAAAGTACTTGTGGCAAAGGGATTTAGCAGAGACAGCACATTCTAGTGTCCATAACTTTGTCCATGTTAGGCACCCTGAATGAGAGTCTCCTGCTGAACAGTCAATTTTGGAAAAACCCACCCTAGCCCATCTGCCCTCTCGCAGTCAATATGGGTACTTGAGCACACCTGTGGCTACCTCACCAGTAGTCCTGCTTACAAGTAGTGCCTCGGGTCAGGTAACCTTTTGCGACTGCCCCCTTGTCCTTTCACTGAGATAGAATAACTGCAGGTATTTTGTCCTGCTTTCACTACCAACACTTTTTCTTTATAAATTACCCTCCCAAGTTTCCATTCACGGTGAATATCTTTGAATCAGACCCAGACCTCACTATCAGGTGTCCGCTTGGGTTATTTTATCCGTAAATCACATTCACCACCAAGCACATCGCAGCCCATAAGAATAGAAAGTCTCCATATTGTACTTTTTTTCTCGATTTTATTTGCATAACTTGAACTGGGACAGGGAAAGTGTTTTCTGAAATGCTCTTTCACTGCTTCATAATCTTTCCTTTGATTTCTTATACAAATACTTCGATCAATGCGGATAAAGAAAAGTCACTCTGAATAACTTTTCATGGGAAAACCTGGAGTAGTATGGTTGAGGTTTGAGAAATACATAGGTTGAATAGCAAAGAGTCACTCTGAATAGCTCTTCACATATAGGCTTTGGTAGATTTACTTTAGAGAATACATAGGCTGTGTAGCAAAGAGTCACTCTGAATAACTCTTCACCCGCAGGCCTTTTTAGAACAATCTGTATCTCCATTTATGCTCGGAGCTCTACCGCCGCCTTTTGACCACTACTTCCCGTTTGTACAGTACTTACAATCTGGGCAAAAGAAGACATTACTCTGAATAATTCCTCGCGCCTGACTGATTGGATTCCCAGGGCTTTGTTGAACCAAAAGTCACAGACTATCGGTGCCTGCATCACTGACTTGTGTACCAACATCCCTCAGCCTCTGGTAGTACTGCTCCCCTGGGCTTTCACTCACTTGATCAACAGTTCTTCTTCCGCTTAGCTCCTACTTCCTCCTGATGGCTCCTCCATCCCTCCTCTCCGGTCTGGCCCACTCCCGCTCCCCATGGGGGGCGTCCAGCTACACCAGCGACTACATGCTGCATGGTGTCTCCAACTCCTCTGCTCCGCGTGGCCTGGTCCCCCCCCCCTCCCTGCAGGGGGGGCGCTCACCTTCCGTCTCCCTCCCCACAGGGGGGGCGCTCACCTTCTCTCTCTAGCGTGGCCTGTGTCCCCCAGCTTATATGGGAGTCCCGCCTCCTGCCAAACAAATTAATGATTGGCCAGAACTCCACACATGAGCTGCCTGCCACTCAGATCCCAAGTCCAACCTCTCTTCCAGAACCATTTCCAATGAAAGCCTGAGGAGGCATCTCTGGACCCGAGCACAGGTGGCCAAACCTTCCACTACACTGACAATCCCAGTCCCCAGAATAAACAACCAGTCCTGAAATAGTAATACAAGCCTGACTAAATTTACCTGAAACTGAATCCTGTCATTAAACACAGAAAAATCACCTACCTTCAGGTAGTGACCGCTACACCTACTTTTAGGAAATTGGTCATTTATGAAAGAGGTGTGAGTGTTGGGTATAACCCCTAGATAAGGATACTTGTTTTCATAAAAGTGACATTTATTTTTAGCAATGACATTTAAATGAACACATGGCTAAAATTTAAGATCTTTATCCTTTTGTTAAAGCTTTGTGAATTGGGCCGAATGTGTTTTTAACTTATTTTTGTTTCTGATACAGGTTTACAAATTGATGCTTCTTTGCCAAATTACACGGTAAGGTATATGTACAGTAGCTTTTACGGGACATTTACAGTACCTGGTCAAAGCACAGGTTTAATTTAAAATACATTTTTGAAAATGGTAATGTACATGTGTTACCGCACCACGAGGGACAATAGTAATGTGAGTGGGCCCAAAACGAATGTAGGAATTGAGCTTAGTTTAGTGAGGCTAGGCTTCAGAGTTGTGCTTAAATCTGATCTGTTGCCTTATTGTAAATAGAATACGCTTAAAACTGCCCACTGTCTAGTGGGTTTACGAGTCAAATCTTCAATATTTCCAGGTTTGTTGAATAGGTCCACCATTCACTGTGATTCCTCTTGCGATCTGCCATCTGGAACATTGGCAATTTATTTTGAAGGAAATGGAGATTTAGATATTTACTAGTCCCCAAGATGACATCAAGGATAAAATAAAAACTTGATAGGGGTTTCAACCATACCTTGCCCTATTCAAAATAAAAAAAAAATCTTTTAGCTTTAAATACTTTTTCCACAGTAGCATTTTTGCAATTATATACTTTTCACTTTAAAACTTTGAATCTTAGGTTTTGGAATTCTGTTCTTGTAGGTGGCACTTGAGGCATCTCTTGGAACATTTGACTTTCAAGTTAGTATATCTGGGATTCCTGAGGTTCAGATTAATGGCAGAGGAGAGAAACATCTGGACATTATTACCGATGATATCCATGTGTTGAACCGCATTTTGGGTAGTACAACTTACACAAGTACTCTTTACAGCATTGAGAGTCTGGACATTGGTAAGAAAAGTCCTATGAGCTAGAAAGCAAATGTATTTACGAGACTGAACCATTTTAAGTGTCTGTGTAGCCTAAACTTTTTTTCTTGCCTTGGATGGAGTAGTATAATATTAAAAGAAATGGCCAAGTTTTATTGCTGACTTTGAAAGAAAATGAGGAACACTTTGAATGGAAAAAGTCCCCAAAACTCCAGCTGGTTGGAGAACACTGATCGCTTTATTGATAGTATATCATAAAAACAATAGGCAACTCAAACACTCTGGATGGCCAGATGAATTCTTAGGAAGCATACTATAGTCCAAACAACTGAAAGTTCTAATACCAGAAAGCCCTGATATTATTACTATAATATACCAGGCTTTCTCAACCAAGGCTCCATGGAACTCTGGGGTTCTTCTAGAAGTTGATAGGGGTTCCTTGAGCAATGAACAATTTCATCCTCTTGGATAAGTAACCACTGACACCAATTTTTTTTTTTTTTTAGCTATCTGTAAGGCCCCTTTTAAATGGGCGGACTCCACCAACAGTTCCACCTGCCCAGCAGGGGAACTATCCGCTGATCCCGCTAAGCAGGCGGACACAGCCTGCTTTCCTCTATGGGTGGTCAGATGGAAACAGACCGCCTGTCCATTTCCATCCAACTGTCATCCGATCCAATCCGCCAGACGAATGGGGAACAGATCCTAGTTTAGATCAGATCAGATCGGATGTCAGTGGGTGTCAACAGACACATGTCCGTTGACAGCTGTCGCACCAAAGCGGGCAAAGGATGGTCTGATTGGGTCTGCCTAAAAAACTGACATGTGGACTCAGGCAATTGGTCCGTGTGAAAGGGCCTAAAAGGGGATTCTTCCAACTGACCACAAATGTAAGGAGCATTGTTCCTATTAGCTATCACACTAATGTATTGTGAGCTGCAGATACAGTTACTATTATGCCCTCTACACACGGTCGGACATTGATCAGACATTCCGACAACAAAATCCTAGGATTTTTTCCGACGGATATTGGCTCAAACTTGTCTTGCATACACACGGTCACACAAAGTTGTCGGAAAATCCAATCGTTCTGAACGCGGTGACGTTAAACACGTACGTTGGGACTATAAACGGGGCAGTAGCCAATAGCTTTTGTCTCTTAAATTATTCTGAGCATGCGTGGCACTTTGTGCGTCGGATTTGTGTGCACACGATCGGAATTTCCGACAACAGATTTTGTTGTCGGAAAATTTTATAGCAAGCTCTCAAACTTTGTGTGATGGAGCCCACACACGGTCGGAATTTCCGCCAACAAGGTCCTATCACACATTTTCGGTCGGAAAATCCGACCATGTGTACAGGGCATAAGTAGGGGTTACCGGAAACCTGAAAGTTATTTCCAAGGTTCTTCCATTTTGAAAAGGTCATGAAACGCTGTGATATGCTATCAGTAAAGTGATTTGTGTTCTTCGACTGGCCCAAGTTTCCAGGACCTTTTTTCACAGTCACTTTGCTCTTTGTCTTCTTTCAAATTCTGCATTAGTTTAGCAAATACCACCAAAGCCTACCACTACCCTATAAATACCGCAAAAAGTTTTTATTGCTTTCTGTATCCCTTGTTGTTTGCCTGTGATTATTGTCACAGAGGCAAAAAGTGACAAGGAATCCTAAATTCTCTGTTGCAACCAGAACAAGAAGTGAGGATAACACTGGGGATGCGTGGTTTGGTGACAACAGTCTAAGGAGAATAATTTCCCTCACTATGAAGAGATTTCACCTCAATTCCTGAATTGACAGGGCACAGATGGCAAAAAAGAAACTGACAGGTGTTTTAACCCTACTATAACTATATATAAAAAAAAATGGTTATACATACAAATTAAAATCAATAGAAATAGGTGTTTCTTTGCAAATAAAAGCAAATTGTGATGTGGGGCTACAGGAAAACAAATTGAACACAAATTTTAAAAGTATATATGTTGAAATTGCCCCTTAGAGTAATCTGGAAGAGAAGTTAATGGTGCTAGGTGAGAAAAAGTGTGTGTGTGTGTGTGTGTGTGTGTGTGTGTATACACAATTCATTCTTCAACTATGATTGGAATACAAGCGTTCATCTGGGGCAGTTCACCAAAGAAAACAATCTAACCATCTGTAATCTTGTCATGATAGAATAATGGAAGTTGCCATTAATGAATTCTTCTTTTTTTTTTTTTTTTTTTTATTCCAGAATGAGAAAGATTCAATTCTGCCTGACCCTGAAAAGTTAGAGATAAGGAATTCTAAAGCCCCGTACACACGGGCCAAATTTCAGAAAATATTGGCAGGTTAAAAAAAAAAACGCCTGACATCCGGCCTGTGTGTATGTCCTTCTTTTGGACGAGCATGCTGGAAAACCAGCAGCTGACCGACTCCTGATGCCAGCCAATGGCAGCGCTGATCAGAGTGTTTTGGCAGGGGCTGTCCCCCTGTCAGAATACAACAGCTCAGAGGGGGAGATCATTGCACTAACTTCGCATAATGAGTACAGAAGCTCCAAGCGCTGTCAGGTTTTTTTGTTTTTTTTTTCGTTCAACTCAGCAAACAATACCCCAAACTTGTAGTGTGTACCAGGCTTTACACTTTTATGTTACTTATAATATGAAATATTAATTAACCATTCTTGGTTTTATCTTCATTGCAGTAAAATTTTCTATGAATCAGTACTTTGCTCATATCCCGGTTTCAATTCGACAACCACCAATAGCCCGCTTACATGACCCAGGACGGGGTAAGTATAGGCAAAAGCTAGGTTGTTACCACTGCTGTAGGTTGCTCAATGGACTGCACTGCAGCCAATGCATTTTTTCAGGATGGCTATATACGAGTGATAAGGCAACAAGACAATACAATATATGGCTTATATAAGCTTTTAACATTTAATAAGTACATAAGACTTTCAGGAGCTAACCAGAATTAGTAATTGATAGGTAGTAGGAACTAGTAAAGACATACAGTTGTGTGAAAGTGTTTTCCCCCTTCCTGATTTTTCTTTTTTTTTTTTTTTTTTTTTTGCATAATTGTCACACTTAAATAATTCAAATCATCAAAAAATGTTAATATTACACAAAGATAATCCAAGTAAATACAAAATGCAGTTTTTAAATGATAATTTCATTTATTAAGGGAAATAAGCTGTCCAAACCTGCCTGGCCCTATGTAAAAAAATAAAATTGCAACCCTCACCCCTTTCTAAATTGTGAATGAACTGTAATTATCACATATTTTGGAAAGCTGAGTTAAAATTCACTTGCCATACCCAAACCTGATTACTGCCAGACCTGTAGAATAGAGAAATCACTTAAATAGAAGATGTCTGACAAAGTGAAGCACGCTAAAAGATCTAAAAAAGCAACACATCATGCCACAATCTAAAGAAATTTAAGAACAGATGAGAAACAAAGTAGTTGACATGTATCAGTCAGGAAAGGGTTACAAAGCCATTTCTAGGGCTTTTGGACTCCAGCCAACCACGGGGAGAGCCATTATCCACAAATGGAGAAAACTTGGAACAGTGGTGAACCTTCCCAGGAGTGGCCGGCAAACCAAAATTACTCCAAGAGCATGACGGCAACTCATCCAGGAGGTCATAAACGAACCCAGAACACCATCTAAAGAACTGCAGGTCTCATTTCCCCCAGGTAAGGTCAGTGTTCATGATTTAACACAAAGAAAGAGACTGGGCAAAAATGGCATCCATGGGAGAGTTCCAAGGTCAAAGCCACTGCTGACCAGAAAGAACACACAGGCTCCTCTCACATTTGCCCAAAAATCTTGATTATCCCCAAGACTTTTGGGCAAATATTCTGTGGACTGATGAGACAAAAGTTGAACTTTTTTGGAAGATGTGTGTCCCGTTACATATACTATATGGTATAAAACTAACTCAGCTTTTTATAAAAAAAACATCATACCAATAGTCACACATGGTGGTGATAGTGTGATGGTCTGGGGCTGCTTTGCAGGTTCAGGACCTGGACGACTTGCCATCATTGAGGGAACCATGAATTCTGCGCTCTACCAAAAAATCCTGAAGGAGAATGTCCGACCATCAGTTCCAGACCTCAAGCTCAAGCACACTTGGGTTATGCAGCAGGACAGTATTCTGAAAACACACCAGCAAGTCCACCTCTGAATGGCTTGAAAAAAACAAAATGAAGGTTTTGGAGTGGCTTAGTCAAAATCTGGACTTAAATCTGATTGAGATGCTGTGGCATGACCTTAAACAGGGTGTTCATCCTGGAAAACCCTACAAAGAAGAGTCAGCCAAAATTTCTCCACAGCAATGTGAAAGACTCATTACCAGTTATCGCAAATGTTTAACCACTTCAAGGATTTACCCCCTTCCTGACCAGAGCACTTTTTACAATTTGGCACTGCGTTGATTTAACTGCTAATTGCGCGGTCATGCAATGCTGTACCCAAACGAAATTTGCGTCCTTTTCTTCCCACAAATAGAGCTTTCTTTTGATGGTATTTGATCACCTCTGCGGTTTTTATTTTTTGCGCTATAAACAGAAAAAGACCGCAAATTTTTGATATTTTCTACTTTTTGTTATAAAAAAATCCAATAAACTCAATTTTAGTCATACATTTAGGCCAAAATGTATTCGGCCACATGTCTTTGGTAAAAAAAAAAGTCAAGAAGCGTATATTTATTGGTTTGGGCAAAAGTGCAAACTAGGGTACATTTTCTGGAATTTACACAGCTTTTAGTTTGTAATTTCTTGAGGTGCTAAAATGGCAGGGCAGTACAACCCCCCCCCCCATGACCCCATTTTGGAAAGTAGACACCCCAAGGAAATTGCTGAGAGGCATGTTGAGCCCATTGAATATTATTTTTTTTGTCCCAAGTGATTGAATAATGACAAATAAAAAAAAAAAATTACAAAAAGTTGTCACTAAAATGATATATTGCTCACACAGGCCATGGGCATATGTGGAATTGCACCCCAAAATACTTTTAGCTGCTTCTGAGTATGGGGATACCACATGTGTGGGACTTTTTGGGAGCCTAGCCGCGTACGGGGCCCCGAAAACCAAGCACCACCTTCAGGACGTAAATTTTTGATTTCACTCTTCACTGCCTATCACAGTTTCGGAGGCCATGGAATGCCCAGGTGGCACAAACCCCCCCCCCCCCCCCCCCCAAATGACCCCATTTTGGAAAGTAGACACCCCATGCTATTTGCTGAGAGGCATGGTGAGTATTTTGCAGCTCTCATTTGTTTTTGAAAATGAAGAAAGACAAGAAGAGAAAATTTTTTTTTTTTCAATTTTCAAAACTTTTTGACAAAAAGTGAGGTCTGCAAAATACTCACTATACCTCTCCGCAAATATCTTGGGGTGTCTACTTTCCAAAATAGGGTCATTTGGGGGGGTTTGTGCCTCCCGGGCATTCCATGGCCTCCGAAACTGATAGGCAGTGAAGAGTGAAATCAAAAATTTACGCCCTTAGAAAGCCTGAAGGCGGTGCTTGGTTTTCGGGGTCCCGTACGCGGCTAGGCTCCCAAAAAGTCTCACACATGTGGTATCCCCATACTCAGGAGAACAACAGAATGTATTTTGGGGTGTAATTTCACATATTCCCATGGCATGTTTGAGCAATATATCCTTTAGTGACAACTTTGTGCAAAAAAATAAATAAGTCTTTTTCCCGCAACTTGTGTAAGAATATAAAATATTCCATGGACTCGACATGCCTCTCAGCAAATAGCTTGGGGTGTCTACTTTCCAAAATGGGGTCATTTGGGGGGGGTTTGAACTGTCCTGGCATTTTATGCACAACATTTAGAAGCTTATGTTACACATCACCCACTCTTCTAACCACTTGAAGACAAAGCCCCTTCTGACACTTTTTGTTTACATGAAAAAATTATTTATTTTTTTGCAAGAAAATTACTTTGAACCCCCAAACATTATATATTTTTTTAAAGCAAATGCCCTACAGATTAAAATGGTGGGTGTTTCATTTTTTTTTTTTTCACACAGTATTTGCGCAGCGATTTTCGAAGCACATTTTTTCAGAAAAACGCACACTTTTCTAAATTTTAATGCAATAAAACACACTATATTGCCCAAATGTTTGATGAAATAAAAAAGATGATCTTAGGCCGAGTACATGGATACCAAACATGACATGCTTTAAAATTGCGCACAAACGTGCAGTGGCGACAAACTAAAAACATTTTTAAAAGCCTTTACAGGTTACCACTTTAGATTTACAGAGGAGGTCTACTGCTAAAATTACTGCCCTCGATCTGACCTTCGTGGTGATACCTCACATGCATGGTGCAATTGCTGTTTACATTTGACGCCAGACCGACGCTTGCGTTCGCCTTTGCGCGAGAGCAGGGGGGGGGACTGGTGCTTCTTATTTTTTTGCTTTTTTTTATCTTATTTTTAAGCTGTCCCTTTCATATATATTTTTTTTTTTTTTATCATTTTTATTGTTATCTCAAGGAATGTAAATATCCCCTATGATAGCAATAGGTAGTGACAGGTACTCTTTTTTTTTGAAAAAATTGGGGTCTATTAAACCCTAGCTCTCTCCTCTGCCCTCAAAGCATCTGAACAACAAGATCGGTGTGATAAAATGCCTTCCCAATTTCCCAATGGCGCTGTTTACATCCGGCGAAATCTAAGTCATGAAATGCTCGTAGCTTCCGGTTTCTTAGGCCATAGAGATGTTTGGAGCCATTCTGGTCTCTGATCAGCTCTATGGTCAGCTGGCTGAATCACCGGCTGCATTCTCAGGTTCCCTGTTGGGACACTGCCTGTAAAAGCAGTCTAGAGGCTAATTGGCCGCTAGGATTGCTTTTACATGAAAGCCGACCGCTGGCTGAAAAGAATGATACCAAGATGATGCCTAAACCTGCAGGCATCATTCTGGTATAACCACTCAAATCCAGCAACATACCAGTACGTTGCTGGTCCTTGTTGGGCATATATTGTAATCTATTTTTTTTTTTTTCATGCAGCCTGTGGGCTGAACGAAAAAAAGAGATTGATCGGTGGGTATGCCCACCATTAGAATACCTCCCTTCATCCACCCACTTCTAATGATGGGCATACATGCACCATTTATATATGCCGAAGCATGGGGGCATCCTTCCGCAAAAGTTAGGAGCAAATCGCTCCTCCGCCCCTGCTGCCCCCATGCTTCGACATATATCACCTCCGCTGGAGTCACGGCTTTATATATCGTGGGAGCAAATGCTGTTGCTGTCAAGATAAATAAATCCGTGCTGCAGCTGAATGGCGTACCTGAAAACAAAAAAATGGTTAACAATAAAACACAGTAAACAGTAAAGTATAAAAAATTGCATACCTGAAAAGCAAACATGATAAAACATAATAACAATAAAACATTGCAGAATAGAATACAGTAAAAAAGAGCAGAACAATAGAGAGTGAATAGAGAGAGAGAGAACAATGAAACAACAACTTTTTTTTTTTATTTCATATATTTTTTTTGTTACACCTTTTTTTTTTTTTTTTTTGTAACTGTAACCAGTTCCAAGTTCGGGTCTCTCAAAATGCGATGGCATCTTGGGAGACCCTGTGAAAGTGTGCCTTGTCTGTGCAGTGCTGTACCCTACGCTAATACTCAACTAGTGAATGGTAGTGTTCAAAACTTTCACCATTGCAAAGACCAGGCTTGTCAGAACAGGAGGGACAATAATAGCTGGTGTCATGCCTATATCTGTGCTTGCTGCAGACACAACATCTTTTTTGGGGGGGTTCGTTGGGTAGGGGTACTCGGGAGGACATAAAGAAAATGCCTCTCATGCAGCCAATTGCATTTGGTTGGGGATGTGAATGGGGGAAGTACGGGCGCTGCAGAAGTGGTGGGTTCTCAATTAGGATTGGCGAATGCAGCAGGAAGGGCATTATGGGCACGACGGGCCTGTGTTTGTCTTCTTCTTGGTGGCAGCGGAACACTACTTGTGCTTGCCACCTCACCAGCTTGAACTGCACTTATGGGACTCGCTACTTTACCAAGTGTTACTGCAGTGCTGGTTTGACTACCACCGGGGTGTACTAGGCCGCTGGTGCTTGCCAGTTCCCCAAAACGCTACCAAAAAAACTGTTAGCGATCGCAGGGATCAGGCCTGACTCTGCGAACGCTGCAGTTATGTGTTTAGTGTTTTGTAATGACAGTGATCGATCGATACTGCACTTGGGTGGGCTGGGCCGGGCGGAGGGGCAAAACGCAGGTGCTAGCAGGTATCTGGGCTGATCCCGCTAACACTGCGTTTTTGGGAACCCTAAACTGCTGGGGACGCTAGTATAGATCTGATCGGATCAGATATTGATCCGTTCAGATACTATACCACTAAGGGAGGTGTATGGTGCGTGCGTGGGTTTTAGAGATACTGGCGTTAACCTGACGCTGCCTGGGCGACGCAGACCCTATCTGACCCTAAAACCTAAGTTATATCACCGCCGGGTGATCAGGGGGCTAAACCTTTATTCGGTAATAAACGGCGGGTGCCCTGACACTATATAAAATAAATGAACTAACCAGCGTTTTACGGTGATCACTGGTGAAAGGGTTAACTAGGGGGCAATCAAGGGGTTAAAACATTTAGTAGGTAGTATATGGGGGTCCCGACGCTATAAAACGCTGATGGCGAACCTATATATTTACCTCCCTAACTAGCGTCACCAGTGACACTAATTCAGCGATCAGAAAAATGATCGCTTAGTGACACTGGCGACGGGGGGTGATCAAGGGGTTAAAACTTTATTGGGGGAGTTAGGGGGATACCCTAGACCTAAAAGGGGCTAACACTAACTGCACTACCACACTAACTGTCACAAACTGGCAGTAATCAGGGAAAAAAAAAACTGCTTGGTGTCACTGTGACGGGGGGAGGGGTGATCGGAGGGTGATGGGGGGTGAAAAGTATGCCTGGCGTGTTCTACTGTGTGTGTGTTGTGCACTCACATCGATGTCTTCTCTCCTCGGCGCCGGAACGGAAAATCCGAGCCGAGGAGAGATGATATCACTTCCTCTGCGGCTGTTTACTATACAGCAGCAGAGGAAGGATTTCATTGGCCGGGAGCGATCGCGAGGGGGAGGGCCACGAATGGATGGCCTCCCCCTCACCTCTCATCGCTCTGGGACAGAAGCAGACCGCCTCGGGCACCGGGGGGGTCCGATCGGACCCCCCGCCCGCGGGAGTCAAGTAACGTACCCATACGTTACTTTGCCTGCCCGTTCCATTCTGCCGCAGTATATCTGCGTGAGGTGGTCGGCAAGTGGTTAAATGCAGTTGTTGCCGCCAAGGGTGGCACAGCCAGTTGTTAGGTTTAGGGATCAATTACTTTTTCACATAGGGCCGGCAGGTTTGGACAGCTTTTTTCCCTTTTTAATAAATTAAATCATTTTAAAAGCTGCATTTTGTATTCACGCGGGTTATCTTTTGTGTAATATTAACGTTTGATTATCTGAATCATTTAATTGTAACAAATATGCAAAAAAATTTAAAAAAAAACCCAGAATAGGATGGAAAAAAGCTCAGTAAAACTTTTTTTTTTTTTTAGGCTTCATTAAAGCTACTTTCACACTGGGGCGTCAGCGATATACCGTCGTTTTTGCGGCCCTTTTCGACTGCTAGCGGGGCGCTTTTAACCCCCGTTAATGGCTGAAAATGGGTTAAATGCGCCCACACATCGCCGCAGCGACGGCACTTTGGTGCTGCCCATTGATTTCAATGGGCAGGGGTGCAGTAGGGGCGCCGCATTCACCGCTCCTACAGCGCCTCAGAGATGCGGCTTGCAGGACTTTTTTTGGCGTCCTTCCAGCGTGCAAGCACTCGGGCTTTCACACTGGAGTGAGAGGAGAGGCTCTTTACAGGCGCTATTGTTAGTGCTATAGCGCCTGTAAAGCGCCTCAGTGTGAAAGCAGCCTAATTGTAATGTGCCTATGCACACAGGCACGAGCGTGGTGCATTCTTCAGTAAAAAATGTTTTTTGGAGAAATCTGCATTTTTGGTCAGTAATTTGCACGCAAATGTCCAGTTACATATTGTGCAGAATGAGAATGTGAGAATAGGTTTTTGTGCATTTGCACGAAAATGAGCGAACACATATACGCGAAAATGCTCGTGATTACGCGCAAATGCATAAAAAAAAAAAACTGTATGAAAAAGTAGATGCTCAAACAGGAGTATCATGTGCAAGAGGCCTAATGCCCATGTTGTTGAAGTGGCACCATATGCAAAGTCACAGTGCCCACAGGAAGTAAATTAAAACACTGCGGCAATGCATGCCACTGACCTCCCAAATGAGTCGTTTGGCTGAGCACACCCTATAACCCCTTTTACACATGCTAGCACTGCTGCATTAGCGGTAAAGTGCCACTAGTTTTAATGGTGCTGTGCGGGCGGGAGCGTGGCGCTTTTAACCCCCCAAAGAAGGGGTTAAAAGCACCCAAAAAGCGCTGCTGCCGAAGCACTTTGCAGGTGATTCGGCAGCGCTGCCCATTGATTTCAATGGCAGAGGCAGTTTAGGAGCGGTGTATACTGTGCGGGCGGGAGCATGGCGCTTTTAACCCCAAAGTAGGGCCGCTGTCTTCAGGGAGACTGGCTACATGTGGCAGTCTCCCCCCCTTTATAAAACCCCAACAGTGTTGTACTCTACTCACTGTCTCTTTTGCTCCCGTGCTTCCAGGAAAGCCTCCTCCTGTGTGTTATGGCAGGATCCTTCCAACACCCGAGCCCTGGCCCAAGATAGGACACCCCCCTACCAGACTAGGGGGACCCCTGAGGGCCACCAACAGCCTCTTCAACACTACATCTCCATCTTCCACCTGATTGCCCCTGCTGGCATGGCCCATGTCTATTTATGGAGCGGTCTCAGCCCCTGCCAGCTTACCTCTAAGGATTAGCTGAGGCTCCATAAATATTCAAGGCAGCTCCTTCTGACCCCCGCCCTCTAGTTCTGGAATATTCTCCAACCTTCTAGACCCGGGGAAGGCACCAGAGAGCTGCCAGGATGAATCATGGTTCATGGAATCTTGGTTAGCCAATTACAAAAGCAGGAAGTGTGATTATACTGTAACAGTAAATTATATACACTCACCGGCCACTTTATTAGGTAGACCTTGCTAGTACCGGGTTGAATCCACTTTTGCCTTCAGAACTGCCCTAATTCTTTGTGGCGTAGATTCAACAAGGATTTGGAAAAATTCCTCAGATTTTGGTTCTTATTGACATGATAGCATCACGCAATTGCTGAAGATTTGTCGGCTGCACAGCCATGATGCGAATCTCCCGTTCCACCACATCCCAAATGAGCTCTATTGGATTGAGATCTGGTGACTGTGGAGGATATTAGAGTACAGTGATTTCATTGTCATGTTCAAGAAACCAGTTTGAGACATGGTGCATTATCCTGCTGGAAGGAGCCATCAGAAGATGGGGACACTGTAGTCATAAAGGGATGGACATGGTCAGCAACAATACTCAGGTAGGTCTTGGCAATTAAATAATGCCTATTTGGTACAAAGGGACCGAAAGTGTGCCAAGAAAATATCTTTCACACCATTACACCACTACCACCAGCCTGAACCGTTGATACAATGCAGGATGGATCCATGCTTTCATGTTATTTACGCCAAAGTCTGACCCTACCATCTGAATATCACAGCTAAAATCAAGACTCATCAGAGCAGGCAACATTTTTCCAATATACTTTCGGTGAGCCTGTGCAAATTGTAGCCTCAGTTTCCTGTTCTTAGCTGACAGGAGTGGCACCCAGTGTGGTCTTCTGCTGCTGTAGTCCATCTGCTTCAAGGTGTGATGTGCTGTGCATTTGGAGCTGGTATTTTGCATACCTTAGTTGTAATGAGTAGTTTGAGATACTGTTGTCTTTCTATCATCTCAAACCTGTCTGCCCATTCTCCTTTGACCGCTGACATCAAAAAGGCATTTTTGTCTACACAACTGCCGCTCACTGGATATTTTCTTTTTTCAGACCATTCTCTGTAAACCCTAGAGATGGTTGTGTGTAAAAATCAGAGTAGATCAGCAGTTTTTTTTTTTTAATTCTCAGACCAGCATGTCTGTCACTAACAACCATGCCATGTTCAAGGTCACTTAAATTCCCTTTCTTCCCCATTCTGATGCTCGGTTTGAACTTCAGCAAGTCATCTTCACCACATCTAGATGCCTAAATGCATTGCGTTGCTGCCATGTGATTGGCTGATGAGCAATTTGTGTTACCGAGCAATTGAACAGGTGTACCTAATAAAGTGGCCAGCAAGTGTAAAAAGGGCATTGCCTGACAATCACTGATATCTACCTGGTTCACAACTGTCCCTATACAATGGGCTTTTGTTTTGTTTACCTTGTGACTAAATCTGAGTACAGATGGATTGAAATTCTGCTGGTTCAGTACACATCCCATACCTCCCAACATTTTAACTTCAGAATGAGGGACACTTGAGGAATGGAGTGACCTGCTGTGCGTACCACGGCAAAATGTGGGTGTGGCTAAGTTCATACCAGTGGGAGGGGCCTAATGGGCATGATTAAATAAAACCTGGGTTTCCTTGTACCTATAAAATATGCTTTGATTGCTTTGTCTGAGCCTACCTTAACCACTTCAATACAGGGCACTTTCCTGCCCAGGCCAATTTTCAGCTTTCAGCGCTGTCGCAATTTGAATGACAATTGCGCGTTCATGCTACACTGTACCCAAACAAATTTTTTATCATTTTGTTCCCACAAATAGAGCTTTCTTTTGGTGGTATTTGATCACCTCTACGGTTTTTATTTTTTGCGCAACAAATAAAAATACTGAAAATTTTGAAAAAAAACAAGTTTTTCTTTGTTTCTGTTAAAAATTTTTGTAAATAAGTACGTTTTCTTCTTCAATGACGGGCACTGATATGACTGCACTGATGGGCACCGATGAGGTGGCACTGACGAGCACTGATGATGGGCACTGATAGGCGGCAGTGATGGGCACTGATAGGTGGCACTGGTATGCGGCACTGATGGGCACTCATAGGCGGCACTGATGGGCACTCATGGATGGCATTTATGGGCACTCGTAGGTGGCATTGGTGTACTTATGAGTGGCACAGTTGGGCACTGATAGGTGGGCACTGATGGGCACGGATGGGCACTGACAGGTGGCACCGATGGACACTGATAGGTGGCACTGAAGACACTGTTTGCACTGATGCCCCTAAGGGTGGCATTGCTGGGCATCACTGCAACATAATGGTGCCAATCAGTGCCCATTTGTGGGCACTGTTAGGCACAGATTGGGCACTGACTGGGCACATGTGGATGGCCATGGGGTACATACCTGGCCATCCACATGTTGCCCCTTCCCTGGTGGTCCTAGTGGCGATCCCTGGTGGTCCAGTGTGGTGATCTGAGGCGGGGCTGCGCTGATAAACAATCAGCACAGACCCCCCCTGCCAGGAGAGCCGCCAATTGGCTCTCCTCTACTCGCGTCTGTCAGACGCGAGTGAGGAAGAGCCGATCAACGGCTTTTCCTATTGACATTGTGATCAGCCGTGATTGGACACGGCTGATCACGTGGTAAAGAGCCTCCGCCGGAGGCTCTTCACCAAGATCGGTGTAGCGATGTGTCAGACTGACACACGGATCCACCGATTGCCGCGATGCGCGGGCGCGCAGCGGCATGTTATCCTGCTGGACGTCATATGACGCCCAGTCAGGATAACTGAACCACCGCCTGGCCGTCATCTGCTATGGGCCGGGCGGGAAGTGGTTAATGAACTACTTCAATAACCACTTATGAACCGGAAGAATTTCCCCCTTAATGACCAGGCCATTTTTTGCAATACGGCACTGCGTCGCTTTAACTGACAATTGCGTGGTCATGCGATGCTGTACCCAAACAAAATTGACGTCCTTTTTTTCACACAAATAGAGATTTCTTCTGGTGGTATTTGATCACTTCTGCGGTTTTTATTTTTTGCGCTATAAACAAAAAAAGTGCGACAATTTTGGAAAAAAAAGCAATATTTTTTACTTTTTTGCTACAATAAATATCCCCCCCCCCAAAAAAAATGTACATTTTTTATAGCATTTATATTATTATTTATTTAATTTTTTAACAATAATGGTGGCGATCTGCGATTTTTAGCAGGACTGCTACATTTCGGCAGACAGATCGGACACTCTTGACACATTTTTGGGACTATTTGACATGTATACAGCGATCAGTACTATAAAAAAGCACACTAATTACTCGTTAAATGTCATTGGTAGGGATGGGGTTAACACTAGGGGGCGATCAAGGGGTTAACTGTGTTCCCTGCTAGGTGTTTCTAACTGGGGAGGGATATGACTTGCTAGAGGAGGAGCCAGATCACTGTTCCTACTTAGTAGGAACATATGATCTGTCTCTTCTCTCCTGACAGAATGGGGATGTGTGTGTTTACACACATTCTCATTCTGGCTGGCTCTGGTGTCCGCGATCGCCGGATATCGCGGCCACCGGCCATGTGCACCGTGTCCCCCGTCCTGCAGCGTGTGTGCACGCCTGCTATGGATCTTAAAGGAACCGACGTAGAGCTACGGTGATTTGCGGGTGCGTGCCGGCTTGCCGCAGTATAATGAAGGCTGGTCAGCAAGTGGTTAAAATAGTCAGGGACTGCATAGCAACCAGCAATTGTTGAGACAATGACTTTGGTGAGAAGTATATAATGTACAGTATTGTGTGTAACTCGTTAAATGTCATTGGTAGGGAAGGGGTTAACACTAGGGGGCGATCAAGGGGTTAACTGTGTTCCCTGCTAGGTGTTTCTAACTGGGGAGGGATGTGACTTGCTAGAGGAGGAGCCCGCTCAGCTGTTGGCTAATTGCCAGCTCCTGTCTCTCCGCAGTTACTCACCTGTTGCAACGTGGCAAAGTAATGCTATGGGGCCCCTACAAGCCTGCTCAATTTATGCACCTACTCCTAAGAATTAAAGTTCAATATTTCCCCATTCATCTTTCAGGACAGCACCATAGAGAGACACTGGCTCCTCCCCTCTTAGGAAACACCACCTTTCAATTCAATATTTAAATCTCACCGTCCCTCCGGCCCCTCAGTTCAGGTGTTTCCTCCAGCGGGGAGACATTGCTAAGGAGCCGTGGCTAGGACAGCCAGGGAGGCTGAAGCCAAATGTGTCTCTCTCCAGCTGAGGAGGTCCGCATTCTTCTGCCCAGGGGGGCACTGTGGGAAGTGCCCGGATCCCTCCTATCTGTTACAGGCAGCCAGCGTGTGGAGCTCTATGGCGGGCGACGTCATTTCCGGATGCAGGACAGAAAACGGACCGAGCATTCTGCTGTTGCGGCCCTGTCTTTTGCTGTAGAGTCAGCTGTTGGGGGTGCGATTGACCACCATTCTCAGCGGGACATGTTGGAGGCAGAGGTCTCACGAACTACTCCTAGAGATAATAGCACCAGCCATGCTAAGATAAGTGGAACCCTGGGGTGGTGTTCGCTTACCTGAATCCTGATAGCTTCACAGGTGTTCCCCCTCCCTGGTGGTCGGGGGGGGGGGGGAGTGTGTCTGGCATCCTGGTGGTGGTTGGTCCTGGGTGGGCACTGCTGGTTGTCCTCTGTAAAAGCACTGTTAGGATTGGTTATTTATGGCGGCTCTCTTTATCTCATTTTTCAGAAAGCCACAGAGAAAAGCAAGTCGCCTCATGGTTCCAAGAAAAATGTCCCTCTTGTGGAGTCACCATGGGGGAATCCTGGACCAAGGCACTCTGTAAAGAGTGCATTGAGGGATTAGTTAGAGAGCAGGCAGCAGAACAGGGTACGGATCTGGCTGCGTCCGTCAAGGAGCTCTCTAGTACCTTTCAGTCCTTTTTAAAGCGCTTTTTTCTAATTTCCAGTTGTCGCAAGCCCAGAGCAATCCTTCACCAGTGCAGCAGAGTGTTGCACCTAGCCCAGTGGATACTCCCTCTGTTAGTGGAGAAAGACCAGGGGGCTCCAGAGAGTCAGATACAGCGCAGCTTCAGATTCCCAAGGGGAATCGGATACAGAGGAGGTGGATGGGGAATCCACAAGAACCTCTTGCTATGAACTTTCCCTTAACGAAGTGGAGGATCTCTTGGGAGCTCTCCACACCACTTTGGGTATACAGGAGGAAAAGAAGGCGTTATCGCTCCATGGCCGGATGTACAAAGGTCTAGGGGAACAAAAAGGAGGGATTTCCCAGTCCATGTCTTTGGTCGAAGCCATCAAGAAAGAATGGAAAGATCCTGAAAGGAAACCTTTCTTTTCAAGGACTTTGAAACAAAGGTTTCCCTTTGCAGAAGAGGAGGCTCTAGTCTGGAATAAATCTCCTAGACTAGATGCTGCCTTTTCTCAGGTTTCCAGGCATACAGACCTGGCCTTCAAGGATATGGGGGTTCTTTGAGATCCCATGGACAGAAGGATGGACTCTCTTTTGAAGAAGTCCTGGGATTCGTCACAGGGAAACCTTAAGCCTTCCATGGCGGTCACAGTAGTGGCCCGCAACATGGAATATTGGCTTACTCAAATTAAGGCACACGTCGAAGCAGGGACACCAAAAGAAACTATTTTGTCTTCCTTCCCCATGCTACTTAAGGGGGTAGCATATATTGCGGACGCTTCAGCTGAATCAGTGCGCATGTCCGCAAGGACTTCAGCCCTCACTAATTCAGCTCAAAGGGCCTTATGGCTTAAGACGTGGCAAGGGGACAACGCGTCTAAAGTTAAACTCTGTGGAATTCCATTCACAGGGGATCTTTTGTTTGGACCAGGGTTAAAGGCCGTTTTGGATCGGACGGCCGATAAGAAAAAGGCCTTTCCTGTTAAAAAGAAATTTGGGGAGCAGACTAAAAGAAAGTCTCGCCCTCAGAGAAAGTTTGAAGTCCCAAAAGCGGAGCGGCAGAAAAAGGCTTGGGGACAGAAGGGCAAGGGTAATGGAGGGGCGATTTTTCGCCCTCCTGAACAGCCCAAGAAAATCCAATGACTAGGTAACCACAGTGGGAGGAAGATTGGGGGCTTTCCATCCACAGTGGGAGATGATCACCTCCAACCAGTTTGTCTTAGGGATCATAAGAACCAGCTGGAGTTCTCAGAACCTCCTCCGCACAGACTCCTTGTCACTGAGCTGCCAAAATGCATGGAAAAAACACCAGCTCTTCTATCCTCCCTACAGGAGCTGGAGGAGCAAGAGGTGGTGGTAAGAGTTCCAGCAGAGGAGACAGGCAGAGGCTTTTATTCCCATATCTTTGTGGTCCGCAAACCTTTGGGAAAGTTCAGGCTTATCGTGAACCTGAAGTCTCTGAATGTCTCAATTACTTACAAGAGATTCTGGATGGACTCTGTCTACTCAGTGAAGGTGCTTCTTCCCCCAAATTGCTTTATGGCGTCGATAGACTTGAAAGACGCTTATCTGCACATCCCAGTCGCAGAAAAGTATCAGAGGTTTCTCAGACTGGCGGTAAAAACCAGGGAAGGGACGTTTCATTTACAGTTCAAAGCACTCCCCTTTGGACTATCCTCTTCCCCCGCATCTTCACCAAAGCTATGGTGGAGGTCCTGGCTTTCTTGCGGCTCAGAGGCATCTCGGTAGTCGCATACTTGGACGATCTACTTTTGTTTGCCTCTTCCCCGGAGCAGTTGTCCCAGGATCTTCAGTTAGCAAGAGACATCCTAGAAAACTTGGGGTGGCTCTTGAACCTGGAAAAATCCAGTTTGGTTCTGTCCTAAAAGGTCACCTTCCTGGGCTATGTGTTGGATTAAACAAAGCAAAAGGTGTTCCTTCCCGTAGAGAAGATCCAGAAGGTGGACAAAGCAATATTGTTGCTCCAGGGCAGCCGTCAGGTCTTAGTAAGAAAAGCAATGTCAGCTTTGGGCTTACTGACTTCCACGCTCCCGGCAGTTCAGTGGGCAGGGCTGCATTTTCGCCCTCTACAACTGTTTATCCTGAGGGTCTGGGACCACAATCTGGGGTCCCTGGACTCCCTAACATCTGTGCCGAGTCAGGTCAAAAGGTCCCTCTGGTGGTGGAGAAAGGGGTTCAATCTTTCACAGGGCCTGGAGTGGGTCCTTCCAGTCTCCAGGACGGTCACGACCGATGTGAGCGGCACAGGTTGGGGAGCACACCTAGATTCCAGGATGGTGCAAGGTACTTGGAGGAGAGAAGACTCAAAGAAGTCCTCGAACTGGAGGGAACTGAGAGCAATAGACTTGGCTCTCAGAGCTTTTCAGAGAGAACTCCTGGGACAGCACATGCGAGTCCATTCGTACAACTCCTCAGCGGTGGCCTATATCAACAGGCAAGGGGGTACCAGGAGCAGAACCTTGTGGATTCTGGCGGAATCCATCCTCAGGTGGGCCGAAGCAAGCATTCTTTCCCTTTCGGCAGTACATTTGAAGGGGGAACAAAACCAGGTAGTGGATTTTCTCAACAGAAAGATGCTGAGGGAAGGCGACTGGGTTTTGAACCAGGACATCTTCGAGATGATCACTTGGAAGTGGGGGGTGCCTTGTGTGGACCTTTTCGCTTCGAGGGTGAACACAAAAGCGCGCCTGTTCTTTTCCCTAAACAGATGGGACGGAGCAGCCGGGGTGGATGCACTGGCTCAGAGCTGGCGTTTCTCAAGATGTTATGCCTTCCCCCCTCCTGTACTGATTCCAGCAGTTCTAAGAAAGTTTCAGTCGGAAGATACAACCCTCATTCCGATCGCGCCACACTGGCCCAGGAGGCCGTGGTTCTCCATCTTGATGAGTCTGGCGATGGAACCTCCCTGGATTCTGCCTAGCCAGGAGGATCTTCTTTCTCGGCGTCCGATCTGTTGCCCCCAGGTGGAGCGATGGAACCTCACAGCTTGGGTACTGAGGAGGAATTGCTGAAGGGCAAGGGTTTCTCGGATCGGCTAGTGGTGACTCTCCTAAATTGCAGAAAAAGGGAGACGCAAGCTATCTACCTAAAGGTGTGGAAACACTTCAATAGTTGGTGCACAGAAAACTCCTTCGATGTACGCAGTTCTGTAGCAGTTTTGGAATTTCTGCAGTCAGGAGCGGACAAAGGATTAGCCCTCAGCACCTTAAAAGGACAGGTGTCTGCTCTGAGCATTTTCCTGGAAAAGCCGCTAGCAATAGTTCCTTGGATAGCTAGGTTTTTTAGAGCCTTAGGCAGGTAGAGGCCAGTCAGAATTTCCTCCTTCCCAATGTGGGATCTTTCTTTAGTTTTACAGGCCCTTACAGGAGATCCTTTTGAGCCGTTGGAGTCATGCACTTTGAAGTCGATCACCCTCAAAATGGTGTTTTTGGTGGCGATCATCACGGCAAAGTGAGTGAGTGAACTCTAAGCCCTTTCTATTATGGCACATCTTGTTCAGGATTTCCCAGACCGTTTGATTTTTTAAACGGATCCGGCCTTTTTGCCGAAGGTGGCCTCTAGTTTTCATAGAGGTCAGGAAATTGTTTTACCTACCTTCTGTTCGAATCCTGCGAGGGAACAGGAACATATTTTTCACAAATTGGACGTTAGAAGGTGCGTCCTTCAGTACTTAGAAAATCTGATTCTTTTTTTTTTGTTATTTTCAGGGGCTAGGAAAGGGTCCAGGACCTTTTAAACGTACGTTATCCAGATGGTTAAGGTTGGCCATTAGTCAGGCTTATGTGATAGGGGGGTTGGAGCCCCCGGAGGGTATTAAAGCACATTCCACCAGGGCAGTGGCGACTTCTCAAGCAGAGTGGACTGGTGCTTCTCCGGAGCAGATCTGTAGGGTTGCAACGTGGTCCAGTTTTGCCACGTTTGTGAAGCACTACAGGTTGGACCTGCTGTCATCCAAAGACCAGGCCTTTGGGCGTAAAGTGCTGCAGGCAGTAGTCCCACCCTAAGGTAAGGTGCTCGCTTATCCTCTCTATGGTGCTGTCCTGAAAGATGAATGGGGAAAAACGGAGTTAGTTACCGGTAACATCCTTTTCCAGGAGTCTTTCAGGACAGCACCGGTACCCACCCAAATTGTTGGCTATCTATGAGAACTAATTGCATGAGAGCATCAGGTAAGATAAAGATTTGTATGACATATTCTTGTGTCTCCCCAGTTGGCCGGAGGTATTCTTGAAGAACTGAGGGGCCGGCGGGATGGTGAGATTTAAATATTGAATTGAAAGGCGGTGTTTCCTAGGAGGGGAGGAGCCAGTGTCTCTCTATGGTCCTGTCCTGAAAGACTCCTGGAAAAGGATGTTACCGGTAAGTAACTCTGTTTTTTCTACTTTCTGCTATGAAACTTATCAATTAACAAAAATGTAAAACATGTCTTCATAAATGTAGGCCAAAATGCATTCTGCTACATGTCTTTGGTATAAAAAAATCCCTGAGAGCTGTACGCTCGCAGCCCCCCCCCTCACACCTGTACGCTCACAGCCCCCCCTCACACCCATACGCTCACAGCCCCCATTTGATAGTTCTGCACATATTACTGGTTACTGTTATCACTTGAGAAAGTTCCAACGTAATAGACCAAATAAAGACTAAATTGGGTCCCTCTAGTGGCCAAAAATATGCACAATAGAAAAAAGTAAAAAAAATCAAGGCTGAAAAGTAAGTGAACATATGCCTGAGGTGGCCAGAATATACTAAGCAAGACAATCGTGACATTTAAGCTGATAGAAACATATAGTCTGCTTTTAACCACTTGGCTGGAAAATGCTAGTTACCTGGCTGTCATGCCTGTAATTTGGTTTCAATACTGTGAGGAGCTGACCTGAAACAAGTCTAGTCAAGCCTTATTGTCATTCCACTACACGTAAGAACATACAGTAGAATGAAATGTCGTATCTCACAGGGCCACGGTGCTACATACAAATTAAACATAATTATAACTAGATGTACAAAGAATAAAAACACAGTGGGGAATACACATCGTAACTGTACATATACTATATGTTTCCAAGAGTCTTTGTAGCAGCAAGTGTTTATAAAAGTGTCTAGTGCATATTCAAGAGTAAAAAGGAGGGGACGTGAGACATTCCTGATCACAACATATAGGAATAGAAGAGGTTTCAAAGAGGATTGGAGTTGAAGGCTCTCACAGCCTGGGGGAAAAAACTGTTGAACAGTCTGAAATCCTGGTTTTGATACTCCGGTATCTTCTACCTGATGGCAAGAGCTGAAAGAGACACTGAGAGGAATTAGTAGGATCCCTCACGATACTGGTAGCTTTTCTGGAGCATCGTGTATGGAAAATGTCCAGGATAGATGGGCGAGAGACACCAATAATATTTTCAGCCGTCTTCACTAGCTGCTGCAGGGTCTTGCGGTCAGCAGAACTGCAGTTCCCATACCAGACAATGATGAAGCTGGTCAGCACACTTTCAATAGTTCCCCTATAAAATTTAGTAAGGATGGATGGGGGAGACTGGCTTTTTTTAAGGCGGCGGAGAAAATATAGGCGCCGTTGTGCCTTCTTGGTTAGTGACGTGATGTTGGTTGTCCAGGTAAGATCCTCTGAGATGTGCACTCCCAGGAATTTAATACTGCTTATTCTCTCCACAGTCAAGCTGTCGATGGTCAGTGGGGAGTGATCAACAGAATTACTCCTGAAATCCATCACAACCTCCTTTGTTTTGCTTACATTAAGAAACAGGTTGTTTGTACTACAGCATTTAACCGGTTGTTCCGGTTGCTGATGAGACCTACCACAGGTGTGTCATCTGCAAACTTCATGATATGGTTGGAGCTGAACTTGGCAGTACAGTCGTGGGTCAGCAGTGTGAAGAGCAGCGGGCTGAGCACACATCCCTGTGGGGCACCCGTGCTCAGTGTGGTAGTGCTCAACGTGCTGCAGCCAACACACACTGACTGAGGTCTTCCAGTTAAAAAGTCTACGATCCAATTACAGAGGGGCAGGTTGAGGCCCAGCGAGTTCAATTTAGTGATAAGTTGTTGAGGAATTATTGTATTAAATGCTGAGCTAAAGTCAATGAACAGCATTCTAACACAAGAGTCTTTCTGTTCTAAGTGGGTAAGGGCCAAGTGAAGAGAAGAAGATACTGCATTGGACGGTATGCAAACTGATATGGGTCCAGCGTGTTTGAAAGACTGGACTTAATGTGAAGCATGACTAACCTCTCTAAGCACTTCATAATTATTGGAGTTAGTGCTATAGGACGATAGTCATTCAAATAGGACACAGGTGTCATCTTTGGCACTGGAATTATGATGGTGGATCTAAAACACGTAGGGACAACCGCCTGGCTCAGCAAAATGTTAAAGATATCTGTAAGGACATCTGTCAGCTGTACAGCACAGTCTCTCAGCACACGTCCAGGTATGTCATCGGGGCCAGTAGCCTTCCATCGGTGGATCCTGAACAGGGTCTTCCTTACGTCGGCTGGAGAAAAGAAGAGCACCCGGTCGTTTCGGGATATGAGTAGTTTTTGTGAAGGTGTTTGGTTCTGCATCTCAAACCGTGCATAAAAGTGGTTGAGTGCATCCGGGAGGGAAGTATCATTATCATTGGCCTGTGGCAGGGGCTTGTAGTTAGTGATGGTCTTGCCACAGGGCCCGTGTGTCTTTGCTGTCGCTAAAATGTTTATTAATTTTTTTAGCATATTGTTGTTTTGCCTTCTTGATGCCATGAGACAGATTGGCTCTTGCTGCTTTGAGAGCTGTTTTATCTCCTGATCTGAATACCTCATCTCAGGAAGCCCAGAGCAAAAGTAATATAATGCAATGGGCGCAGGGCGGGCATGCCAGTGTTAACAGGGGGACCAGAGTAGGGAGATTTTATGTAAAAGATGCTGGGATTGGTTTGGGTTGAAGGAAAGGGTGGAGCTGAGTTAACTGAGCAGTGGGAGAGATCCCTCCCCAGCTCAGTTTGTGAGGAGGAGCGAGCTTGTAAGCATGGCAGCGGTGGAGCAGCTTTTTGCCAGACTGAAGGCCAAGGCGGCATCTGAGGGACCAGGATGGCTGGAGGACAGACTTGCAGCGGCGCTGGGTGAGAGTTCCTCAGTGGCCAATGCGGCATTGCGTGAGTCAGCGCGATCCTGGCGGATCAGGCCGCCGGCTCGCTTCTCTCCGCATCCCCCTCTCCCCCTCCCTCCCAGAGTGCAGCGACAACACGTCCGTGTGGGTCGGCCGATATCAGGGGCGCCCGCGAAGCACGTGGCGGCGCACAGAGCGGGGGGGAAGAAGCAGCAGCTACAGACAGGCCGGGGAGCGAGGAGGGGGAGCACCAGCAGTTCCAGGGCAGATTCTGGGCCTAGCAACGTGCGGAGATTGAGCCCGGCCTCTGGCTGCAATGTGGCGGGGGCGGGGCTTCGGCGGGGGAAGAGATCATCGACAGCAGCCAGGCACCCCAGATCCGCGGCCAGTGGCTACTTAATGACAGAAGGACGGAGGTCAGCTGATGGCAGGGGCCTGGCACGGCACTGCAGCAAAGAAGACAGTGGGTGCAAAAAAGCACCACAAAAATCGGTGGGTGGATCCGGCGCTGAGAGGAGGGGTTTGGAGACCCGCAGATCCCCAGCATCCAGTGACGCTTCCGCTGGAGGGCTGTCGGCAAGTGAGGAGGAGGAGATGATGGTGGACCGATCTGAGGGTGAGCTGTCGCAGTCGGATGACGATTGGCAGCGAGGATGTCCGACGGCGGTGGAGACAGGACCGTCGGCTGGTGGGACTCCTTCCAGGCCTCCCGGTAAGTTGATATGTATTCATGTGTTGGGGGTAATGTTGTGGGGGAGAGTAATAGTGGGGGTCAGGTCACAGCGGGGCGGTCGGTTGCGACCGTGCACTCCCCTCCGGCCGCGCTGGGTGCAGACCGTGCCACGGCGGATTCAGGGTTGCAGGCATTTTTAGAGGGTCTGAAGGAATTGGTATACAAGTTTGAGCCAGGGCCGAGTATTATACAGTCACCTGCAGCGGCATGGGTGGCTCCTGGGGTCGGGGGGGCGACTAGCGGGTGACGACGGGCACGGGGACTCCCCCCCCGAGATTGTTACGGAGACGGCCGCGCCCGTGACGGTGATCGCAGTGGTGGCAGGTAAAGATGTGGCGCCTACGATGTCAGAGGGGGGAACAAGTGAAGGGGCTAAAAAACAGGACTTAGTAAGGTTGGCGGATGCTGCAAATTGCAAAGTTTATGTGTGTTTTGAGGGGCCCCTCGGAGCACACCTGAAACCTGAGGTAAAAGAAAAAATTTGGAAGGGAGAATACGTGGAGATTTTTGTGCTCCTACCGCTGGAAAAGTTCAATCTGGATAGGGTGAAGCCGGAGGATAACAAAAAAGAGGACGCAGAAAAGAGGAGGTATAGGCTCATCCCTAGGACTTTCACTAATTGGCTGAAGGCCTTTGCGATAATGGCGAGCGTTATTGGGGAAAGGAACCCAGAACACTGCTCAGCACTGTTTTGCTATCTGGACGCCTTGGGAGAGGCACATGGGGGAACAGCATGGCTACGTTACGACAAGCAATTTCGGCAGCGGAGGGCGGTATGCCCATCCTTGAGGTGGGATCATAAGGACATCAGTTTATGGATGTGCCTTATGACGTCGGCTAGGCCGACGAGTAAGTTTTTTTTTTCAAGGGGGGGGGGGGTGGTGGCTCATCCAACCCCGGACAATCGGCCACAAGAAAAAAAGGGGTTTGTTGGTAGTTCAATAAGGGTGTCTGCAGATTTGGGGGGTTGTGCAAATACAAGCACGAATGTTCTGGTTGTGGGGGTGGACACCCTGGGTCCCGTTTCAAACAGGGAAAAAACCGTACCGGCGAATCTGTTAGTAAGGGGGACAACGCCGGTGACGGTGGAAAAGATGCAACCTTTACTCGATAGGTACCCGGATAGGGAGGCAGCGCGGTTGCTGGGCCTGGGGTTTTTGGAAGTGTTTAGAATTCCGTCAAGGCTGGTCGATACTCCCCCTCTGTCACGTAATTTGGGGTCAGCCTTGCAACATGCGGATGTGGTGTCGGAGAAACTACGGAAAGAAATTTTGTTGGGTGGTCCTTTTCCTTCTTTGCCAATACCGGATCTAGTGGTGTCACCGCTTGGGGTCGTGCCGAAGAAAGAGCCTAACAAATTCAGGCTGATTCACCATCTATCATTCCGAAAAGGGGCTTCGGTGAATGATGCCATCGACCCTGAGGTATGCGTGGTTTCATACACGTCTTTTGATGCAGCTGTATTTTGGGTTAGGAGGTATGGGCAGGAGGCAGTACTGGCATAAGCTGGCATAGTCGGCTTTTCGCTTGCTCCCGGTTCACCCGGACAGTTTTCGTTTGTTGGGTTGTTATTGGCAGGAGGAGTACTATGTGGATCGCTGCCTGCCCATGGGGTGTTCTATATCCTGCGCATTGTTTGAACAGTTTAATTCTTTCATTGAGTGGGTGGTGCGTGACGTCGCGGGAGTAAAATCCATCATTCACTACTTGGACGACTTCCTCTGCGTGGGCCCACCTACATCAAAATTTGCTCGGTCCTGTTGGCCACGCTGGAGCATGTTGCTGGGAAGTTTGGCATCCCGTCAGCGCCGGAGAAGACAGAGGGTCCCAAGACAGTTTTGAGTTTCTTGGGCATCGTGTTAGACTCTGATGCCATGGAGTGCCGGCTACCGAGGATAAGTTGGAGGCATTGAAAGCAGAGATTCTGGGGATCTTGGGACTTCGAAAAGTGCAACTGCGAATTCTACAATCATTACTAGGTAAGCTGAGTTTTGCGTGTCGCATCCTGCCAATGGGGCGAGTATTTTGCAGGCGGCTGTATGCAAGTACTTCAGGGGTTACGTCCCCCAAGCACTACGTGCACTTGGTAAAGGCTCATAGAGAGGACCTGACAGTAGGGCACACGTTCCTGGCTAATTTCAACAGCAGGGTGCTGTGGATGTTGGGTCCAGTTAGCAACTTTGATCTGGAGCTGTACACAGATGCGGCGGGTTCTGTGGGTTTTGGAGCTTATTTCCAAGGTAAGTGGAGTGCAGGGTCGTGGCCTCAATCGTGGAAGGATGCAGGGCTTGTGAAGAATATGTTACTGTTGGAATTGTTCCCAGTGGTGTTAGCTGTGGAGTTGTGGGGGGAATCTTTCAAGAATTTGAAAGTGAGGTTTCACAGAGACAAATTGGGGGTAGTACAGGTGATCAACAAGGTGTCAGCGGCTTCACCACCGGTAGTCGGGTTACTCAGACACCTGGTATTACGTTGCCTACAGTTGAACGTGTTTATCTATGCTGTTCACCTCCCCGGAGTGGAAAATGTCATTGCTGATGCGTTATCTCGCTTTCAGTGGGACAGATTCCGGGAGTTGGCACCAGGGGCCGAACAGAGCGGGGTCCCTTGTCCCGAATGGCTGTGGAGGATTGCCTTGGACGAGTAGCCGGCTGGATCAGGCAATCGGTGAGTGATGCAACGTGGTCAGCATACAACAGGGTATGGCAGGAATGGGTATCCATGGTGCAACAGGTCATTGAGGGACATGAGGAACCAGATCTCAGGTTGCTAGTTTTGTATTTTGTTTCTAGGAATTTGGAGGACGGGGTGTCGGTGTCGGGATTGGAGAAGAAAACGGCAGGGTTGGCGTTTTGGTTAAAATTTCATGGTTTACCTGACTTAACTAAGGATTTTTGGGTTAGACAGGCACTGAAGTGCTACCGGCGTGCTAAGCCGGGGAGGGACTCTAGGCGTCCTGTTTCGTTCGAGCTGTTAGGAAGGTTGTTGGCACAGTTAGCCTTGTCCTGTTCATCACAGTATGAGGTGGTTCTGTTCAAGGCGGCATTCGCCTTGGCATTTTTTGGGGCGTTTAGGATTGGTGAATTAGTTAGTCGCTTTAAGAAGGTGAACGGGGGGATAGGTGTGATGGATGTCAGATGCGGGCAGGCTATCCATACTGGTTAGAAAATCTAAAATGGATCAGCGGGGCAAGGGAAAGACAGCGCAGGTCTTTTCGCTGCCGGGGTCTCCCTTGTGCCCAGTAAAATTTGTGCGGGAATTTCTTGGTTCCTTGTTGGTGCATCGGGATGGGCTGCCGTTATCTCGTTTTCAATTCTATTGCAATTTTTAAAAAATGTTTGGGGGCATTTGGGTTTTGGGGATCAAAAATTTTCTTCCCACTCTTTTCAGATAGGGGCGGCTATGGAAGCAGTTCGATGGGGATTAGATGAGGCAGCGGTGAAAAGGATAGCGAGATGGGAATCTAGAAGGTTTCAATCTTATGTTCGCCCTCATCTATTGAATATGTAAAAGGGGGGTAAGGGCAGGTTTCTAAATTGGTTAATGGAAATTGTGTGTATTGGTTGGCATATTGATTTGCTGGGGGTTTGTTTTTTCTTTTTCTTTCAGGAAGAACACAGTGCCTGGTATGGATTGTGGGCCATTCGTATGTGTGTTGGGGGGCAAGGAGAGGAGATGCCAGGCGGGATGGGAGACAGTTGGGTTTTTCCAGACAGGAAGCTTGTCTCCGGTGGTTGGGGGTGCCGGGTATGCTTTGGGGTAGGACAGTGTCAGAGGTGCGCAAATTTGCACGGCTGGATAGGCCTCCCGATGTGTTGGTTCTCCACGTGGGTGGCAATGATTTAGGGATTAGGTCAATGTTGGATTTGGTTCGAGACATCAAATTCGATTTTTGGCAACTCCGCATGGCCTTTCCACACATGCTTATTGTGTGGTCGGACATTGTGGCACGAACCACTTGGAGGTTGGAGAGGTCCGTGGATAAGATTAACCGTGCCAGGAAGAAGGTCAACAAGGAAGTTAGTGGTTTTGTGGTCAGGAATGGTGGGCTTGCAATCAGACACCTAGAGTTGGAAGTGGATACGTGGAGGTACTTGAGGAAGGATGGAGTGCACCTGAATGATGTGGGGATCGACCTGTGGGCCTTGGGTTTACAGGATGGGATCCAGCGAGCTTTGAGGGTTTGGCAGGGCACACAAGGGTAAGGTTTTCCCCTGGTGTGTGCTGTGGCGTGGTGTTGGTCTTTGCGGGTGAAGGATTAAAACCCAGATATGAAGAGTTCGGGACCCATCGGTAGTATGAGGCCCTTTTGGTGGTGTTCCAGCTAACAGGGGTTTAGCTGGAATTGGTTATTGGGTGCACTGCGGTCAATTGGTTTGTTGTCTCTGAGCTAGCATGTCAGCTGGAGGCCTAATTTTTAGTTAAGGTACCGCAGTGCCGGAGTGGATCGAGTGGCAAGATTGGTGGGTTTTTTCCTGCAAAGACCAACGGGAGGATTTAACAGATGGGGTTGGTTTATTTCAGGTGTTCTTTCATACAGTTATGTTAATTTATGTTAATTCTATTTGGTTATTATTTTTATTATTAATAAAGGAATTGACTGCTAAGGCCAATATTTACTCCAGATTGGTGTGGTCTTATTTTCTGGGAAAAAGAAGGTGAATGGGTTCGTAACAGTTTTTTGTTGTGGGTTGATGACTCTAAGGGGTAAATGGGATACATCTGTTATACACAGGGCTTTTTTTCTCAAACAATAGGTGCTGGAACTTAACCACGGCCCCACAAAACCCCTTCCCCTACACACACCCTACACACACCCTCCAAATCACATCAAATAGTGGGTGTGTTCAGTCAAATTTCACAAACAGTAGGAGGGTCTTAAAGGGGCATTAAATACCAGGATTGCATTACATACAGAGTGCAAAGCTGTAACTTGTAAACCCAAAAACCAGACTTCTGTGTTTACAAGTGATTGTGGTGAGCAGGCACCAAAAGGTCTGAGCCAGAGGTGGTGGAACTGAGTTCCACCAAGTTCCCCCTGAAAAAAGCCCTGGTTATACAATAATCATGGTCTTTAGCAGCCCGTGAACCTCTGCTGTCATCTATGGCTTCTGGTTTGCATGTGCAGTAATAATTTTGGTGACTGTCACATCATCTATGCACTTTTTGATGTAAGCAGTCACTGTTTCAGTGTACTCTTGTAAGTCTGTCTAATTGTTGTAAGTGGCTGCCTCTTTAACCACTTCAGCCCTGGAAGGATTTACCCCCTTCCTGACCAGAGCACTTTTTACAATTTGGCACTGCTTCGCTTTAACTGCTAATTGCGCGGTCATGCAATGCTGTAACCAAACGAAATTTGCATCCTTTTCTTCCCACAAATAGTTTTCTTTTGATGGTATTTGATCACCTCTGCCGTTTTTTATTTTATGCGCTATAAACGGAAAAAGACCGAAAATTTTGAAAAAAAAAAATGATATTTTCTACTTTTTGTTATAAAAAAAATCCAATAAACTCAATTTTAGTCATACATTTAGGCCAAAATGTATTCGGCCACATGCCTTTGGTAAAAAAAATGTCAATAAGCGTATATTTATTGGTTTGTGCAAAAGTTAGTGTCTACAAACTGTGGTCCATTTTCTGGAATTTACACAGCTTTTAGTTTGACTGCCTATGTCATTTCTTGAGGCACTAAAATGGCAGGGCAGTACAAAACCCCCACAAATGACCCCATTTTGGAAAGTAGACACCCCAAGGAAATTGCTGAGAGGCATGTTGAGCCCATTGAATATTCTTTTTTTTTTTTGTCCCAAGTGATTGAATAATGACAAAAAAAAAAAAAAAAAAATTTACAAAAAGTTGTTACTAAATGATATATTGCTCACACAAGCGATGGGCATATGTGGAATTGCACCCCAAAATACATTTAGCTGCTTCTCCTGAGTACGGGGATACCACATGTGTGGGGACTTTTTGGGAGCCTAGCCGCGTATGCCCATTGCATGTTTGAGCAATATATCATTTAGTGACAACTTTGTACAAAAAAAAAAAAAAAAAAAGTCACTTTCCCGCAAATTGTGTCAAAATATAAAATATTCCATGGACTCTACATGCCTCTCAGCAAATAGCTTGGGGTGTCTACTTTCCAAAATGGGGTGATTTGGGGGGGTTTTGAACTGTCCTGGCATTTTATGCACAACATTTAGAAGCTTATGTCACACATCACCCACACTTCTAACCACATGAAGACAAAGCCCTTTCTGACACTTTTTGTTTACATGAAAAAATAATTTTTTTTTGCAAGAAAATTACTTTGAACCCCAAACATTATATATTTTTTTAAAGCAAATGCCCTACAGATTAAAATGGTGGGTGTTTAATTTTTTTTTTTCTCACACAGTATTTGCGCAACAAATTTTCAAACGCATTTTTTTGGGAAAAAAACACACTTTTTTAAATTTTAATGCACTAAAACACACTATATTGCCAAAATGTTTGATGAAATAAAAAAGATGATCTTAGGCTGAGTACATGGATACCAAACATGACACGCTTTACAATTGCGCACAAACGTGCAGTGGCGACAAACTAAACACATTTTAAAAGCCTTTAAAAGCCTACAGGTTACCACTTTAGATTTACAGAGGAGGTCTACTGCTAAAATGACTGCCCTCGATCTGACCTTCGCGGTGATACCTCACATGCATGGTGCAATTGCTGTTTACATTTGATGCCAGACCGACGCTTGCGTTTGCCTTTGCGCGAGAGCAGGGGGGACAGGGGTGCTTTTTTTTTTTTTTTTTTTTTTTTTTTTTGCTTTTTTATCTTATTTTTAAACTGTTCCTTTCATTTTTTTTATTTTTATTTATTTATTTTTAATCATTTTTATTGTTATCTCAGGGAATGTAAATATCCTCTATGATAGCAATAGGTATTGACAGGTACTCTTTTTTTGAAAAAACTGGGGTCTATTAGACCCTAGATCTCTCCTCTGCCCTCAAAGCATCTGACCACACCAAGATCGGTGTGATAAAATGCTTTCCCAATGGCGCTGTTTACATCCGGCGAAGTCATGAACTGCTCGTAGTTTCCGGTTTCTTAGGCCATAGAGATGTTTGGAGCCACTCTGGTCTCTGATCAGCTCTATGGTCAGCTGGCTGAATCACCGGCTGCATTCTCAGGTTCCCTATTGGGACAGGAGAGCCAGAGAAAAACATGGAAGACGGTGGGGGGGGGATTCCCTCCCTTCCCTCCCACTGCTTTTAAAAGCAGTCTAGAGGCTAATTAGCCGCTAGGATTGCTTTTACATGAAAGCTGACCGCTGGCTGAAAAGAATGATACCAAGATGATACCTAAACCTGCAGGCATCATTCTGGTATAACCACTTAAAGTCCAGCAACATACCAGTACGTTGCTGGTCCTTGTTGGGCATATACTGTAATATTTTTTTTTTTTTTTCTTTTTCATGCAGCCTGTGGGCTGAACGAAAAAAAGAGATTGATCGGTGGGTATGCCCACCATTAGAATACCTCCCTTCATCCACCCACTTCTAATGATGGGCATACATGCACCGTATATATATATATATATATATATATATATATATATATATATATATATATATATATATATATATATATATATATATATATATATATATAATATATATATATATGCCGAAGCATACCCGGGGCATCGCGGGGCATCCTCCCGCAAAAGTTAGGAGCAAATCGCTCCTCCACCCTCTGCTGCCCCCACGCTTCGGCATATATGCTGAAGTATGTAACTGTGGTGGTGAAATCACCTCAGACAGCGCTGGAGTCACGGCTTTATGTATCGTGGGAGCAAACTCTGTTACTGTCAAGATAAATAAATCCGCGCTGCAACTGAATGGCGTACCTGCTAAGCAAATGATGGTTAACAATAAAACAAAGTAACATTACAGTATAACAGTAGGACTTACCATACCTGCAAAGCAAATACAAAAAACATAGTAAAAAATAAAACATTTAACGCAACCTGTGCTCTATATATATATATATATATATATATATATATATATATATATATATATATTTATATATGCATGCCGAAGCATGGGTGCATCCTCCCACAAAAGGCAGGAGCAAATCGCTCCTCCACCCACTGCTGCCCCCACGCTTCGGCATATATGCTGAAGTATGTAACTGTGGTGGTGGAGTCACGGCTTTATGTATCGTGGGAGCAAACGCTGTTGCTGTCAAGATAAATAAATCCGCTCTGCAGCTGAATGGCGTACCTGAAAACAAAAAATGGTTACCAACAAAACACAGTAAACAGTAAAGTATAAAAAAATTGCATATCTGTAAAAGCAAACATGGTAAAACATAATAACAATAAAAACATTGAAGAATAGAATACAGTAAAAAAGAGCAGAACAATAGAGGGAGAAGAGAGAGAGCGAGAGAACAATAAAACAACAACAATTTTTTTGTTTTTTTTATTTTATTATTATTTTTTTTTTACACTTTTTTTAGTAACTTTAACTTTTGTAACTGGTACCAGGTTTGGGTCTCTCAAAATGCGATGGCATCTTGGGAGACCCTGTGAAAGTATGTCCTAGTCTGTGCAATGCTGTACCCTACGCTAATACTCAGCTAGTGTATGGTAGCGTTCAAAACATTCACCATTGCATAGACCAGGATTGTCAGGACAGGAGGGACAATAATACCGAGTGTCAGGCCTATATCCGCGCTTGCTGCAGACACGACATCTTCTTTGGGGATCTCGTTGGGTAGGGGTACTCGGGAGGACATGAGGAAAATGCCTCTCATGCAGCCTGCTTACTGCATTTTGTTGGGGAAGGTGAGGTGGAGCAACGCCTGGAAACAGAAGGGCTCTGACGATCTCTTCCTGGAATTTAAGGAAGGATCCAGTCCATCCTGAAGCTCTGTATAGCACATGAGTATTCAGCAAAGCCAAATGAAATAAATAGACACTTTTTTGTACCAGCGTCTGGCCTTAAGGGCAACTAGGTACGGCGCCAACAACTGGTCGTTGAGGTCCACCCCTCCCATATTTTGGTTATATTCATGGACACAGAGGGGTTTCTCCACAACACCAGTCGCTGTAGTAATTTGGACCGTCGTGTCTGCATGAAGGGAGGTAAGAACGAAAACATTCTTATTATCCCTCCACTTCATAGCGAGCAAATTATTACACTGCAAGCAGGCTCTCTCCCCCAGCCTAAGACGGGAATCTACAAGCCGCTGGGGAAAGCCCCGGCGATTAGGTCGCACGGTGCCACATGCTCCAATCTGTTGATCAAAAAGGTGACTAAAAAGTGACACGCTCGTGTAATAATTGTCCACGTACAAGTGGTACCCCTTTCCGAATAAGGGTGACACCAAGTCCCACACAATCTTGACAGCGCTTCCTATGTAGTCAGGGCAGTTTGTCGGTTCTATGTGACTATCTTTGTCCTCGTAAACCATAAAACTACGTGTATAGCCTGTGGCCCTGTCACAGAGCTTATACATCTTGACCCCGTATCTGGCACGCTTGGTGGGAAGGTACTGTTTGAATGACAAGCGGCCAGAAAATTTAATCAGGGACTCATCAACACAGACAACTTGATGGGGAGTAAACAAGTCTGCAAAACGCTGGTTGAAGTGGTTTACAAGGGGCCGAATTTTGTAGAGCCGATAAATATTTAGGGTCTCCACGAGGATGACAGAGTTCATTGTTGTTGAAGTGCATGAACCGCAAAATCTGCTCGTATCGTGCCCTGGCCATGGAGGCAGAGAACACGGGCATATGGTGAATTGGGTCAGTGGACCAATATGACCGCAGCTCACTCTTTTTGGTTATGCCCATGTTGAGGGAAAGGCCCAGAAAGATCTTAAATTCGGAGACCATAATTGGTCTCCAATCTCTGGCAAGGGAGGACTGGGGAATAGTGGCGATGTGTTGACGAGCGTATAAATTGCTTTGGTCCACAATAGATCTATAGAGATCTTTGGTGAAAAACAGCGAATCAAAATCCAGTGGCGTAAAATCAACTGTTTCCACCTGAATTCCGGGTTGGCCAGTGAATGTGGGAAGAATGGGGGAAGTACGGGTGCTGCAGAAGTGGTGGGTTCCCAATTCGGATTGGCGAATGCAGCAGGAAGGACACTATGGTCACGATGGGCTTGTGTCCGTCTTCTTGGTGGCCGTGGGACACTACTAGTGCTTGCCACCTCACCAGCTTGAACTGCACTTATGGGACTCGCCACGTCACCACGTGATGCTGAAGTGCTGGATGCACGACCAGGGTGTACTAGGCTGCTGTTGTTTGCCAATTCATCAGAAGGAATAGCGGCGCTAGTACTGCTCTGCTCCATGTGAGGGACCTGCGGTTCTTGCACATCAAGGACAGAAGAAGTTGTTTGGGGTCTGGTATGCCTGACTTTGGCAGGGACCACAACTCCGTCGTCAGAGCTATCTGTCATGGAGCCGCTGTCCTCTACAGGATCGTATTCTGAGCCTGAATCTGACAGATGAGTGACTTCCTCTTTACTATCTGTGGTGCTCAGAAACGTGTAGGCCTCTTCACTAGTGTACTTTCGATTTGCCATTTTGGGCTCTAAATTTAGGGGTACACTAGTGAGACTCACAGGCAAAAAAGCCCCTGACTGTTAGCGACTGATTCAAAACGCTACCAAAAAACTGTTAGCGATCGCAGGGATCAGGCCTGACTCTGCGAACGCTGCAGTTATGTGTGCTTAGTGTTTTGTAAGTGTCAGTGATCGATCGATACTGCACTTGGGTGGGCTGGGCAGGGCTGGGCCGAGGGGCAAAACGCAGGTGCTAGCAGGTATCTGGGTTGATCCCGCCAACACTGTGTTTATGGGAACCCTAAACTGCTGGGGACGCTAGTATAGATCTGATCGGATCAGATATTGATCCGTTCAGATACTATAGCACTAAGGGAGGTGTATGCTGCGTGCGTGCGTGGGTGTTAGCTGTACTGATGCTAACCTGACGCTGCCTGGGGCGACGCAGACCTTGTCTGACCCTAAAAACGTAACTTATATCACCGCCGGGCAATTAGAGGGTTAAACCTTTAAGGTAATAAATGGTGGGTGCCCTAAAACTATAATAAACTATAAAAAACTAACCAGCGTCACCCGTAACAGTTATACGGTGATCACTGGTGAAAGGGTTAACTAGGGGGATAATACCTTTTAGTAGGTAGTATATGGGGGTCCCTGTCGCTATAAAACACTGGCGGCGAACCTATATACTTACCTCCCTAACTAGTGTCACCTGTGTCACTAATACAGCGATCAGAAAAACGATCGCTTAGTGACACTGGCGGTGGGGGGTGATCAAGAGGTTAACCTTTATTAGGGGGGTACCCTAGACCTAAAGGGGGGTACCCCAGACCTAAAGGGGGCTAACCCTAACTGCCCTAACACTTATAACTGTCACAAACTGATACCAATACAAAAAAAAAAACTGCTATTGGTGTCAGTGTGACAGGGGGTACAGGGGGGTGGCTGAGGGGTGAAAAGTGCCTGCGTGTTCTACTGTAGGTGTAGTGTTGTGCAAACTCATATTGATGTCTTCTCTCCTCGGTGCCAGAACGAAAAGACCGGCTCGAGGAGAGATATCACTTCCTCTGCCTCTGTTTACATTACAGAGGCAGAGAAAGGATTTCATTCGCTGGGAGCGATCGCGAGGGGGTGGCCACGAATGGATGGCCTCCCCCTCACCTCTGATTGCCCGGGAACAAATGCTGGCCGCCTCTGGCACTGGGGGGGGGGGGTCCGATCAGACCCCCCGCCCGCGGGAGGCAGATCACGTACAGGTACGTGATTCTGCCTGCCCATGCCATTCTGCCGACGTATATCGTCGTGAGGCGGTCGGCAAGTGGCTAAACATGTTCCAATCTGTGTGCTGAAAGTACCGGGGTAGCACTGTCTGGCCATACTATGATTTCTTTTTGAACCGGTTTTGCAAGTGTAAGCATTGGTTTGTATGCTGGAATTGGCATAACAGAGATGTGATCTGAATACGCAAGGTGGGGGCGGGGTTCAGCCTTGTATGCATTTTTCTCTGTTGTATAAACAAAGTCCAGTATGTTGTTTCCCCTTGTTGCAAAATTCACGTTGGTAGAACTTCGGCAAAACTGTCTTTAAGTTTACATGGTTGAAGTCACCAGCAATAATGAAAAAGCCGTCAGGGTTGTTTGTTTGATGTTCGCTGATAGAGCGATTCCTGGGTATGGCTGGGTATGACTGGGCATGACTATTGCTGGGTATTGCTGGGTACGGCTGAGTATGACTGAGTATTGCTGAGTACAGCTGAGTACGGCTGAGCATGGATGGATGGATGGATATGGATGGATGAGGATGGATGGATGAGTATGGCTAGATGGATGAGTATGTATGGCTGAGTATGGGTGGGTGGATGGATGAGTATGTATGGCTGAGTATGGGTGGATGGCTGAGCATGGATGGTATGAATGGATGGTATGTATGGCTGGCTAAATGGCTGGAGTGGGCACAGATCAGTGCTGTTGGCACTACACATCCAGCCCACAGCGCTGCAGCACTCGATCTCTCCCCCTCTCCCCTCGCACTGTACAGAAAGGGGAGGGAGGAACCAGATGTGAGGCCGGTTTGTTTACATGTGATAGCTCCGCCATTGACTGAGCTATCACGTGGTAAACAGCCACTATCGGCGGCCATTTACCGTGATCCGTGATGATCCAGAGGACCCGGCGGTCACGGAAGTTCCCGGGTGCGCTCCCGAGCAAGATTCTGGGAGGACGTTCATGGACGCCCTCCCAGAATAAACCGACCCGGCTGTAGCTGTCTTTCAGCTATGGCCCGGTCGGCAAGTGGTTAAATGGGTTTCCAGATGACTTTGTGATAAGGTAAGACTATTTGAAGACAAAGAGACAACATTAAAAGACATAAAAGCTCCGTCTTTTGGACCCGGAGTGGCCGCTGCGTCTAACCGTGCCGCCATCTGTAGCTGGAGGTGATACACACTGCTGAGACACAGACTGGATTGTGCGGCCTGTAGCTGGAGGTGATACACACAATGACTTTAATTTTATCCATGCCACCTCTGGGTCTGGGCCCTAGGCTGATGTCACATTAGTGAAATCATGATAGTAGCACTATGCTCTGCAACAAAATACCCTCCTCATTCCATGTGCCAATCCCAGGCTGGCTGGATGAGTGAGCTGTTATGTTGGATGGCATCCTATGTGTTTTCCTGAAGCACCACGCATATAACCAGGTAAGTATTTACTCTACTCTGCATAGATGTAGCACTGTCCCCATAGGGCTTGCTGAGTGTTGACTTCTTCGGCCTTTCTCCCGTTACCGGCAGCTGGTTGCTAAGGGTTTTTTCCAGTTGGTTACTAGGGGGCGGATTTCCACCTGTCCCACCCTTACTCCTGCTTGCTCGTTACTGAATGACCAATCCAGGATATTTTTTTTTTTTTTTTGGAACTTGGATGGGGGAAGGGATGAGTGGGATATTCCAACTGGAACTATTCACGATGGATAAGAACTGTCACTTGACCTCACCAGATTACTTGTGGAAGCAGTCGCACTGCTTTAACCATACAGCCACATGTATGGAGGAATTAAGTCTTCTTGATCTCACTAGCAGCAGACTTGATGCACTACATTATCTTCAGGATACCCTCTCTAGCATCCCCTTTACTGACACCCATCCACTGACTCTTCTAGCTGAAGGGGGCGGCCCTCACTCGACAGGCTCCAAAGACACAGATCCTTTCTGGTGTCTCCCTTCCAGTCAGCTCTGCAGGACCTCTGGTCTCTTTCTCTCTTTCTCTCCTCACCTAACTCTGAGCACATGTGCCCAGGCTTTAAATCCAGTATCCCAGCATGCAATGCAGCACTTCGCTGCCAATTGCCAGGACTGTAACAAAGCCCCTGCAATCACTTGTCAGGTCCCCTCCCACTGTCCAAAATCCCTCCCATTGGAGCAGTGGGGGACAGTCAGAACAAGCTGAGCTGCACCTGAGCACAATGAGCAGACATAACCAATAGATCCTGCTCTATGTTAGGCAGAGAGCACTCTAAGCTTTACCTGACCATCCTCCTGGTAAGCAGAAAGATCAAAAACTATACACGTCTCTTCTAGCACCTACCTAGGAGGGTGCTACATCCACCTATCACCAAAACAAACCATGTCCTCATTGGCTTCGGGCATCTGCCCCTGCAAAAATACCTGTACAGAATATGCAAGGAGTATCCCACAGATTTAGAAAGGGGGAAAAGGGACGTAACATATGTTCAGGGCCATGAGGCATACCCCATATGTGGCCAGTTAACACAATAAATTACGTAGAAAAATATAGATATCTCCTTTACAAATATTTACATTATTTTTAAAGAGCATTTTTATCAGGTGCACTATATTAGTGCACCCCCCACCAAAAAAAACTGGTTGATGGGGAAATGGCTGAACACCCCTAACTAACGATGCTACATATTACATTTTTTTTTTTTTTTTTTTTTACATGTGTAGCACCCTATAGTTTGGGCAGGGAGCTTCTCACAAATTTACTTGCCCAGAGTAGTTACCCTGATTGATTGATAGAGATCTATTGATTTCTCCCTAAGTTTGGCCTTGTTGCACTTTTCTCTTCTACCACTCCGTGGCCGGGTACTTGGTGGTACTAGATAGGAAAAGGGCAACCCAAGGTCAGGTTATGAGTATATGGGGTATCTCAGCCAATGGGCAGGTGTTTTCTTAAATCCCTTGGTCTGCTGGGAGAACCTATATATTCTGGTGAGGTCAGGTGATCTATGTTCTGTGCCACCTGGACAGCTGCCTGGGTGGACGTGAATCGTACGCCCCGGGGGCTGCTAGGCCGGAGATTGGGGCATCTGGCTGCAAGGCTGTGTGAGGGCCTATCCAGAAGTAAAGAGAGCAGCACAGGGTTGGGATTGCGGCTTGAAATCCAACCAGAAGTGATGGTTCTGCCGGCAGGAGAGTCAGTGGTCTGAGGTACAAGGGAAGCTATCACCACAAAGGGACCAACCACCTTTACCAGGGACCACAGTGAGTAACTGAAGCAAGTACCGGAACCACATTCTCACCAAAAGAGCACGGTGGAGAATCGGGACCCAACCCGCGGAGGAGACTCTTGCTGAGCAGCCTTGTGGGTCAAGCCAGAGACCTCGCTGGGTAGTAGGGGTGAAGCTTGAGCAGTATCTGAAGTGTTAAGCAAGAAACCCAGCAGGGAAGCTGGATGACGCTTGAGGGGATACCACCGCAAACCTTGGAGGAGCCCAAGGGATTCAGAGTCAGTAAATCAGAGGGTCTACTGAGAGACTGGGAGCTCAGTGTTGAACTACAAGAGGCAGTTGTAGTGGAGCTGAAAGGACTGTTACGTTTTGAGTTAGAGACTGTTACCATAGGAGACAGCATTCCTGCATGTGCAGATGTGGCGCCTTGTTTGGGCCTTTTATTGTATGGCTGTCTTCCTATTGAAGTCTCGGAGTCTGCCAATTTAATCTACAACCACCTAAGGGTGTCCTGGCCCTAACCCTCTTTCCCCCAAAAATACAAAAAGGACTGTCAAAAGAAATAAAACCTCTTTTACATCCAAGAAGTGTCTGGTGCCCAATGACTTTCACCATCTTTGCACCCACTATGCCTCACAACCCACTACATATTGAAGGATGTCAGCTATCTTTGGCCTTGGAGGTCCTCATTAGATTGGACAAGGCCGGAGACCTTGCTACATGTGTACTAAATATATACAAATGGATTAAGGACAACCTCCATCGAGGCATGAAGATTTCTTGCAGGCCTGCAAAGAAAAGAAACACAAGTATATAGCATAATTTACCCCATATACTTACAGTGAGACTGTCCTCTCCTCAGAGGCGACCATCTCACTTTACCAATCCCTATCGCTAATCATCACATAGAGATTTCAGATGCATCCAGTCCCCTAAGGGCAACTCTTGACTCGTCGTCCTGTAGTATTCCTGTAATTTGATGAAACAGAACAACATCCAAGTCTGACTAACTGGACACATTTCACATTTGAACCATATGACTATCAATAGACTCAGTCCCACTCAATCATCAGGGTACTGACGCTTGTCTATCCTAGTCAGACCTACAAGTTAGGATGAAGAGGTGCGAAGTCCAGCTGACTGATGCCTGCAGTGTCCCTTCCTCTGCAGCACCGAGGCAACACAACCTCTCCTGGTGGTCTGCTGTTATTGCTGGAGCCTGAGCAATAGCTGGCCTGCTTGTCAGTGTTTGTAGAAACTCATCAAGGGAGCCCTTTCTCTCTGGCACTCTCCTTCTCTGAAGAGAAAATTAGCCACTACCCCCTTTTTCACAGGGTAGCAACTTGCACACAATACACGGACCTACTGGCCCAAAGGTATCTTCGCAAAGTGTCCTTGCTGAATGAAGTATCTTTGCAAAGTGTCCTTTCTCTTTTTCTTTTCCACACAGCACTTGAGCGAACAAGGGCCTTTTTGCCCAACAATCTTCACAAAATATCTTTATCAAGGTATCTTCGCAAAGTGTCTTTTGTGAACTAGGGGTTTACCCCCTCTAGGTAGCAGCCCCTGGTTTTGACAGGAGGAATCCTCTGTTGCAAAAGGATTTTCCTCCCAGTTGATGAAACATTGGTAGTTTCAGTAGTTCCCTCCTTCATTTGCAAGGATAGATGGGAAGGGGAAACTTGGAGAAACCTTTAACCCTGTGAACAATTGGCCAACTGTGGCAACTCCAGCTCAACAGCCCCTTTACAAAAACAGTCCTTGACTCTGGCTCAGACTTGGCATACCTCATTAGTATTGCTGGGGCCACCCCATGTCAATGATCCCTGCCTCCTCTTCACTAGACAAACTGGAGGACTTCCACTTCTGGATCCATTGAAGCCCCTCTGCCTCTTTAAGAGCTAAACTTTTGGTTGCTGCGACTGTCACTGATGTACCCTGTGGCTGTGACTCAGCCTTCATGACTTGCAGGCATTGCACCTCTGATACATGGGTCTCCCTGGTCTGGGAGATGGTGGTGCACCACTGGTCCAGGCCTCAGCGGTGTTCTCTGCACTCCCCGTCCTCTCCCAAATGGAATAGCCACTATGGGTGTCAGTATCTCTGAAGTGGTTCCTACTTCCCAGTTCACATACAGCCTTCTGGACCGGAAATCACTCCGCTCTAATCGCAGCAACATGTCACCGCAGTGCCCACACGACTCCATGCCTGCAGCCTCAGATACATTCAGGCACTTGTTGCATACCAGCCCAAGATGCTCAGTGTCTTTCACTGCACAGTGCCAGTCCTCCTTTGGGCATTAATCGGACCCCTGTATCCCACAGGGTTGGATTCTGAGACTCAGTCTGCTCCGCAGGCTCTCCGCCAACACATGCAATAGCATCCGCGCTTCGGCTCACTCCGGTACCCACCATCTTGCTACTCCCCTCATGTGTCTCCTCTGCAGATACACCTGAAGGCGGAAGTGACATTGTAGCTCTCTTCCCTTCCTCTGATTGGTGGCCCGCAACTGTCGACTCCGTCCACAGCCCCAAACTAGCTGACTCTCTGGCGGTGGCTCATCCTGCTTGGCAGATCTCTTTGGCACGCTCTCTCCCATGTGGTACAGTAACCCCTTCACTGCTGCCATCACACTGCCCAGCTTACATGAATGGTACTATAATGCAGACTGTGTTCCCTGCCACGAACACACACTCATCTGCCAACATTTGAGCTCTGGCTGCATTCTCTTGTTCACATGCCAGCCGACTCTCACTGCTGCTGGAAACTGTCCCGCTGTTGCTAGCTGCATGGCAGACATCTCCCTTCCCAGCACATATACAGACACAACCCCCGATCCCTACGTCCCGGGTTGCTGCTTTCCTGAACACAACTTGAAAGCACACATGCACCGATTTAATGTGAAGCAGACATAACTTCCCTCCACAGGGCAACACCTCCTTCTTTCACTGACAATCCAGGACTTTACTTGAGACGACATAGCATTGCTTAGGTACATACTCAGCCGTTGCCGGTAGCAACCACTGCTGTACCTCAGACACCCCGGACAACACCCCCAAATGTAGCACTGTCCCCAGGGCCACCATCAGGGGGGTACAGGCATTACACCTGTAAGGGGCCCGCCTGTCTCCAGGGGCCCGACTGTCTCCCCCCCGACAATCAGTGTGTTGCAGTTGAGCCGAGCAGAGAAAAAAGAGATCACAAAACTTCGCTAGCACAGGAGAAGGAGTGTAAACATGAAGAGAACAGTTTCGCTACCGCCAGCGGCAGAACCCCCCTGCTTATTGGCTGGCAGCATGGAGGGTAAGTCGCAATTTAATGTGCTGACTGTGCCCCCATGTGCTGTTTATCTCCTTCTTCTTTAGTGGGACACCCTAAGACCCCTTTCACACTGTGCCGCCACCGTCATCAGCGATAAGGCAGTGCTATTTTTAGCGCTGCTTTACCGTCGTTTTAGCAGCGCTATTCGGCCGATAGCGGGGCTGTTTTAACCCCCCGCTAGCGGCCGAAAAGGGGCAAAATCCCCAGTGGCATTTTGCTGGCGGTATGACAGCTCTGCCCCATTGATTTCAATGGGGATGAGCGGTGGAGGAGCGGTGAGTTCACCACTCCTTCACCACTCCAAAGAAGCTGCTGGCAGGACTTTTTTCTGATGCCCTGCCAGTGCACCGCTCCAGTGTAAAAGCCCTCGGGCTTTCATACTGGAGTGAATGGAGCCGCTTTTTTCAGGCGCTATTTTTAGCACTGTAGCGCCTGAAAAATGCCTGCAGTGTGAAAGGGGTCTTATGCTGACTAGGTGTAAGAGTGTTAAAATAAAAGTGGGTGCACCGAAGAACTCGGTGGGATAGTCAGTGGGCCGATTCAGTGGGACGACCAGTGGGCCCTGGAGAATGTTGGGGGTCGGGCCCCGGGGGGGCCCAGGCCTAAAGTTGTATAAGGGGCTCCAAAATTTCTGATTTCTGATGGCTGCCCTGACTGTCCCCATAGGACTTGCTGAGTGTTGACTTCTGAGGCCTCTCTCCTGTTACCAGCAGCTGGTTGGTAAGGGTTCCCACTTGGTTGCTAGGGGGGGTTTCCACTTGTCCCACCCTTACTCCCGCTTGCTCGTTACTCGTCATTAGGGATGAGCTTCAAGTTCGAGTCGAACCCATGTTCGACTCGAACATCGCCTGTTCGACCGTTCGTCAAATTGCGAACGTTAAATTCGAGTGGCGCGTCACGGCCCATAATTCACTGCGGCATCGCAGTGCATTGCTGGCTGATGATTGGCCAAGCATGCACTATGACCCGCATGCTTGGCCAATCATAGCACCGTCTGTACAGAGAGCCGTGGTGGCTTTGGCTAATTATGGCTCAGGGGGTTTAGCACACGCCCCACACTATATAAGGCCGCCTACGTGGCGGCCTTGTGTAGTGTGTTGCGACAGAGAGAGAGAGACAGTGTCATTTGATTTTAAGTTAGAGTAGGCAGGCGAGTCAGTTAGCTGCACTTAGTGTATTGTGTGTGTGTGTGTGTGTGTGTGTGTATATATAATATGCATCCTAGGTGGTGTGTGGAGAGAGAGAGCGAGAGAGAATATACACTGTATTCAGTTTAGCTAGATCAGTTCCTGTTATTCTCTTCCTACTAACAGGCAGGTGTTTTTACAGTATTTACAGTTAGTTTACTGTGTCCTCTGCACAGTGTGCACCTGAAGCTACCTGAAGACAATTGCTGGTGTTCTCATACTAATAATACTACAGGCAGGCAGTTGATTCTGCTAGCTGCAGTATCAGAGTGTGTGTGTGTGTGTGTGTGTGTGTGTGTGTGTGTGTGTGTGTGTGTGTATATATGTGTGTGTGTGTGTGTGTATGATATAGATATATATATATATATATATATATATATATATATATATATATATATATATATATATACATATATATACATATATACATCCCAGCTTTGTGCAGGTACATCTCACTGCAGGCCATTAGTATGTCTGGAAGGCCAACAAGGAGAGGCAGACAGTCACAAGCCAATAAAAGAGGGCAAGCAGGCTCTGTGTCTAGACAGTGCTGGTCGTGGAGACGGTGCATCCTTATCAGCACGTGGCCGTGGGACACGCTTTTCCTTTTTTACAGCAGCTGGCCGTGTTGAGCCGTAACATATGGAAGACTTGAGTGGATGACCAAGCCATCCTTATCCTCCTCATCCTCTCTCACCCCCGCTCAGGGTACTTTGTCTGGCAAAGCAGCTGTCAACGCGGCCTCTTCCCTCGGCTCAATGGCATCAGTCACTCCTTCCCTAGCCCCACCATGTCCTCCTGAGGCGTCCCCCGTACTGTTTGACCACAGCATTGGGTACATGCTCCAGGAGGATGCCCAGCGTTTTGAAGGCAACGATGATGGTACCCAGCTAGAGGAAGGCAGTAACGTGAGCCCAGAGAGAGGGGGTGCCCAAGAAGGACAGCAATCTGGCAGTCATGTTCCCCCAGCTGTAGCATACTGCCAGGTTTGCTCCAGTGATGAGGAGGGAGGGGATGATGAGGTCACTGACTCCACGTGGGTGCCTGATAGTCGAGAGAAGTAGGAGGAGGAGAAGGAGGCACATTTCCAACAAGGCAGGATGCCCTCCAGGGGCCAGCTTAAGGGCAGCACACTGACTGTATCACACCGCAGAGCTCCGCATGTGCAGAGCGCTGCTGTCTCTGCACGTTATTCCAAAAGTTCTTTGGTGTGGGCCTTTTTTGAGATGAGTGAATCAGATTCCACCGCTGCTATTTGCAACATATGTCTCAAGCGTATCTCGCGTGGCCAAAACATCTCCCTCTTGGGCACCACACGCTTGACCAGACATATGTCGACCTGCCATACAGTTCGTTGGCAAGTGTACCTAAAAGACCCACACCAAAGAACAAAGCGGACCTCTCCTTGCTCCTCATCAACTGGGATCTCCAACCTCACTATACCTTCAGTCCTCTCTGAAACCTGCACTGAGAGGAATGAAGGTGTAGAATTGGGTGTGTCACAGCCAAGTACTTGTGAGCAATCTCCTATCGGTACACTGATGTCAGATTGCACCAGGCAAATTTCCCTGCCCCAGCTGCTGCACCGCTGAAAGAAGTTCGCTCCCAGGCCTTCCACATGTCCAGCGGTTGAATGCTAGCTTGGATAAATTGCTAGCACTTCAACTGCTGCCTTTTCAGTTGGTAGACTCTGCCCCGTTCCATGAGTTTGTGGAATGTGCGGTTCCTCAGTGGCAGGTTCCCAAACACCACTTTTTCTCACAGAAGGCGATTCCGGCTCTCTACCGGCATGTGGAAGGCAATGTCTTGGCCTCGCTGGACAGGGCGGTCAGTGGTAAGGTGCATATTACCACTGACTCATGGTCCAGCAGGCATGGTCAGGGACGTTATCTATCTTTCACCACTGCACTGGGTGACTCTTCTGGCAACTGGGAAGGATGCAGGACAGGGTGCAGTAGTAATGGAGGTTGTTCCGCCACCACGCCTCAAATTCTACTAGTGGTGATTCTGCCACACCTCTCTCCACCCCCTCTTCTTCTCTCTTCATGGCCTCTTCCTGTGCTGATTTGTCCTCGGAACCAGCGATGCTCCATAGGCGTTAAAAGGGCTATGCAAGCACGCAGGCAAAAAGATGCCATGCAGTGCTTGAGCTGGTGTGCTTGGGGGACAGAAGCCACACTGGGGCAGAGATTCTGTCAGCTCTGCAGGGGCGGGTTCAGAGGTGGTTGACGCCACACCAGCTTAAGCTAGGTATGGTGGTTTGCTACAATGGCACCAACCTCCTCTCCGCCCTCCGACAGGGACAACTGACCCATGTGCCCTGTTTGGCTCACGTCCTTAACTTAGTGGTGCAGCAGTTCTTGGGTAGGTACCCGGGCTTGCAGGATGTCCTGAGGGAGGCCAGGAAAGTCTCTGTGCATTTCCACAGGTCATATAATGCCAGTGCTTGGCTGGCTGACCTCCAAAAGAAATTTAACCTGCCCAAGAACCGCCTAATCTGTGAAATGCCCACCAGGTGGAACTCAATGTTGGCCATGCTGCAGTGGCTGCACACACAGCAGAGGGCCATCAATGAGTACCTATGCGACTATGGCACCAGGACCGGGACAGGGGAGCTTGTTTTTATTTTTTCCCCATGCCAGTGGGCTATGATCAGGGATGCATTCACTGTCCTGTCACCATTTGAGGAGGCCACAAGGATGGTGAGCAGTGACAGTGCATGCATCAGTGACACTGTCCCTCTTGTCCACCTGTTGGAGCACACGCTGTGTGGAATAATGGACAGGGCACTTGAGGCTGAACAGAGGCCCCCTTTATCCAGTGTTCCTGCGTGCCCGCCGATCACACAGGAAGAGGAGGAGGATTGTGTCAGCATGTAGGTGGAGCCTGGCACTCAGCATCAGCAGCAGTCTAAAGGGATCATTTACAGTCCAAAGAAACCCATGGACTTGTATGTGGCTGGGAGGAGGTGGCTGCGGATCATGTCGTCCTTAGTGACCCAGAGGACCCAGTGACCCAGAGGACTCTGGACCGAATGCCTCAGCAAACCTACGCTGCATGGCCTCCCTGATCCTGCAAAGCCTGCGGAAGGATCCTCGTATTCGTGGTATCAAGGTTGCAGACCTTATCTTGCCATCGCAGAGGGAACAGAGGGTGAAACATCTTCAGGAGGCCTTGCAGAAAGGTTTGTGCAATGTGTTTCCAGAGCCTGGGAGGTTATAATTTCCTGGTCCTCCTGGACAACGTGTTGCTGAGGCTTCGATCAGTCACAGAAGGAGCGGTGGAGAAGGTGGCCGTCTGACCGATGCGATCAGACAATTTTTTAGTCCGCAGCCCCAAGGTCTGATTGGTTCCAGCAACCATCGCCAGTGTCTGTTTCACATGGTGCAGGATTACCTAGGGGCAAGATCAGACTTGGACACCTTTCCCACCGAAAATCCTCTGGGTTACTGGGTCTTGATGATGGATCACTGGCCAGAGCTTGCACAGTGTGCAATTGAGCTACTGGCCTGTCCTGCATCCAGCGTTCTTTCGGAACGCACATTCAGTGCTGCTGGAGGCTTTGTAACCGATCACAGGGTGCGCCTGTCCACCGAATCGGTCGATCGGCTGACCTTCATAAAAATCAATCAGTCTTGGATCACCAGCTACTAAGCACCTGATGCTGATGTAACCAATTGATTTTTTTTTTTAATGTGAGATCCCTTCAAGGCTGTCTGTGCTGGTGTTGAGTGACTATCCTGTTATGCTGAGTGACAATCCTCTTCCTCCTCAATTTTCATGCTGATAGCTTGTAAGAACATTTTTGGTTCTGGGCACCGCCACCAGTGGCCGAGGCCCAATTTTTCTGCCCCTGTTTAACAGGGGCGTGTAATTACAATTTTTGATGCAATACTTTGCAGCAGGGCTCATTCCTGCGCTCCATCTATAGTATCTGTGAGGGGTTGCAGTGTTGTGGCACCAGTGCCTAAGGCCCACATTTTCAGCCCCTGTTCAACAGGGACATGTAATTACAATTCTTGATCTAATATTTCACAGCAGGGCCCATTCCTGCACCCACCAAGAGTAACTGTGAGGGCTTACAGTGTTGTGGCAACACCAACACCTAAGGCCCAAATTTCTGCAGAGCATATAGGGCAGGCCCCTACTTTCAAACATCCAACTTACAAACGACTCCTACTTGCAAATGGAAAGAGACAACAGGAAGTGAGATGAAATCTACCCATAGGAAGGGAAATTCTCTCTTCACTGATGCTTTATCACCAATTCTTGTTTCACTAAAAACCCCAAATTTTCAAAAAACATTTGTCATTGGGACAGAAAGTGAGGTGAAATCTTCTGAAGAGGTGCACAGACAGCAAAACAAATGTTACAGGGGTGATAACCCTTCTCTATGTTTTCCAAAAAGCTTAAAAATAGATTTTTTGGCTGGAGCTACACTTTAAAATGTACCAATTCAAAATTACAAACAGATTCTACTTAACAACAAACCTACAGTCCCTGTCTTGTTTGCACCACCTGTATACTGCTGTTCAGAGTATATAGGGCCTAGGGCCCCCACGCCTTTCTTTTTTTTAATCTGGGTGCGGGGTTCCCCTTAACCACTTAAGGACCAGCCTCGTTTTGGAATTTAGGTGTTTACATGTTTAAAACAGTTTTTTTTTGCTAAAAAATTACTTAGAACCCCCAAACATTATATATTGTTTTTTTCTAACACCCTAGAGAATAAAATGCCAGTCATTGCAATACTTTTTTTTCACACCAGATTTGCGCATCGGTCTTACAAGTGCGCTTTTTTTGGAAAAAATTCACTTTTTTGAATTAAAAAAAAAAAAAAGACAACAGTAAAGTTAGCCCAATTTTTTTTTTTATATTCTGAAAGATAATGTTACGCCGAGTAAATTGATACCCAACATGTCACGCTTCAAAATTGCGCCCGCTCGTGCACTGGCGTCAAACTTTTACCCTCAAAAATCTCCATAGGTAACATTTAAAAAAATTCTACAGGTTGCATGTTTTGTGTTAGAGGAGGTCTAGGGCTAGAATTATTGCTCTCGCTCTAACGATTGCGGCGATAGCTCACATGTGTGGTTTGACCACCGTTTTCATATGCGGGCGCTACTCACGTACGTTCTGCACGCGAGCTTGTCGGGACGGGGGGGGGGGGGGTTTAAAATTTTTTTTTTTTTTTCTTATTTAGTTTACATGATTTTATTTATTTTTACACTGTTTGAAAAAAAAAAAACTGTGTCACTTTTATTCCTATTACAAGGAATGTAAACATCCCTTGTAATAGAAAAAAGCATGACAGGACCTCTTAAATATGAGATCTGGGGTCAAAAAAACCTCAGATCTCATATTTACACTAAAATGCAATAAAAAAAAAAAAGTAATTAAAAAAAAAAATGGCATTGAAAAAAAATGTGCCTTCAAGATGGCATTTTGGGCGGAAGTGACATTTTGATGTCGCTTCTGCCCTGCAGTATCATGGAGACGAGTGGGCGCCATCTTCCCCTCACTCGTCTCCAGGCACAAGGGGGCAGACGCGATCACCTCCGCCGCTACCGACGGCCCCGGTAAGCGGCGGAGGGCACCGGAGCGCGGCGGGAGGCCCTCTCCCGCCACCGATGAAAGTGATCTTGCGGCGAATCCACCGCAGAGACCACTTTTATCTGAAAGCCGACCGCCGCACGAAAACGGGGATACCGGGGTTATGGCAGCTAGCTGCTGCCATAACAACGATATCCGCCACCAAACTTAGGACGTACTTGCGGTCGGCAAGTGGTTAATATCCATACAAGACCCAAAGGGCCTGGTAATGGACTGGGGGGTACCCATGCCGCTTGTCTCACTGATTTTCATCCATATTGCCGGGACCCGACATTACATTAAAGCTGCAAGCAGTTTTAAATGACTTTTATTCCTTTAAAAATGTAATTTTGTGCAGGGACCGTTCTAAGCACGGGAAACATGCGCCACTTTACAGGCATAGTATAGACACCCCCAAGGTCCGATATTTAAAGGAATATTAAAGGAATATTTTAGGAATATTTAAAAACGGACATTTTTAAAACTTTATTTTGCATTGATACATGTGCCCTGGGGCAGGACCCAGGCCCCCAAACCCTTTTTAGGACAATAACTTGCATATTAGCCTTTAAAATTAGCACTTTTGATTTTGAACGTTCGACTCCCATAGATTTTAATGAGGTTCTAAAGTTTGCGCGAACTTTTGGTCCGTTCGCAGGTTCTGGTGCAACCCGAACCGGGGGGTGTTCAGCTCATCCCTACTCGTTACTAATATTGAATCTTGCACAACTGCCTGCAGCTTTATAGCACTTTTCCAGTTACAACATCAAACAAGTATGTTAGAAGCAATCCATTACATATTTTCTATTAGATGGCATAAGCCAAATTTACAAAACCCAAATCATTTGCCATTTCGGATCAGCTGTTTCCACTTGGTCAGGATCTAGGTGATATGGAGGAATAGGAGCTTTCACCACCTCTGGTGGTAATGGTAAACTTGTAGATGGAAGCCGGGCACCTCTCAAACTCCGCAGATAGAACTTGTAAATCTCCCGTGACAACATAAAATACAAAGAAAAGATCTAGTGCTCTCTGTATAACTTGCAACTGGTATCATTTATTAAAAGACAGGTACTCACATCTATAGCACTTAATCCAAGTGCTAGGATAAAAAGCGTAAAAAGACTGGTAACAGCAAAGCTGGTAAGGTGGCTGTAGTGACATTCAGGGGAACTCCCGCACGCGTATCGTCCATAGGACTTCCTCAGCGGTAATGGAGTTCCATGATGCCACTGTGTCTTATATAAATAGCCCCTTAACACAATCATCTGTGTAATTAGAAAAACGAGCGGTAAGCATCCAATCAGGATGCACCACTCAAAAGGAGGAAGTGTACATCTGGTGTGGTTACCATAGTGATCCCTAGAGCACGTCATGCGGCGAGGGACATACATGATAATCCAACTATGTGATTGGAGAAAAACGAGCGGTAAGCATCCAATCGGAGCGTACCGCTCGAACGTGGGAGGTGTTTGATAGGCTGTGGCTCCATAGTGATCACTACGCCGCGACGGCGGATCACGTGGCCGTCCGCCTCGGAGGGTACCTCCCACCTCGAACAGGAATAAACTAAACCTGAAGGATGTTTACCTATTGCCATGGAGATCCGGCGTCGCGTCCACACGGCGGCCGGTCACACGCCAGTCTGCGTCACAACATACCGCCCTCCTGGGGCGGAGGAAACATGCAGCCTCAAGCGTGTGTGGTTGTCACAGCAACCAAAGGAAGGCTGGACACACACCACGTCGCTATTGCTAATCTAATGTCATTCAAAATAAATTTGAAGCGTAACAAGACATACAGGTAACCAACCTACATAATAGAAGGGGTCACCCTGGGAACCAACCTGGCTTGAGACTCCCTATAACTAAGAGATCAACATTAATGCCTGCAAAGTCTGTGGTCCCCCATGGTCACCCAAAAACCAGCATCATGTATGAATATTAGACCTCAAAGTTGTAGCCAGATGAAGACTAAAATATAATAAAGTAATGGTCCCAAAAATAGTCAAAATAAAAATAAACAGGTGTCAATCGCAGACAACCTTCATTAAAAAGTGTATTATTAAAATAAGTTAGTCACTACAGCCACCTTTTACAATCGCCCAAATAATACACAAACACCAATTACATTAAACAACACATAACACATAAAGTTAAAGGTGGATAAAAAAAAAAAAGAGAGAAAAAAAGAAACTACCGGTCAGAAATAAAACAATTCAAATCAAACTCGACATTGAGCCCCGTAGGTACTCCCACATGTGTTTCATATACCCAGAAAGACTCTCGGCGGCTCAATTGTCTTATAAAATTGCCGCCCCTCCAATGGGGTGTTACTTTTTCAACTCCCCAGAACTTTAGTTTAACTGGACTGCGTTTATGAAAGAGTTTAAAATGTTTGGAGACATTGTGGGAATCCAGGCCTTTTTTAATATTGGTGATATGTTCGCCAATACGAATATGCAGGGACCTAGATGTTCTTCCCACATATTGTAGGCCACATTCGCATTCCATGATATACACCACTCCTGTTGTCGAACACGTAATGAAATCCCTAATCTGATAAACCTTTTTAGTGGCTGTGGCTATAAACGCTTTACGTTTTTTAATATTGCCCTTGGTTTGTTTACATGGTGGGCATCGCCCACAGGCATAGAAGCCTGTCATAATGTTCGAAATCCTGTTGACAAATGTGAGTGGTGGGTCAATTTCCCCCCGGGGCCAATTTATCTCTTAAGGACGGTGCCCTCTTATAAACAAACTGGGGGTGTTCTGGGAGTACAGGGCCCAAAGTTTTGTCCTGTTTGAGAATGGGCCAATATTTACGGACTATTTTTTCAAATTTTTTATATTGAACATTGTAGTCCAAGATAATTCTAATATTACCTGTACCATCTTGTTTGACCTTAGGGCCATTGGATACCAATGTCTTTCTCTCTAAAGCTCGAACAGCCTCAATATGTTTATCAATATCGGTTTTGTTATAACCCTTTTGGACAAAACGGGCAGATAAAACCTCAGATTGTTCAAGGTAGTGATGCTCATGCGTACAGTTCCGCCTTATGCGTACAAATTGCCCCTTGGGAATGTTACACAACCATTGAAGATGGTGACAACTCCCAAAGGGTATGTACGCATTGCGGTCCGTGGGCTTAAAATGATTTTTTAAGTCCAACTGATTGTCTTTCAAAAAAATGTCTAGATCCAAAAAAGTGACATGAACTTTATCTATATTCCAGGAGAGAACAATATTTCTATTGTTCTCATCGAGTTTCTGCATAAAGGCATACAAGTTAGATCTATTTCTGTCCCACACCATAATAATGTCGTCAATATAACGTTGGTAACATAAGAGTTCAGGGGGTGTGTTCTTATAAATAACCTCTTCCTCCCAGTGTGCCATGAACAGATTGGCAACACTGGGAGCAAAGCGGGCGCCCATCGCAACACCCCTGGTTTGAAGAAAAAAACGTTTATTATACCAAAAATAAATTTTGGATAAGCAAAACTTTAAACAATCTAAGATATAGTTTTTGTGTCTTCTGGTAAGATCCGATGTTCCAAAAGCCCATCGAACTGATGCTAACGCATCTTCATGACTGATAATCGTATAGAGGGAACTAACGTCCGCCGTTATTAACAGACAAGAAGAGGAAAAAGAGAGGGCTTCTAAAGTTTGGATGATGTGTTTAGTATCCTTAATAAAGGAACGGGTTCCCATAACTAAGGGTTGCAAAAAAAAGTCAATGTATTGACCCAGTCTCGAAGAGACTGAGTCTATACCATTGACTATAGGGCAGCCAGGTGGATTGGTACTGTTTTTGTGTATTTTAGGTAAACAATAAATGATAGGGGTACGGCAAAAAAATGGATCTAGATACGAAGCTTCTTTAGTATTGAGGACTCCAATATGTTTGCCTCTTTCTACAAGAAAGTGTAACTCCTCTTTATACTCAAACATCGGGTCTTTGCTGAGTAAAATGTAGGTGCTATAATCATTAAGCATGTTCTCCATTACGTTGTTATAATAGGTTTTACTCAGAACAACCAGGCCACCCCCCTTATCCGCTGGGCGTATTACGAGATCCTTCCGTTCTAGGAGTGACTCGATGCCCTTTTTGATAAATATTGGGTCTTGTGCCTTCCGGATCTTAAGTGTATCGAGATCTCTAGTCACCATGTTTTTGAAAACTTCCAAAAACTTAGTGTCGCGATTAGGGGGATTAAAGACTGATTTGTTACGGAGAGACGAATGGGTACCCAATGGTTTAGAATTGTTTGATAAAGTACGTGTTAAAGGGTTAGAGAGATGGTACTTCTTGATATTCAAACTTCTAATGAATTTTTGTAAACCTATATAGGTCTGAAATTTATTTAAGTTGCGAATGGGGGCATATTTGAGGCCCTTATCTAGAACCTTAATCTCATCCTCACTTAAGGGAGAGCCACTCAGGTTATAGATACCGGCCCCTATTGTGGTCTGACTCTTTTGAGTTCGCCTGCCTCCTCTCCTTCCTCTAAGAGTTTTCTTTTCCTTGGACCGTTGTCCAGATTGGCAGGTGGCGGAGCAGCGTTCCACCCTCCCCCTGGGTTGGGTGGGATGGACGGAGCTCCCCTCCCCATCCCCCTCTGAGTCCTGTGAAAATCCCCTCCTCTTCTAGGTCCAGAGCTCTGTAATGGTGCAAACCTATTCTGGGTGTGCACCATATGTCCATAAGATTGAACTTCTCTCCCTCTATTATGAGGGGTATTTGAAGAGTTAGTAGAATACTGATTATAAGGACGATTATCATTAGGTCCCCAATTCCGGTCATTACCTTGATGATAAGAATCCTGATGATAGTAAACATCATCGTTTGTATGGGGTGGGTTCCAAGGGTACTGCCTGAATGGAGACTCGTATAAATCGCGCCTTGTACCCCTACCCTTTTTGTTCTTACCTCTCTTGTTATGTACAGTTTTAAATTGATTACCACGAGAGGGGGTTAGGGTATTGGTATAATCGCACTGATCATAGTGGACAATCCCCTCCTCTGGGTGGTTATCAAGAGGAGTTTGAGGGGGTTCTAGGGTAGTGGGACGCAACACTGGCGGATTAGTAGAGGCGTCACCAGGTTTAATCTGCCATTTATAAATAATCCCTCTCCCAAAATCATCTGCATCTCTTATATATTTTTTCTTCTTTTTATTTTGGGTTTCGTAATCCCATTTTATGAGCTTATTTTTCAACTCCGCTGAAAGTCTAAGAAATTCTTCAGACTCTTTATGGGACTCAACGGAACTCTTGAGTTCTGCAATCTGAGACTCAAGAAGAGTCATTTTCCGCCGTTTACGATATAGCAGAAAATCAATTAATTCGAGGCCTTTGTTGGTAAAAAAATCCCCCCATTCCTTCATAGAGTAATCATCCATAAGGCCATCATTGGGAGGTACCTCCCATCTGAGTCTCCTGGGGATCAGCTTCGCAGTGAGATATTGTTCAAACGTGACTATGTCCCACCAAGTTTTTACTTTTTTCTCAAACAGATACCCTAGTTTCCTGAACCCGAGAGATAAGGTATTAACCTCCTCCGGATTATGGTGATTAGAAAAAATCTCTCCCAGTTTAATTTCTCTTTTTTCTATGTATTGAAAGATCTCCATTAGTAATGCTGCTAGGCTGATATATATTATACAAGCAGGTAACCAATCAAAAACAAACAGTCAGCGCAAAACTCAATGACTACTAACAGCAGCTGAACACTAAAGGCAAATATATAAACCCTTTTAAACTAAGTATACTGAACAGTGCAGCGCTAGATTAATAAACAACTAAAAACAATCTATGGATGAAAAGTCCATAAGCTCGTATGTAAAAACACACATGTAGATGGAAAGACACACAGACGTCAGCGGTGATAAAGGGTGCTTCATGCAAAAGTCTGAGGTGCTCCTAGGTCCGTGCTCACACCATTTGTTTAGCCAAACTGCTCACCTTGCATAATAGACCCCTGAGCTAACAGGAAGGTCATAGGAGCTTTCACCACCTCTGGTGGTAATGGTAAACTTGTAGATGGAAGCCGGGCACCTCTCAAACTCCGCAGATAGAACTTGTAAATCTCCCGTGACAACATAAAATACAAAGAAAAGATCTAGTGCTCTCTGTATAACTTGTTTTTGATTGTTTTGAGTGATATGGAGGAATGCCCATTACAGAGAAAAGAAGCCCCAGAGGGGGCCACATAACATAGCCAGACTGCACTCTCTTCTAGTCTCCATCACCACAGTACCTTAAGCATTACTCTTCCCTATATATGGGAACTGCCAGTAGGGAAGAACAGGAAGTGTATTGTGTGTAGGATTGCCAGGTGAAGATGAAAGGGGGAAAAAAATACACTTCATCTAAGGACTAATAATCTACAATGTATTATGGCTTTGTTTGGGGATCTAGGTGTATTTTGAGACAAAAATTAGACATTCGTCCACCCATCCCCAAAAATGTAAAGTCTTACACCGCATCCTGTACAATATATTCTGACGTGCACACTACAGGTATTTGACCTAAGAAAAGTCTGAATTGGCTTGCTCCTACTTGACCCCAGGCAGAAATAAACCAAAATGATGATGATATGCAGTATGTGCTGACATGACTTTTCAGGTATCTCATGTTTTATATATTTTATTTGTAGATGGAAATATTAGCTCCTTGGTGACAATCACCACAAAGACCTTTCTGCGCTATGATAAATTACGGGAGTTGCTAAGAAGTATACGTCTGTATTACCCTGACATAAAGGTCATCGTGGCTGATGACAATGAAAAGCCAGAGAAAATTGAAGATCCAAATGTAGACCAGTACATTATGCCATATGCTAAGGTATAGCCCATTTTCTATGACTTAGGGATGTAACAGAGGTTTTTTTTGTTATATAGCTTTGTCCTTGTTGTAAGCAGGGGGAAGTACTGCCCTCTGCTGGGGTAAATACATAAAAAGAGAGGGAATCAATTGATTGGGGCCCTGTAGTTTAGTAAGATGGTCAGAGGATGTGAACTACTGCTTGCACTCATCCACCCCCTGTGGGAACCCAGTTAGGGTTCCAGGGGTTCAGACTCATGCTTGATCAAAGGGCTCAAAGGACTTTGTCACTTATTTAAGGTATGACCTCATGGGGCAATCGGGGGCACCAGTGGCTTACCTAAGGGGCACTTAGAAGATTATGTACAGGAATGTGTATTGAAGACACTGATCATTTGTTTTATTTAAACCACTTCAGTAAAGAATGTTTACTGCTATTTAACTTGGCCTGGGCTGAAGTTACTTGAGAACAATCTCAACGGGGTGCAATGCATGTATGGCACATCACAAGAACAGGGCTTATTATGGGGACAAGACGAGCGAGAAAAGATGCAGTACCAATGTCTAACGTGCAGTGAAGCTATTCGGAGGAGGCTATATAGCCATTGCAAATGGCTACAGTACTAGTGTAGAGTGCATAAGCAACCAGCTGGTTGGGAAATTGTGTGACTTGGCAAAGGTAATGGAAGGCCCTGGTAGTGAGGAAGCTTGTGTGCTTAGACTTCTTCCCTAGGAGCCTTGGACCCCAATGCTGGATCCAACATCACAGCATGGGGCATCCTAGAGACTAATTCTGGAAGTCACAGAAGATGAAGTAAGGCCTCAGGAGAAGAAAAGGCATGTATTATACACAAGAGTTAAGCTTCCTATTATTCAAGTGTAATATAAGAATCAATGTTACTGGGAGTGAGGTGACTGGTTACTGGGCTGGTGAAGTCCGGTACAGGCTTGGCGGTACAGACTTAGAAATGCAGCACAACATATAGAGAACAGTTATAAAATGTATCGAACTGTTATCCAGAGTGTACAGTGTAATGAGTTAAAGAACTGTGCCATAAACTGCAAAGAAGTTAACGGTAATTCTGTTTTCAACAGAGAAGCACCGCTTTTAGGCCCCTTTCACACTGGGGTGGGGGCGGCGTCAGTGGTAAAACGGCGCTATTTTTAGCGCCACTTTACCATCGCTTTATCGGCGATATTCGGCCGATAGTGGGGCGGTTTTAACCCCCGCTAGTGGCCGAAAAAGAGTTAAAACCGCCCACAAAGCGCCGCTGCAGCAGCGCTATGCCGGCGGTATAGCCATGCTGCCCCATTGATTTCATATCGTATACACCGCTCCTTCACCGCTCCAAAGATGCTGCTAGCAGAACTTTTTTCAGCGTCCTGCCTGTGCACCGCTCCAGTGTAAAAAGCCCTCGGGACTTTCACATTGGAGAGACTGCAGCGGCTGTTTCAGGGCGCTTTGCAGGCGCTATTTTTAGCATGTAGCGCCTGCAAAGCGCCCCAGTGTGAAAGGGGTCTTAAGGTGCAGCATTACCTTAATGCTAGCCTTGCGTTAAATGGCAGCCTTAGCCTGCCTTTGGGGGCACTAGTGGCTCTCTCCTGATCCCCACTTGGGTGCAGTAAGCCCCGCCCACATTGTGACATACACCCCCTGCTCCCTGTGTTTGTATGGGAGTTACATGGACAGGATGTAAGGGAAATTTGAATTTTCTGTGGCTGTTACAATATTTATTTAATGCTGAACTCCAGGCAGATATAAAACACAGAAAAAGCCATATTGCAAAAATGGGCATTTAAACAATAATATCCTAGATATGTCAAATTACATACAAACATATTAAAGATAAAAGTTTTAATTAAATTGGTATATAAAAAAGCCATAAAAGGCAAAAAGGGCAAACATAAGCCCACATGCATAAAAAAAAGATACATGAGTACTAAAAGAACCATTAAATATGTGAAAGCAATCAGCAAAAGTCATGGTAAATGGCCTCCTGTCTAACACCTTCTCCATATGTAATAGAACACGCCAGGGATGCCCCTTATCGCCCCTCTTATTCATACTTACGCTTGAACCCTTCTTCCGACAAATCCGTGCAAATGAAGATATCCGTGGAGTAACAATATCCGGACACCATTGCAGACGATATATTACTCCTAACAGAACCCCATATCACCCTCCCAAACCTACTGAAAGATTACTCTTCCAATACATCGCAAATGTAAAAAAAAAAAATGTCAGCAAATCCAATGCTCTTAACATCTCACTCCTGTCATCACACAGTGCAAACACAACTTCCCATTTTCGTTGAAACCAGATGCCATTACCTATCTAGGAATCCAAATCCCAACACACCTGTCCGAACTATACAAAAGAAACTACCTACAGACCCTACACTCCATCACAGCAGACCTCAAAAAATGTCATAAACCACTCTTCTCATGGTTCGGGCAGGCAGCCATCCTCAAAATGAATGTGTTACCGCGCATACTCCATATACTCCAAGCCATCCTGATACAACTACCTCAAACCTTCCTACGCTCTTATAAGAGAATTTGCTCCACCCTTCTCTGGAGCCAGGGCCGCCCAAGAATAAGCTATGAACAATTAGCCACACCCAAACTACAAGGGGGAATTGGTCTCCCAGACATTAGGTATTATTACTGGGCATGCCATTTGGCAGGTGTGTACTAGATTGGAACGCACATAAACAAAAGACTGGGTCAACCTAGAAGCCTCTTTTTCCAATACACACATCAAAAGTACCCTGTGGCTCAAAAAATGCCATATTCCAAAAGAATTACTAAACCACCCGCTCATTAGGTCTACTTTGGTTTGCTTTAGAACAGCCTGCTCAAAGTGTAATATGTCCTCGATTCCCGGCCCTATGACCCCGGTTTTATCAAACCCTGACTTCCAACCGGGATTAACAAACACATTCTTTACGGACACAGAACATGAATCCAGGTTACATATACATCATCATCTTCAAACAGGCAAAATACACACATTGGAACACAATGACCTTTGGCCAGAAGTCCGTATGACCCTATGGAAATACAGACAACTCCATCACTTCCTTCACTCACTTGAATGTTGGGACTCAGTGTTGCATCCTCTCACTCCCTTTGAGACCCACTGCTCTAAACCTGAAACTCACCAACACGCAATCTCCACTATTCATAGCCTCCCTTGGGCAAACAAACCAGTTGATGCAAGGAAAGCATGTATATCCTGGGCCCGCAATCTACAACTCGATATTTCTCGCAAAGACTCATTCATAAAGGCTCGATCAATGCATCGATCCAAGAAAACGGTTTTAAACTCATGTCCCATTGGTATCGCACACCTGTTTATTACACAAATTCAACCCATCGATGCCAAAAAGTTGCTAGCGATGTCATCAAGCAGATGGTATTCTACTACACATATGGTGGCACTGCCCACATATCCAACCTTTCTGGAAAGCAGTTCACGAAAAAATAACTCGAGTGACAACACAAACTAAACTTCTCCCCTGCTCAATACCTTCTGCACCACGACCCAAAAACTGACGCCTCGTACTTTAAATCACTAGCCATGATGATGGTAAATGCTGCTAAAATGTGCATACCCACACATTGGAACTCCCCACAAGCCCCTACTCTACGTGAATGGTATAACAGAATAAACAGGATAGCGGACATGGAAGAATTTATTGCCATTGCAAAATACACACCTTCCAAATTCACCCACACATGGGCCTGTTGGATTCATTTTAAAGCAAATGAATACCTCCAAGAAAGCGGAATAACCTCCCATGACCACACTCAACGAAACACATGAATATCTTCTGATATCACACTAACTACTCCCAAACTGCCAAACCCTCTATTACTCTATTATTGCTAATCTCCAACAAATTTAGCTTTACATGAGTGGAGTCATTTGTAACACATTAGGAGTACCTCCATCATTTTTTTTTTTTTTTTTTATTATCTCCCCCCCCATCCAATCTGCACCCAAATCTGAATAGACCTAATTCAGTCCCCAGACTCGCCAATAATTAAGAGGACTTCATTGGCCTGAGTATTACCTATTTAACCAGTGCACCCTTTACCCTCACAAAATCAAAAAGTTTCAGCCTCCCACCCTCAAGGGACAGGGGGTAGGTCTCTCAGATAAGAAGCTCATAGGACTTATTCTCTGAAAAGACACCACACTTCAAACGCAACATATAGACACATTTGCTCATATTAATCCGGTGTTAACCATTCTGAAGCAAGTATATGCACTTTTATGAAACGTACTACTCACTTTGCATTGCTTTACTTGCGCATTTTCATTGATATGTATGATACCCTTAACCTACGTTCTTAAACATTTCATATGTTCCATTATCTTGTTACTTTAAGCTTCAATCCTATTGATGTACTCTTGTACCCCATTTCTTGTATACCCTTCAATAAAAATCAATTTGGAAAAAAAAATATACCTCTACAAGTGTGTGTGTGTGTGTGTATGTGTGTGTATATATAATCTGTGAAAGCATAAGCCGCACAGAATTTGCCAACATGTTTCATGGCAGAGGCCGTTTCTTCAGGGCTTCAAGATTGGCTTTCTGATAGTTACAATGGTTCACAATGCCTGGTCATGATTCCTTATAGGAAGTTTTATATCTCTCATTTCTGAAGACTTACCATTAACTCAGGTTGGATTGGAGAATTAAATATTTCTGAGCAATAAACATGCCTTATTTTTTCCAGGGCTGGTTTGCGGGCAGGAATCTTGCTGTATCCCAAGTAACCACCAAATATTTCCTCTGGGTGGATGATGACTTTCTGTTTACGGATAAAACAAAAATAGAAAAACTGGTGGATGTATTGGAAAAAACCGATTTGGACATGGTGAGATCTGCTGCTACTTTTCTCCTGCTGGATGCCTCATTTACCTAGATATAGGGTTGCTTTAAAATACACGAAACATGAATTTATTTTCCAGCTGGTAAGGTTGTCCCCTCTTTGTCCTGTTAGCTATTGTCCCCAAAATAGAAATTGATGGGATAATCCAAATTGTTACAGTTGTCCTGAGAATAGAAACAGAGGGGAATCTTCCATTAGAAATGATTGTTCTGGGGACAACTTGGGGGAAATTGCCCTCTTTGTTGAGATTTCCTCTAACCTCCTTTTCCATCTCCTTGCCAGGAAGTAGAATCTCCCAAACGGGTCACAGGCCACAAAAATTAATCCAACCCGGGTTTTGCCCTTACTCTGTCCACAACTGAAGAAAGTTTTTTGGTTATACAGACACTTTAATCACTTCAGCCCCAGAAGAATTTACCCCCTTCCTGACCAGAGCACTTTTTGTGATTCGGCACTGCGTCGCTTTAACTGACAAATGCACGAGCGTACAACGTTGTACCCAAACAAAATTGACGTCCTTTTTTTCCCACAAATAGAGCTTTCTTTTGGTGGCATTTGATCGCCTCTGCAGTTTTTATTTTTTGTGCTATAAACAAGAAAAGAGCGACAATTTAAAAAAATACATATTTTTTTACTTTTTTGCTATATTAAATATCCCCCAAAAATATATAAAAATAAATAATTTTCCTCAGTTTAGGCCGATATGTATTCTTCTACATATTTTTGGTAAAAAAAAATCGCAATAAGCGTATATTGATTGGTTTGCGCAAAAGTTTTATATCGTCTACAAAATAAGGGATAGATTGATAGCATTTTTATTATCATTTTTTTTTTACTAGTAATGGCGTCGATCTGCGATTTTTATCATGACTGCGAGGAAACATCGGACAATTTTGACACATTTTTGGAACCATTGGCATTAATACAGCGTTCAGTGCGATTAAAAATGCATTGATTACCGTAAAAATGTCACTGGCAGTGAAGGGGTTAACACTAGGGGGCGGTGAAGGGGTTCACTGTGTTCCCTGGGAGGTGATTTCTAACTGAAGGGGGAGGGACTAACTACCGGAAGTGACAGATCGTGGCTCCTAGCTAATAGGAACACACGATCTGTCACTTGTGTCAGAACAGGAAAGTGTGTGTTTACACACACTCGTCCCTGTTCTGTGTCTCCTGGTCATAATCGCTCATGGCCAGTGGTCATCGCAAACCGTTGGCCACGAGCATCGCACCCCCGCTGTGCAGCGCACACGTCTGCTATCCGAACCCCGTGAGATCACGTACAGTAACGTGATTTTGCGCAGGGGAAGCCAACCTGCCGCAGTAAAACTGCAGCGGCTGGTCTGGAAGAGGTTAAAGAGGAACTGAACTCTGTGAAAGCTGTGCCCAAAAACTTGCAATTAGAGGACAAAGTACTAGTAACCAGTTTTATCTGTGGCCTCCCTGCTACTGATCTTTTCCTTTACTAATTTGCCATGCCTTCTTCTGTGCAGTGTCTCAGTGTGGCGGTGGCCATATTGGTAGAGGCATGGCTTTTACTTCATGTCGGCGCCTCCAGCAGAGTCAACGTGTAAACAATAGTGTGTGTGTGTTCAGTGGGCAGGACAAGGGAAGTTAGATGTGGACTCTATACAAAAAAAAAAACCCATCATGGGATCCCCAATAAATCTGTACCAGACCCTTATCCAGGAATGCAGCCTGGGTGGACAGGAAAGGGAGGGAAGGCTAGCATGCACCCATCTTGAATTATACTAGGCTACATGCCTTCAAAATAGGAAGAGTACTTTACTAAGGGCATAAGAAGAACGTGATCTGACAGCACCACCATAACATGCCTCCATTCCTATAGTATATACAAACAAAAATTCTGGTCATGGGACTTTAAATGAGGCATATCACAAAATAAAATTACAAAGATAGAAAATAAACTTTATAATATATTAACCACTTGCTTACTGGGCACTCAAACCCCCCTCCTGCCCAGACCAATTTTCATCTTTCAGCGCTGACGCACTTTGAATGACAATTGCGCGGTCATACAACACTGTACCCAAATGAAATTTTTATCATTTTTTTCCCCACAAATAGAGCTTTCTTTTGGTGGTATTTAATCACAGCTGGGGTTTTTATTTTTTGCTAAACAAACAAAAAAAATGGAAATTTTTGAAAAAAAAAAAAAATCATGTTTAATAGTTTGTTATAAAATTTTGCAAACAGGTAATTTTTCTCCTTCAGTGATATGCGCTGATGAGGCGGCCCTGGTGGGCACGGATAGGCTGCACGGATAGGCACAGTTAAGGCGGCACGGATAGGCACAGTTAAGGCGGCACGGATAGGCACAGTTAAGGCGGCACGGATGGGCACAGTAAAGGCGGCACTGATGGGCACAGTAAAGGCGGCACTGATGGGCACAGTAAAGGCGGCACTGATGGGCACAGTAAAGGCGGCACTGATGGGCACAGTTAAGGCGGCACTGATGGGCACAGTTAAGGCAGCACTGGTGGGGACAGATAAGGCGGTACTGATGGGCACAGATAAGGCAGCACTGATGGCCACTGATGGGCGCTGATGGGTGGCACTGATGGGTGGCACGGATAGGTGGGACTGATGGGCACTGATGGGTGGCACTGATGGGCAGTGATGGGCGGCACTGATGGGCACTGGTAGGTGACACTGATGGGCACTGATAGGTGGCACTGATGTGCAGCACTGTTGCACTGATGTGGGCGCTGATGGGTGGCACTGTGGGCACTGATGGATGGCACTGTGGGCACTGATGGGTGATGCTGGTGGGCACTGGTAGGCGGCACTGCTGCCCATTGCTGTGTCACAGATGATCGCCGTGATCGGGATTACCGGCTCTGTTTACATCACATGATCAGCTGTCATTGACTGACAGCTGATCATGTGGTAAGGGGTCGGGACCGACCCCTTACTCTGATCTGTGATCAGGCGAGTCTCTCATAGACTCGCTGATCACCGAGCGCGCCACGCGCGCCCTGCGGGGGGCGCGCAGGCCGCTCGTGCACGGGACGACGTCAATAGACGTCCCGGCAATGTAGATCCGCGCTGTTGCCATCATTTGGCAGTGGCCCGGATCTGAAGTGGTTAAAAAGTGAATCGTATAGAAGCACATTTCATGTTTAGCGAAATACATGGTACAGAATAAAAATTGATTAATGAACATAATTAAGAGCTGACATATGGCACATGACTATTATAATGAATTCTTAAGAAACCAAGTCTCACGTTTTGTGGCTCTAGTCCACTCGTCAGGAGTATGTTGCCAAACTTATCTGTGAATATAAGTAATAGATAAAAGATGTGTTACCAAACAATGATATAACAGAGGCCAGCACACATGTCACATGTCAGCACAGAACAAAAATCCAGCCTACAAGATGTGGGGGTTGCCAATGACAAAGTCTGACGCGGGGCTGAGGCAGGGACATCCCACCCGGACCAGGGGAACAGCACAGGTACCAGCCAGGGGGAAGGAGTGATCCATGTATGGGAAGCGGAAAAGCACATCTGACCAACACTGGTCTGAAAAAACATGATAAAAAATATGTGGTTGAGTATGAGTAGATATAACAAACCGTGTATAAATGTCTTACAAATGTGCTCCAACTGACCAAGGACAGTGTAGATGGGGTGAAAAAGAAAAAAGAAACAGATGAAGAGTGCCATCTCTGGACATCCAAGGGATAGATGGTAAAGTGAATGTGAAAATAAATGTCACAAAAGTAAAAAAAACACTGACATGCTGTGAAAAAAGATCAAAAATTTGTGTAAAAAAAAGACTGTTGTGACTCCATGTGGAAACTGGATGACATGACATGACATGTCTGTCTGGTGGAAAGTGCAGAGACAAGTGTGCTGGCCAGGTCTGGCTAAATACCCCTGAGACCGGGCGGGCCCCACCAGGAGGTGCATTGGCAACCCTCGCATCTATCTTGTAGGCCGGACTTTTATTCCGTGCTGACATGTGAGTATCTTCTGGCCTCTGTTATATCATTTTTTTGGTACCCACATAGAGATTTTTACCCCTACACATCTTTTATCTATTACCTGTATTCACAGATAATTTTGGCAACATACTCCCGATGAGTGGACATGAGCCATGAAACGTGTTGCATTACTATACGTCAAGACTGATCCCTACATTTTATATCATGCTTTTGTCTATTCTATTGTACCATGTATTGGTTTCTTATGAATTCATTATAATAATCATGTGCCATATGTCAGCTCTTAATTATGCTCATTAATCAATTTATATTCTGTACCATGTACAGTATTTCGCTAAAAGTGAAATGTGCTTCTACAATGAATTTTTGAATAAACTTTAATATATTTTCTGTTATTGTAAATTTTATTTTGTGATATGCCTCATTTAAAATCCCATGACCAGAAATTTTGTTTGTATGTATACTTTACCAAGGTGGTCTCCTGACAGGGCTCCATGCCTAATGTTGATGTGGACAAGGGCTTTTTTTCTCACATCCCTGCTCGGTTGATGTGGGGGTCTGTGGAGGGGCTTTATTGGAATATGGAAGCACCCTTAAGAGTAAGAGGGCCTCCAAGTATTCACCTTACCCATATGTGAACAAGTAAGGGCTATCCGTGGTGGTCACAAAAAAAATAAATACGCAGACACTGATGTCTCATAGTGCTAATCCATCGATTATCCCATCATTCAGCTAAGCAGATCTATCATCAACTATGTTTGAACCAGTAGTGGCTGGTGCTCCATCGGTCGGGGGGGGCAGTCAGATCTGACCACGAACCCCCCACCCCTCCCCCCCCGCAGCGCTCCAGCCCTTGCACCATACCCACACCCTCCCCCCTCGGTCATCGGCTCACTTACCCTGTGCTACCCCCCAGACTGACATGTTGGAAGGTGCCGGCCGGTGGCGGCTTCCCCCTCCATGTCCCCCCTTCCATCCGTGGAAGGGAGCTGGGCTGTCACCGATCATTGTGTTGTGTACAGTGAACTGCCATTCCCAGCTATGGATGGATCCAGTGGCAGCTGGTGGGTGGGTCGGGCTTCCCCTGCGTCGTCTCGGCATCACGGCAGCCGTGCGTTTCCTCCCTCCTAGGCCAATGGGATTGCTTCTCCTTTCGGCCAATTGGGAAACGGGTCTCAGGACCCACTCCCTGATTTCCCGGGAGGAGAATCAGTGTGACAATAGTGAATATCCACTCGCTATTGTCACACAACTGGATGAGCTTGGGGCGCAGTGCTCTGCATCCCAAGTCCACCTTTTTTAAAGCCTGTTAGAGTCTCTGGCTCTAATCATGTGCTTAAAAAACAAAGCAAAAAACCTTATTGGAATCCATGCGTCCTGCGCCCTGCACGTAGATTAGGGGGGCCGGGCGCATGTATAGGGGGGCGGTGCCCCTGCACCCTGCATTACGGGCCGTCACTGGTTAGAACTTTATTGAAAGATCACAAGTGACATTTCATTTAGTTCCATTGCTGGCAGCACAATGCGAAGCAGTGGATTGCATCGCACAATGCTGCACTGAAAAAATACTACATGCAGTACTTTTTTTCAGTGCACACCATCACAGTGCAGTTGCATGAAATGGCCTTATAGGCAACAAGGCTCTCTGCTTTGTGTTGGGACTGGGGTGGGCAAAGCTGGTCAGCTCAGTCCCAACACACCTTGTGTGAACGAGCCCTAAGCCAGTTTCTGTTAAAGTTTGCAAGGTCACTTTGGGTGCACAGTCCATTACACTGTAATAATTCATTCTCTCTGCTATACCATTTTGTCCTGGATTGTAAGGTACAGGAGTACGAAATAAAATTTCATGTTTCCTCAGATTATCTTGTGTGTTAGTATTTTTGCCATTATCTGTTCGGATTATTTTAGGCATTTTGACACATTAGTTGCTTGCTTTTTTTTTTTTTTTGCATCTTCAAGCTTGGCTTTTAACATATATTCCAGGGTAAGCTCATCATCTGGGCAAGCATCAAGTGCTGTAACAAGTGTTCCTAAGTAGAGTTGGGCGAACGGTTCGGCACGAGCATGAGTTTGGGCATTCGACTCTTTGATTGGAAACACCGAATGCCCACAATGCACTGCAATGTCCCACAGTGCATTGAAATCCCTAATTGGCTGAAGCAATGAAAGCCCAATCAGGGCACAGAGCACTGTCAGAGGCATGATTGGAGAAAGAAATGATGACTCTATCCAATCATGGCTCATTGCTCTTAGTCCCGCCCTACACTATAAAAATATTCTCCCATAGCAGCCATTTGCAGTGTGATATCTGCATGGAGAAAGATAGAACTCTGTTCAGTGCTGCTAGCGAGTTAGTGTGCTATTGTGCTCCTATCGTCAGTGTAGAATATCAGCTTAGTGTGAGTGTAGTGTGACCATTCATTTTTACTTTAGTGTCAGTTTAATTTGTCAGGGCAGGTTTCCTGCAGTATATATCAGTGCATTACTCTACATTTAACACAGTATATATCCACGCCTGACACATGTCCTCAAATTGGTGGTACAGCGTTTTTTAAAAGGGTACCCAGGGTTGAAAGATCTGCTGAAGTGGGCAGAAGAGTCTATAGCCATTTCAGGCGGTCATACACAGTCCGTGCTTGTTTGGTTGAAATTTAGCGGGAATTCCACCTGCCCGTAAGCCGCCTGACATGCCCACCAGGTGGAACTTGACTTTGGAAATGCTGCAGTGGTTGCACATACAGCAGAGGGCCATCAACGAGTACTTGTGTGAGTATGGCACAATGACAGGCTCAGGCCGGCTCAGCTTTTTTTCCCCACGCCAATGGCTTTTGATTAAGGATGCATGCACTGTACTGTCACCATTTGAGAATGCCACAAGGATGGTGAGCCGCGACAATGCATGCATCAGTGACACAATCCCTGTTGTGTTCCTGTTGGAGCAGACTCTGCTTGGCATTATGGATAGGGCACTCAAGGCAGAGCAGCAGCAGGAAGAGGACTTCCTAATGTGGCACCCTCTACCAAAAGGTAGGTGCTAGTAAGGGTTATTTTACTAGGTTATTTCAGCACAGGCAAATTTAGGCAGGCCTATGCTGCAAGCTAGGCCTGTCTGTTTTGATCTGGAGGCTGGGAGTGGTCAGAGTAGCAGTGGGTGTGATCACCTGTACTCCAATTCTGAGGCACCTTCCCTGCTTCCAGGAAGAATGTTCTGGAGGAGAGGCTGGGCCTAGATCTGGAGTGGCAGGCAGCACATGTGGGAGCCCTGACCAATCCCTAACTGGTGTTGGCAGGGGGTGGGCTTCCTATATGAGCTGAGGTCACATGGTTAAAATCAATAAGATGGGGTAAGTAGCGCTCCCTAAATGGGGGGTGAAAAAATCCCTAATTGGACACCATCAGTACTCGTATGATGAAAATAATAAAACGCACAAATTGGTAAAAAATATGTAAACATAGGTAAATAAATAAAAATATATAAAAGTGATAATATGTAAAAGAGATAATCCACTAGTATTAGCCCCCTACATTACATGACTATAAATAATCACAGGGTAAAGTGTCAGTGACTGTTCACATCCATAGGCAGTGTAACCATAAGCATAAAGTGTTAAATCATATAAAGTAGGAAACAATAGTAAATCACTCTTGATATTAATTGCATAAATATAGCACCAATCATATATCAATGTGTGTGTACCATACCATGTCCAAAAGAGTATATATATATATATATGTATATGTGTGCACCTTAAGTCCAGCTGAAAAAAACTAAAATTGTCCCAATATTAATGGAAAAATAAGGGGGAACCAGAAAAAAGTGAAAAAATTAATAAATTAATAATGATATTCCAAAAATGGCAAGAAATGTGAAAAAAGTGTTCAAAACTCAGTCACTGGCCCATGCTTCCATCTGCTAGCCCCAACAGCAAGGCATCCGGGATGGTCATACGCTTAGCGCAACCTCCGCCACCATATCCACAAAGTGATACAACAGCTGTTCAGGGTTTAGGTCCTCATTGGAAGAAATAAAACTCCCATAGTCATTCCGCCCTAGTCATTCCACACTACGCCCTTACGTTATTCCGGTACAAAGACAGGAAGCCTAGAACGTAGTTGGAGCGCACGCTGTCTGCCGGCTCTTCCTGTTATTACTTTTTGACCATACGCTATAGTGTCTTTTTTTACTTCTGTTTTAAAGATATTTTAATAAAGGTACATTTTTTTTTTAAATGTTACTACACTATAGGATTACGTTGATATATGATTGGTGCAATATTTATGCAATTATTATCGAGAGTGATTTACTATTGTTTCCTACTTTATATGATTTAACACTTTATGGTTGTGGTCACACTGCCTATGGATGTGAACAGACACTGAAACTTTACCCCGTGATTATTTATAGTCATGTAATTTAGGGGGCTAATACTAGTAGATTATCACTTTTACATATTATCACTTTTATATATTTTTATTAACCTATATTTACATATTTTTCACCAATTTTTCTGCGTTTTATTATTTTCATCATACGAGTACTGATGGTGTCCAATTAGGGATTTTCTCACCCCCCAATTAGGGAGCACCACTTACCCCATCTTATTGATTTTAATTATGCAAAAGCCCCTCAGGGGGTCTATCAGGGGAGGCTGCATACCTTCTGTTGGTCCTAAACGCGGAGCTTTCTGCTTGACTTTGATGTCACATGGTGTGCATGGTGTGCTAGACAGTCGCAGGAGGACACCCCCATCAGGGGGTGGGGGGTGTACCGATGGCAGGAGGAGGCCCAGGGAGAGATGTGAAGGAACATTGCCGCTACACGGTCATTGGCAATGTCTCTGTCACCACAGGTCGGTGGCAGGGAACTCCTGCAGCAGAGGGGCAGAAGAAGCTGTCGGAACGCATGGTCCGGACAAGTTCCTCATCAAGGACTCAGGGCTGGAAGGTCGGTGAGTGTTACCACAGTGGATGGCTGGAGGTGCCAGGGAATCTGTGAGGGAACTCTGCTTCTACACAGTCATTAGCAGAGTCTTTATCATGCACATGGTGGATGGTGAAGAGTCCTGGATCAGAGAAGAGACTGTGGGGATCTGTGTCAAATCAGTGTGGCTGAATGGCACATGGTTTGCAAGTTGGACTGGCTGGGAGCAGTAGTCCATTTCCTAGAAGATGGACTTTAACCTACTAGGCCTTCGGGGAGAGGTTCTGCAGGCCTCAGGCCTAGTAGCAGCGAGTCACCAGAGCCAGTAGAGGGGCTTATTCAGAGTGAGTTCATACTACCCAATAGAAGAGGATGTGTCCTATTTCAATTAGCAACTACAAGTTTGTGCAGGAGGAAGCAAGTTTGGGCAGGAGGTGAAGAGATCTAAGACCATTGCTTTTACACGATCAAAAGTGATGTTTCTGTCCCTCACACGGTGATGGGTGGAGAACTCTTAGGAACAGTAGTCTGCATGGAGATGCAGGGAGCAACAGTCTGCAGGGAGCTGCAGGAGAAGATTTACACCTAGTCAAATTTGCACATTCAATCTTCAGGCTCTAACTTTGTTCAAAGTGTATTGAATTCTTTAAATATGATGGCAATGATTAATTCCATGGGCATCCCATATCCCTATCCAAGTTGTAACCCCCCCCCAATTAAATAACAAAAACAAAGCTTGCAAAAGACTGTTCATTGTCTCTGGAAAGGATGCATGAAGTCTGGCAGTGGGGTGATTTGGCGGATTTTTTGTCAGTAGTGCTAACGCCATGGCTTTTCTTAAGGCCATCTTTATGCAGACACCATTCTTCCACAGAACACACAAGAGGAGAGGGAGGAGGAGGAGGGGGAGGAGAATTTTGGCAGCTTTGAAGACATTAAAGCATAGCAAGACTTACATCAACCCTTAACAGATGGTTTTCCAGCCCCAGAACCCTTGGGAGTAGTACAGGGCTGGGAGGAGGCAGTTCCAGATACTGTCTCCTCAGTGACCCCAAGGACTCTGCTTCTCGTGCCTCCGCAAACTTGCGGTGCATGGGCTCCCTCATTCTTCAAAGCCTGCGAAAGGATCCAAGAATACGTGGCATCAAGGAGAAGGATCACTATTGGTTGGCAACCCTCCTTGACATCCATTACAAGGGGAAAGTCTCGGAACTCATCCCATCCCCTCAGAGCGAGGAGAAGATGAAATCTCTTGAGGACACCTTAAAGAGGAGTTTTATGTTATGCCTTTCCCAACTCTGGTAGGTTGCAGTCTGGTGGAAAACGTCATTTTGAGGCCTCTGTTGGTCAAGAGAAGAGCAATGGAGAAGGGGGCCGCCTCAGTGATGTGAAATTTTTTTTAGCGCTCAGCACCCAGAGCTGTCAGCTTCTACATCCCATTGGCAGTATCTTCATCATATGGTGGGAGGTTATCTAGGGGCAAAAACTGATATGGAGAGCTTTCCAGTACACTGGGTCATGAGAATAGACCACTAGTGAAGGAAAGAGGTGGAAGGCGCGTGATCTGACGCTTCGATCAAATTGATACAGTTTATTTATATACAGAAACAAATGCATATAAAAAGTAGCTACGTACTCCTAAAAACAGGGTTACAAAATATACACATTAAAGTTTTAGAAATTGGTGCTTGCTTCGGCAGCACTTATACTAAAATTGGAACGATACAGAGAAGATTAGCATGGCCCCTGCGCAAGGATAACACGCAAATTCGTGAAGTGTTCCATATTTTTTGATAAATTGTTGCTATACTTCCATCACCCTATCCCCCTCCCCTCCCCATCCCCCTGCTCTTTCCTTTCCTCCTCATCCCCTTTCTTCTTCTTCTCTAATTTCATGTTACTGTTTCATGGAAATGCACTACTCTACCAAGAAGAATAAATATGCCGTTTCATTATGGATAAGAGTATAATGGGTATGAAAGAACTAACCAACCTCAGGAATTTATGCTCTGATAACCTTATACCTTATTGTGTATTCTCATGTTTTTGTACTATATGTAAAACTCTGTACTATGTTTTGTACTTTGTAAATCCTTTAATAAAAAACAATTGAAAAAAAAAAAAAAAAAAATTTTTAGAAAATGGACATGCCCATGCAAGGGCAAATGCTAAAAGGTGGCCAACACATTTTGAGGGGTTCCCTCTTCATCAGAGCCTTGAACAACAGGAGAAGTCTGTACAATACGGTAGACCAACATAAAAGAGAGTGGCTAGTTAGGAGGTATATCTCATGGTAATCCATGGATTCTCCTTCGCTTTAAAGCTGTCCACATCCCAGCGCTCTAAATAGAATAGATACCAAAAATATATATAGTACAGAGCACATATAAAAAGGTGATGGAATCATATACTACACATTGCAGACCAAGAGACGTATAAAAAATTAAAATAAAATGTTTAAAATATAAACATGTTAACGTATTAAAATAGTTAAAGTGTTAGAACATTAAAAGCCAAAAAAAAAGAAAAATGAGTATTTCTTTCTTATGGTATTGCTCAGGAGGTGTAAAAAACATTGCTACTTGCTGAAGTGAGTTTGCTGTACACAATTACAGGTAGAGTACAAGTATGAATAGATAGTATGCAAATATACATAAAAAACATATATATAGAAATTTCACAAATTGTATAGATGAAAAATTATTGATGAAGAATTATTATATTATTATTATACATACTGCACATGTACGTGTATACAGCATCCACAAACAATTGCGCAAGCACACAAGTGCATGCGTACAGGCATTCATGCACTTGTGAAAGAACACACATATGTTCTACAGGGTGAAAGTCACAGAATTAGACAAACTGTTGTGTGGAACCATCAGCGTGCAATCAAAGCACATAGACACATATGTGCAGGTGGATTGAGCTTGTGGAGGTGCCTATTACAAGGGAATGAGGTGACAAGCTGGTGAGAGTATAAGGGATCTGAAACGCACCTACCTATATAATGTAGAGAAATGTGGTTTGTATGTTTTTATATAACTAGAGGGATTCCATATATGTCTCTCAGTTGTACCTACAGAAAGATAAATGACACAGATTGGACCAGGGAGGGATAACCCAATCTGCTCTCACCAGCTTGTCACCTCATTCCCTTTGTAATAGGCACCTTCACAAGCTCAATCCACCTGCAAATATGTGTCTATGTGCTTTGATTGCACGCTGATGGTTCCACACAACAGTTTCTCTAATTCTGTGACTTTCACCCTGTAGAACATGTGTGTTCTTTCACATGTGCATGCATGCCTGTGTGCTTGTGCACCTGTGTGTGCATGCTGTATACACGCACATGTGCAGTTTGTATAATAATTCATCAATAATTTTTCATCTATACAATTTGTTCAATAATATATATGTGTGTGTGTGTATGTATGTATGTATGTGTGTGTGTATGTATATGTATGTGTATATATATATATATATATATATATATATATATATATATATATATATATATATATATATATATATATATATATAATGTGTGTGTGTGTGTTTTTTTTATGTATATTTGCATACTATCTATTCACACTTGTACTCTACCTGTAATTGTGTACAGCGAACTCACTTCAGCAAGTAGCAATGTTTTTTTACACCTCCTGAGCAATGCCATAAGAGGAGAAAGAAATACTCATGTTTCATTTTTTTTGGCTTCCTAATGGCTTTTTAATGTTCTAACACTTCAACTATTTTAATACTTTAACATGTTTATATTTTAAACATTTTAGTTTTAATTTTAGTTTTTATACGTCTCTTGGTCTGCAATGTGTAGTATATGATTCCAACACCTTTTTTATATGTGCGCTGTACTATATATATTTTTGGTATCTATTCTATTTAGAGCGCTGGGATGTGGACAGCTTTAAAGCTATGGAGAATCCATCACTTACCATGTGATATACCTCCCAACTAGCCACTCTCTTTTATGTTGGTCTACCATATTGTACAGACTTCTCCTTTTGTTCTTCAAGGAGCCAGTGAATAATAATAAATAAACTGTATCAATTTGATCAAAGCGTCAGATCACGCACCTTCCACCTCTTTCCTTCACCTGGCTCTGTTCGGATCACCCCTGGTCAGCTTAGGCAGTGGGACATGCATGAGCATCTTTTAATTCCCTCCCTTTGAAAGTACTACCACTCTATACTAGCAACACCTTCATGAGCGCAGAATAAATTCTTTCTTTGTTAATATTTTGAACAGACCACTAGCCAGATCTTGCCCAGTATGCAATAGAGCTTCTGGGCTGCCCTGCATCCAGCATGCTTTCTGAACACATTCAGTGCTGCCAGAAGTTTTGTGACAGATAAGAGAGCGCATCTGTCCACCGGCTCCGTGGACCGGCTGACATTTAACAAAATAAATCGGTCCTATCAAGCCCCTGATGCCGATGTTGCTGATTAAGTGCTGGATCTGGAATCTCTGAAAGACTGTCTAGGCTGTTTAGCTTTGTGGGTGTTGATTTCATCTGGAAGAAATTTTTTGGTGTATGTTTCATGGGCACAATTAACACCCAAGGACCAATTTTTCTGCACCTGTTTTGACAGGTGCATATCATTGCATTTTTTGACAGCAAGGCCAATTCTTGCTTTCATCAGGATTACCTGTATAGGGTTACAGTGTGAAGGCACCACCGACACCCAAGACCAATTTTTTTTTCCATACCTGTTATTTCTATCCAAAGTCTGCAAAAGAGACACCAGAATTTATCCATAAAATCTCTAATCTTGTTCCGAGTGCACTAAATTGTGGCCTCATCATACAGACTGGCTCCCTAAGCCGTTGTTTATATATATTTTATATATATATATATATATATATATATATATATATATATATATATATATATGAAAAACGCATTTTTTTTTTTTTTTGCTTTATAAATGTCATTATTGCTGAAGCAGTTTCTATACACGGTACAGATATGTCACTTTACAGGCAGACTAAGGGGACCCCCCAGGCACTATATTTAAAGGAATTTTTCATTTTTATTTTTATTTCTCATTTTGATGCTTTTACTTTAAGAATTAGTAAATCACTGCTCATTTTAAAAATGTTTTTTCCAAAATTTTTTTTCATTGATGTCCCCCATGGCAGTACCCAGATCCCCATAACCATTGTATGCCCAATTACTTACATATAAGCCTTCAAAATGGGTACTTTAGATTTTTCCAGTTTGGGTCCCATAGATTTTAATGGGGTTTGGTATTCGCTTTCAAACTTTTGCAATGTTCTAAAATTCTGGCACGAACTGAACAGGGGGTCGTTCGGACCATCTCTATTCTCGAGCTGTCATGGAGACCACTAGGTAGAAGTTCTTCTATATGATAGTCTTTTTGTTTCTTCTCCTCTTTAAAGTCCTGCTTGTGCTGACCTTTTAAAGTGCATGTAAAGGCAAAACATAACTAACTCTAAACCTATAATAATCAAAGGTATGCCACCGACTTAGATTACAGGGGTATTTTATCGTTAATAGGTACCATCATCCTTTATATGTATAAAGCAGTATTTGGTTGAAAGAGAGGGCAACTCGGACCTCTCCAATTGGGTCCTGCCTCTTTCAGAAAATTTAGGACTATTGCGGTACCAAAGGGATATAGACAGGAATATATATAAAATCTTTTAGTTTATTGAAGGGTAAGACATTAAAAAGTCCATATAAGGACACAATTGTAAATGAACAATAACATAATGACAAAAAACTGTTTACAGCAATGTTGACAAAGGAATTGTGTTAGTAATGCCCGCACAGGTAGATGAAGGCAGGTTATTTAGTACTGTAGGGTTTAGTAGGGTTGGTTTGATGTATTTTCTAAGCGTATGATGGTCAGTCAAGATGTGCCAATGACTTGATAATATATTGCGTAACTGATGGTGGTGAGTTGAAAATTTGGTGATGATTTTGGTTGTGTAAGGTTTTTTAGGACGTGAGAGACCGAAAAGTAATGTTTGTCGATCTTGGGCTGAGGCCCTGTTGAAGGCTTTCCTCAGAATGGTACGGCTGTAGCCTCTGGCCAGAAGGCGTGTACGTAGAGCATTAGCTTGTCTGTGGAAGTCCCCGTCCTCTGTGCAGTTCCTTCTTAGTCTCAAATATTGAGCATAAGGGATACTGCGAATCAGGGGACGGGGATGGGAGCTGGACGCATGCAACAGCGTGTTGCCTGCTGAAGGTTTCCGATATAAGTCTGTGATTGTCCAGCGGAATTTTTGATAATCTGTACATCTAAAAAGGAGATGCTCTGGGTATGATAAGTGAAGGTGAAATGAAGATTGAAATGATTGGTATTTAACCTTTCAATTAATGTTTTTAAATGTTGCTCTGTACCTGTCCAAATGACCAGTAGGTCGTCAATGAACCTGTACCAGCCCAGGACTTGATTCAAAAAGGGTTCCATTAATTCATCACCAAAGACAGACAGCTCGCAACCACCCAGAAATAAATTAGCATAAGAAGGGGCACAAGATGTGCCCATTGCGACGCCTTGGGTTTGAAGATACATTTGGTCCATGAACAAAAAATAGTTTTTAGTGAGAATAAATTCTAGAAGTTTTAGAATAAAGATATTGGTGGGCCAGGTGTGATGGTCTTGTTCCATGAGAAAGGAGCCAGCCATCCGGACGCCCTGCTCGTGGGGGATGCGTGAGTACAAAGCCTCAACATCAACAGCCACGAGGAGGGCGTCCGGAGGGACTTGGACTCCCTCAATTTGTTTTAGAAGGTCGGTGGTATCCCGAATGTAGGATGGTAGTCTCAATACATGAGGTAATAAGAAGGTATCGACCAGTTTACTCGCATTCTCTGTTAGTGAACCTTTACCTGAGACGATAGGTCGACCAGGGGGTGCAGAGAGGTTCTTATGAGTTTTTGGTAACGCATAGAACGTTGGGGTTCGCGGAAATTGAACATTGATGAATTTATAGGTGTCCTCATCGATGAGGCCCTCTAGGAAGGCCCCACCAATGAGTCCCCTGAATTCATCAATGGTTTCCTGGATAAAAGTGCTATCGATGGGAGAATATCAGTTGGAGTTGGAAAGAATCTTGAGACACCTAGTTTAATACTGATGATGAGTCATCAGCACCAGGTTACCACCTTTGTCTGATTGCTTTATAATGAGGTCGGTATTTTTTTTAAGTTTAATAACTGCCCTAGATTGTTGCTGGGTCAAATTAGAAGGTAATGTTAGCCATTGCTCTTTCTTGAGGGACAAGATACATTCGTGTAGAAAGGCCCAAACAGATGGGCATGTCATTAAGTCAGGGAAAGCTTTGGATTTCGTTTTTAAACTAGGTTTGAGATTGTGATATATCGTGGAATAGAAATGGTATCAGATTGATTAGAGGGGAAGGAGTCAGAAATGCCATCAGAGGCATCTGACTCTACTTCTCCTTCGTCAAAAAGTAACATGAGATCCCGCAGTGCTCTAGATTCAGCTATGGTAAAGTTTTTAGTTTTTTCTGCCAATTCTTTTTCCAAGTTGACACGTTTGCGGTCTTGGTCAAAAATGTAGTTAAAGGTTAATTTTCTAGCAAATAAGTAAAGATCTTTAATTGTCTCATAAATATCAATTGACTCCGAGGGGCAGAAGCCCAATCCCAGTTGGAGAACTTGTTCCTCCTCTGGGGTCAGTTGATAAGGTGTTAAGTTGATTATGTTCAAAGAATGGGGATTTTCCCCATCTTCTAGTGTAACTAGTTGTGAGACGTGCTTGGAACCGAAGTCTTTTGCACAAACGTGTCCAGATTGCCCTGTCTGGTGGGTTCTGGAGTTGCCTGTACTAAAAAACCAGGTTGTGATAAAAGTGTCTGTATGTTAGGTTGTAAAAGTTTGGGGATAATATTGTGTAGGGTAGGTTGGAGAGGTCCCTCTTGAGGGGTCTGTCCACCTAGCCTCGGTGTTTGTGGTGTTTTCAGTGCTTTACCGTGTTGTTTTCCTTTTTTGGGGGGTTTAGTGGTTGGATTGTTGCCTGTAAGGGACCTTTTCCGGGGGATACTTGGTGCTCGTGGAGTGGCAATTGGAGAGGTCTGAGTTGCCCTCTCTTTCAACCAAATACTGCTTTAACTCTAAACCTACTCGCAGCCACATTCTAAGTCTAATCTATTTAGCCCTGTAAAGAAAAAATAGCTATACTCATCTGTTCTAAAGCTGCTCTGGTGTCCAGCGGCACCCTCTGTGTGCAAGAGAAAGCCAACAATGGCTGGGAAATGCCTAGGAAGTGATGTCATCCATAGACTTACTATGGGGATTCCATTGTCAGGTGCCTTTCCTACACACTGAAGCCACCGATGACAGCTCAGCCTGGGACTGGATCGGAGTGGCTGCCAAACAGGTAAGTATAGCAATTTTTTTTTCTTTACAGGGCTAGATAGATTAGCAGCGCCAATCCTGGGTGGGTGCACAGGGTGCACTGTGCCCAGGAGCCGTGAGCTGAGGCAGAGGGGGGGGCCCCCAAAGCCAGTGGTGTACCAACCAGGGGCGATCCACCCCAGTGCCACACATTGGGGGGGTGTTAGGCCGGCGTCACCTGCTGTGACAGCTCTGATTTGAATCGCCGTGCACCCGCCGTCACACAAAATCCTGCCTCCTGGATCAGGTTGGATCCTCCTGGATCAGCTCCTTTGATAGACAGCACACTGGTCCAATGCCAGGACGTGTGATGTCTATCATCGGAGCCGATCCAGGAGGCGGGACTTTGTGTGACGGTGGGCGTCTCAAATCAAAGCCCTCACAGCGGCACTGATCTGGCTGCACTGATGAGGCTGAGCTGAGCCCTGAGGCTTGGAATGTGGCTGAGAGTAGGTTTGGAGTTAGTTATTTCCACCCTAATAAGCTTAGTCTGGTACAGGTTTCAAAGTACAATTTATTGACAAAATTTGCTCTCTCATGTGCTTCCTGTACCATTTCACACATTTCTTTATTTCTTGTGCAGTTTTGCACTTACAGTACATATCTGCACAATTATCATCTATGCTCAGGGATATAGTACCTTAAGCTTTTTGTTCTTTCTCTATCCACTCATCTGTGGGGGGGTGGGTTTGGTCTGAGCATGTATACACTTCTATGTACCCTCTCATTAGCATCATAGGTGTTCACAGCCTATCGCAATAGGGTGTGCATTCCAAAGCTGCACGTGTGTGCATGTGTATATATACTGACAGTGTCAGTAGAGCATTGGACGGTGTCAGTAGGGTAGAGATTGGTGTCAGTAAGGTGGTGGATGGTGTCCAGTAGATTTTTATTTTTATTTTATTTTTTACAATCTTTTATTTCTTTTTATTCTTTCTTTTTTTTTTTTGCAAAAAAGTTAGCGGGCTTTGGTGAAATATCAGGAGTCTAAAAAGGGAGACTCTGCATCACACAAGATGATTAGGTTGTGTCCAGGCACACTTGGCACATCCTGTGCGCATGCCTATGATCAGCATCATCTTCATTTCAGATTCCTAGGACTAGTGGTTCTGTTAGATGACAGATTAGCAATTGAAAATTTTGATGAAACGCTGTCAGTATCTACTATGTATGCTTTCTGTCCTTTTTTTCTTCTTCAGAGTCTGATGTTCTGTAATTCCGAGCTCTATCTGAATCTGTGGTAGTATTTAGCACTTTGGCTGTAGCTGGGCCCATAGCTTGTTGGAAAGCTGCTGCAGATTAGTCTTGGGCGAATGGTTCAGCCCGAGCATGAGTTCGGGCCAAACATTGGCTGTTTGCCCCGTTGGGGGGAACACCTAAATTTGCAGGATGTTCGCCCTGCCAATTGCTGGTTGTTAAGGAGCTGGGCCGAGGAAGCAGGCTACGGTGTCCCTAACAACCAATGAGTCATCAGTTGTCAATGGGCCTCCTGGCTGTCAGTTGGGAAAAAAAAAAGTGCTGGTAAAAATAGTAAAAGAAAAATTGATGTGAAGGCCCAACAACACCCCCCCCCCCCCCCCCCCAAATCCACATCTGGTATGAATTTTGCATCCTAGCCTTTTAAACTTGATGTCACTATTATGAAAGGCTTGTAGGCAGGTGCAGTCTAATTTTTCAACTGCAGGTGGCGTTCTTCCGCAGTGGTACTTTTGTTGGAGAGGAAGTCAAGTGGAACAGGGTTCCTCTATGGTTTCCTGGGTCATCGGGGAAGCTATCCTATTGGATGCTGCTGCCCTATGTAACTCTAGCAGCTACTGTATATTGAGTCAGGCCTATTTAGGGTAACTCTTCTAGACACCTTTCCGATTGGGCACTAGATGGCCAAGCTGCATTCTGCCTCTCAACAGACACTGTTAGTCTAGCTGGAATCTGCTCCTTTCGCGTTACTGGAATCCGTGAGTGTACCTGGCTGGATTGCCTGCCCACCGGTTTATTGTAACTCTTGTTGAATTATTTCAATGCAAGTTCTGCCCTGCACCTGTCTGTGTGAATTATTGCTGCTGCACACACTGCACCACACCTACAGGCTACCACTCTGTGTTTTTTTTTTTTTTTTTTTTTTTTTTACATTTATTTTATGTAATGGAGAATATAACAGGAGTAGCTGAAACACACAGTGGTGGCTAGGATTACCCAAATCTACCAGGTAGCCAGGGACAGATTTGGGATTATGGCAGGAAAATCTAATTTTTGGAATATCCAAGATCAATAAGAAGCTAGGGAATAAATCAGCTCCAGGGACACCTCAACATTACTTTTGTGTGGACTGATCCTTTAGTCATCTTCTCTCCAAACTGATTCTAATATGAGTGTCTGCATCACTGCCCTAGGGACAATTTGATTATAATCTCATTTAGATACAAGGAATGACTGCATGGTATTATTCTTTGTAATGTGGTTAGGAATTTCTTGGTGGTGCTGCATAACAAAAATTATAATAGAAGATTTTTTTTTTTTTTTAATGCTACTATGCTACTACTTTTTTAATGCTGCAGTGGGCTCATAAGCATGGCCCTGGGACAGTCATTCACTCTGTTTTTAAGGGAAATGTATTACTTAGGCCCCTTTCACACTGGGGCGGTGGGGGCGTCGGCGGTACAACAGCGCTATTTTTAGCGCTGCTGTACCGTCGTTCTTGCAGCGGTATTCAGCCGCTAGCGGTTCGGTTTTAACCCCACTGGCGGCCGAAAAAGGGTTAAATCCGCTCGTACAGCGCGGCTATAGCCGCGGTATTACTGCGGTATAGCCGCGCTGTCCCATTGATTTCAATGGGCAGGAGCGGTTTAGGAGCGGTGAATACACCGCTCCTTCCCCACTCCGAAGAAGCGGCTCGCAGGACTTTTTTTACCGTCCTACGAGCGCACCGCTTCAGTGTGAAAGCCCTCGGGCTTTCACACTGAACAAACAGCGGAGGCTGTTTAGGGGCGGTTTTCAGGCGGTATTTTTAGCGCAATACCGCCTGAAAACTGCTCCAGTGTGAAAGGGGCCTTAATGTTTTGATTTTCAGTCTGTTAACCACTTCAGCCCCGGACCATTATGCTGCCTAAGGACCAGAGGACTTTTTTCAATTTGGCACTGCGTCGCTTTAACTGCTAATTGCGCGGTCATGCAATGCTGTACCCAAACGAAATTTGCGTCCTTTTCTTCCCACAAATAGAGCTTTCTTTTGATGGTATTCGATCACCTCTGCGGTTTTTATTTTTTGCGCTATAAATGGAAAAAGACTGAAAATTTTGAAAAAAAAATATATTTTCTACTTTTTGTTATAAAAAAAATCCAATAAACTCAATTTTAGTCATACATTTAGGCCAAAATGTTTTCGGCCACATGTCTTTGGTAAAAAAAATGTCAATAAGCGTATATTTATTGGTTTGCGCAAAAGTTATAGCGTCTACAAGCTAGGGTACATTTTCTGGAATTTACACAGCTTTTAGTTTGACTGCCTGTCATTTCTTGAGGTGCTAAAATGGCAGGGCAGTACAAACCCCCCCAAATGACCCCATTTTGGAAAGTAGACACCCCAAGGAAATTGCTGAGAGGCATGTTGAGCCCATTGAATATTAATTTTTTTTGTCCCAAGTGATTGAATAATGACAAAAAAAAAAAAATTACAAAAACTTGTCACTAAATGATATATTGCTCACACAGGTCATGGGCATATGTGGATTTGCACCCCAAAATACATTCAGCTGCTTCTCCTGAGTATGGGGATACACATGTGTGGGACTTTTTGGGGGCCTAGCCGCGTACGGGGCCCCGAAAACCAATCACCGCCTTCAGGATTTCTAAGGGCGTAAATTTTTGATTTCACTCCTCACTACCTATCACAGTTTTGAAGGCCATAAAATGCCCAGATGCCACAAAACCCCCCAAATGACCCCATTTTGGAAAGTAGACACCCCAAGCTATTTGCTGAGAGGCATGTTGAGTCCATGGAATATTTTATATTTTGACACAAGTTGCGGGTAAGTGACAAATTTTTTTTTTTTTTTTTTTTTTGCACAAAGTTGTCACTAAATGATATATTGCTCACACAGGCCATGGGCATATGTGGAATTGCACCCCAAAATACATTTAGCTGCTTCTCCTGAGTATGAGGATACCACGTGTGGGACTTTTTGTGAGCCTAGCCGCGTACGGGGCCCCAAAACCAATCACCGCCTTCAGGATTTCTAAGGGTGTAAATTTTTGATTTCACTCTTCACTGCCTATCACAGTTTCGGAGGCCATGGAATGCCCAGGTGGCACAAACCCCCCCCCAAATGACCCCATTTTGGAAAGTAGACACCCCAAGCTATTTCCTGAGAGGCATGGTGAGTATTTTGCAGCTCTCATTTGTTTTTGAAAATGAAGAAAGACAAGAAAAAACTTTTTTCTTTTCTTTTTTCAATTTTCAAAACTTTGTGACAAAAATTGAGGTTTGCAAAATACTCACTATACCTCTCAGCAAATAGCTTGGGGTGTCTACTTTCCAAAATGGGGTCATTTGGGGGGGTTTTGTGCCACCTGGGCATTCCATGGCCTCCGAAACTGATAGGCAGTGAAGAGTGAAATCAAAAATTTACGCCTTTAGAAAGCCTGAAGGCAGTGCTTGGTTTTCGGGTCCCGTATGCGGCTAGGCTCCCAAAAAGTCTCACACATGTGGTATCTCCGTACTCAGGAGAAGCAACAGAATGTATTTTGGGGTGTAATTTCACATATTCTCATGGCATGTTTGAGCAATATATCATTTAGTGACAACTTTGTGCAAAAAAAATAAAAAATTTGTCTCTTTCCCGCAACTTGTGTCACAATATAAAATATTCCATGGACTCGACATGACTCTCAGCAAATAGCTTGGGGTATCTACTTTCCAAAATTAGGTCATTTGGGGGGGTTTTGAACTGTCCTGGCATTTTATGCACAACATTTAGAAGCTTATGTCACACATCACCCACTCTTCTAACCACTTGAAGACAAAGCCCTTTCTGACACTTTTTGTTTACATGAAAAAATTATTTTTTTTTTTGCAAGAAAATTACTTTGAACCCCCAAACATTATATATTTTTTTAAAGCAAATGCCCTACAGATTAAAATGGTGGGTGTTTCATTTTTTTTTTTTTACACGGCATTTGCGCAGCGATTTTTCAAACGCATTTTTGGGGGAAAAAACATACTTTTTTAAATTTTATTGCACTAAAACACACTATATTGCCCAAATGTTTGATGAAAAAAGATGATCTTAGGCCGAGTATATGGATACCAAACATGACATGCTTTAAAATTGCGCACAAACGTGCAGTGGCGACAAACTAAATACATTTTTAAAAGCCTTTACAGGTTACCACTTTAGATTTACAGAGGAGGTCTACTGCTAAAATTACTGCCCTCGATCTGACGTTCGTGGTGACACCTCACATGCATGGTGCAATTGCTGTTTACGTTTGACGCCAGACCGACACTTGCGTTCGCCTTTGCGTGAGAGCAGGGGGGGACAGGGGTGCTTTTTTTTTTTTCTTTATTTTTTTTTGCTTTTTTATCTTATTTTTAAACTGTTCCTTTCATTTTTTTTTAATCATTTTTATTGTTATCTCAGGGAATGTAAATATCCCCCATGATGGCAATAGGTAGTGACAGGTACTCTTTTTAGAAAAAATTGGGGTCTATTAGACCCTAGATCTCTCCTCTGCCCTCAAAGCATCTGACCACACCAAGATCGATGTGATAAAATGCTTTCCCAATTTCCCAATGGCGCTGTTTATATCCGGCGAAATCTAAGTCATGAAATGCTTGTAGCTTCCAGTTTCTTAGGCCATAGAGATGTTTGGAGCCACTCTGGTCTCTGATCAGCTCTATGGTCAACTGGCTGAATCACCGGCTGCATTCTCAGGTTCCCTGTTGAGACAGGAGAGCCAGAGAAAAACACGGAAGACGGTGGTGGTGGTGGGGGGGGGCATTCCCTCCCACTTGTAAAAGCAGTCTAGAGGCTAATTAGCTGCTAGGATTGCTTTTACATGAAAGCCGACCGCTGGCTGAAAAGAATGATACCAAGATGATACCTAAACCTGCAGGCATCATTCTGGTATAACCACTCAAAGTCGTGAATGGCGTACCTGAAGACAAAAAAATGGTTAACAATAAAACACAGTAAACGTTAAAGTATAAAAAATTGCATACCTGAAAAGCAAACATGATAAAACATAATAACAATAAAACATTGCAGAATAGAATACAGTAAAAAAGAGCAGAACAATAGAGAGAGAATAGAGAGAGAGAGAACAATAAAACGACAACTATTTTTTTAATTATATATATATATATATATATATATATATATATATATATATATATATATATATATATATATATTTATTTTTTATTTACACTCTTTTTTGTAACTAACTTTTATAACTGTAACCGGTTCCAGGTCTCTCAAAATGCGATGGCATCTTGGGAGACCCTGTGAAAGTGTGTCCTAGTCTGTGCAATGCTGTACCCTAAGCTAATACTCAACTAGTGAATGATAGCTTTCAAAACATTCACCAATGCAAAGACCAGGATTGTCAGGACAGGAGGGACAATAATAGTGGGTGTCACGCCTATATCCGCGCTTGCTGCAGACACGACATCTTTTTTGGGGGGGGTTTGTTGGGTAGGGGTACTCGGGAGGACATAAAGAAAATGCCTCTCCTATAGCCGACTGCATTTGGTTGGGGATGTGAATGGGGGAAGTACGGGCGCTGCAGAAGTGGTGGGTTCCCAATTAGGATTGGCGAATGCAGCAGGAAGGTCATGATGGGCACGACGGGCCTGTTTGTCTTCTTGGTGGCAATGGGACACTACTTGTGCTTGCCACCTCACCAGCTTGAACTGCACTTATGGGGCTCGCCACGTCACCAAGTGTTACTGCAGTGCTGGTTTGACTATGACCGGGGTGTACTAGGCAGCTGGTGCTTGCCAGTTCACCAAAACGCTACCAAAAAAACTGTTAGCGATTGCAGGGATCAGGCCTGACTCTGCGAACGCTGCAGTTATGCGTTTAGTGTTTTGTAAGTGTCAGTGATCGATCGATACTGCACTTGGGTGGGCTAGGCTGGGCCAGGCGGAGGGGCAAAACGCAGGTGCTAGCAGGTATCTGGGCTGTATCCACTAACACTGCGTTTTTGGGAACCCTAAACTGCTGGGGACGCTAGTATAGATCTGATCGGATCAGATATTGATCCGTTCAGATACTATACCACTAAGGGAGGTGTACGGTGCGTTCGTGGGTGTTAGCGGTACTGGCGCTAACCTGACGCTGCCTGGGGCTGGTGCTTGCCAGTTCACCAAAATGCTACCAAAAAAACTGTTAGCGATCGCAGGGATCAGGCCTGACTCTGCAAACGCTGCAGTTATGCGTTTTGTAAGTGACAGTGATCGATCGATACTGCACTTGGGTGGGCTGGGCCAGGCGGAGGGGCAAAATGCAGGTGCTAGCAGGTATCTGGGCTGATCTCGCTAACACTGTGATTTTGGGAACCCTAAACTGCTGGGGACGCTAGTATAGATCTGATTGGATCAGATATTGATCCGTACAGATACTATACCACTAAGGGAGGCGTATGCTGCGTGTGTGGGTGTTAGCGGTACTGGCGCTAATCTGACGCTGTCTAGGGTGACGCATATCACCGCAGGGCGATCAGGGGGCTAAACCTTTATTCGGTAATAAACGGCGGGTGCCCTGACACTATAAAAAATAAATGAACTAACCAGCGTCACCCGTAACACTTATACGGTGATCAGTGGTGAAAGGGTTAACTAGGGGGCAATCAAGGGGTTAAAACATTTATTAGGTAGTATATGGTGGTCCCTGTCGCTATAAAACGCTGACGGCGAACCTAAATATTTACGTCCCTAACTAGCGTCACCAGCGACACTAATACAGCGATCAGAAAAATGATCGCTTAGGGACACTGGCGACAGGGGATGATCAAGGGGTTAAAACTTAGGGGGGGTTAGGGGGGTACCCTAAACCTAAAGGGGGCTAACCCTAACTGCCCTACCACAGTGACTGTCACAAACTGACACCATGCAGTAATCAGAAAAAAAAAAAATGCTTGGTGTCAGTGTGACCGGGGGGGGAGGGGTGATTGGGGGGTGATCGGGGGGTGATCGGGGGTGTTTTGTGTGCCTGGCATGTTCTACTGAGTGTGTGTGTGTTTGTGCACTCACATTGATGTCTTCTCTCCTCGGCGCCGGAACGGAAAATACCGAGCCGAGGAGAGATGACATCATTTCCTTTGCTGCTGTTTAGCATACAGCAGCAAAGGAATGTTCTGATTGGCCGGCGGCAATCGCGAGGGGGGGGGGCACGAATGGATGGCCTCCCCCTCACCTCCGATCGCCGGGGGACAAAAGAGGACCGCCTCGGGCACCGGGGGGGGTCCCATCGGACCCCCCACCCGCGGGAGGCAGATCACGTATATGTACGTGATTCTGCCTGCCTGTGCCGCCTTGCCGATGTACATCGGCGTGAGGCGGTCCTTAAGTGGTTAATGAAAAATTGCTTTGTTAGAAAAAGATGCTTGTCTCTGCTCCTTTTACTCTAACTAGGACATGGTGAATATACTGTACATTCAACTCTGCTTTGGTCATGTGACAGCAGCTCTCTAAATGTAGTGTAGGTTCTCTCTTCCTCATCAAGTTTTTTTTTTTTCAACTCTAATCAAAAAATCTCTTTAGTGCACTTCATTGCCAGGACTGACAACTGCGTATCAGTATCATCATCCAATATCATTTACCATTTGCTTTTGTTGCAGGTAGGTGGTAATGTGGCAGGTAACCATTTCAGCTTTCAACTCATCTGGGAGGAAGGCAATGATGAAGGCGATTGCCTACATTGGCGAGGGGGTGGATACCATCCAATCGAAGGATTTCCGGATTGTGTCCTGACTGGAGGAGTAGTAAATTTCTTCCTAGCCCATACAGAGAGAATTCTTGGTGTTGGATTTGACCCAAAGCTCAACCGTGTAGCCCATACTGGTAAATACAATGTTTTTGTATTTTTTTCATGTTTCCATGATATCTATGTAGCACCCTCTAGTGCAAGATTTATAAATAGGGTTTTTTTTTCTAGTACAGGCACATTTGTGTAAGCTTAGCTAGTAGCTAAGCCTGTCTGTGTTTTTTCCTGGGTTGGGCAGAGATCCAGGGAGAGCTGGGTGACTTACAGGCAGCATCACTGAGAACTCCCCTCTATTTCTAGAATGTGCTGGAACCTTCTAGAAAGATGGGAGGGGAAGTAAAGTGGAGCTGCCTGGAGTATTCTGAGGGCCCTGACCAATCCCCAACTTGGATTGGCAGGGGCAGGGCCTCTCAAATACTCTGGGTTAGCCCAGCTGGGGGAGGAGTTGTTTGGGTGGAAGCTGGAGATGGAATGTTAGGCTGTCGTGGTTTTTGGGGGAGCTCCTCAGTCTGGGGAGGTGAGCTTGGACTTGTGTGCGGATGGGACCTTCCCACAACCACTGAGGTGTCCTGGCCAGGAGGCACTGGGAGCAAGGAGGACCATGGGAGAACACTGCTGGGCAAGTCTGCAGGAGCAACAGGAACAGCTAAAAGGGCTGGTGAGTGACACACAGTTGGGAGGACTGGGAGACACGCCTGAGAGGACTGGGATGGAGCAGTCTGGGATGGGTGCAGAGCCAATCAGGAGGAGGGCATTTGCTTTGGGCCTGACAGAGTTAGTGTCAGGTCCTCACATCAGTGCTAGCTAGCTGGTCATGTGATGGAGGTTGAGGAGAAGAGATTGTATATAGTGAAGTCCCTACCAATTTCCTTCAATCAAGTGGACATCCCATATGCACCCTATCCCCATCCAAGTTCTATTCCCCTAATAAAACAGAAAAAAACAAAGTGCAAGGACTGCTTCTTGACTCTGTGTGTCCGGAAATGCATGTGCCTGGCTGTGCAGGGTGGGAGGTGAACCACATTCAACAGCCGTCCCTACTAGGGTAGCGCTACATCTATTAAAGGCAATTTTAAAATGTGTTTAATCTAAAGTCTGCATATATATTGCCCATGGAAGTACAATTTAAGCAACCATTTCAAGAAAGCCAAACCCATGTTGCCAGTAACCGGATATAATAAAAGGTCTGCAAAGGTAGAGATATATTCCATCTTTAACATTTCAATATAGTTGTCATTTTTTTGTCACTATAGAGTGAAATAGAACAATATAGTTTATTTGGACCAGTAATATCCATCAAATAGCTATATGGGTGATAAGGAAATCTTGCAGAGGGTCAGGCTATCAGCCTTGTTGCTGCTGATTCACATGTGTGTAGTTTATCAATCAGCATTTGGCCACACCTAGTCCTGCCCTCTGCTTTTTGGATTGACAGCACTGCTTCTTTTTTGCTGAAACCATCCCACTGTGAGTTGCAATGTCTGGGAGGGGGAGTGTGAGTGACACAAATGAAGGAGGATATGGTATAGTCCAGAGAGGTCAAACTCAATTTAATTGTGGGTCGCACCGCCATTATGGTTGTCCTCAAAGGGCCGGTTGTATCTGTAAGACTATATAAATTTATGCAGGGCTTTATTCCGCAGAGAATGAGCACAGGAACTCAACCATGTACCCCACTGAACCGCATTGAATGATGGGTGTGGCCAAATTGCAAACAGTGGCAGGATCTTAAATGGGTAATAAATACCAGGAGTGTATTATGTGTGGAGTTTAGGGTGGCGCTACGTACAGAGTGCAGGGTTCAGAGGTGCGCTGCATGCAGAGTTCGGAGGTGTGCTACATACAGAGTGCAGGGTTTGCTATGCATAGTGTGCAGGAATCATCTCTTTTACAGGTTATTCACATCCACATTTCCACATCTCATTTCCAACCCTTCCCCTGGGTGCAAGGGCCAGGTGAAATGGCCTGGAGGGCCGGATTCGACCTGTGGGCCTTGTGTTTGACACATGTGGCTTAGTCAGTTCACCTGCCAGGGTGGGGTTTTAAATTTTCCTGAAATTGTGCTTTAATTTACTTTATGACGTTTGTGCGACACATAGCAATGGAATTTGGTGCTTGTTTAGACTGTCTTACAACAGACTTTAGTTGTAATTAAAAAAACAAAATTTTTTTTTTTTTTATTCCAGAATTCTTTATCGATGGTTTGGGACGCCTGAGAGTGGGTTCATGTAGCCATGTCAGTATTGAACACCAAAAAAAAGAAAGACCAAAAGATGAAAAACTACTTAAAGCTTCAGAAAAATACGGTTCATTCCGGCAAAACACTGCACAGCAAATGAGGACTAAACTTGGACTACTTTATTTCAAGAACCGACTAAGGTGTTTCACAAAGCACTGAGTGTTTTGGGGGGTTTTTTGTTAATGGATGGTTGCTGATCAAAAAATTCTAAGAAGTATTTTTTGATATACCGGTAATTAAAGATCTACCTAAATATCAGTCTAGTTACATTTTTCATCTAATGACTTAGTTGGTATTGAGTGAGTCTTGCTGATAAGCCTTTGCATTTAACAAAAAAGAAAAAAAAAATGAAAAATATTTTTTAGGGATAATATTTGTTCAGATAATGTGAAGAGAGTGATATTTTTAGGTATAATGATGAAGTTTCTATGTATGGAACGCCTACTGCTTGGACATCAGTGGGAAGACACTCACGGATCACATCGGTGCTTTATGATGATCACAAGTAATTGCTCCAAAAAATGTAGGCATTTAATTCCAGCCCAGATGGGCCCACATCTGCCAGATTTAAAAAAATCTGTCTTCTGCCAGCATGCCGGAGAGGTGGGATGGTGACATCACAAAAATGAAACCTTTTTCCCTGAATGGTGTCTGTGCCGAGCGAGCAACCCAATGTGTTCAAAAAGCAGCTGGGCAGACACTTGGAATGGGACCTGGAAGCTAGCGGCAATAATTGTATTAGTGATTCCTAATACAGTGATTTCCAGTTTCCACAGGGATCCTACCAGTATGGCACATACAGTACATACGTACATTGGACCAAGGTGGACCAATGTAACTATGCAAAAATTGCCATACCTAAACTTCAGCTTCAAAAACAAGATGACATTGAGGTTGTGTGATTTTGGATTGGCTGTCTAAAAGGCAGGTCAAAAGTATACTATGTGATGATGCTTCTTGAAGTTTTCGGTAACTTGGTACAATGGTTCAGTTCACAAAAATACGTGCCTTATTTTCATCACATCTTAACTTACAATATTTGCAGCCTTAGCCTCTTTGGACCTAAAAGTCCCAGAAAATCCTAATAGAATTTATTGTCTTATACATTCTCTACAAAAGAGCAGTCTGGTGAACTCTATGGACCCCTAAGGAACTCTTCTTTATGGGTTTGTAGAGTTCAAAAGACAGGTCTTTTGTAGAGAATGTATGATGTAATTAATGCCAAGAACTCCAGGCCTATAGAAGGTTTGAGCAACCATGGGATTGATGAATGAAGAATTTGTCCCTGTAGAATCGCAAGTCCCAAATACCACATGGCCTTTTCTTCTACTTCTATAAACCTACAAATCCCAACATGCCCACCTGAAGGCCAAGACTTTTCTGGCAGGTTTTGTTTATATCAGCATGAAATCGGTATCAAGTTTAAATCAGTATTTTTTGCTAGAAAATTACTTATAACCCCCAAACATTATATATTTTCTTTTTTAGCAGAGACCCTAGGGAATAAAATGGCAATTGTATTTTTATTACACAGAATTTGCGCAGTGGTTTTTCAAACACAATTTTTGTGGAAAAAATACACTTTAAATGAATTAAAAAACAAAACACAAAACTCCATTTGTTTTGTAAAATATGAAATATGTTACACTGAGTAAATAGATACTTAACATGTCATGATTTACAATTGTGCACGCTCGTGGAATGGAGCCAAACTTTGGTACTTAAAAATCTGCATAGGTGACGCTTTAATTTTTTTTTTTTTTTTACAGGTTACCTGTTTAGAGTTACAGTGGAGGTCTAGTGCTAGAATTATTGCTCTCACTCTGTTCGTGGTGATAACTCACATGTGTGGGTGTGTGGTGCGAACACCGTTTACATATGCATGCATGACATACAGTGGGGACGGAAAGTATTCAGACCCCCTTAAATTTTTCACTCTTTGTTATATTGCAGCCATTTGCTAAAATCATTTAAGTTCTTTTTTTTTCCTCATTAATGTACACACAGCACCCCATATTGACAGAAAAACACAGAATTGTTGACATTTTTGCAGATTTATTAAAAAAGAAAAAATGAAATATCACATGGTCCTAAGTATTCAGACCCTTTGCTGTGACACTCATATATTTAACTCGGGTACTGTCCATTTCTTCTGATCATCCTTGAGATGGTTCTACACCTTCATTTGAGTCCAGCTATGTTTGATTATACTGATTGGACTTGATTAGGAAAGCCACACACCTGGCTATATAAGACCTTACAGCTCACAGTGCATGTCAGAGCAAATGAGAATCATGAGGTCAAAGGAACTGCCTGAAGTGCTCAGAGACAGAATTGTGGCAAGGCACAGATCTGGCCAAGGTTACAAAAAAAGGTCTGCTGCATTTAAGGTTCCTAAGAGCACAGTGGCCTCCATAATCCTTAAATGGAAGACGTTTGGGATGACCAGAACCCTTCCTAGAGCTGGCCGTCCGGCCAAACTGAGCTATCGGGGGGAAAAGAGCCTTGGTGAGAGAGGTAAAGAAGAATCCAAAGATCACTGTGGCTGAGCTCCAGAGATGCAGCCGGGAGATGGCAGAAAGTGGTAGAAAGTCAACCATCACTGCAGCCCTCCACCAGTCGGGGCTTTATGGCAGAGTGGCCCGACGGAAGCCTCTCCACAGTGCAAGACACATGAAAGCCCGCATGGAGTTTGCTAAAAAAACACCTGAAGGACTCCAAGATGATGAGAAATAAGATTCTTTGGTCTGATGAGACCAAGATAGAACTTTTTGGCCTTAATTCTAATTGGTATGTGTGGAGAAAACCAGGCACTGCTCATCACCTGTCCAATACAGTCCCAACAGTGAAGCATGGTGGTGGTGGCAACATCATGCTGTGGGGGTGTTTTTCAGCTGCAGGGACAGGACAACTGGTTGCAATTGAGGGAAAGATGAATGCGGCCAAGTACAGGGGATATCCTGGACGAAAACCTTCTCCAGAGTGCTCAGGACCTCAGACTGAGCCGAAGGTTTACCTTCCAACAAGACAATAAAATCGGCTTCACAACAACTCCGTGACTGTTCTTGAATGGCCCAGCCAGAGTCCTGACTTAAACCCAATTGAGCATCTCTGGAGAGACCTAAAAATGGCTGTCCACCAACGTTTACCATCCAGCCTGACAGAACTGGAGAGGATCTGCAAAGAGGAATGGCAGAGGATCCCAAATCCAGGTGTGAAAAACTTGTTGCATCTTTCTCAAAAAGACTCATGGCTGTATTAGATCAAAAGGGTGCTTCTACTAAATACTGAGCAAAGGGTCTGAATACTTAGGACCATGTAATATTTCAGTTTTTCTTTTTTAATAAATCTGCAAAAATGTCAAGAATTCTCCATTTTTCTGTCAATATGGGGTGCTGTGTATACATTAATTAGGAAAAAAATGAACTGAAATGATTTTAGCAAATGGCTGCAATATAACAAAGAGTGACAAATTTAAGGGGGTCTGAATACATTCCCTCCCCACTGTACATATGCATTCAAGCATGGTGGAGTTTTTTTTTCTTTCTTTATTTTATTTTTACACTGTCTCTTTTTAAATTTGTTTTATCACTTTTATTCATTTTATTTTTGTAAACATCCCTTGTAATAGAAATAAGGATGACGGGTTCCCTTTATGGAGAGATCTGGGGTCAAAATCTCTTCTTTACTTTTAAAAGCAAAAGATCAAAAAAAATTCAAAAGTTTACGTCATGACTTCACGCCAGTCCTCCAAGGCCATAGAGGCAATCAGAGACTATCTAGACTTTGATTGCCTCTATTATCAGCCGGCCGCACTGATCATTTCTCAGGTGAAAACGGTAACCCTAAAAAACACCAGCGAGTTGGCAGGCGGGACGCTCGCCACTCTGGAAAGCGATTCAGTGGCTAACGAGCCGCTCGAATCACTTTCATGAGAGAGCCAGCCACCGGCTGAAAAAAAAAAAAATATACTGGGGTTATGGCTGATACCTTGAGCCTCAACCCTGGTAAGCCACTTGCAAACTGCAATGTATGTATACGTATTGCGGTCGGCAAGTTGATATTATAATTACAGTACATTTGTTCTGGGAAACAGAATAATTACATTTCCCTGCATCTTTCAAATTCCTTTACACTCTAAAATAAAATAATGATACTCTGTATTTTCTCAAGTCATCTTCCAGGACGGCACACCTGAGAGATGAGAGGCTCCTCCCGACAGGAAACACAATCAATCAACAGCTGTTTTAAGTCCACAACCTTCCCCTTGATCCTCAGTTTTTGATTGTGTTTCTCCCTACACAGCGAAACTGTTTGTTTTTTTCCAAATGACTGAAGCCTGGGGCTGGTGGTCTCCCCCTGGGAGCCGGACCAAATGCCTGGGAAGCCTCTAGGTCTGGCAGGATATATTTATCCTTCCCGTGGGGGTTCCCCTATCCTTTCTTCAGGGGGGGCAGCAAAAACTGGGAAAGCCCCCCTGATAGCTGAAGGCCCCTGGGTACAGTGGTGTACCCAGAACTTCAGGGGCCCTTATCCTGTCTCCCCCCTTACCTGTCCGGGCGTCCGTTCAGACGGGGGTGCTGGCCGTCGGTTCTTTCCAGGGGGATCGTATCCCCTGACTTCTGGGCCCCTGGTAGCTCGCGTGGGCTGCTGGGGAGGGCACCGCCTGAACGACCCGCGTTCTTACCCAGAAGGGAAGGCTGAGAGTCAGCAGGAGCAGGCGCCCACATCCTCCTTTCGAGGAGGCACCAATTCACTTTGGTAATTGTCTGCCTAAACCACCTCAGATGGGAATGAGGAACGTATGGCATTGCCCCCCCCCCCCCATGTGTATATACTGACTGGTACAGTACAGGACACAGCCTAACCTTGCAGCTCCCTAAAGGGACAGCAGTTGGAGGGGGGGGCACTTTGGCGGCTATCCTCCTTGCGTGTGGACCATAAGGATGGAAAAGCAAGCTCGGTGGCTGTGGCAAAAGGGGGAAGACGACAACGGTGAGTCAAAAATCCCCAATCCCAGCCAGATGGTTTCTGGGCATTTGAGATCATCTCCCCTGGGGTCTGGATTCAAATAGCCCAGAAGCTTTTGCTAAGAACACAGCCACAGCTCCCTCTTACATCAATGATGCTGTATGGTGGACAAGTGGTGCAGAGGAGCGAATGTGCCTAAACCACCTCAGATGGGAAAGAGGTAGGTAAGGCATTTTTTTCCCCTTCCACCTATATTTAGTGAGTGGTGCAGTGCAGTGCAGGGCCTGGGGTCTGCATAACAAAACCGCCCAGAAGCTACTGCTAAAAACCACCAGCCACAGCTCCCTCTTATAGCAGAGACACTGTGGTTATCACAATAGTAGGTTGCCAGCCTCTCCCTACATACCCGGTTGTGGTACATTAGTAGGGGTGAATATAGCAAAGGGGGTGACCTGGTAGAACAAAGAGTTCCTTACTGGCCAGGTATACCACTGAACAAATTATTAATGGTGCAATGGTTGAAGGATTCAGGAGTAAGCTCCCTTGCTCAGCAGGTGCACTAGGTTATCTGGCCCTATTAGCCCAGCTGCTAGGAATCTGAAGATGCTTAAAAGCTGACCTAACCTTCAACAATGTGGCAGGGACCAAGCTTCTGTGTGGCACAGTAGGGGTTCCCTTGTGACAGATCCTCCTTTTGGGGGTTGCTTGCTATGGGTAACTTTTCATAAGCTCCAACCTCCCACTCCACTCTTACATTGTGGTTATATTTTAATGCAGGGGGTAAGAAAAACCTTTTTGTTGGTTTGGGCTACAGTCCACTCAGTGACAGATCTTAAAGCGATTTACCATAAATCGTTTTCCTATATCCTTTGAATAAGGATTTTCTGTGCAAACATATGCAAGAGCTAGATGGCTATATGATTGCTTGTTTAAGGCCTGCAGGTGGCTATTTACCTCCAGGCTAAATTGGTAACCACCCTTTCTAGGGGTCTTAAATTGGTCTCTAGGGCTGGGCTCATTGAGACTTTAGTTACTAATCAGCCCCACCCGTGTATGAGCTGGCTAGCGTTTGCTCAATCTACGGAGGTAAGGTAGGACAACAGCTACTATAGTAAGGTGTCCAACCATTTTAGGATTGGTTCCTTCACTGGTGGTGAAGGATTAGTATCTACAGCCCAGGCTAGGCCTATGAAATAAATTGCCCCTGTTTTGGTTATTTCATAAAGGGATACACCATGACTCCTTGGCTGCTCACCAGTAGACCTCAGTAGTGAAGGTTTGTCCTTGCTGGGGTGTTTGGTGGCACAGCAGAAATACACATTGAGATTTGTGACATCTCTGCTCATAAGGGGTATATTGCTGTACATCAGAAATGCACTGCACTGAAGCTTGTTGGGTGTCCTTTATGTCCTAAAGGTACTGCTTTGTTTGGCTACAGATCAGAAAAATACAACAGGGAAGGTGGTCTGTACTTTCTGGTTTTGTGCCGCACGGCAGAAACGCACATCATTGAGTCTGGTAAAGACATCTCTGCTCATAAGTGTTATATTGCTGCACATCAGACCTACGCAAGATTGAGGTCTGTCTGTGGGGGTTTTGTGTCCTGTATTACTGCCTTATTGGTTGCTTATCAGAAAGGCAGCAGGAAAGATTGATGGTCCTGATTTGTCGGGCTCCATAACAGAAGTACAAATTGAACCTGGGCCAGGGGTAGTACATATACTGCCTTTGGTAATCGGTACAGCACCACAAAGTGGCGTCGTGCTGATTCAGACAGTGCTATTAACGGCAATGGCTGCCGATTTTAGGCATGCGATTTGACATGTTGAGTCGCATGCCAAATCGCTTGAAGATGGATGTGCTATCTCTATTCAGAATTGTTAGATTGTTGCACATCAGAGATATACACGATTGAGGTCTGTCTGTGGGTCCTGTATTACTGCCTTATTGGTTGCTTATCAGAAAGGCAGCAGTGAAGATGGATGGTCCTGATTTTGTTGGAAAATACAAAATTGAACCTGTGCCTGGGGTAGTACACATACTGCCATTGGTAATCAGTGCAGCACCACAAAGTGGCCCGTACTGATTCAGACAGTGCTATTAACGGCAATGGCTGCCGATTTTAGGCATGCGATTTGACATGTTGAGTCGCATGCCAAATCACTTGAATATGGATGTGCTATCTCTATTCAAAATTGTTGTTGCACATCAGACACATATAAGATTGAAGGTTGTCTGTCCTTTATGTCTTACATTTACTGCCTTATTGGCTGCATATCAGAAAGGACACAACAGTGAAGGTTGTTTGTCTTTTTCTGATTTTGTTTGTGTCTTAATGTTTACATATTGGCCGCACATCAGAAAACCAGACTATGAGGTTCAGATTTGGGTCTCTTCCCATGTTTGATATGTTGGTTTAGCTAGTCACACTCAGATACACAACATTGTTGTCTATGTTTGTGTCCTTTCTGTTTAAATCTATTGTGCTATGTCCACAATCTATGATTTTTTCTTTTTATTTGTGATATTAATAATACATGTATCACCTTTTGTATTTCAGCCTTCTCTTCCGTGGAAGGGCCAGGAGTTCTGGCTGCAAATGTCACATGTCAGAAAGCCTCGACCCCTTACTTTCAGGGATGCCAGAGCCATTTCCTAGGGTTGAAGCCCGGTAGAGTTATGGGTCACTGGAGGAAGGCGATAATGAGTCGCCCTGTAATAAGAACTTAGGAAGTTCGGTTCAGAGGAGTTTTATGGCCTGAAGATGAAGTATAAAGATGTATACCCGACCAAATAGGTTACAGCTCGGTGCATGGCCTTCATTTTGCCCTTCTAGCAAAACTAGATGTAGCAGTATGAGTGTTCTCCTCCTGCTACGGATGTTAATCTCCTGAGTAGGCTCTCAGGCATAAGTAAAACTATAGATTGGGCATGCCTTAAACCCAGGGGTTGAGTTTTTGTTAATCTATTTCCCTTAAGTAGGTTTCCCTTCAGTCTTTGCTGACGTAAAGATAAAAATGAACAAAAAAGGTTGTCTGTCAGGGGCCCCCCTTTTGGCAGTTTTATTTCCCTGGACAGGGTTGTGTTAAGACAGGCTCCCTTATTGATCAATGTAGTGTCCTTGTCTTACAACACAGCTCTCCGATTAATCTTTTTAGTGGTTCTAAGCAGCACCTATAGGCAGAATAGGCCATTGTTGTTAGATGTGTGACAGGCAACATTGATAACCTACAAGTTTAACATGTTTTCTGATTCCATCTTTAAGAGCCCACTCCACCTAGATCCTGCATCCGAAGCAGAGAAGGCAGGGACACCGGTGGAGTAGACCGGCAGATCAGCCGCATGATCCAGCTAAGATACCTTCATCAAGCATATGGAGTGAAGGTAAAGCTCACTGCAGAACCGAGGTTGGCCAAGAGGGTCTTGCAGTGGTCCCACCCTAAGGCTCGGTTCACACTGGGACGACTTGGGATCCGACTTGTCGCCCCTCAAGTCGCCCCAAGTCGCCCCAGAAAGAGATTCACATGAGAGTGAATGGGAGCGTCTTAAATGACACTACTGAAGTCGCTCCGACTTCAGAGCGTACTCCCTGTACTACTTGGATCCGACTTGGTAGGCGACCTGTACCATAGAAATCAATGGAAGTCGCCTCCAAGTCGGATCTCTCTGTAAAGTCAAGCGACTTTGCAGGGAAAACCCCTCCCTCCCCCCCTCCCTCCCAGAGAGCTGATTGGCCACAGGCGAAGTCGCCTGTCATGCAGGCGACTTCAAGTCGCCTTGTAATTTGCTAAAGTCGCGTCGAAGTCGCGTCGAAGTCGCGTCGAAGTCGCGTCGAAGTCGCCGTGCAAAGTCGCGCTGAAGTCGTGTTGCCCCAGTGTGAACCGAGTATAAAGGTAGGCCTGAGCTACTTGATTATCCTCTCAGGTGTGCCGTCCTGGAAGATGACTTGAGAAAAGTACTAGTTACTTACCGGTAACTGTCTTTCTAGGAAATCTTCCAGGACGGCAGGCCTACTTCCCACCCGTTGGAGGAGGGAAAATTTTACAACACTAGAAGGTGAGTACCTATGAGGAATGATTTCCCTTGTGAAACAGGTTCAGGAGTTACTTCTCTACAAACTGAGGATCAAGGGGAAGGGTGTGGACTTAAAACAGCTGTTGATTGATTGTGTTTCCTGTCGGGAGGAGCCTCTCATCTCTCAGGTGTGCCGTCCTGGAAGATTTCCTAGAAAGACAGTTACCGGTAAGTAACTAGTACTTTTCCCTAAATTCCAATCACTCCTGCACATTTTTGTGCTGAAAGTGCCCCCCTCGGCTTATACTCGAGTCACTGCCGTCTGCCTACCTGATCAGCGCGTCATGCAGTCAGACGGCAGCCATTCCAGTTTACAAGAGCCGCGCCTCCTCCTCCTCGTCCGCGATAGGGGAACACTCAGTTTCCCAGCAGCGAATCAACGTTCAGTATTCCGTCTATCATGGATGTCCACTCGTCCTCCTCCCACGGATGAGGATGAGAGGATGTCCATGATAGGCGGGAAACACTGAACAATGACTGCTGGCAGGGCCGCTGATGAAAAATACTTGCCCTTGCTACTAAGCTACACCCCCCCACCCCTGTTTGCTTAGGAGGGTGTATAAATACTGCATTGCTCCCACCTCCCGAGCCCCTCTCTCGACCCGATGGGGCCCGGGAGGTGGGAGCAATGCAGTGACTTTTTCTTCTGTTTCGGGCGCATGTACATTATCAGCGCCGTGCCACATGTTCTGGCCGGCTGCTCTCTGGCGGCGGAGTGATCTGATTGTCATGCACTCTGTTGCTCTGGTGCCGCGACTATGTGAGGTGACTGTCAGGGAGTGGGAAAACGAATCCTGAAGGTGCCGTCGGATAGCGTGGCACTGGCAGGACACAGTGGGGACTAGAATTGCATATTGTAATGTTGCTGCAGAATCCTCACAGTGCCTTATGCTGTTTAGCATTAGGATAATCATCCACACAGCACACTAGGTATTGCATGGCTCTGTCACAGTGTGCTACGTGGCTTTTGGGTACTGACTTTGTTAATTTATGGCGGTACTGAGTGATAAAAACTGTAACACACACAGTACAGCCATAATAAAGTCAGTACCCAAAAGCCATGTAGCACACTGTGACAGAGCCATGCAGCACCTAGTGTGCTGTGTGAATGACTATCCTAATGCAATGGACACTGAGGTATGCAGCTGCAGATGGGCATTGTTGACCCTCTTTTCTACTTACAGTTGCTGCTGTATTTCTCACCCTCGGCTTATACTTGAGTCAATGAATTTTCCCAGTTTTTTTGTGGTAAAAGTAGGTGCCTCGGCTTATATTCGGATCGATTTATACTGGAGTATATACGGTAGGTCTTGCTGATATAATGTGCGGGTCCGAAGTCTACCAGAAACCCACACAGACCTGGAAGGAGCTATACATCCTCTCATGAAAGAACTGATCCCAGACATCTCACCCCATCAGTTGGAGATGGATAGGGTCCATAGGGCCCTGACTACCCCCAGGTTGGATAGACTTCCGTGAGATATAATAATGAAACCGCACTACTACAAGATTAAAGAAAAATTGATGATGACCTCCAGGAATTGCCAGGATCTGACACTATTTGGGACTTCCTTGTCAAAAGAAGTTTATTGAGTATACAATGTTATAAAGATACATAAAGTAAGTTTACAAGGATCTATAAAGTAAGCTCATTGTTTTACAGTAGGGTTTATATAGGTAAATATCATGAAATTTCAAATATTAAACATTGGGTTCACGTAAACCTAAATTAAAGATATATATCATTTCCTTAGTTACTTTTGTAGGTATTTAAATGATTTATACCTACTATACATATTGTTTACAAGTAGAGTGTATATAGGTCAAATAAATTCTGATAATGAGCTTTAATCGTAAGGTGGAGAAAAGGAAAGAGAAAGAAAAAAAAGGGTTGAAAGGTAGAGGTATGGTCCACAAGGTTGTCCCGCTCGTCAGTTTATTATTCTTTTTAGTTCTCTTTGAAGCCTTAGAATGGGTGTCTTTGTAAGTCATTTAATCTGTTACCATGGCAACAGGACAGAGTCATTGAAGTTTGACAGGAACTGTTGTTTTATCCAAGGATGCCAAAGTTTTTCGAATTTTGGAATTTGGTTTTGATCGATGGCTACCATCTTAGCATGGGACATTGTATTATTCATTCTGTGAATTGTTTCTGCTAGTACCAATGTAGGAGATTTCCATGCCTTGGCCACTGTTTGTTTTGCAGCCGTTATTAGTTGGATCATAAGTTTGAATTGAGGGAGTGTTAACCATTCCGGTTTTAGATTAAGTAAAGTTAAATATGGATCTGGTTGTATTATTTTTTAAAATATTTTAGATGCAATCACGAAGACTTCCTTCCAGAAGGTTTGGATTACTAGGCACGTCCACCATATGTGTAAATATGTGCCTATTTCTGGGCATCCTCGAAAACAAAGAGCTGAGGTATTAGGTGAATATTTTGCCACTCTAGCGGGTACAAGGTACCAGCGAGTTAGGACTTTATAATTTGTCTCCAGTGCTAAAATGTTGGGTGAAGATGACTTAGATGTGAGCCATATGTTAGACCAGTCTGTGTCTTCTAAAGTTCGTCCCAGGTCCTCCTCCCACCTCTGAACGTAAGAGGGTCTATTAAGATTTGCTACTCCATATAATTGATTATAAAGTGATGAAATTGTACCTTTAGCAAATGGATCTTTTGTACAGATTGATTCAAAAATGGATAATTGGGATAATGGTGTATCCCCCTTTAGGAATGGTGTATAGAAATTTTTGATTTGGAGATATCTAAATATCTCAGAGTTTGGTAGATCATATTTTTCTCTAAGCGATGGGAATGAAAGGAATGATTTAGATGCTATGAAGTCATTTAGTGTCTGAATGCCTGATGTTGTCCAAGCTTTAAAAGAATTTGGGTAGATCCATGCCGGATAAAAGGCCGGATTTCTGATAAAAGAAAGGAGAGGATTGTGTGGAGATTGTAACTGATATTTGGTTTTTAGTTTATCCCAGAGAGATAAGAAGTGTTTAGTTATGGGATTATGAATTTTAAAGCGGTCTTTAGGATCAAGCCATAATAAATTTGATATTAATAGAGGGTCATTTTCTGAAACCTCTATAAATACCCATAATGGGATTTCCTGTTTTGCATGGTATTTGGACAAACTGGCCAAATGTGCTGCTCTGTAGTAGTTAGTAAAATTAGGGTATCCCAGGCCTCCTTTATTTTTGGGAAGATGTAGAGTGTGTATAGGTATACGTGGTTTAGAAGAGCCCCATATAAACGAAGTTGCTCTTTTTTGTACTATTCTCAAAAAATAGGAAGGAATTGGAATAGGGAGGACTCTGAATAGATAAAGCAATTTGGGTAGAATAGTCATTTTGATTGCATTAATCTTCCCTATCCAGGATAAAGGAAGTTGCGACCATTGTTTTATTAGATTTGTGATCTGTCTTAATACAGGAGGATAATTGGTTGAGAATAAGTCAGAATGAGATGCTGTTAAATGAATTCCAAGATATGGGATTGATTTTTCTGCCCATGTGAATGGGAGTGCAGCCCTAGCCGTGATCAATTCCATGTTTGTGAGTGAAATATTAAGCACTAGGCATTTCTTAGGATTAATCATAAGGCCGGATAGGGCTGCAAATCCATCAAGAGCTGGTATTAAGTTAGGACCAGAGACCTGTGGTGATGATAGAAAAAGTAATATATCGTCTGCAAATATACATAATTTGTGTGTAATACCTCCTACTTCAATGCCAGTTATAGTTTGGTTTGTTCTGATGTATTGGGCCATGGGTTCGAGTATAAGGGCAAATAATAAGGGAGATAATGGGCAACCCTGTCGGGTACCTCTTTCGATATTAAAGGCTTCAGATTTGTATCCAGCATATTTTATATAGGCTTTGGGTTTATTATATAATGCTTTGATCCATGTTAAAAAGTGGGGTCCAAAACCCCATTTTTGTAATGAATATTGCATATATTGCCAGGATACTGTGTCAAATGCCCTCTTAATATCGAGAGATAGAAAACATAAAGGGATTTTCCGTTTTTTAGCAATATGTGCCAATAACACTGCCCTGCGTATATTATCGCCTGCCTGTCTATTTGGCATGAAGCCTACTTGATCTCTATGTATTAATTTTCCTATAATGCTATTGAGGTATTTTGCTATTATTTTTGCTAATAATTTAATATCGAGGTTTAACAGAGAGATAGGCCGATAATTCACACAGGAAGTATCATCAGAAAGGGGTTTTGGGATCATACAAACAATTGCCATTAGTGTTTCTTGCCGAAAAGAATGTCCATCTAGAAGATTGTTAAAAGTTTCAGTGAGAATGGGAGAGAGTATTTCTGAGAATGTTTTATAGTATAAAGCCGAGTAGCCATCTGGGCCTGGTCTTTTGTTAAGTTTTAGGTCTTTTATGGCATTAGCAACTTCATCTATAGTTATAGGCTCATCCAAACTGCTTTTTTGATTCTGAGATAATTCAGGTAAGGTTATTTTGAGAAGAAGGATTCAGCCTCTGTAGGATTAAATTAATTGTTTGTCTTGTATAAAGTTGCGAGATGTGAGTGAAATTTATGGACTATTATAACTGGATTACAAGTGTAAACATTTTTTGATAATTTCAAACGTATTGGTTTGAAAGATTTGTTAGTTGAATTTAATGCCCGAGCCAAATATGTGCCTGGTTTTTTGTATTCATGTAGAAATTGTGTTTGGAGCGTTTGAGGGATTTATCAACTGACTCAGTGAGAAATAGATCGTATTCCAATCTAGATTTTTCCAGATGAGATTTTGTACTCTGAGATGGATTATCTTGAAATGATATGTAGGCTGCATTAAAATTGAGTTCTAGTTTTTTTGCTAGATTTTTGCGTTCCCGTTTAAATAGTGCCATTTGTCTTTGTATTGTACCACGCAAGACAGGCTTATGAACTTCCCACAGTGTTATTGGGGAGATGTCTGTTGTATTATTAATTGATATGTATTCCTTTAAAGCTTGTTCAATGGCCATCTGATGTAGTGGGTGTTTGAGCATTATGTCCGGTAAGTACCACGTTGGGTCATGCGCTTTTGGTATGGCTGAGGCTATAGTAGTGTATACTGCATTATGGTCAGACCACGGAATCGGAATTATATCTGATGCAATAATTTCTGGTATCATTCCTATTGTTAGAAAAATATGATCTATTCTGGTGAAGGTTTGATGAGGGTGCGAGAAATAAGTGAATTTCTTTTTCATTGGGTTACTTTCTCTCCATGAATCTACCAGATTGTATTTGGAAAGAAGTTGAGAAAAAGGTAATCTAGAGGTTATTTTGGATGGTGTAAAAGGTGATTTATCTAGAAATGGGAGGAGGACCTGGTTCGAATCCCCACACATTATCACTGTTCCTATTTTGTGTGTATTAATCACTTGTAATATATGTGAGAGGAATGGTGTAGGTTGTTTGTTAGGAGCGTAGTAGGAAATCACCGTGATTGCTGTATCCATTATATAACCCATGAGTATCAGGTATCTACCTTCTGGGTCTTTAATTTCTGATGATAAGGTGAATGGTGTGGATCGGTGAAATGCAATTAGAGTTCCCCTTTGCTTGGTACAGGCAGAAGCCGTGTAAATTTGTTGATAAAAAGGAGAAATATATTTTGGAGTAGAATCTTTGGTGAAGTGTGTTTCTTGGAGGCATACTATGTGAGCCTTCTTGTTATGGAAAGTACGGAAGGCTTTGGTCCTTTTTTGAGGGACATTTATTCCCTGAACATTCAGGGAAAGTATATTTAGTGGTGCCATGGCAATAGATCAAATAGTTTTGACTTACTTTTTGTTATGCAGAGCTGACTGCGCAGATCAACCTGTGTGGACTGAAGAGATGAATAGATAGAAAAGAAACCAGTGAATTCTGGAGTAAAGAGTAAACAAAAAACATATGAGATTAGATGATACATTGTATAAATTATTTTTTGCAAGTAATCACAATTTACCCGTGAAAGAGAATAAATATCTCTCTCAGGGGAATAAGTGCCTTTGTCACACTCCCACATAATATGGTTGGGAGAATGAGGAGGGCTAATGGGGGTACACGGATCTTCCGCTTACAGGAGAGAAGTGCTATGTCAAGACATCAAAATGATGTTTCATTAATTGGAGTGCAGAATATAGTTTTTGTTGAAATTATTTATTCCAGGGTGGTTGTATATGGTTAGTCTTGCCCTAGGCTAAATAATTCAGTTAGAAAGGTACTGTTAATAACTTTGGTATTGATGAAGATAGTTTGAATTATTTTGGGACTTTAACCCCTCCAGAGTAAACAATTACATATTTTATTCATATGTAACTGTTTAGATATGTTAACTCATAAAATTGAGGTTGTATTGCTTCAGATTAGAATAAACAAAAACATAATTCTAGGAACTAGTTAGGTAATAATATATTTGTTTTAAGAAAAGAAAGAAAAATCTTCCATTACTTTTGGATTATTGAACATATTTGTCCTAAAAAGTAATAAATCTATTGTTATTACCTGATAATATATAACTGAACAAGAATTTCCTTATTTCACTTATATATTCTAAGGCTATATGAATCAGAAGTAATAAGAAATATAACTGGAATGTAACATGATCCCACACAGTGTGTGACTATCAGAATGCAGTTACATTCAGTTATAAATACAGGTTTTTTATAGAGAACCATCTCTTAGTATAATAAATGAAGAGATATCAGGAATTTTAATGTCAGTCCATTGAATCTTCTTGGTCCATGGATGATGTGGCATAACGGCCTCTTTTGTGAGAATGATGATTCCCATTTTGTTCTGGAATTTTCTGGGTGCTGCCTGAAGGTGAAGATGATGCCATTCTTCTGCGTGTGGGAGCGTTGCTGCTTGTGGGTTCTGTCAGATTTAATTTTAAAAGGGTTTGTTGTAGTTCATCTGCTGATCTGCTTCTGTAAATTGTACCTTGGTGGTTAAATCTGACTGAAAAGGGGAAGCCCCATTGATACATAATGTTGTGGCGTTGCAGTTCCATTAGTTGGGGTTTCATGGATCTTCTTTTAGTAATAGTAAGTTGGGATAGGTCAGCAAAAATTTGATAATTGTGTCCTTGAAAATTAAGTTCCTTTTTTTCTCTTGCAGCAATTAGTATTTGTTCTTTCGTTCTGTAATAATGAAATTTTGTGATTATATCACGTGGGGGTCCATCTTTCTTTTTGGCTGTGAGGGCTCTGTGTACTCTGTCCAGTTCTAAACGTTCAATTGGGATATCTGGCTTTAGTTCTTGTAATAGAGCAGTAATAGTAGATTGCAGGTCTGTCACAGTTTCAGGTATTCCCCTTATGCGCAAGTTTGAACGTCTGGCTCTATTTTCATAATCTTCGAGCTTAGTTTGAAGTATTAAATTCTCTTTTTTTAATTGTTCCAATTCTGTTATATTTTCTTGGGTTGTAATTTCAATTTCATCCATTTTTATTTCTAAGGCTGCGGTGCGGTTTCCCAGCTCTCTTATTTCTTTGGTTAGGCTTTTTGTTATTTGGCCTGAGGTTTGTTTTAAAGCCTTATGAAGCATCTTTTCAAATTGTAATAATATTACTGGGGATACTGAGGAGGCTTGTGGAGAAGTTTGTGAGAGGATTTGTTCTGTATCTGACTCAAATGGAGAGTCTTGCTGTGACATTTTCTGTCTGTGAGGGCGCCCTGATGCTGTATCTTGTGAGGTGACTGGAGCTGCTTCAGCTGTAGTGAGTGCCTGTGAGCTCTTTGTGAGGTGATTTTTATTTCTGCCACGGTTTCCTCCCAGTACCATATTTCCTGCCCAAACTTTCACAGTTTGTTCCCTGGGGCAAAAAGGTTCAAATGGATACCTTTTGAGCCTGCAGGCTCCGCTTTGTCCTTCTCTTCTCTCCTCAGCGGTGTGGAGCTCTAACAATGCATGTCTGCTCTGCTAGGCTCCGCCTCCTGCCCCCCCTATTTGGGACTTCCATCCAGTTGTTTCCAGATCTTGCCCCTTCCACAGTGCAAAAATACCGAAATCTGAAACCTCTCTTACAGCAGCTGTGGAACTGCCAGATAAAATATCAATAGTCTTTCCCGTTCCGGCTATCTTTCACCTATCAGGGCAAACCCCACTCCGTTTCAACCTACCATGATGGTGAAGATTTGCTACTGGAGCTGGGCATCATCTCAAGAGATCGGCTGACCCCCTATAAATCTGACCAAATGGATCATCCCTTGTCCCCAATCTGGACCACCCAATGCTCTAGGCGAAGCAGGAAGTCTCCGCTACCTACCTGAGCAGCCACAGATCCCAGCCCCTTCTAGGAAGGGGTTGTTGCTCTTTTTTTTTTTCCCCTCCCCCTTCTCCATCTGAAAACGGACTTGCTCTTGGGTGGAGCACGTCAAGGTCTGCACCTGGAGGGGACAACCTCATTGGTTTGGCTGCTATTATGATTTCCAGGTTCAGTCATATTAATATAGATAATATTGACTACTTTACTGTTCATTGGTAGCTGTCCTACTGTTCCTAGGTCGCCTAAACTGTTATATAAAATCGCTAAGTGCCTGGGTGGCCCGGCCCGCCAGTGATCCCCCAGAGTATCCTTGGGGGGGCAATCTAGGTCTGGGTAACTCTGTTGCAAGATTTCTCGCACTTGTTTGCCTAACCTCCTGTTCACTGATGGCAAATATGGTTTAAAGTCAGGGTGGACTCACAAGCCACTCTAGTGACCTTGCTTCTATCCCCTGATGGGGGCAACCTCACATTCAACTCCCTGGGATCATGACCTGGGGAGGGATTCGTCCCCCTCTTGTTCATATTTTATAGTTATGTTGTATTCAGTGCCAGGCTTTAGGCCTTGCAATTTCCTACAAAATCTCACTACTTTCTCTGCTTTTCTATTCTTTCCTTTGACCCTGGCCTCGTGCTTCATTCCTGCCATGTCCTTACGGATTCCTAGGTTGACCTGGTTCTCCTGTCATTGGAGCCTGGCGGCTCAACATCTGTGTCAAGGTGAGTGTGCTCTGCCAAACCATGATGTCAACTGCTGACTCAACTAAGTATTCCATAATCACACAAAATGTGCACGGATTTAATTCCCCTCCCAAGAGAGTGAAGGCTTTCCATCATTACTACAAACAAAAAGCGGATATACTGCTGTTACAGGAGACTCATTTTTAAAAGACCTCAGCCCGAGGTATCTAAGTGCTAATATCCACAGTTTTATCTTTCCTCTGGTACTGAGAAAAAACGGGGAGTCACTATATGTTTCTCACAAAAGGTGCCTTTTACTCCGATCACTATAGCAAGAGATAAAGTGGGCAGATACCTAATGGCGGTAGGTCGTATTAATGACCAATTGATCTTCATTATCTCCTACTATACTCCCAATTCAGGGCAGCTAGTTTTTTCATGGTATGTTAGCAATACTTCTCCCAAAGGCACATGGACAAGAATTTACCTTTAGATCGAATATTAATCTCCTAATAAATCCCTACTCAAACATGTACCCAGAAATAGTAGTAAATTAGCGCGTTTGCTGCATAGTAACGACTTAATTGATGCTTGGTGTGAGAATAATCCCTCCACAAGAGATTATACTCACTACTCACACGTACATAGTCCATATTCCAGGATAGACCATATATTTATAGGATCCTCGTTGGTGCCATATGTGACTTCTGTCAAAATCTTGGTTACCCCGTGGTCGGATCATGCTGATCCGATTATCTCTTTCAGACCTGTGGAAGAAACCATGCCCCTCCCCATGGCGTTTTAATGCAACCCTGTTAAATGACCTGGTAGTTCTAAAAGATAGAGACAGAGCTATGCACGTTCTTCTGTGAAAATTTGCCCTCGTCTATGTCTCCTATTATTAATTGGGCAGCCCATAAGGCCACTATTCACGGCAAGTTAATACAAATAGCAGCCAGAATCAAGTGATCCCATGACAGCATGATTACATAACAAGAGACACAACTGAATACTCTCATATCTGAACAACGGGCATTGCCGCAGATAGACATCAGGCATAAAATTGATATGGCCAGATTGGCATTAAATTTGAGCCTTACCACTCAGGCTGAAAAACATATACATTGGTCACGACACAGGTATTATACGATAGGTGATAAACCTACTACCTTACTAGCAAGGAAATTAGTCCCTCGTCCTTCTACATCGGTAACAAACAAATGGCCCCCGCCCCACCTATAACTGGCCTTCACAGCAAGGAGCACATGGAAGGGCAAACACTTGAAAGACAAAAACCGAACATTCCATAGCACAACTCGCCAACCAGTCTGCCAACTGACCAAATTAACCTGTCCAACAGTCTGCGTTAAAAACAAGGGCTTAGTTTGCATGCATTTGCAAATGCATGCATAAGCTGCAAGGCCTCTTCACGGCACCCTATGTATGTGTGCAGTCCTAATGCTACTGAATTTATAAGCGTCTCCACAATGGAAGCACATGCATTAAATGGATAGATGAGGGGCAGGTGGGCCTGGAGGCAGCCCAATCCCCCTTAAAGGTACAGGAGCACACTGGACACCCAGAGACTGTTGGACAGGTTAATTTGGTCAGTTGGTAGACTGACCAGTTGGCAGACTGGTGAGTTGAGCTATGGAATTTTCTGTTTTTGTCTTTCATGTCCTCCTAAATCGGCCTTACCCAAACTCATACTAAACAACGGTCATTCGACCCAAAATCCAGAAACCATTTTAGAGGAATTTACTACATTTTACGCAACATTAATAGCAATCCGGAGAAGGTCAGCCAGAGCAAAATGGATGACTTTTTTAGTGATACTTCTTTGCCCACATTAACACGAGATCACTCAGATCTCGTGCACATGGAATTTTCAGAAACAGAAGTGAGACAGGCTATAAAAAGTTTCAATCATTCTAAAGCATCGGGCCCAGATGGGTTCATGGGCCAATATTACCATAAGTAGCAAGAGATTTTGACCCCACATCTGTGTACATTATTTTAATGCAATCCGACAAGGCACAAGTCTCCCGGTTCAGGAGAACACAGCTTATATACACGTTATTCCCAAACCCAGGAAGGACCATGGGTTATGTGCGAATTATCGTCCAATCTCTGATAAATTCTGATTTAAAAATTATGACCAAATTCTTGGCAGTTAGACTAAATTCATTTCTCGTGCAATATGTCCACCTGAACCAGGCAGGGTTTGTCCCTGGTCACCAAGCTTCAGACCACACCAGAAGATTCATAGATGTCATCTCAGCGATACAATCTAAATGGGATGAAAGAGGACCCTGGCGGGGAATGCTGCTGTCCTTGGACATACACAAGGCATTTGATTCCTTGTCTTGGGACTACCTCTTCTGTGTCTGGATCCAGTTGAGCTTTGGGTTGGGGTTTATGTCTCTACTTCGGGTTCTATATAGCTTCCCTACAGCTACCTTAATGGTAAAGGGATATTCCTCCAGTCCCATCTCTATCCAAAGAGGAACTCGTTAGGATTGCCCACTGTCCCCGTTACTGTTTGTTATGGCCCTGGAGCCGGTCGCTATAAAAATACGCGTCTCCATTAATATACAAGGTATTACATGTGGCGATAGTGAACATAAATGTATCCTTTTTGCGGATGACATCTTGATGATGGTCTCATCACCTATCACCACCCTCCCCAATTTATACGCAATACTCAAACCATTTACAGCACTCTCAGGTCTTAAAATAAATCATAGAAAATCACAGGCCATGAACATCTTTCTAGAGGAATGCACACTCTTGACCCTTAAACCCTTAAACAATATTATAATTATAATTTCATATGGCACACGGAGGCCCTCCCATGTCTGGGCATTAAACTCACTCCGTCATTTATACTCTCAAAATTATCCTGCGCTATTTCAACATTTAACAGCTGACTTAGCCAGATGGCTGCTTCACTCACCATCGTAGTTTGGCAGACTGCATTCTGTAAAGCTGAATGTTCTTCCAAAAATATTATACTTATTTCGTATACTACCAGTAGCGCTTGTCCGATCAGAGCTGTTGGTGTTCCAGAATAAACTTGTATCTTTTATCTGGGGGGATAAGAGGCCTAGCGTGAACAAGCATACATTATTCACTCCTAAGAGGAAAGGAGGGTTGGGGACCCCGGATCTGCAAAAATACTATTACGCGATACAGTTGGCCCAATTAGCCAGGTTTCACTCTACTCAGCCCCATCCTATATGGATGCAGGTGGAGGCCTGTGCATGTCGGGAAAAGTCGATCTCTCATATCCTATGGTTATCACCTAAGGAACAGCCCCCAGTTCTATGTCCAACACTCTCCTTTTCCTTGAATGTTTGGGATAGGTTAACAAAATCATATAACTTTAAATCCCAGCATACCCCACTGGCCCGTAAACTGACTTATGCGATCATAGGGGAATATTGACAAGAAAGGTTTTAATGGAGAAATAACAAATGCTGGTCTTGGAGTACTTCCGATACACACAGTTAATACACTTTATAAGCACTATATCATAAAATTCTGATCTAGTAACTATGTCTCCTATGGAATACTTGTGTCAGAAGTTTGATAAAATCGGAGGACATATTTCAGAAATGTATACTATCTTGACTAATTCTTCTATTAAACAGGGCTCTATGGAAAAATGGGGGGCAGACCTCCAGGAAAATATTTAACTGGATGAATGGAATGATATAGCCCAAGGGGCCTTGAGGTCACTTATAAATACTCCCATTATAGAAGCCAATTAAAAAGTGCTTCTGAGAAGGTACATGGTTCCAGCCAGGCTGGCAACTTATATGCCAACAGCATCTCCTTTGTGTTTCCGTGGATGCAGATGGAACGGAGGGAACAATGTACCATGTGAGGTGGCAGTGCCCTAAGGTAAGGCGTTATTTCATTTACACCCTCACCTAAGTAAACCTTGTTAAATCCCAGAGACAGGCGCTGCTGGGTAGTAAGGTGGAGACAGCGTCAGAATCCCAGAGACGTCTCATAGCATTTATATTTATATCAGCAAAAATTATTATCGCAAAATCTTGGAAATCAGCTGTCTTGCCATTCGAACAGCTAAAGCACAAACTTTCCTGGATTATGCTTTATGAGTGCATGACAGCGATCTTGCATGTTAAAATGCAGATGTTTGAGAGAGTCTGGGGCCCATGGGTCAAATATTTGATGGGAGATCCTCGATCTATACCTGATTAGAGCAGTTTCAGGATGGTGGGAATTGGAGCATGGGGTCATTTTATACTTCTACTTTCTTTTCTTTCAACCTTTCTTTGCTCTCTTTTCTTCCTTTTTAAATTTTTTTTTGGTCTTTGCTGTAGCTTTTCGAGGGTCTTCTGACCTATTCCCTATAATCGCTGAACAGCGACTATTTCTTTGGTGTGAATTCCTGTCTCAGGTTGCTGGGGGATGTGGTATCCCCACTATATGGATGTTGACGCCTTTTGTTAACACACACAGTAGATAACATATACATCTACAACCTACAAAGAGTCATAAGCGGAAGGTTAATTTTAAACTGCATTCAGTAGAGACTCTTTAATTTTATACGGAACTTGAGATGCATTTTATTTAGGTCACATCTGAAGGCCTAAAAGAGAATTGGGGATACCCCATACAGATAAGGCTAGTATAATCTATAAAGACAGTAAAGGCCTATACTTGAAAGAACGCACACTCTAGGTGTATTTACAGGTTTGTAAAATGTTACGATAGCTACCAAATTAATATATATTTTAAACTGTATATGTTCTTTGTAAACAAGCTTGTATTCTCTGTGACAGACTCACCCGGGATAGAGTCTTTCGGAGGGGACTGAATGTGAGCCTCTTGCCTACAGATTATGGGCCCTGACATTTGGGGTACCCTTGAGGTGTTGTTACTTTGGCTTCAGGTCCTTGTCCCCCAGGACACACAGACTCTGGGGACCCTGTATTTGCCATAGTAGCAATAGTGACTGAGTCATACTGTTGGGACTCATACTGTGAGAAGATGTTAATGTCATCAACTCCACTCACCTGTCTGATGTCAGCTATAATGTGTTTAATGTAAATGAGTTTAGTCTGGCTTACCACAGGTTCTAAGGGTATTCAACTCATTGTTGTTTGTTCTAATTAACCCTGTGTTGATGTTTATGGTAATGTGTGTTGAATAGTCAATGAGCTAGGAGACGTAGTCACTTAGTCTGGGTAAAAGGATTAGTTAATTAGCTCATGTTAATTAGGTTAGGTTTTAGTCATTCTGCTGTGTATATATTTGTGTGAGATCTCAAATAAAGAGTCAGTCCATGTTAGCAACAAGCAAGTGTCACCTTGTTTTGTGCTCAGAGAGGTTGGAATATCTGATATCTGTATACAGACTGGGAGGAAGTGGTATATGACGGAAGCACTCAAGCAGGGTGTGGGACGTTCCGTGACATTCTCTTTTGTGAAAACCTTAAGAAAAATATTGAAACAGAAAATACATAAAAGCTGATAGAGAATTTGAGCATATAGTAAGTGCTGCATAGGCTATAATTCATTTTATGCTTTTTTTGTGGAGATAATGTAGAAGGCAGCCTTTCTCCACTTTTTCAACACAGAGGAACCCTTAAAATAACTTTCTGGTCTAAGGGAAGACCTGCTAAATATGACTCTATCTAGAACTCATATTACATTAGTGTGATCGTCAGTGGAAAGAATGTTCCTTCACTTGTGGTCATTGGGAAGATAGATAAAAAGATCAATGGTGTCAGTGGGAACTTATCTGAGAGGCAGAAATTGTAAATTGTCCAGGGAACCCTAGGGACCTCTGTAGGAACCCTAGTTCATAACCCTGAGAAACCCTTGTTGTGATCGTTTTTGAAAGCTGGATGTACATTGTAAAACCCATGTTCATCTAAAATGCAATAAAACTACTGTAGTTGTAGGAAGTTGAAAACTATCACTGCAGTGTGAACTCTCATTACCTACAAAAAAATGTGAGTGTGTACTCCAAGAGTCAATAGACGCAATGCTGCTCTTACCACTGAATGTAAACAAACGGGGACAGGACTGATAAGTAAAAATATTGAAGTGCCTCCTGAAAAATTCATAAGATATGGCTGTAATTGGGATTGTACAATCTGGATTTGAACACATCTGTAGGTATTCCCTAAAAAAGTAAGTATAAATAACAGGGAATATTTTAGGTAATTGAAAATCTGCATTACAGAGTATTCTTTTTTTTATTCCTGGTTGTATTCCAAAATGGAGCTTGCAAAGCAAGACATAGAACTGAATTCATCCTGCGGTAACTTATTTCACCTATTCAGTTGGTCTGCATAATGAGAGAAGATTGGTTAAAATATTCAACACATGTCACAGTAGCCCACAGCTAATGTTTTTACCACTAGATAAAGTAAACCCTTACCCAAGCATGCAGTCTGTGTGGCCTGATTGATCAATTGATAGGCCTGAACACTTGTCACAATCAGGGGTCAGGCCCCAAGACCAGTTGCTATAGCAGTAGCGGAACTACCATCGACCAGCAGGATAGGTACACAGGAAGACACTCTGGCAGATAACACAGGCTCAGGGCAGCTGGAGTTTGGTGCAGAGTCTAAGTACTAACTGGTGTTCACCAGAGTTTCTGATAGTGGAGATGGATTTTGCTGTGTGTTAGTACCAGGTGGCGGTCCTCAGGATCGCCCCACCAATAGGTGAACAAGCCGGGGTCCAGTAGCGGATAAGCAGATAAGGATCAAACAGAAGTGTAGTCAGTAAACTAGCCAAAGGTGTCAGAGAATCTAATTGACCAGACTGTGTGGACTGCACAGAGGAGACCAGAAACACATGTAAGTGAAATAATGGTGTTTATTAAACAAGTGAAAAGTAAAAGGAATATAAACAGTGCAAAACCAACACAACAAACCCACTACAAACAACAATATATATAAGTAAATGGAGATACCGTAACCCTAAACAAAGCCAGGCCAAGGTCATACACAGGAGGTCAGCAGATGGGTAAGGACGGGAAACCAGCAGGAAGGGGAGAGGATGGATGGTAAAGCTGCAGGGTAGGGATCCAAGGGAATCAGGAGGGACACGAGCAGGATGAGCCTGGGATAGGGATCGGATCAGAGCAGAGCAGGACAGAACAGGTTCACAATCAGAATAAGGCAGCAAGGTCAAGGCACAGGGAGAAAGATACCAAGGCAAGCCTATGAGGGCTTGCCGGGTATTTATAAGGCTGTGGTAATTGACCTCATGTCACAGCTGAGCGCAGTGTGTGCTGTTTGCTCCACACTGCCAGAGTGCACCCGCTGGTTGACACCGGTACTACGGCCCAAGGATGCAACAGTGCCACCAGCAGGAGAGACCTCTTACTGCAGGTCCTAGGTGTTGGAAGACACCTGCTGATGGACACTGGTACTGCGATCCAAGAGACCGATAGCGCCACCAACGGGTAAACCCTCTCATGACAGTACCCCCCCCTAAAGGAGCGGCCTCCGGACGCTCCAACAAGGTGCATCTGTCCAAAGTTCATGGCCTCCAACCGAACAGGTGAGGGCACATCAGGCCGGGCATCGGGTACATCAAACTGGATGGTGGGTACGTCTGAGATGACAGTGGGCACATCCGAGCAGACGGCTGGCATGTCAGAGTCATTGAGCTGGGCGGCGGACAGGAACAACTTGAGCAGGGCAGCAGACAGGAACAACTTGAGCAGGGCAGCAGACAGGAACAACTTGAGCAGGGCAGCAGACAGGAACAACTTGAGCAGGGCAGCAGACAGGAACAACTTGAGCAGGGCAGCAGACAGGAACAACTTGAGCAGGGCAGCAGACAGGAACAACTTGAGCTGGGCAGCAGACAGGAACAACTTGAGCTGGGCAGCAGACAGGAACAACTTGAGCTGGGCAGCAGACAGGAACAACTTGAGCTGGGCAGCAGACAGGAACAACTTGAGCTGGGCAGCAGACAGGAACAACTTGAGCTGGGCAGCAGACAGGAACAACTTGAGCTGGGCAGCAGACAGGAACAACTTGAGCAGGGCAGCAGACAGGAACAACTTGAGCTGGGCAGCAGACAGGAACAACTTGAGCTGGGCAGCAGACAGGAACAACTTGAGCTGGGCAGCAGACAGGAACAACTTGAGCTGGGCAGCAGACAGGAACAACTTGAGCTGGGCAGCAGACAGGAACAACTTGAGCAGGGCAGCAGACAGGAACAACTTGAGCTGGGCAGCAGACAGGAACAACTTGAGCAGGGCAGCAGACAGGAACAACTTGAGCAGGGCAGCAGACAGGAACAACTTGAGCTGGGCAGCAGACAGGAACAACTTGAGCTGGGCAGCAGACAGGAACAACTTGAGCTGGGCAGCAGACAGGAACAAGCCGAGCTGGGCAGCAGGCTCCGGGTCATCGAGCTGGGCAGCAGGCTCCGGGTCATCGAGCTGGGCAGCAGGCTCCGGGTCATCGAGCTGGGCAGCAGGCTCCAGGTCATCGAGCTGGACAGCAGGCTCTGGAACATTGGGCCGAACAGCGAGCACCGTAAGGGCAGGCCGGATTACAGGCACCGGCTCAGCAAGCTGGGTAACGGACCCCGGCCCAGTGGGCTGGGTAACAGGCCCCGACTCAGCGAGCTGGACACCGGGCACTGGTTCGGCAAGCCGGATAACGGATACTGGCTTGACAGGCCAAGTGACGGACTTCGGTTTAGCAGACTGGGTAACGGGCACCAGTTCAGCAGACCGGGTAACGGGCACCGATTCAACAGACTGGGTAACGGGCACCGATTCAGCGGGCTGAGACACGGGCACCGAAACTTCAGGCTGAAACACGGGCACCGAAACTTCAGGCTGAAACACGGGCACCGAAACTTCAGGCTGAGACACGGGCACCGAAACCTCAGGTTGGGACACGGGCACCGAAACCTCAGGTTGGGATACCAACATCACGACATCAGGCTGGAAGACAGGTACCAGGATATCAGGCTGGAGGATGGACACATCAAACCGGAAAGCAGGCTCACCAGGCTGAACAGTGGGCACATCAGGCAGAACAACAGGTACTGGCACAACAGGCTGAACAGGTACATCGGAGTCAGTAGTCGCTGGAGCGTCAGACTGGAACATGGACACTGGGATTTCGGGCTGAGCAGCAGGCACTGGGACCTCAAACTGGGCAGCGGACACAGGCATTGGCACAACTGGCTGAGTAGCAGACACTGGCACATCAGGCTGGAAAGCAGACTGGGAAGCCGGCACCGAGACATCAGACCAGGCAGCGGGTGCTGGAACTTTAGACTGGGCAGCAGACATAGGCGCTGGCACATCGGGCAGAACAGCAGGTACATCGGACTGGTCAATAGTCACTGGGGCGTCAGACTGGAACATGGACACTGGGATTTCGGGCTGGAAGGCAAGCTTCAAGACATCCGGCTGGAAGGCAGGCATATCAGACTGGATAGCAGGTGCATTAGACTGGAGAGCGGGTGCATCAGACTGGAAGGTGGACACACCAGACTGGAAGGTGGGCACACCAGACTGGAAGGTGGGCACACCAGACTGGAAGGCAGGGACATCAAGCTGGAAGGCAGGGACATCAAGCTGGAAGGCAGAAACCAAGACATCAGGCTGAAAAGCAAGCTTCGGGACATCAGGCTGGGAGGCAGGCATGAAGACATCAGACTGGGGAGCGGGCACAGACTGAAAAGCGGGCACCGGGACTTCAGGCTGGAAGGCAAGCTTCAAGACATCCGACTGGAAGGCAGGCATATCACACTGGATTGCAGGTGCATTAGACTGGAAAGCGGGTGCATCAGACTGGAAGGTGGGTACACCAGACTGGAAGGCAGGGACATCAAACTGGACAGCGGGCACAGGCATTGGCACAACAGGTTGAGTAGAAGACACTGGCGCATCAGGCTCGGTAGTAGGCACTGGACTGTCAGGCTGGGTAGCAGGCAGAGGTTTGACAGAATCAGGTGGGTTAGTTGGTGTGGAAGCAAGTTGGGTTACTGGCAGGATCGTGTGGGTAGGAAAGAATTTTTGTTTCTTTTTTGGTTTAGCCCGTGCAGTCTTGTATGTAGGTGCAGGGCTGAAAGAAAAGAAAGTAGCTGGATCGAAGGAAGACCAAGGAACTGTAGCTAGAGAGGGGTTTTGTGGGACTGTTACAGGTGGAGGAGAAGAGACAGGTGGATTGAAGGCGGGGTAGGTGCTACACTTGGAGACTGGGTAGTAGTATTTGGTAGGGGGTTGAGTAAACTGGACTGTAGCTGAGGTTGCCATAGGCGACGGGGAGATACATTTTTGGGGAGACAGATGATTAATGGCAGGGCTGGAATATTGTGGCTTAGCTAAAGACAGGAGATCTGACCACACCTGCAGCACAGGTTGAACAAACGCTGATTCACACACCGCCTGACTAATCAAGGATTGCACCGACTGGATGCAATTAGACAATACTTGCTGTGAACAGGAGGAATAATGTTCCATAAAATAGGCTGGGTCATCCTCTAATAACCAAACCAGGGATTCAACTTGGCCATAATTGAAGGGGGACGAAAAATCATCACTTCCCTCGGGAATGCATGACAGGGCTGGTTTTGCACATAACTGGATCAGGGACTGAACATCTTCAAAAGACATATACCCCTGATCCACTAGGGAATGAGCTGATCGGATAGTTTCCAACAGCCTGTCACTAGTCCACCCTTTTAAAATCTGGCGACAATATTCACCATCCTCTTCTGCTAGCAGAGAATAATAAAGGATTTCATCGAAATCCATATTAGCAGACCCGATAAACCAGGATGGTTTCCTCAATGCAGCCACGTCTGGTCAGGGATGGCCTTGGTATACTGTCAGAGAATCTAATTGACCAGACTGTGTGGACTGCACAGAGGAGACCAGAAACACATGTAAGTGAAATAATGGTGTTTATTAAACAAGTGAAAAGTAAAAGGAATATAAACAGTGCAAAACCAACACAACAAACCCACTACAAACAACAATATATATAAGTAAATGGAGATACCGTAACCCTAAACAAAGCCAGGCCAAGGTCATACACAGGAGGTCAGCAGATGGGTAAGGACCAGCAGGAAGGGGAGAGGATGGATGGTAAAGCTGCAGGGTAGGGATCCAAGGGAATCAGGAGGGACACGAGCAGGATGAGCCTGGGATAGGGATCGGATCAGAGCAGAGCAGGACAGAACAGGTTCACAATCAGAATAAGGCAGCAAGGTCAAGGCACAGGGAGAAAGATACCAAGGCAAGCCTATGAGGGCTTGCCGGGTATTTATAAGGCTGTGGTAATTGACCTCATGTCACAGCTGAGCGCAGTGTGTGCTGTTTGCTCCACACTGCCAGAGTGCACCCGCTGGTTGACACCGGTACTACGGCCCAAGGATGCAACAGTGCCACCAGCAGGAGAGACCTCTTACTGCAGGTCCTAGGTGTTGGAAGACACCTGCTGATGGACACTGGTACTGCGATCCAAGAGACAGATAGCGCCACCAACGGGTAAACCCTCTCATGACAAAAGGTCAGTAACGAGTAGTTGCAGGTTGGGATCAGGGAGAAGAGGGGAGAAGGTGCCTTCAATTGTGGTCATCAATCCCTTCATACAATGTGACGCTGACTTTGCAAACAGATGCATTCAGGTATGCTCTGTCTTGATGCTCTTTTGAGTATGTCTTTACCACACATATGGCATATACTAGTACATAGTGAGCTATACTGACTTATTATCCTGTATGTTCCAGTTTTCAGTCCCCTTGAGGTCTATTTCCTCTGTGGCATTGTGAACTTACCAGGTTATTCTATACACTGTCTGCTGTGTGCCTAGGCGCATACCTGGAATTCATATTCTCTAGGTAGGTGGCTACACACTATGTATTGGCATCTGCTGCATAATGTTGTTGAAAGATCATGATATATAGACTGATTTATATATTGTCAGGGCTGGCTCAGCCCTTCCTTCTCTGAGCTGGCCGCTCAGCTGTCAGCTAATTGCCAGCTCTCATCTCTCTCCACAGTTAACCAGCTGTTCTGGATCTGCTTGTCAGTCCCACCTACTTAAAGATCTCCAGCTTACTTCATTCCTGCCTTCACCTTGGTCACATCACAGGAAACCATCTCCTGTGTTTCTGTTTAAAGACTGGCTTTGCTGACATCCCTTCTGGCTCCTTATCCTGCTTGCTGTTCCTCTACTTGGATCCCTGACTTCTGGCCTGGCTAAATACCCAATCTGGTTACTGAACTCTGGCTTGGCTGATTACCCCGATCAGGTTACTGGACTCTGGCTATGTTTTGACTACGCTTACTCCTATTTACCTTTTTATTTTCATTAATAAACAAGTGTGATTTTACTGTACTTCTGTCTCAGTCTGGTTCATGGTTTCTGACATATATACTTTCATTATACCTCTTTATGTCTACTAGGGACCTTGCTGCATGCTCTAGCTGTCTGTGATTCGGCTTACTAACAATTTATAAGCTGGAGAGGACTAATAAATGTCCCACTCCACTTTATATTTGTAATTCGTATTTAGTACATATTTTTGTCTATTTTTTTCACTCTCTCCCTCCAGTCACGCCACTTGATCCCAGTGTGTACCACCTTGGCCCCTTACCTGATCTCTAGAGATCCTCCTTTTCCTTCACACTCTATTACTTCAGTGTCCATTTTTGTGTAATGTATGGTGGTTCTCTTTCATCACCTGTGTTTTTATATGTTGACTAGGGATGGGTTGAACAATCCCCCCCCCCCCCCCGTTCGGTTCGCACCAGAACATGCGAACAGGCAAAAAATTTGTTCGAACACCGTTAAAGTCTATGGGACACGAACATGAAAAATCAAAAGTGCTAATTTTAAAGGCTTATATGCATGGCATTGTCTTAAAAAGTGTTTAATTGGTAATGGGGATACAAATTTACCCCTACTATTTCACAAAAAAAGTGACAAAAATACAAAAATATTAAAAAAAGACATGAAGGGTCTGGTATGGATTTTGAGGGGGACCCCCACGCATTTTTTTTTTTTTTAATTTTGGTTCGGGGTACCCCTGTGGGGGAATCCCATGCCGTTTTTATCAATGAACTTTTATGTGTATTGTCGGACAAACAATTCATTATAGCCGCAAGAAGTTTTTTTCCTTTAGAAATGTCATTTTGCTGTCAGATTGTTCTAAGCACAAGAAACATGCGTCACTTTACAGGCATACTATAGACACACCCCAGGCACAAAATTTTAAAGGAATATTTCACTTTTATTGTTTAACTTTAAGCATTATTAAAATCACTGCTCCCGAAAAAACGTCCTTTTTAAAACTTTTTTTTGCATTGATACATGTCCCCTGGGGCAGAACCCAGGTCCCCAAACACTTTTTATGACAATAACTTGCATATTAACCTTTAAAATTAGCACTTTTGATTTCTCCCATAAACTTTTAAAGGGTGTTCCGCGGCTTTTGAATTTGCTGCGAACAACCCAAATTGTTCGCTTTTCGGGGAACGGGCGAACAGCCAAAGTTTGAGTCAAACTCATGTTTGACTCGAACATAAAGCCCATCCCTAATGCTGACCAATGTCGAACTATGGATTCAAGGCACTGTGAGTATTATATCCACTGTCCCGCTGTCTGCCATTTAGGCAGCCGCTAGCTGCATAATATGAGGAATATGTTTGTAATTTGCTTTTTACTTTACAGATTATACTTACATTGATTGCAAAAATGACTTTCCCTGAGGAAGGAGTCAAGACTACTCCGAAACACAGTGGAATTGTCATTTTTTGGCATTTTTTATGTAAACCCATTAATAATGCTGTTATTTCATGCTTGATATGGTGAGGTAATTTGTGCCTTACTCTCTGCAAGTCAGCTTTTTACTTCAGTATTTTTCTTTATATGTTCTCCACAGACATATCAGCCTGGATGTCACACCACTTTCTCAAACGCAACCTGTTCAAAACCGAGCTCATAATATTTCCTCCCCCAAGGGCCCCTTCCCCTGACTTCTCAGTCAAGACCAATGGCACAACCATCAACCCATCCCTGCATGCCAGGGTCCTAGGTGTTATCCTGGATTTTTAACTCTCTTTTCAGCCCCACATCAAATCACTTTCCAAAACTTGCTGCCTCAACCTCCGCAACATCTCCAAAATACCTCCCATCTTAACCAACGAAACCACAAATCTCCTAATTCATTCCCTGGTTATCTCTTGCCTGGACTACTGCAACTCCCTGCTCATTGGCTTGCCTTTAAATAGGTTATCCCCTACACAGTCCATCACAAATGCTGCTGCCAGACTCATCCACCTTACACACCGCTCAGTGTCTGCTACCCCTCTCTGCCAGTCCCTCCACTGGCTGCCACTCACCCAACAAATTTAATTCAAAATGCTAACAATAACTTACAAAGCCATCCACAATTCAGCCCTCAGCTATATCACTAACCTAGCCTCAAAAAACCAACTAAATTGTCCTCTTCGTACCTCCCAAGACCTCCTGTTCTCTTACTCTAACTTGTAAGCTCTAATGAGCAGGGCCCTCTGATTTGTCCTGTATAGAATTGTATTGTAACTGTATTGTTTGCCCTAACTTTGTAAAGCGCTGCACAAACTGTTGGCACTATATATAATCCTGTAAAGTGATTGGATACCTAGAACTGGTGCCCTATGAATGAGGAATATGCAAATGAAGCTGCCCCTTGAAGGTGAACCAGTCACAAAAAAGTTGGAAAAAATATATAAAAGGTGGCACTAAGTATACACAAGTTAATATGGAGTATGTAAGATGAACCAAAATCATAAACATATATCACTGCAAAAAAAACGCATATATTGTTGAACATATAGCAAGCTAAAAAGTCCATTAGTGATACACCAAAAAATGCTTTTAAATGAAGCTTCTAGTTCTTCCACTACAGGTGCTCAATGGAAAGGTGGCAACTCACCACAGGTGTTGACCACTTTTTAAGGTAGGTCAAATTGTGCATTTGGAAAAACAAATTGATTCCCACTGCCAACACCACTCCGCTCCAATGGACCCTCCGGATGAAGCTAGCGCATAAAAATTGACTCCATGGGAGACGAGAGACAAAGTCTCAGTGTGGTACATTTAATAAAATTTAAAAGCAATGAAAAAGTAGGTTGCCTGCCTGGCACTAGGGAAAACAGCGTGTGCGGATCTGGCTGGTTCCTAACGTGGTAGCGTGTATTCCGCGCCCCGCTCATAGGGTTAAAGTCTGGTGTGGGGTGACAAATCAGGACCCGGAAGTGACAAATCCTCCTCTCCCATATAAATCCTGTATAATAATAAATATTTAAGATATGGGACACAATTCAATATAATGATGGGAGAGACTGTGAGCAGTATACAGGAATTAAGGCACAAAAGGGTAGTTGCACCATTAGATGAATGAAGGCTCTGAAATATGAGGCAATATTCAACCGATATAAGAAATTGAGAATTTACTTCCTTTTGAGAAGTTGCTCAGTTTACAGGTTGCCCTGATGCGCTAAATTTCCCAGATTTAAAAGATATTTATTGCTGAGGCAGAGCCATAAACATCTCCATATATTGAAAAATGGGATAGAGAAATTGAGGGGGCCTTGAGCCAGCAACAGAAAAAAAGGCTGGCCCATGGTTCCTCAATAGATACACATACTGTAGAGATTAATTTTAAGCGCTTGGCAAGATGGTATATTATCCCAGTCAGAGAGCATAAATATCAAGTGGGAAAGTCACCATTATGGCAGGGGTGTAATGAAAGCAGGACTATGTTTCACATTTGGTTGGAGGGTATAAAAATACAAGAATTCTGGAAGGGGATAGCTAGGATGGTACAAGAACTTTCTGGCACTGAAATACCTAGGGAACCATGCATGTGTTTGCTCCAGGGTACACCGAGTTCAATAGGACAGTAAAGGAAATCATGTATTCCCCATTTATTGAATGCAGCCAAAGGACTTATGCCAAAGTTCTGAGGTTTGCAAGAGATTCCATGAATGGGTGATTGGCTAAGGAGTGTGGAATATATCTGTACCATGGAAGAGCTATACCACCTAAGTGAGGATTCAATGGAAATGTTCTCAAAGATGTGGGAATGTTGGTTTAAGTTTTAAAAAACAGAAACATATGTGGGGTTGGGTGGATAGAAAGAGTGAGAAGAAGAAAGGAGGATTTTTGAAGGGGTGTTAGATAGTATAGGTGTATGTCAAGGGGAGAAGTACAATGAAATTTAAATCTAATTTTTGTTGGGGTTTTTTTTCTCTTTTTGTTGGGTGAGAGAGGGGAGGGGAAGGGGAACTGGATGAGAACTGTGTTCTAAGGCCAGCCATATATGATTCGAATCTCGGCTGGGTCAGCAGGGACCTCCCAAGATCTGAACTTTGTATGGGCAGGCTGAATGTACCAAGTTTATCGATACAGAATACAGATTTACTTATGATTATCGTTGGCGTCACCTTACACATCACCTTTGTATTTCTATGGGGGATCACTCCCCAGGTATAAATGCTTCCTGTTGGTTTCCATCTTCATGCCATGAGGTGTACCACCTCACCTCCCTGTACCGATGACCCTCTCAGCCAACCTTCAGCTCTCGATGCTATCATTCAGACCCATAGTCAATCCGTAAGTACTGGTGGGTGACGTATTTTTCCACGTTTTTTCTCCCCTTCCTCTCTTGTGGATAGACCCATTAATTTTATATCTTATAGACACACCATCCCACATCTGCTCCTGAAGATTGGAAGTTATCCATGAAACGCATCAAGCTATATAGATGCCAATGCTATGTGTTTAAATGTATTTACAGCTCATCAGTGTTACCAACAATTTTATTGATCACGTTTTATTGGATTGTACCCAAAGTATTATGGTTTGGTTATATAGTGTATGAACATGAATCCAAGTGTCTGGTTTTTTATAATGTTAATAATTTGAACAAACATGCAATTTTGCTACTATATTACTGTGTGTTATATACACAAAATAAATTTTACCTATGAATCTAATTTTGGTTTGTATTATGCTATGACCTAGGGTGTTTGTATATAACAATTTACACATTCACCAGACACAATTTGGCCATGTCGCTTTTTGGGTTGCATGCTTCATTCAAAGTCCCAAATCCTCTCCTTACCCATGCAGCAACTAGGGATGGAGGCACCTGATCTTTGTCCTGTGCCTAATACAAAGTCCCAAACCCTCCTTTTTTTTTCTCTAGAAGCCTGGCTTCTGTTGGACGTGCATGCTGGAAAACCATCAGCTGACCTACTCCCAATCAGAGCTCTCAGCCAATGCCAGAGAGCGTTGATCAGAGTGTTCTGGTGGGGGGGGTGCGTCCCCCCGCGTCCCCCCTGTCAGAACACAACAACTCAGAGGGGGAGATCGCTGGACTAACCCTGCATGGTTAGTCCAGCGACTCCCAAGTGAGCTGTCAGATTTTTTTGTGCACGAAAAGAAAACTGTACTGTGTACCCAGCTTTAGCCTAGGTTCACACTGAGTGCGGGAATGAAATCGTGCAGGTTCAGCTGAACTCGCACAATTTTATTCCCGCATGTCAGTCCCGATTTCGGGGACGATTTCAGAGACATCTGTGCGGGTTTCTGCACAGATGTCAATGGAAATCGCACCCCGAAATTGGCAAAAGTAATACAGAAACTACTTTTGTAAATCGGTGCGGTGCCCCATGGATTGGGACAGTGCCATTGCTGCCGATTTGGTATGCGATTTGACATGTCAAATCGCACCGATGTGAACCAGGGCTTAGGGACATTAGATTGTAAGCTCCTTGAGGGCAGAGACCATTGTGAATGTACTGTACTATGTAAAGTGTTGCGTAAATTGATGGCTTCATATAAGTACCTATAATAAATAATAAACAGGAGTTTCTAGGAGTTCTATAGGATGCAGTGTAATGCCGTGTACACACAACCGGACTTTTCGTCGGACTGAACTCCGAAGGACTTTTCGACGGAGTTCCGACGAAACGAACTTGCCTACACACGATCACGCCAAAGTCCGATCGTTTTGAACGTGATGACGTACGACCGGACTAGAATAAGGAAGTTCATAGCCAGTAGCCAATAGCTTGCGTCCTTTTTGTCCGTCGGACTAGGATACAGGTGAACGGATTTTTCGATCGGACTCAAGACCGTCGGGAAGATTTGAAACATGTTCTATTTCTAAAGTCCAATAGATTTTTCGACAGAAAAGGTCCGATAAAGCCCACACACGATCGAATTGGATTCGTTCCGTCGGACCAGTTCAGTCGAAAAGTCCAGTTGTGTGTACACGGCATAAAACACAAAAGATTAGCACTACCAATTATTCTGGAGGAATTCAAGATAAGTCTTTATGATACTGATTAGGCACAAATGACACTTCTAGATTTTCCCTAAGACATAGAAAATCTTTACTCTGAGCCAAGGGCGCCGCCCCCCTAATCCATGCACTCGGCCCCTAATCTTCATGCAGGGCGCCGAATGCATGAATTCCAATGTTTTTTTTTTTTCGAAGCACATGATTAGAGCCGGAGGCTGGGCTTGGGGCACAAATCACTTTGCCCGGAGCCCACCCAGTTGTTTGACATTAGTAAATTAATATTCGTTAATGTCTTCCTCTTTCTCCTCCCAGCCAATTGGGTCTCAGAACGCGCTTTCTGATTGGGAGTCCTAAGGCTCGGTTCACAATGTAGCGATGCGGAAACACTGTGGTTGGTTGCATGGCTGACTGGGGGGATGCGGAAACACTGTGGTTGGCTGCCTGGCTGACTGGGGGGGGGGGCCCAGCCAGTCAGCCAGGCAACCAACCACAGTGTTTCCACATCGCCACAGCCCCCCCCCCCCTGGAAAAATGAGCACCAGCCGCCACTGCTCTGAGCTCAGGTCAATTTTAAGTGAACCTGTTAGGCAAATCCAGACTTCCATTGTATTGCTCTGTGCATTCCATTCTGACAAAAATAAACTTGATATACAGAAGAACGCCAAAGCACTGTGGGCATTACGCTTAATATGCCTGAGGCGTGACGATGATAACATCATTTACTGTAGCTGGCGATTGAGCATGAAGACACCTGTTTCTTTATAGCTACACGTTGCTCTACGATCAGCATCTGCATCTCTCTGTTTATGAACAATCAAGATCTTTTTGGAAAATTATGCAGGTTTTATCCTTTTTACAATGGATTCTTCTATTGGAATTTATAATGACACTGTGGTGCATTGGAAATTTCCTATATACAGACTATAACCAACATGCTTTTCAAGTGACATTGAAAACATTATCAGAAACAGGAACAAAGTCAGAATCTATTCAGGAGATAATCAGGTAAGTGATTCTATAGCAAAACCAATTCATAGAGATGGGAGAACCTCCATTTTCAATAGTTCATTAAGCTATAATATTATCAAATGAATCTAAAAAAACAGTACTATATAATTTGTTTAGGTCATTCAGAGCACATCGCTATTTAATAATTTGCTTCATCTTGCCAATAGACTTTGACAGTTGGCGCCTAAGGGTAAAACAAATTTAAATGTGTAAGTACAATTTTGCAACTTTGACATGTGTTTAGTAAAACCATACATATCATCACAAATACTTTGTGCATCCAGGTTGATTGTAAAAATTGACTCCATGGGAGACAAGAGAGAAAGTCTCATAGTGTGGTATATTTAATAAAATTTAAAAGCAATGTCAAAGTAATAGATTGCCCGCCTGGCACTAGGGAAAACAACGTATGCAAATCTGACTGGTTATGATGGGAGAGACTGTGATTATTATACAGGAATAAAGGCACAAAAGAGGTGTTGCACCATTAGATGAACAAGCTTGTGCTTTTTTGTGCTCTTTTGCACGTTTCTATTGAGCTTTTTTGAGCTTAAGCGTTTTTTTTTTTTCACATTCCCTCTCCTCGGATCATTTTATCTTTTCTTTTTTTTTTTTTGTGCATTTTCAAACTTCTTTGAGCTTTTTTGAGCTTTATCATGCTTTTGTGCACGTTTTTGGGCATTTAGGCATCCTTTCTGCTCGAAAGCTCCTCTTAAAAATGTGAGTTTGGTGTGTGTGTGTGTGTGTGTGTGTGTGTGTGTGTGTGTGTGTGGGGGGGGGTTCTGCCTGTAAGAGCATATGCCTGTAAACCCCCGAAAAAGCCATAGTGTGCTTGGACACATTGGTTAACATGGAGGGAATTTTCCATAGAATAAAAAAAATGAAAGCTCAAAAGACTGTAGGAGCCGCTTCTTTGAGCTTCTTTAGATGCAGTGTGCATGAGCCCTAACCTTGGCACTGATCTTGACCTAGGTATTTTTTTAATTGTATTTTTTTAAAGGGGGGGATAGAGAGGGGGATAGAGGGTGGAGAGGAGTGAGAGAGAGGGGGGAGAAAGAGAGAGAGAGAGGGGGAAGCAAGAGAGAGGGGGAAAGAGAGAGAGAGAAGGGGGAAGTGAGAGAAAGAGAGAGGGGCAAGAGAGAGGGAGAGAGAGAGGGGAAAGAGAGAGGGAGGAAAGAGAGAGAGAGGGGGGAAAGAGAGAGAGAAGGGGGATCAAGCAAAAAAGAGAGAGGGCAGAGCGAGAGAAAGAGAAAGGGGGAAGAGAGAGAGAGGGTGGAAGTGAGGGGGCGTGAGAGAAAGCAAGAGAGAGCGAGAGGGGGGAGGGAGAGAGAGGGGTAGAGAGCAAAAGAAAGAGAGAGAGAGGAGAGAGAGAGAGAGGGGAGGGAGAGGGAGGGGGAGAGAAAGGGCGAGAGGAGGGAGAGAGAGAGATTGGGAGGGTGAGAGAGAGATGGGGAGAGTGAGAGAGCGAGGAGGGAGAGAGAGATAGGAGAGAGAGGGGAATTGGGAGAGAGATAGAGGGGGAGAGGAGGGAGAGAGGGGGGAGGGAGAGAGAGAGAGGGGGAGAGGAGGGAGGGAGAGAGAGGGAGATGGGGAGGGAGCCCATCAGATTACCCGATTACCTATCTGTAGCCCATCAGTGTACCCGAGTACCTGTCACCAGGCCATCAGAGTACTCGAGTACCTGTCACCAGCCCATCAGAGTACCCGAGTACCTATCACCAGCCCATCAGAGTAACCGACTACCTGTCACCAGCCCATCAGAGTACCCGAGTACCTGTCTCCAGCCCATTCCTCATAGAATATACGTTGGGGTGTTTGCTTTCCAAAATGGGGTCATTTTGTGGGTAATTCCTCTGTCCCGGTGCTCAAGAACCTTCAAAAGTGTGATAGGTAGGAATGAAATGAGATGTGTAATTTATGCTCCTAGAACGCCTGAAGGTACTACTTCAATGTTGGGCCTCTGGCTAGGCTGTGTAAAAGTCTCACACATGTAGTATCGCCATACTCTGGAAGAGTAGCAGAATGTATTTTGGGGTGTCATTTTTGCTATATACATGCTATGTGTTAGAAATATCTTATAAATTGACAACTTCTGGAAAAAAAGACTTATTTTAAAAGACTCATAGGTTATACGTTGGGCTGTTTGTTTTCCAAAATGGGGTCATTTTGTGGGCAATTCCATTGTCCTGGTGCTCCAGGGCCTTCAAAAGTGTAATAGGTGGTTGAGAAATGAGATGTGTCATTTATGCTCATAGAACGCCTGAAGGTGCTATTTCAATGTTGGTCCTTTGTATGTGGCCAGGCTGTGTAAAAGTCTCACACATGTGGTAACGCCATACTTGGGAAGAGTAGCAGAATGTATTTTGGGGTGTAATTTGTTGTATGCATATGCTGTATGTGAGAAATAACCTGATAAAATGACAATTTTGTAAAAAAAAAAAAAAAAATAATAATAAATAAATAAAATATTCATTTTGTAAAGAATTGTGGGAAAAAATTACAACTTAAAAAAATTCACCATGCTACTTAATACCTTGGAATGTCTACTTTCTAAAAAGGGGTCATTTGGGGGGTATTTGTACTTTCAGACCTTCAGATATATCCATATGAGTTGAGTGGTTAACCCAGGCATAAACCAAAGGTGTCTTTTTATTTTATTTCTGGTAAGTGTTCATTTCAGAAGGTGGTGGGTTTCCATGAATTGGTGAAATTGTTCCAGTCACGGATGTGGATTTGTGCATGTGGGATTTGGACAATCAGTTCTTGAAGAGGAGTACTGGGACTGTCTCTTTTTTGTTAAACATATGATTTTGATTCATTCAATAATGTTTTAAAAAAAAATAATATTTTCATATGTCGCTGTAGTTCGCTAATAATGCACTTGATTGGATTCATGAATTATTTATAATCAATATTTACTGCTTTAGTTATGTGGTAAGATACTGTATGTATATTATTTAGGGTTTAGGGTCGGTGACACATTTTTCACAAATCTTCCTGCAATGTGAAAGCTTCTGCAAAGGGGAAGCTTCATTTGTTCACCCCCCGCCACATTTGGCACTTTTTGGAGGTGAAGGGGGAGCAGATACCTGTCAAAACCAGGTACCTGCTTCCATTTCCGGGTAAGATCGCCGCACGGCAAGCTATGAAATTTCAGGCCCCTCCCCTCCCACTGCCTTCTGCATGCGCAGTAGGAAATAAGCTATGAAGCCCCAAGGCTTCACTTTCTGTTTCCCTTAGTGAAGATGCTGGCACTTGCACCCGGAGCCAATTGACGAATTGGCTAAGGGTGCTGACATTGCGGGATATCTGGACAGGTAAGTGTTTTTTTGCTAGAAAATTACTTAGAACCCCCAAACATTATATTTTTTTTTCAGACACCCTAGACAATAAAATGACGGTCGCTGCAGTATTACTACCGTAGTATTTGCGCAGCGGTCATACAAGCACAATTCTTTTGGAAAAAATACACTTTTTTAATTAAAAAAGAAGACAACAGTAAAGTTAGCCCAATGTTCTCGCTATATTGTGAAAGATAATGTTACGCCGAGTAAATTGATACCTGACATGTCATTCTTCAAAATTGCGCCCGCTCGTGGTATGGCAACAAACTTTGACCCCTAAAAATCTCTATGGCGACGTTTAAAAATTTCTACAGGTTACCGGTTTTGAGTTACAGATGATGTCTTGAGCTAGAATTATTGCTTCTGCTCTAATGATCGCAACGATACCTCACATGTGTGGCTTGGACACTGTTTTTATATGAGGGCCTTATGTATGTGTTCGCTTCTGAGCGCAAGCTTGGTGGCACAGGGTACTTTACATTTTTTATTTTTTTTAATTTATTTCACTTTTTATTTTTACACATCTTTTTTTTAAAAAAAAATCTGGTTACTTTTATTCCTATTACAAGGAATGTAAACATCCCTCGTAATAGAAAAAAAGCATGACAGGACCTCTTTAAAGCGGAGATCCACCCAAAAATGGGACTTTCGCTTTAAGTGACCCCTTGACATGCCACATTTGGCATGTGATTTTTTTTTGGGGGGAGCAGATACCCTCTTTTTAGAGGCATCTAGCTCCCACTTCCTCCCGGGGCTCCGGGGTGCCGGAAGGAAGATCACCTCTACCCCCTCCCTCCGTGCAATCTTCTGGGACACGTCACAGGTCCCGGGCCAGAAGATTGCCCAGCCAATCACAGTGCTCAGTGCGGCTCGCGCATGCGCAGTGCATGCCCCGCTGTGAAGCCACAGCCGGGTGCCCACAGTTTGAATGCCGTTGCCGCGGAGAGGAGGGGGAGAGGAGCGGGGCTTCATTCGCCTGCATCTCTGGACCATGGGACAGGTGAGTGTCTGATTATTAAAAGTCAGCAGCTACACTTTTTATAACTGCTGATTTTTATATGGGTGGAACTCCGCTTTATTGTGAGATCTGGGGTCAAAAAGACCCCAGAACTCACATTTACACTTAAAAACATTAAAAAAAAAAAAAAGTAATTTTTCTTTCTTTTCTTTCTCCTGTAAGACTTTGGGCGGAAGTGACGTTTGACATTGCTATCATCATCCAATAGTATGGAGGCGAGTGGGGGGCCATCTTTCCCTCACTCGACTTCATGGCTTTGAGGGGAAAGGACCCGATCGTCTCCACTGCTACCGACGGCTCCGGTAAGTGGCAGAGACCACCGGGCACCTCTCCTGCCACCGATAAATTGATCTTGCGGTGAATCCGATGCAGAGACCCCTTTTATCTGAAAGCAGGCCGTCCGCTGTTTCAAAAGATAGTATTCAATGTCAAACAGCCGATGTATAAGGACTGCGGGAGGTCTGTAAGTAGTTAAGACAGCTCTCATTGGCTAACATGGGATTTCACATGTCACGCGACTTGGAGTCTCAGTCGGATCCAAAGCTACTCCTATTGCAAGACCTCACTCGTCTATCAAGCTAAAATTTCTAACTAATGGCTCTAATAGAGCCGTGGTTGTCCAAAGCTCAAAAACACCAGGCTCCTTCTCCAGCTTTCAGGTCATTACAGAGGACAAGGGACACTCTTTACACCTGGAGGAAAAGCAATTTAACCTTCTCTTACAAAAAGGGACAATACAAGCTGTGAAAATGTATAATGGAATCCTTTAAGAACTGGTTCTGGCCAGCCGAGTAGATTGTTTTAACCACTTCCGGACCACCCACTGTGTATATATGTCTGTAGCCAAGGGTTGCTACTATAGTTATTACAGTTGTTATTTCAAATGAGTTTGGCTCCCTCTAGTGTCTGCTGGGTTCTGTTAGGATGTTCTTTTTATCCTTGAGAAAGAACGCAGCAAAGTATTGTGGGAGATGTAGTTTGGAGGAGGAAGTGACTCTGTTAGCTGAATCAGCTCTGAACTACAATACAAACAATGCAAAGCGTGCAGCGCTGCCTGCTGGGAGCAGTAATAAATGAACCAGAGCAGCCTACTTTCAGCCTTTCTGGACGACATTCAACACCTGCCAGCAGGAGGTCTGTGTGTGACCAGGAGTGAGAGACTGCGGCCTATACAGTGTGGAGCCGGATTGCTTGCCTCTGAGGGATCTCAGAGTGCATCTTTGCCGTCCTAGCAAGCGGACTGGACTGCGCTTCAGAATCACTGGAAGCCCTGCACTTCAGCCAATCCAGAGTTGCAGCACAGCACGGCGGCGCCATTCTTCACCAGACGGAGACATCAGGAGGGGAATCCGGGTGGAGCCTCACAGGCTTTGAGTCTATTGTTGTGAGAGGGCACCTGCCCATTCCAGTATAGAGTACAGTATTGCTGAGTGAGTTCTTTTACAGACTGCTGGTGAGACTTGTAGTTCCACGGAGGTGAATTTACTTCCTCACAAGCATCATACAGCTGAACTTTGTGGCCTTGTATTTTTCCTTGCGCTGTAAGGTCAGTACTGTATTACACTCACATACAAGGAGGAATCTACAAGTGCTATATTTCTTCAGTTTAAGCAGTTATCAGCATATCATTTATTCTACAGTCATTTCTTCTTCTTTGCTTTGTGGATTGCAAATACTGCAGTTTAAACATCAGGCTAGCTGAAGATATCCGGAGTTAAAAGAACTTTTACCATCATCCTTTTGTCGGGTATTGTTGCTATACTTATAGGTTGAACTCTGAATTACAGCCTAGGGGGAGCCATTGAGTACGTTAGACATTACACTGTATTCTTGATTGTAAGTAATATTATATTGCAATTTGGTGTGTGTGTGCTGAGGCCTCAGTGGGAAGGTGTTCAATATCTTTGAAACATATATTAAATACTTATGCCACTGTACACCTGTTTACATATACTCTCAGAAGTGACTATAAGGTTAACAGTTTCTCATTCTTGAATTAAGTGATACCAACTGTCAATTATTGTTTGTGTTTATTCATACTGTTCATTGTGTTCCATTATTTACTCTACTAAACTTTCTGAGCGGTTCAGTGACATTGTGTGAGTTTCTCATTACTAACATCCTACTGCAGAATGGAACATGCACAGTAGGGAACCGGCTGTGAAGCCAAAAGTCTTCACTGCTGGGTTCTCTTGCCAGGAATGGCAGCGGCTGCACCCGACAGCTGGACCTCCTCTTTAAAGTGGAGTTCCACCCACTTTTACAACTCTTCAGCATCTCTCACTAAACTGCGCACTGTAAACAAATTGGATATTTTTTTATTTTTTTCTCAGCACCTACTGTATATCTGCTGTATTCATTTTTCACTTCCTCCTCCCTGGCCGCGGCCCATCACATCATTTCCTGTTTGCAATGCCTTCTGGGAAGGGGCGGCAACTTCCTCTGAAACTGCCGTTGCTATGGAAACCTGACCTGAAACCTATTACACTGCTTGTGCTGCACTGAGCATGTGCGAGATCTGCAAGGATGAGATCCAGGAAGAAATACAGTCTGGCTTCAGATGCCCACACTTAAGATGGCCACGGCCTGCTGGAGTTTTAAAAAATAACAAACTACTGCTATAAACTAACAAAACAGACCTTCGTTTACTGACTAACTTTACTAGAATACATTAAGCTTGTGTATTATAGGGGTACTTTTATTTAAAAAATATAATTTCGGCCGGAACACCACTTTAAGTGTAAATGTGAGATCTGATGTCTTTTTGACCCCAGATCTCACAATAAAGAGGCTCGGTCATGCTTATTTTTATTACAAGGGATGTTTACATTCCTTGTAATAGGAATAAAAGTAATTAAAAAAAATGTAAAGGGACGGTGTAAAAAAAAAAAAAAAAAAAAAAAAGTAAAATACAAAAGAAAAAAAAATGTAACCACTTAAGGAGCGAAAGGATTTGCCCCCTTAATGACCAGGCCATACGATACGGCACTGCGTTGTTTTAACTGACAATTGCGATACGGCACTGCGTTGTTTTAACTGACAATTGCGCGGTCGTGCCACATTGTACCCAAACAAAATTGATGTCCTTTTTTCCCACAAATAGAGCTTTCTTTTGGTGGTATTTGATCACCTCTGCAGTTGTTTTTTGCACTATAAACAAAAAGAGCAACAATTTTGAAAAAAAAAAAAAACAATATATTTTTTATTTTGCTATAATAAATATCCAAAAAAATACAAATTTCTTCATCAGTTTAGGCCAATATGAATTCTTCTACATATGTTTGGTAAAAAAAAATCGCAATAATTGATTGGTTTCACAAAAGTTATAGCGTTACAAAATAGGGGATAGATTTATGGCATTTTTATTATTAATTCATTTTTTTACTAGTAATGGCGGTTATCTGCGATTTTTAGCGGGACTGCGACATTGCGGCGGACAGATCGGACACTTTTTTGGTATAAATGCCACTGGCGGGTAAGGGGATAACACTAGGTGGTGATCAAGGGGTTAAGGGAGGTGTTTCTAACTGTGGGGGAGTGACTGTAGTGACTGGAGGAGGAGAGAGATCGCTGTTCCTGATCACTAGGAACAGCAGATCTCTCTCTACTCCCCTGTCACAACGGGGATCTGTCTGTTTACATTGACAGATCCCCATTCTGGCTCTCTGAGGAGCGGCTGCGGGTGGCTGGAATGCGTTGCGCCGGCAGGCCACGCACATCGGCTCCAGCGTTGCACCGTGGGCGTGCGCGCCCCCTATAGCTTTTTAAAACGGCTGACGTACAAGGACGGCAATTCACACAGCTGTGCCAACCTGCCACAGTACAACTGCAGCAGCTGGTCGGAAAGTAGTTAAAGCGCCCCGTCCCTCCCAGCTCGCACGCAGAATCAAACTCATACGTAAGTCGCGCCGACATATGTAAGCGGTGTTCAAACCACACACATGAGGTATCGCTGTAAACATTAGAGCGAGAGGAATAATTCTAGTACTACATCTCCTATGTAACATTAAACAAGTAACCTGTAAACATTTTTAAAGCTTCACCTATGGAGATTTTTAAAGCGGAGTTCCACACATTGTTTAGTTTATTAAAATTTAGCAGCTACAAAAAATGTAGCTGCTGACTTTTAATAAACAGACACTCACCTGTCCTATGGTCCAGCGATGCGGCCGCCCAAAGCCTCGCTCCTCTCCCCCTCTTCTCCGCCTGCACCGTCATAGCAACTGTGTGCACCCAGTCATGACAGCTTTAGGCTTCACGGCCAGCGCGCACTGTGCATGCGCGAGTCACGCTGAGCTCTGCTAGTGGCCAGGCAATCTTCTGAGACCTGTCACATGTCCCAGAAGATTGCTGGCAGGGAGGCCGCCTAGGGGGAGAGGAGGAGACGCCTTCTCTACATCCACCCAAAGAGTACCGTGTGCATGAATGCACATGGCACGAGCGACACCGCAAGTTGTGAGGACCCAGCGCCTGGTTTTGAAGGACAGCTGTGTCCCCGAGAGGCATTATGGAGGCAGCGACACAGTAGGACCTCAGCCCGTGCAAAGACCGAACTGGACACAATAACAATGACTCTGAACGGTGTGGTAATGTATTGGAGCACTTCCTCCTCTTTCCCCTGAATCATAGGTCAGTGATCACTGGAAAAGACTATATGATTAAAAAGCTGCCTAATTACCCAATTAGAAAGCTACCAGAACTATGTATAACCCCTTCCTGCCGACCGTACGCAGATATGCATACTCGGCTTTCCGGGGTTATACCGGGATGATGCCAGCAGCTGCAGGCATCATCCCGGTACCGTTGTTTACAGCGGGCGATCGGCTACCCGAGTATAACAACCGATGCAGCTAAAAGCCACTCGGCTGTTATACTGGAGGAGCGGGAGGGGACATCCCCCCCTCCCGCCGCCTCCCACCGCCTCCCTCCGCCTCCCGCCGCTCTTACCGGGCCTCCCGTGCGATCGGGAGGCCCGGTGTTCAATCAGCTGCCTCCGGCGGCTGTGGGCGGGCTGGAACGAAGCTGTGGGTGGCTTCGTTCCAGCCTTCTCAATGTAAACGCGGAAGCGACGTCATGACGTCACTTCCCGTTTACTCGGCTGCCAATGGCACCGGTTTTTTAAAAAAATACAGTATTCAGAATCGCCGTTTTCTTTTAGACCCCCGATCCCTCCATAAAGAGTACCTGTCACCACCTATTACTGTCACAAGGGATGTTTACATTCCTTGTGACAGCAATAAAAGTAAAAAAAAAAAAAAAAAAAAAAAATGTAAATAGAATTTATAAAGTATAAAAATAAATGAAATAAATAAATAAAAATTTTTTTTCTTAAAGTGCCCCCGTCCCCGCGAGCTCGCGCAGCGAAGAAAATGCATACGGAAGTCGCGCCCGCATATGTAAACGGTGTTCAAATCACACATGTGAAGTATCGCCGCGATCGTCAGAGCGAGAGCAATAATTCTAGCCCTAGATCTCTTCTGTAAACCTGGTAACCGTAAAAAAAATTTAAAGCGTTGTCTATGGAAATTCATAGGTACCGTAGTTTGTCGCCATTCCACGAGTGCGTGCAATTATAAAGGGTGACATGTTTGGTATCTATTTACTCGGCATAACATCATCTTTCACACTATACAAAAAAATTGGGGTAACTTTACTGTTTGGATTTTTTAAAATTCATGAAAATGTCCCTTTTCCAAAAATTTGCGTTTAAAACATCGCTGCACAAATACCATGTGATATAAACTATTGCAACAATCTCCATTTTATTCTCTAGATTCTCTGCTAAAAAAATATATATAATGTTTGGGAACTCTAAGTAATTTTCTAGCAAAAAAAACGGATTTTAACTTGTAAACACCAAATTTCAAAAATAGCCTTAGTCATGAAAGGGATAATAGCACTGGGTAAAACTGATCAACCAGCATTTTGAAACCACAATCAGTTCATACAGTAACTGTTCAGTTATTGCTTATATTGCTGGAGATGGAACATTGCCTCATTATTTCCTGTGTAAGACATTTGTTAAACAGCTGGGATACCCTTTATTACCAAAACCACTTTGACTATCCTTTTATGGAATGGTACCACATCAATGATTAATTTCATATCAGCTGGAACCACACTATGTCTATGGAAACAATGTGAAGGCTACTATCTAAGATTGTCTTGATCCACTATCTAAGGATATATTATCTGACTAAACTCTGCATTAATGACAAATCGTCAGTCAGCCAGTGTTATTTTCTTTGCATTTTTTTATACTGACCAATAGAGCTTCTCTCCTTTTTTGATTCAGTGGTATTACCATAATCAGTTTTTTTTTTTTTTTTTTTTTTTAACATTGGCTCTCACCATCCAACCTTTCACCTTTTCACGCAACATCAATAATGCTCACATAGTTCATACACTTAGTCAACCTACACCCCCCTTTTTTACATCACATTCCATTTATTTCACTATTTTTATTCATTTTTTTATCTTTATATTTATTTATTCATAATTTTTAATATTTTTTTATTATATATATATTTTTTTTTTTTTTTTTTTTTTTTCATTTTTTCACATTTTTACTCATTCTCACTTTCACATTCTTTTTTTTTGACCTTCTCACATCACTTCAGGTTGCCCTCTCAGGCCACCGTAATATTTCACCTGCACCAGCAGTTTGTGCCTTGGGTCATCGGGAGGTTTTGTTGCGTGTGCCCTACCGTGCGCGGCTGCAATTACCTCAGTTCCCGGGGGAGGCTTTATTGGGACGTTGATCACATTGCCGCAACATTTTACCGTTTTGGACCCTATGTGAGTATTTAGGACGAGCTAATCTGCCCTATGGCTACATTACTAATTAGAATTAGACTAATGTCACCACTTTTTTCTTTACACTCTGCAGATATATTTTAGCATCTTCCCCTGAGGAGTGTCTCTACACGAAACGCGTCGGGCACAAGTGATGCTACCTGTGTCTATAATGGACACATTGAAATTCAGTCTGCAGCAGATTAATAATTCTGACATTTATTTATTTATTTATTTATTCATCCATTTTGGTTATACTTGCTACACCCATACTCCTGCCGCTGGTGCTGTTTTTATGTCATATGTAATAATATAAATTTACCCTATGTTATGTACCTTTGAACTGCTTTGACTATACCATACTCATGCAAAACTTTTTTCCATGCCACACTTGTATGTTATGTGTGGGTGGAGTCTATACTAATTACTGTATTGAATGTATATGTGGTTACTCTATTGCCATATTCTTTACAACGTTTGTCATCAATAAAACAATTTTGCATTTATTTCAATTTTGCCTCCACAAAGTCATCTATCTCAATCAAAGTCCCACTTTCCCTTCTCTTTTTGCACTTAGCATAGGGATGGAGGCACACCGCATATGTGCCTCAATTAAAGTCCCAATTTTTCCCCCCTTTCCATTACCATAATCAGTATTCCCCCAGGGGGGCCATTCACTATGAAACTGCAATACATACCCTTTCCTTGGTGGAATTAGGGATTCCCTTCCCATGGTTTTTCTTCCACATGCCACAGCGGCATTTTCGCATATCAGTTTCATTCTGGATGGTTGGCTGGTGTCCGGACTTTCTGTGTTGTGGTTTGTTGATTGTTTTTTGTGTAATGTCCTATATATATGTTTTTTTTTCTGTTCCTGAGTGTTTCCACTAGATCAGGGATATGCAATTAGCGGACCTCCAGATGTTGTTAAACTACAAATCCCATAATGCCACTGCCTCTGGGTATCATGCTTGTGGCTCTCAGAGTCTTGCTATGCCTCATGGGAATTGTAGTTCTGCAACAGCTGGGGGCCTGCTAATTGCATATCCCTGCACTAGATCATCCTTCTCGGGGGATCTTCCCTTTTGAAGAGAACCTTGTGAAGTATGTTGCATGAAACTGTACTAACATTCAAATTTACATTTTAAACTTATGTAGTTTGTGCCCGTATTGGGATTAATACATTTTGTAATTTTATAGAACCAATTTAGACCCTTACTTTTTGTTGCAGAATTAGCCGCTTTTGGATCCTGGTAGTATCTTTTTTTGCATATTTGGTCTGGCTACAGCAACAATACCATATTTAGGTAAGCAATATTAAGGTGGTAAAACTCATTTTTCACCGTCAATTTGGTTCAACAGCACTGTTTTTTTCTTTTCTCCTCTTGTTTTGCTGGAGAGGAGGAGTCGCCTAGGCGGCCAAGAGCAGGAAGAAGGAAGTGGGACAGGAAGTCCCACTCTAAACAAAAAAAAATTACATGCCAAATGTGGCATTTCTGGGGGTGAGGAGTGCTTAAAGTTGAAGTTCCACTTTTGGGTGGAACTCCGCTTTAAGTACTGTACTTTGTCGCCATTCCACGAGTGTGCACAATTTTAAAGCATGACATTTTTAGGCATTATTTACTCAGTGTAACATCATCTTTCACATTATACAAAAAAAATTGGGCTAACTTTTGTAGCCATGCCCCCGTAGGGGTTGCTGGATGTTGTGGTTCATCTGTCACCCTGCCCAGCCCGGCATCCATCTCTCAGACAATAAGAGACATGGAACAGTCCATAAGATTTGTTTTTTTTGTTTTTTTTTATTGAGGGGTTTGAACTAGGATGGAAAATGTGAAATTATGCGATGTCCAGGAACATTTAGTGCAACTTGCTTGGGACTTCTATATACATTCCAGTATATACACTCCAGTCTTCTCCCCAGCACAAACTCTTGCTTAATGCCCCGTACACACGGTCGGACATTGATCGGACCTTCCGACAACAAAATCCTAGGATTTTTTCCGATGGATGTTGGCTCAAACTTGTCTTGCATACACACGGTCACACAAAGTTGTCGGAAAATCCGATCGTTCTGAACGTGGTGACGTAAAACACGTATGTCGGGACTCTAAATGGGGCAGTAGCCAATAGCTTTCATCTCTTTAATTATTCTGAGCATGCGTGGCACTTTGTGCGTTGGATTTGTGTACACACGATTGGAAATTCCAACAACGAATTTTGTTGTCGGAAAATTTTATAGCCTGCTCTCAAACTTTGTGTGTCGGAAAATCCGATGGAAAATGTGTGATGGAGCCTACACACGGTCGGAATTTCCGACAACAAGGTCCTATCACACATTTTCCGCCGGAAAATCTGACCGTGTGTATGGGGCATAAGACCTCTTATCCTTCACTCCTCCAGCACTTAACTTGCTGCATACCGTTACTCCTCCAGTACTTCACTTGCTGCACACTGTTCCCCCACCAGCACTTCCCTTGCCGCAGACTGTTACTCTTCCAGATCAGCTAGCACCGCATGGTTAGGCCTGACACAATTCAGCCAGGCCTCAGTGAACTACCTTTTGCGGGCAGGGACCACGGGCCCCTGCGGTGTAGAAATAGTTCAGGGGCTAACTGTCCTCTGTACAGCTACCAATCCCGGATAGCTCTCTTCAGGCCCTGACAGTCAGCCTGGCTGCAATGACCTCTCTCCACTGCCCTTCTTACAGTTCACTCTTCTGGTTCTGCACCCATCTCTAACTGCAATCTCCTAGTTCTCTCAGGCGTGCCTCCCAAGTCATCTTGACTATGCTTCACTCACCAGCCCTCCAGGCTGCATCCAGTTGTCCTCCCTGGAGTCTCTTAGCAGTGTTCTCTCCCGCTGCCCTCTCCTTGCTCTCTCATGTGCCTCTCCTCCAGGATCCCTTCTCTCCTCCTGGATGCACCCGAGCCCCGACCCAGGGTCACCCCCCACCCAGACTGGGGAGCTACCCGTGGGTCCCGACAGCCTCCACACTCTCTCACTCCAGCTCTTCCTCCCCGACAACTCCTCCCCAGCTGGGCTCACCCTGGGTATTTAAGGAGGCCTGCCCGCTGCCAATCCAAGTTGGGGATTGGTCAAGGCTCCTTAATATACCCATACCTCCCAACTTTGGAACTTGAGAATGAAGGACATCAAGGGATGGAAAAGACATGCGGATTGCACCGTGACAATAATGGGCGTGGCTTAAATACGTTGAATATTGAGGTGGCCTAAAGGAACATGGTTAAATAGAGTCTAAAGCGGTAAACCCACAAGCAAACATTTATTATATTGCAGCTTACCAGTTCTTAGATGTGATGGCTACATTTGTTTTTTTTCTTTCTTTTTTAGGCTTCTATTTTCACCTGGTGATCCAGCCAGTATGTTTTTTGTTTTTCAAAAGAACAAGCTGTCCTGCAGATGTAGCAGTTAGAGTGTTGAGACAAACCATTTACCACTGACAGGGGTTCTTACAATGATCAGCTTTTATTTATTTATGTAACACCTTTATTCTGAAACAAAAAATCTGTTTGCTGCAACTGCTTATAAAGTGTTAGTGTATTAAAATCTGCTAGTCCATCTAACACTCCCCCCCTTCAGATAATGCTGCTGTTCAAAGGTGCCCCCATTTCTCTTTCATCCGGAGTTGTCTCTCACTAATACAGGAGGTATGTTACTGACCAGATCACCAGGTGAAAAAGCCTAAAAAAAAACAACTAATGATTACTAAGCTGCAATATAATACATTTTTGATTTTGGGTTTAATATGGCTTAACAGTGGTATATACTGTACACAGTCCGCAGTCCTTGTACCCACAAAATACTCCCTCATTTCTATGCTATGAATGAGAGGCTCACTGACATAAACCTGCCATGTATACACTCAGATACAGTCACGGGCTGAGGTATACTAAGTCACCCTTTATATCAGAAACTCCCCTTCACATTAAAGTCCCCTCTTTCACACCATGAGTCCCCTCCTTCACATCAGTAGTCCCCCAATACATCAGAAGACCCCTTACATTAAGAGCCACCCTTTCACATCAGAGTCCCGTTTTACAGCAGGAGTCCTCTCTTCACATCAGCAGTGGCCCTTTAAATGAGGAGCCCCCTATACTTAACATCAGGAGTCCTCCTTTACATCTGCAATGGCCCTTAAAGGTGAGCCCCCTTCCCATCAGAGTCCCCCTTTAACATTGGTATTCCTCCTTTAACATTGGTAGTTCCCCTTTACATCTGGTGGGGTGGGGTGGGGTAATCCAGGGATATAAATTAAATAGACAGGGATCCTGTGGGGACAGGAGTGACTGATAACAGGGAAGGGGAGATATGTATTAGGATCTTAAATGCCCTTGGGGGGATGAGAGCTGGAATCGGAGCTGGGAGACTTAAATCACTGATTGCAGGGAGAGGAGTAGTGAGCTGGAGCTGTCAGTGGTGGGGAAGGAGAGGAGAAAAGCAGATGAGCTGGACTAAGAGGAGAGCTTGCAGGGAAGATAAAGTGTGTAGGTGCAGGGGGAGCAGAAAGATCACCTACCTGTCAGATGTCAGAGACGCCCTCCACCTACCTTTCTGATGGATGGCTATGGTCCCTCACAGTCACCGCCAGCTGCAGCCCCGCCTTTTGTCCTCCACACTTACTGAGGGAGTGAGACAGACAGACATCCCCTCCTTATAACTCCACCAGAGACAGACAGGCTGGGGCCGGAACTTTAAACTAACTGTCGGCAAATGCGGCACTGGCTGCCCCCGCCCCTACATTAAAAAAAAAAGAGTTCACGCTCTGCTACTGCCTCCTGGGGCCCCACTGATGGAAGGATGGGGCCCCAGCAAATGTTAATTAATGATTGGTCAATCTAGGAGCTGCTCACAAGCTTTGAAAACTGCCTGCACTCTACAAGAGTGAGTGGCAGTGGAGGCAATTTGGGAAACGGCTCATCTGAGCGGGACTGCAGGACATAAATCCGAATCTGGGGCTGTCCCGCATAATCCAGGACTGTTGGGAGGTATGATATACCCCAGGCAGCTCCACCTCTCCTCCTCTCCTCTCTTTCTAGCCCCTTCTAGAAAGAAGAGGAAGGTGACAGTGATGCTACCTGTGAGTCACCCAGCCCTGCCTTGAGCCACTCTTAGCCCAGAATGAAAATAAACAGGCCTAGCCACCAGCTAGGCCTGCAAAATTTTCCTACTCCGCTAGAAAAATCCTCACTCTACCACTTACCCAACTAGAGGGTGGTACACTTTACTGTTTTTATTTATTTATTTTTATTCAAAAACGTATATTTTCTCCAAAAAAATTTCATTTGTAAGACCACTGCGTAAATATTGCAATGATCTCCATTTTATTCTCTAGGGTCTAAAGAATAATATATAATGTGTGGGGGTTCTAAGTAATTTTCTAGCAAAAAAAAAATTATTTTACCTTGGAAATAACAAATGTCAGAAATAGGCCTGGTCCTTGAGGGCTGGATGCATTCCTACATGCACAAAATATAACTCGAAAATAATATTTATAGGTAATGCCGAAAGGGGATGTTGATCCAAGGAATGTCCAATTGCTTTATAAGGGAAACCGATGTTTGGACCTGACTGATAATACTCAGGGGTCTATTGTTTGAGGTGAGGGGCTAGGATTCTCATTGGTGGAGGTTGTCACTTAAGTCACCTTATATATCCATCTATCACCATTTTACTGGACACTTGCTGGTGTTTTGCTGACCATCCTATGAAAATTTATATGAAGAGCATGGACCGTTCCTGTGTTTTTTTATTCATTTAGGATTGTGTGTTTTTTATGTTTTTTCGCGCTGCACTGCTTTTTCAGATAAGTCAGTGAGACCTGTCTCCCAATTGGCCAAAGCATTAGGTGATCCTATTGGATGCCCAACACTTAGAGGAGACATGGCGGAGGAAGCCTGAAGACGAGCCGAGCGGACACAGGACCCGCAGCCACCACTTCCTGCTGACGAGGAGAGCCGACGCTTCCCACCGAGGAGAGCCGTCGAGGAGGAGAGCTGCCACTTCCCCCTGAGGAGGAGAGCCACGGAGGAGAGCCCCGTCACTCCAGGAGAGGAGTGGTAAGTGCCGGCAGACTGGCCGCGCAGGGGGTTAGTGAAGTGACATCCGGGCCTGGCTGCATTTGATGGGCACAAGTGGCTGCATTTGATTGGCACAAGTGGCTGCATATACTGGGCACAAGTGGCTGCATTTGATGGGCACAAGTGGCTGCATTTGACGGGCACAAGTGGCTGCATATGATGTGCACAAGTGGCTACATTTGATTGGCACAAGTGGCTGCATATGATGGGCACAAGTGGCTGCATATGATGGGCATGAGTGGCTGCATTTGATTGGCACAAGTGCCTGTATAGGATGGGCACAAGTGGCTGCATTTGACTGGCACAAGTGGCTGCATTTACTGGGCACAAGTGGCTGCATATGATGGCCACAAGTGGCTGCATATGATGGCCACAAGTGGCTGCATATGATGGGCACAAGTGGCTGCAAATGATGTGCTCAAGTGGCTGCATATGATGGGCTCAAGTGGCTGTGTATGATGAGCACAAGTGGCTGCATTTGATTGGCACAAATGGCTGCATATGATGGGCACAAGTGGATGCGTATGATGGGCACAGTGGCTGCGTTTGATGGGCACAGTGACAAATGAAATACTATGGTGGGGATAGGTGGGGGGGTGTATTTTGTTGCACGTGTTTAGAGCCAGAGGCTCTAATAGGCTTCAAAATAGGGTGGGCTCAGGGCACAGAGCACTGCGTCCCGATCCCACCCTGTTGTGTGGCATAGCAAATGAATTTTCGCTATTTTCACACTAACGTTCCTCCCTGCCAATCAACAGGCAGGTCAATGAGACCTGTCTCCCGATTGGCCAAAGCATTAGGCGATCCTATTGGATGCCTAATACTTTGGCGGAAGAGGAGACATGGTGGAGGAAGCCTGAAAATGAGCCAAGTGGACACAGGACCCGCAGCCACCATTTCCTACCGAGGAGGAGAGCCGCAGAGCAAGAGAGCTGCCAAGGAAGAGAGCCGCCGAGGAAGAGAGCCGCCTCTTCCCGCCGAGGAGGAGAGCCCCATTACTCCAGAAGAGGAGCGGTAAGTGCCACCAGACATGCTGCAGGGGTTGGGGTTGGTGAAGTGACAACTGAGCCTGGCTGCATTTGAGGGGCACAAGTGGCTGCATTTAAGGGGCACAAGTGGCTGCATTTGATTGGCACAAGTGGCTGCATAGGATGGGCACAAGTGGCTGCATTTGACAGGCACAAATGGCTGTATATGATGGGCACAAGTGGCTGCATCTGATTGGCACAAGTGGCTGCATTTACTGGGCACAAGTGGCTGCCTATACTGGGCACAAGTGGCTGCATTTGACAGGCACAAGTGGCTGCATTTGACAGGCACAAGAGGCTGCACATGACATTCACAAGTGGCTGCATTTGATTGGCACAAGTGGCTGCATCTACTGGGCACAAGTGGCTGCATATTGGGCACAAGTGGCTGCATTTGACAGCACAAGTGGCTGCATTTGACGGGCACAAATGGCTGCATATGATTGGCACAAGTAGCTGCATTTGATTGGCACAAGTGGCTGCATATACTGGGCACAATTGGCTGCATTTGACGGGCATAAATGGCTGCATATGATGTGCACAAGTGGCTGCATTCAATTGGCACAAGTGGCTGCATATACTGGGCACAAGTGGCTGGATATGATGGGCACAAGTGGCTGCGTTTACTGGGCACAAGTGGCTGCAGTTGATGGGCACAAGTGGCTGCATCTGACAGGCACAAGTGGCTGCATATGATGGGCACAAGTGGCTGCATATGATGGGCACAAGTGGCTGCATATGATGGGCACAAGTGACTGCATTTGATTTGCACAAGTGGCTGCATTTGATGGGCACAAATGGCTGCATATGATGGGCTCAAGTGGCTGTGTATAATGGGCACAAGTGGCTGCATATGATAGGCACAAGTGGCTGCATTTGATGGGAACAAGTGGCTGCATATGATGGGCACAAGTGAATGCGTATGATGGGTACAATGGCTGCGTTTGATGGGCACAGTGACACATGAAATACTATGGTGGGGATAGGCGGGGGTGTGTATTTTGAAGCACATGATTAGAGCCAGAGGCTCTAATAGGCTTCAAAATAGGGTGGGCTCGGGGCGCAGAGCACTGCATCCTGATCCCACCCTGTTGTGTGGCATAGCGAATAATTTTCGCTAATTTCAGACAAACGTTCCTCCCTGCAAATCAGCAGGCAGGTCAGTGAGACCTGTCTCCCAATTGGCCAAAGCATTAGGCGATCCTATTGGATGCCTAATGCTTTGGCAGAAGAGGAGACACCATGGAGGAAGCCTGAAGACGAGCCAAGCGGACACAGGACTCACAGCTGCCACTTCCTGCCGAGGAGGAGAGCTGCCGAGGAAGAGAACCACCGAGGAAGAGAGCCGCGGAGGAGAAGAGCTGCCGAGGAGGAGAGCTGCTGCTTCCCTCCGAAGAGGTGAGCCGCTGAGGAAGAGAGCCGCCGCTTTCCGCCAGGGAGGAGGCCCGTTACTCTAAAAGAGAAGCGGTAAGTGCCCCTGGACCAGCCGCGTGGGGGGGGGGGGTGGGGGGGTGGTGAAGTGACAGCCGAGCCTGGATGCATTTGATGGGCACAAGTGGCTGCATTTGATGGGCACAAGTGGCTGCATATGATTGGCACAAAAGGCTGCATATGGTGGGCACAAGTGGCTGCATATACTGGGCACAAGTGGCTGCATTTGACGGGCACAAATGGCTACATATGATGGGCACACGTGGCTGCATTTGATGGTCACAAGTGGCTGCATATGATGGGGCACCAGTGGCTGCATATGATGGGCACAAGTGGCTGTGTATGATGGGCACAAGTGACTGCATTTACTGGGCACAAGTGGCTGCATTTGACGGGCACAAATGGCTGCATATGATGGGCACAAGTGGCTGCATCTGATTGGCACAGTGGCTGCGTTTGATGGCCACAATGGCTGCGTTTGATGGGCACAATGGCCGCATTTGACGGGCACAGTGAGGCTGCAATTGATAGGGGGGTTCAGTATTTTTCAGTTTGTTTGCGCCCCCCAAAAATCTTGAGCACCAGCTGCCACTGCTGTATCCTTTACTGTTTCCATCATGGATATCTTAGAATAAAAAAGACCGATACCCGATAATCGCGCAAGTATGTTTATTTATAAAAGACTAAAATAAGTAAAAATAGCAGTGCACTCATATTTATTTGTGCCTTAGCGCGACACCCACTATGCAGAGCATTGGATAATGACAAAATCGCCGCCACTCGTATCTCTGAGCCAGCATGCGTTTCACCTGGGCCGGACATTAAGTCAATCGAGACTCGGAACTTCCGCCAGTAAACAGACCTCAATGCATTTCACTGGAAGACATCATCAGGAATTTGTTTACTCCCGGAAGTTCCGAGTCTCCATTGACGTTGCTCGTATCTCTGAGGCAGCGTGTGTTCCACCTGGGCTGGACATGATGTCGATGGAGACTCAGAACCTCCGCCAGTAAACAGACCTCAATGCATTTCACCAGAAGAGGTCATCAGGAGGTCGTTTACTGGCAGAAGTTCTGAGTCGCCATTGACGTCACGTCCGGCTCAGGTGGAACGTACGCCGGCTCAGAGAGATGAGTGGCGGCAATTTTTTTATTATCCAAGCCTCTACATAGTGGGTGCTGCTCTAGGGCACAAATAAATGTGTGTGCACCGCTATTTTTACTTATTTTAGTCTTTTTTAAATAAACATATTGTGTGATTATAGGATATCAGCCTTTTTTTTTTCTGAGATATCGCTGATGGAAACAGTAAAGTAGACATGGGCACTGACAAAAAAAATTTGTGTTTTTTTGTTTCATTCGTTTTTTTTTGTTTATGATCGGCATTTGTTATTTTGATCATTCGTAAATTCAAATGCATTCAAATTCGTTACGTTCCAATCGTATAGATGCGGCATTTGTTATTTTGATCATTCATAACTTCGGATGCATTCATATTCATTATATTTCATTCATTTAGATGCGGCATTCATTATTTTGGATAATTCGCAACTTTGGATAAATTCGTATTTGTTACATTCACTAACAGTTAACCAAATTTGAAAGGAAATTCCAATATCTATAATTTACAGTGCCTTGAAAAAGTATTCATACCCCTCAAAATTTTCCACATTTTGTCATGTTACAACTAAAAATGTAAATGTATTTTATTGGGATTTTATGTGATAGACCAACACAAAGTAGCACATAATTGTGAAGTGGAAGGAAAATAATAAATGGTTTTCAACATTTTTTTACAAATAAATATATGAAAACTGTGGTGTGCATTTGTATTCAGCCTCCTTCATTCCGATACACCTAACTAAAATCTAGTGGAACCAATTGCCTGCAGAAGTCACCTAATTAGTAAATAGAGTCCACCTGTGTGTAATTTAATCTCAGTATAAATGCAGCTGTTCTGTTAAGCCCTCAGAGGTTTTTTTTAGAGATAATTAGTGAACAAACAGCATCATGAAGGCCAAGAAACACACCAGACAGGTCAGGGATAAAGTTGTGGAGAAGTTTAAAACAGGGTTATGTTATAAAAAAATATCCCAAGCTTTGAACATCTCATGGAGCACTGTTCAACCCATCATCGGAAAATGGAAAGAGTATGGCACAACTGCAAACCTACCAAGACATGGCCGTCCACCTAAACTGACAGGCCCGGCAAGGAGAGCATTCATCAGAGAATCAGCTAAGAGTCCCATGGTAACTCTGCAGGAGCTGCAGAGATCCACAGCTCGGGTGGGAGAATCTGTCCACAGGACAACTATTAGTCGTGCACTCTACAAATCTGGCCTTTATGGAAGAGTGGTAAGAAGAAAGCCATTGTTGAAAGAAAGCCATAAGAAGTCCTGTTTGCAGTTTGTGAGAAGCCATGTGGGGGACACAGCAAACATGTGAAAGAAGGTGCTCTGGTCAGATGAGACCAAAATTTAACTTTTTGGCCTAAAAGCAAAACGCTATGTGTGGTGAAAAACTAACACTGCACATCACCCTGAACACACCATCCCCACCACGAAACATGGTGGTGGAAGCATCATGTTATGGGGATGCTTTTCTTCAGCAGGGACAGGGAAGCTGGTCAGAGTTGATGGGAAGATGGATGAAGCCAAATACAGGGCAATCTTTAAAGAAAACCTATCATGCCGCGTACACACGACCGGACTTTTCAGCATCAAAGGTCTGACGGAACGAATACGTCAGACAATTCGATCGTGTGTGGGCTTCATCTGACCTTTTCTGTCTAAAAATCTGACGGACCTTAGAAATAGAACAAGTTTCAAATCTTTCCGATGGACTCGAGTCCTATCGAAAAATCCGTTCGTCTGTATGCTAGTCCGACGGACCAAAAATGACACAAGGACAGCTATTGGCTACTGGCTATGAACTTCCTTATTCTAGTCCGGTCGTACATCATCACGTTCGAAATGATCGGACTTTGGTGTGATCATGTGTAGGCAAGTCCATTTTGTTGGAACTCTGACGGAACTTTGTTGAAAAGTCCTTCGGAGTTCAGTCCGACGAGAAGTCCGCTCGTTTGTACGCATCATTAGAGTTTGCAAAAAACTTGAGACTGGGGCGGGGGGTTAACCTTCCAGCAGGACAATGACCCTAAACATACAACCAGAGCTTTAGATCAAAGCATATTCATGTGTTATGCCGCATACACACGGTCGGATTTTCCGACGGTAAACGTTCGATGGGAGTTTGTTGTCGGAAATTCCTACCATGTGGAGGCTCCATCAGACATTTTCCGTCAAACAAAGTTTGAGATCTGGATCTCAAATTTTCCGACAACAAAATCCGTTCTCGCAAATTCTGATCGTGTGTAACCAATTTCCACGCACAAAGTTGCACGCATGCTTTGAATCAAGTATGAGATGGACGTGCTCGTTCTGGTAAAACTAGCGTTTGTAATGGAGATAGCACATTCGTCACGCTGCAAATTTTAAAATCTTTTAATGCAGCGCATTCTCTTCTACTTTATAATGTTAGAATAATGAAGTTGTTTTGCTGCTGATATTCACACAGAGTTCTGATAACCTGATTTCTTTATTATTTCTCGTGATCTCATGAATAATTTTTTTTTTTTTTGTCAGCTCTCCATAATAATGTTTAGAATTTTTGTTTATAGTTTTTTTTTTATATCCAGATCTCCTTTTTTTTTTTTTTTTTATAGTGATCTCCATAATTTTTCTTTCGTTTTGTGTCAAGTTACCACAACACCATTATTATCTTGTAGTTTTTAACTTCAAGGAGATTGGTGTTGGTGTCCCTTGTTAATTTGACATTATATTTTGAAATGTACCTGCCTACTCACAAACAAACTGTTCTTTTTGAAGTAAAACACATAGGCAAGTATTTGTGAAAAATAAATAGCCATTTATTATGGGTCATAACAAAATAAAAAAGAAGGCAACGCTGGAGAAACTGGTGAAATTTGTAAAGCCTTTGTACCCCAGGGCAGACATCAATTATTTTACAGTCAAAATTGGTGGCCTGAGGAGTCCTTATAATAGTGAGCACAATCCGGTCCAGGACTAAAAGAGATCAGGAACAGCAACAGATGACATATCTGTCCCCAGGCTGTGGTCTCACAAAAGCCTGCGTCTTTTGTCAGACCAGACTGAACCCAGGCCATTAGTTTCTTGTCTTTCTTCCATGCTTCCTTCCACGCTTGCTTCCAGGCTGTGGCTCTGGTGTTGTAGTTGTGGCAGGAGGTGGAGGAGGAGGACCATGGTTGAACTCACAAACGTGGCTTTGGCTTGTGAGTTCGCCCCTCAACCCCTTATTTAGGGCTTGTAAGATAACTTCCTCACATAAGAGGCATTGGCCCTCCTCCATTTCTTGCATTTTGCAGGCTGCCATGTAGACATAGTCGTCTTGATTATTGGGGGGGGGGTTCTGAGGGCCGCAGTAGCCTTCCGCAATAGGCCAAGTGCTGCCTCCTCCAGGTTACTCCTCTTCCTGGGACTTTTTTTGGAAGGAGGAGGGGAGGGACCTGGGATTCGGGCAGGCTACTGGGCCTGGCAACCTCCTGGCTGCCACTTACCCCCGCCACCTCCTGGCTTCCACTTTCTACAGCCTCCTCCTGGCTGAGACTTTCCTGTGTATGAAAAAGGGACATAGTTTTAATTTTTGGTTCATCAATCACACCCAATTTTCAGCTCATGAATTGAATGTTAATAAATAGAAAAGACTATCATTCTGACCCCAGCATTTTTCATTCTTGTCCCAATCATTTGTGGCCACTACTGTCTATTGATATGTAAAACACTTTGTAAAATCAGATATTACTGATCAATAATAACATCAATAATAACATCTAGTTAACATCATTAATTATTTGACTAAAAATATGTTGAACAATGCTATACCTGGCTCAAGCTGGGCTCCTCCACTTCTTCCTGACTGGAAGGCCCAGGTTGGACGTCGGAAGCCTCAGCTGAGGTGGAAGGAAGCCTTGGAGGAAGACTGGAGAGTGCTGGCCTGGGTTCAGTCTGGCCTGCCAGAAAATGCAGTCTGTCACAGTACCACAGCCTGAGTACATAAATGTCATCTGCTGCAGCTCCTGATTTTTGGGAATCCTGGACCTTCTTGCGCTCCCTATTATATGTGCTCCTCATGCCACCAATTAGGGCCTTCAAATAGGATATGTCTGCCGCGTGGATCACCGGCTTCACAAATTCCAGCAATTCATTCAGCGCCTTTCTCTTTGTTTTATTGTTATAAAAGGGGTGGTTTACCTGCCACAGACAGGACAGCTCCCTGTACATATCAATGAATATGGGGATAAAGTCCTCATCATTGAATAGATCCATTTTCTCTGCAAGACACAACACAAGACAAACCCTAATGTCAGGCTAAACTCTCCTAATCTTGTCCCAATATAGGCCTCAATCTATAAGCAGTATAGGCCACTGAAGCACCAAGTTAAAATTGTATCTAAGGTAATTAAATCCCTAAAAAGATCGGTCGCCCCAGGTCCAGACAGGTTCACAGCCAGTTATTACAAGCACTATGCCCCTGTTTTGACCCCACATTTAACCACCATGTTTAACAACATCCTTAATGGAGAACGTTTCCCAAATGAGCTGATCTTGACCAATATGTCCCTGTAAAACCCCTTAAGGACCATTCTCTTCCACAAAACTATAGGCCGATATCAGTCACTAATAGGGATGAGCCGAACACCCCCCGGTTCGGTTCGCACCAGAACCTGCGAACGGACCGAAAGTTCGCACGAACGTTAGAACCCCATTGATGTCTATGGGACTCGAACGTTCGAAATCAAAAGTGCTCATTTTAAAGGCTAATTTGCATGGTATTGTCCTAAAAAGGGTTTGGGGACCCGGGTCCTACCCCAGGGGACATGTATCAATGCAAAAAAAACTTTTAAAAACGGCCGTTTTTTCGGGAGCAGTGATTTTAATGATGCTTAAAGTAAAAAAAAAAAAAGTGAAATATTCCTTTAAATATCGTACCTGAGGGGTGTCTATAGTATGCCTGTAAAGTGACGCGTGTTTCCCGTGTTTAGAACAGTCCCTGCACCAAATGTCATTTTTAAAGGAAAAAATCTCATTTAAAACTGCTTGCGGGTTTAATGTAATGTCGGGTCCTGGCAATATGGATGAAAATCAGTGAGACAAACGGCATGGGTACCCCCCAGTCCATTACCCGGCCCTTTGGGTCTTGTATGGATATTAAGGGGAACCCCGCACCCAAATTAAAATAAAACAGGTGTGGGGCCACCAGGCCCTATATACTCTGAACAGCAGTATACAGGCTGTAGGTTTGTTGTTAAGTAGAATCTCTTTGTAATTTTGAACGGGTACATTTTTAACGTGTTTAGCTCCAGCCAAAAAATCTTTTTTAAGCTTTTTGGAAAACATAGGGAAGGGTTATCACCCCTGTGACATTTGTTTTGCTGTCTTTCCTCCTCTTCAGAACATTTCACCTCACTTTTTGTCCCAATGGATTGGAAAGCATCAGTGGAAAGGAGAAATGTTTTTCCCATATTAACTCTTACAGGAGAGAATTTCCCTTCCTAGGGGTAGATTTCATCTCACTTCCTGTTGTCTCCTTCCGTTTGCAAGTAGGAGTCGTTTGTAAGTTAGTTGTTTGAAAGTAGGGTCCTGCCCTATATACTCAGCAGAAATTTGGGCCTTAGGTGTTGCTGTGGCCACAACACTGTAAGCCCTCACAGGGCTCTGCTGTGAAATATTAGATCAAGAATTGTAATTACATGCCCCTGTTGAACAGGAGCTGAAAAATTAGGCCTTAGGCACTGGTGCTGGTGCCACAACACTGCAACCCCTCACAGACACTCTAGTTGGAATGCAGGAACGAGCCCTGCTGCAAAGTATTGCATCAAAAATTGTAATTACACGCCCCTGTTAAACAAGGGCTGAAAAATTAGGCCTTAGGCACTGGTGCTGGTGCCACAACACTGCAACCCCTCACAGACACTCTAGTTGGAATGCAGGAACGAGCCCTGCTGCAAAGTATTACATCAAAAATCGTAATTACACGCCCCTGTTAAACAGGGGCTGAAAAATTGTGCCTTAGGCACTGGTGGTGGCACCCAGAACCTTGTTCTTACAAGCTATCAGCGTGATGATTGAGGAGGAAGAGGATAATTACTCAGGGATAGTCACTCAGCATCAGCATAGGCAGTCTTTGAAGGGATCTGAGATTTCAAAAAAAATTATTCGGTTACATCAGCATCAGGTGTTTGGTAGCTGGTGGTGATCCAAGACTCATTCATTTTTATGAAGGTCAGTCGATCGACCGAGTCAGTGGACAGACGCACCCTGTGATCGGTTACCACGCCTCCAGCAGCACTGAATGTGCGTTCCCAAAGAACGCTGGATGCAGGACAGGCGAGTAGCTCAATTGCATACTGTGCAAGCTCTGGCCAGTGATCCATCCTCAAGACCCAGTAACCCAGAGGATTTTCGGTGGGAAAGGTGTCCAAGTCTGATCTTGCCCCTAGGTATTCCTGCACCATGTAAAACAGACGCTGGCGATGGTTGCTGGAACCGATCATACCTTGGGGCTGCGGACCAAAAAATTGTCTGAACGCATCGGTCAGACGGCCACCTTCTCCACCGCTCCTTCTTTGACTGACCGAAGCCTCAGCAACACGTTGTCCAGAAACAGGAGTTTGTAACCTCCCAGTCTCTGGGAACGCGTTGCACAGACCTTTCTGCAAGGCCTCCCGAAGATGTTTCATCCTCTGCTCCCTCTGCGATGGCAAGATAAGATCCGCAACCTTACCCTTGTAACGTGGATCAAGGAGGGTTGCCAGCCAGTATTGGTCCTTCTCCTTGATACCATGAATACGAGGATCCTTACGCAGGCTTTGCAGGATCAGGGAGGCCATGCAGCGTAGGTTTGCTGAGGCATTCGGTCCGGAGTCCTCTGGGTCACTAAGGATGACATGGTCCGCAGCCACCTCCTCCCAGCCACGTACAAGTCCATGTGTTTCTTGGGACTGATCCCTTAAAGACTGCTGCTGATGCTGAGTGCCAGGCTCCACCTCCATACTGACACAATCTTCCTCCTCTTCCTCCTCGTCCTCTTCCTGTGTGATCGGCGGGCACGCAGGAACACTGTCTGGATAAAGGGGGCCTTGAGAGCTAAGGAAGTCCTCCTCTTCCTGCCTCTGTTCTGCCTCAAGTGCCCTGTCCATTATTCCACGCAGCGTGTGCTCCAACAGGTGGACAAGGGGGACAGTGTCACTGATGCATGCACTGTCACTGCTCACCATCCTCGTGGCCTCCTCAAATGGTGACAGGACAGTGCATGCATCCCTGATCATGGCCCACTGGCGTGGGGAAAAAAAACCAAGCTCCCCTGACCCTGTCCTGGTGCCATAGTCGCACAGGTACTCATTGATGGCCCTCTGCTGCGTGTGCAGCCGCTGCAGCATGGCCAACGTTGAGTTCCACCTGGTGGGCATGTCACAGATTAGGCTGTTCTTGGGCAGGTTAAACTCCTTTTGGAGGTCCGTCAGCCGAGCACTGGCATTATATGACCGGCGGAAATGCACACAGACTTTCCTGGCCTGCCTCAGGACATCCTGTAAGCCCGGGTACCTGCCCAAGAACCGCTGCACCACCAAGTTAAGGACGTGAGCCAAACAGGGCACATGGGTCATTTGTCCCTGTCGGAGGGCAGAGAGGAGGTTGGTGCCATTGTCGCAAACCACCATTCCTGCCTTAAGTTGGCGTGGCGTCAACCACCTCTGAACCTGCCCCTGCAGAGCTGACAGAACCTCTGCCCCAGTGTGGCTCCTGTCCCCCAAGCACACCAGCTCAAGCACCGCATGGCATCTTTTGGCCTGCGTACTTGCGTAGCCCCTTGAACGACTACGGAGCACCGCTGGTTCCGAGGAAGAGGCCATGGAGGAAGAAGAAGAGGAGGGGGTGGAGGAGAGAGGTGTGTCACAATCATTAGCATTTTGGAGGCGTGGTGGCGGAACAACCTCCAACACTACTGCACCTTGTCCTGCATCCTTCCCAGCTGCCAGCAGAGTCACCCAATGCGCCGTGAAACTTAGGTAAAGTCCCTGTCCATGCCTGCTGGACCATGAGTCGGCGGTAATATGCACCTTACCGCTGACCGCCCTGTCCAGCGAGGCATGGACATTGCCTTCCACATGCTGGTAGAGAGCCGGAATCGCCTTCAGTGAGAAAAAGTGGCGTTTGGGTACCTGCCACTGAGGAACCGCACATTCCACAAACTCACGGAAGGGGGCAGAGTCTACCAACTGAAAAGGCAGCAGTTGAAGTGCTAGCAATTTTGCCAAGCTAGCATTCAACCGTTGGGCATGTGGATGGCTGGGAGCAAACTTCTTTCGGCGGTGCAGCAGCTGGGGCAGGGAAATTTGCATGGTACAATCTGACGTCGGTGTACCAAAATCAGATTGCCCACAAGTACGTGGCTGTGACACACCTAATTCTACACCTTCATTCCTCTCAGTGCAGGTCTCAGAGAGGACTGAAGGTCTAGTGGGGTTGGAAATCTCAGCTGATGAGGAGCAAGCAGAGGTCCTCTTTGTTCTTTGGTGTGGGTCTTTTAGATACGCTTGCCAACGAACTGCATGGCAGGTCAACATATGTCTGGTCAAGCATGTGGTACCCAAGCTGGAGATGTTTTGGCCACGCAAGATACGCTTGAGACATATGTTGCAAATAGCAGCGGTGCGATCTGATGCACTCGTCTCAAAAAAGGCCCACACCAAAGAACTTTTTGAATAACGTGCAGAGACTGCAGCGTCCTGCACATGTGGAGCTTTGGGGTGTGATGCAGTCAATGTGCTGCCCTTAGGCTGGCCCCTGGAGGGCATCCTGCCTCGTTGGTGATGTGCCGCCTCCTCCTCCTCTCTCCTATCAGGCACCCACGTTGAGTCAGTGACCTCATCATCCCCTCCCTCCTCATCACTGGAGCAAACCTGGCAGTATGCTGCAGCAGGGGGAGCATGACTGCCAGATTGCTGTCCTTCTTGGGCACCCCCTCTGTCCGTGCTCATGTTACTGCCTTCATCGAGCTCAGTATCATCATCAGAGCCTTCCAAACGCTGGGCATCCTCCTGGAGCATGTACCCAACACTGTGGTCAAACAGTTCGAGGGACTCCTCAGGAGGACATGGTGGGGCTAGGGAAGGAGTCACTGATGACATTGAGCCGAGGGAAGAGGCCGCTGCTTTGCCAGACAAAGTACCCTGGGCATGGGTGAGAGAGGATGAGGAGGATGAGGACGGTTTGGTCATCCACTCGACCAAGTCTTCCGCATGTTGCGGCTCAACATGGCCAGCTGCCAAAAAAAAGGCCAAGCGTGTCCCATGGCCACGTGCTGATGAGGATGCACCGTCTCCATGACCAGCACTAGACACAGAGCCTGCTTGCCCTCTCTTATTGGCTTGTGACTGTCTGCCTCTCCTTCTTGGCCTTCCAGACATACTAATGGCCTGTAGCTGCACTAAGCTGGGATATATATATATATATATATATATATATATATATATATATATATATATATGTACTGATTCTGCAGCTAGCAAAATCAACTGCCTGCCTGTAGTATGAGAACACCACCAACCTTCTACAGGTAGCTTTAGCTGAACACTGTGAGGTGGACGCACCCCACTAACTTGTAGGTTTAGCAGAACACTGTGAGCAGGACGCACTGCACTAACTGTAAATAGTCTAGCTGCCTGACTGTGGTACTAATAGGATCAAAAGAACACCAGCAATTTTCTTCAGGTAGCTGTATTTACTGTAACAAGACAAGCCTGCCTGTCAGTAAGAAGATAACAGAAACGGATCTAGCTGAACACTGTGAGCAGGACGCACCCCACTAGCTTGTAGGTTTAGCTGAACACTGTGAGGTGGACGCACCCCACTAACTTGTAGGTTTAGCTGAACACTATGAGCAGGACGCACCCCACTAACTTGTAGGTTTAGCAGAACACTGTGAGCAGGACGCACTGCACTAACTGTAAATAGTCTAGCTGTCTGACTGTGGTACTAATAGGATCAAAAGAACATCAGTAATTTTCTTTAAAATACTGTAACAAGACAAGCCTGCCTGTCAGTAAGAAGATAACAGGAACGGATCTAGCTGAACACTGTGAGCAGGACGCACCCCACTAGCTTGTAGGTTTAGCTGAACACTGTGAGGTGGACGCACCCCACTAACTTGTAGGTTTAGCTGAACACTGTGAGCAGGACGCACCCCACTAACTTGTAGGTTTAGCAGAACACTGTGAGCAGGACGCACTGCACTAACTGTAAATAGTCTAGCTGCCTGACTGTGGTACTAATAGGATCAAAAGAACACCAGCAATTTTCTTTAAAATACTGTAACAAGACAAGCCTGCCTGTCAGTAAGAAGATAACAGGAACGGATCTAGCTGAACACTGTGAGCAGGACGCACCCCACTAGCTTGTAGGTTTAGCTGAACACTGTGAGGTGGACGCACCCCACTAACTTGTAGGTTTAGCTGAACACTGTGAGCAGGATGCACCCCACTAACTTGTAGGTTTAGCAGAACACTGTGAGCAGGACGCACTGCACTAACTGTAAATAGTCTAGCTGCCTGACTGTGGTACTAATAGGATCAAAAGAACACCAGCAATTTTCTTCAGGTAGCTGTATTTACTGTAACAAGACAAGCCTGCCTGTCAGTAAGAAGATAACAGGAACGGATCTAGCTGAACACTGTGAGCAGGACGCACCCCACTAGCTTGTAGGTTTAGCTGAACACTGTGAGGTGGACGCACCCCACTAACTTGTAGGTTTAGCTGAACACTGTGAGCAGGACGCACCCCACTAACTTGTAGGTTTAGCAGAACACTGTGAGCAGGACGCACTGCACTAACTGTAAATAGTCTAGCTGCCTGACTGTGGTACTAATAGGATCAAAAGAACACCAGCAATTTTCTTCAGGTAGCTGTATTTACTGTAACAAGACAAGCCTGCCTGTCAGTAAGAAGATAACAGAAACGGATCTAGCTGAACACTGTGAGCAGGACGCACCCCACTAGCTTGTAGGTTTAGCTGAACACTGTGATGTGGACGCACCCCACTAACTTGTAGGTTTAGCTGAACACTGTGAGCAGGACGCACCCCACTTACCTGTAGGTTTAGCAGAACACTGTGGGCAGGACGCACTGCACTAACTGTAAATAGTCTAGCTGCCTGACTGTGGTACTAATAGGATCAAAAGAACACCAGTAATTTTCTTTAAAATACTGTAACAAGACAAGCCTGCCTGTCAGTAAGAAGATAACAGGAACGGATCCAGCTGAACACTGTGAGCAGGACGCACTGCACTAAATGTAAATAGTCTAGCTGCCTGACTGTGGTACTAATAGGATCAAAAGAACACCAGTAATTTTCTTCAAAATACTGTAACAAGACAAGCCTGCCTGTCAGTAGGAATATAACAGGAACGGATCTAGCTGAACACTGTGAGCAGGACGCACTGCACTAAATGTAAATAGTCTAGAAGATAACAGGAACGGATCTAGCTAAACTGAATACAGTGTATATATATATATATGCAACACCTGGGATGCATATATATACACAATACACTTTAAGTGCAGCTAACTGACTGACTGTCCTGCCTAATCTAGCTAACTCAAATGAAATGACACTGTCTCTCTCTCTCTCTAAGCACACCGGAACACACTGCACAGGGCCGCCGTGCAGACGGCCTTATATAGTGTGGGGCGTGTACTAAATCCCCTGAGCCATAATTGGCCAAAGCCTCCTTGGCTTTGGCCAATTATGGCTCTCTGTTAAGGCGGCGCTGTGATTGGCCAAGCATGCGGGTCATAGTGCATGCTTGGCCAATCATCAGCAAGCAATGCACTGCGATGCCGCAGTGAATTATGGGCCGTGACGCGCCACACGAATTTGGCGCGAACGGCCCATATCGTTCGCAATTCGGCGAACGATCGAACAGCCGATGTTCGAGTCGAACATGGGTTCGACTCGAACACGAAGCTCATCCCTAGTCACTAATAATGACCTTAAAATTTTTAGTCGCACCCTGGCAGATAGATTAGCCAATATTATTGAAACCCTGACCTCCTCTGATCAGTCAGGCTTCATCCCAAATAGACTTATCACAGACAACATTCGCCTGGCCCTGAACGTTCTTCAAGACTCTAACCTACACAAAAAACAAGTCCTATTACTGATTCTTGACATCAATAAGGCCTTTGATAGCGTTCTCTGGCCTTACTTGTTTTCAGACCTACAACAAATGGGCTATAAGGATGAATTTTTACGCGGTATACAGGCCCTATACTATCAGCCGAAAACAAGAATTAAATTACCTGGGTGCAACTCGGTCTTTTTCACACTGGGCAGGGGCACCAGACAGGGATGCCCTCTATCTCCCTTATTATTTGCCCTAGCATTAGAACCCCTTGCAATTGCCATCAAACAACACCCAGACATATCTGGTTATTCCCTTGAATCTTCCCACTTTAAACTCTGCATGTACGCGGATGACGTCATGATTTTTTTGACCCAACCCCACGTCTCTCTTCCCAACTTGTGTGCCATATTGACTAAATTTGCCTCTATTTCTGGACTCATGGTAAACATAACTAAATCTACCGTGCTTCCAGTTAATCTACCCTCTGCCCAGTGTGAAACACTCCGAGGATCTTTCCCATTCCAATGGTCAAATGACAAAATTCCTTATCTCGGCATCTACATCACACCACATATCTCATCCATTTATGAGGCTAACTACCCAGCATGTTTGTCCCGATTGCGGAACCTGCTTAAAATTTGGAGTTCATACCTAATATCATTTTTAGGGAGAGTCATGGCAGTTAAAATGACCCTGTTACCGAAACTCTTATTCCTATTCCGATCCCTCCCTATTAATATTCCTAAATCCTATATTGACAAGCTACAACAAGATATTAATAGATTAATTTGGCAGAATAAAAGTCCCAGATTTTCCAAACACATTCTTTATAAACCCCAATCTACTGGAGGTCTTGGTCTTCCTAACCTTTGGTTCTACTTCTTGGCTGCACATTTTTCCCAGATAGCACAGTGGAACATCCCGGACTCAAAAGTACCCTGGGTCAAATTTGAAGCCAATTCCGTTAGGCCCTATTGCCTCATGTCCATGCTATGGTCACCCTCCAACTTTACACATAAACTTACTTCCCTTAACTCAATCGTTTCCCATTCTCTCACCCTCTGGCACCGTTATAAAAGCAAGCTTAGCGAATTTCACCCGTCCCTACAGGCTTATCCTTCCTTGGGGAACCATTATTTGCCACTGCGTTTAATCACCCCAAAAGTTTTGCATGGTGGAAATCCAATTCCCTGATCACTTTAGCGGATCTTCAGATTGGAGATACATTCGCTACGTTCGAACATCTTCGTGCACAAAAACAAATTCCACTTCGGGAACACTTTTATTTTATACAAATAAGACATTTTTATATAACCCATTATAACCTTACCCCCCCCCCACGTCCTTCGAACAGATCTGCCGCGATGCCCCAGGGGTAAGAGCCTCATTTCAACTCTCTACAAAACAGCATTGGCTTCATGTTTTTCAGTGGAACCTCTATATAGAAATAAATGGGTGTCTTATTGTGATGAACAGTTTGCCCCGGAGGACTGGGATACCATGCTGACAAACCTACGGAAGGCCACTAAATCACTGGCGATTAGGGAAACGGCATACAAGGTAATGACCAGGTGGTATTACACTCCTTCTAGACTCCAGGTAATGTTCCCAGGAATGTCTGGACTGTGCTTTAGAGGTTGTCAACTGCCGGGCACATTCAGACACATTTTTTGGGATTGTGCGCTGCTAGCTCCGGTATGGGCAAAAGTGACCGCCGTCGCTTCGGCAATATCTGGAACTCCTTTGCAGCTCACAATCCCAATGTGTTTACTGGGGGCAACAATCCCAGGGTCCTCCGCAGGGAAGAATGTCTCATACATACTATTTGTGTATCCACTCTGTGGGCCATTGCTCTTCATTGGAAATCCCCTGTAGTACCTCTATCCTCCATCCTAGACAGAATTGATGTGGTGATGATAATGGAAAGGATCTTGTATACCTTACAAGATAAGTTGCACCTATTCGATTGCAGATGGGAAGCCTGGAAAGCACATAGGCACATTTTGTTAGCACAGGACTAAAGCCAGTTAGTGATTGTTATGTCTTAACGGCTTGATACCTTTGTATGGTGTAACTTTCTATGGTATTTTTGCTGTATGCCTCGGATTGTTCCTTATTTCACCTTTTTATGTCATTCTTTAGATGTCAATTTTATGATGTACACTGTTAAATGATTGTATGATTTTGTTTTATTGTTTTTATTTTACCTTCTTTGAAAAATAAAAAAATGTTTGCAAACAAAAAAAAATTGTACCTTCGTTCTAATGATCGGCGCTTCCGATACCCCTTCCTCCTCTCACAAATCGTACGTACAACGCATGCGTGTTACGCTTTATATACACTGCGCATGCATGAAACTCCGCCCGCCCCTGACATTCTTTTTAGTCTATTCCCTGCCCCTTCTCTTTCGGCGCAGTGGGAGAGCACATGGCGGAGAAAGAGCAAGTGCATGCAGAGGAGAGCAGCAACGATGAAAGCCCGGAGCCACGAACGTCCCAATCCCGGAGGAGATTTAAGGTCTCAAATATGTCCTTTGTCGAGATGGTGGAGATGGTGAACATCTTGAAGAGGGCCGACTATGATGGGAAGCATGGACCTTACCCAAACCCAAATGTGAGAAAGTTGTGAAATGTCTGCAGAAGAATTTCGGGGTACGGCAATCCAAGGATCAACTGAGGAAACGATGGTCAGACTTGAAATTGAGGGAGCAGGATCAGTACAGAAAGAGCAGGAAACTGCTTCTAAAAAGTAAGTATTTGTCCTGTGTTTCTATTATTATTATTAAGTTCGTGCTGCTCCATGTGTTTTTCTTTACTGTTGTACAGTTTAAAATGCCAACTTTCAGGTTCGTGGGCACAGTAATCGTTCGCAGTAAACATCGTTTGTTCGCCCACTAATACAATTTTTTTGGCAGATACAGGTTAACTACATTTGTTCACACCTATTTGTATTCAAAGAAGTTTAGTACATTGTTACCTAGATGGGTTTGTAACTAGACTAGATGGGTTTGTACCTAGGATGAAAATGTAAACTTGATTCAGTGTAATTAGAGGACGCTCAGCAGCTGTTTACACATCTGGACTTCTTTTTTGAAGTATATTGAAAGCCAAATATTGAAGATGCACACAGTGTGTCAACATGTGCTTTCTACCATCACAGAATATCAATGTACGCGTTTTGTGGGTACAACCCCTTCCTTGCAACTCAAGTAGCTGAGAGGAAGGGGTTGCACCCCCGAAATGCGTCCATTGATCCCCCATGATGGGAGCTAGCACATGTTGACATTAGACATGGGATCAGGAGGGAAATCCCCATTTTGACTCTCAATTGTGCATCTTCAAAATTTGGCTTTGACAGGTGTGACATCACCCCATCTGATGAAGGCAATATAAACACAGTTTGAACATACTAATGTCTGATATTGCCTTAAAATTATCAAAGTTGAACTTTGTAAGTTCCTGAGTTGTGTATTGTTTTATGGTTTTAAACATGCCTGTTTAACACAAAAAAGGCTATTTGTACTGACAAAACCAAAAATGTTGTTACAAAAATATGGTTTGTTCAAAAAAACATGTGAATGTGCACAGAGTAAAAAGTTTTCTACTCAACAATGTGTGGCTTCTTATTTCAATGCTCAATAACAGTTTTTGGTCTAAGTTAGTGTTTACAGTGACAATGGGGGTTATTTACTAAAGGCAAATCCACTTTGCACTACAAGAGTTTCAAGTGCAGTTTCAAGTGCACTTTTGCAGTGCACTTGAAGTGCAAAGTGGATTTTCCTTTAGTAAATAACTCCCACAGTGCTTTATAATTTGCAACAATCAGGCCATTTTCGTGAAAAAAATTAATTAATGGTGCTGAAAATGATGAATATTTTTATCAGTAATGTATTACATACATTAACAACAAAAACAAGGTGTGTGTGTAGCAGACCCACAATATAATAGTTCACTGAAGAAGAGATTGTCACCTCATGTATCAAATAAATTAAATTTGCACTATTGAAGAAAATGGCCAAAAAGAAAAGCCCATTGGATAACCTAGGAGACAGCTAAAAGAAACACAAGCAGTAAATCAAAGGAATTCTTATTTCAGTTTAACTAAAAAATGTATTTTTAAAATGTTTCTTAAACATTTTCTGGCATATCAATGGCGCCGTTAGGGTTTCTTCTTGAAGTCCAGCCTCAGGCCCAACTGAGGCCACATAGTTAATTGAGTTTCTCCTTAAATAGTTGTGGAGAATGCAGCATGCAAGGATTATATGGTTAAGTTTATATTCTGCCATGCTGATTGCCGTAAGGAATAGGTGGAACCGGCTGGCCATTATCCCGAAAGTGTCCTCCACCACTCTTCTGGCTCTGGCCAGCCGGTAGTTAAAAACCCTCTGGTCCAGGGTGAGGGTCCTCATGGCTTCAAAATGGTCGGCTGATCAGAAAGAACTAATAGAATGCACTGAAAAACAGAAAGGCCTGAGAAGAGCGAGCTGAAAATCAGAAACAAGCGGACAATGTGCATTCGTTTTCGTCTGAATTTCAGGTATTTTCATTATCTTCTTAACAAACGATAACGAACGCACAGAATCCGAAAACCGAAAGATTCAACATAAACAAATGCTTTATTTTCGTTTTTGTTGCGACAACAGTTCTATATAGATAGGAGATTCGACATGAGGCTGACAATAGCGATCTGTGTCCATCGAACCTGTGGTCAAATGTGCCTAACCTTAGCTCTATTAGTCCAAGATTATTCTACATGGAGAGAAAAGATTTGACATTATAGAGACAATAGCAAAAAAGGTCGAATGTGCCTAACCTAACTCTATTAGTCCAAGATTATTCGACATAGAGAGAAAAGATTCGACATGAAGATTTGACGAAGCAGTCGCCGTGAGCGGACATTTATGGTCAAATGCTCCGCCCGCAGGCTATAGAAGAATTCTAATGTTGGTTGACTAGTAATAATAATTAATAAATATAAATATTTCAGTGTGCACATGTCTAGTCACCGCGTTCCTGACGTTTGGAAATTCCGATAAGATTTGTGTGACCGTGTGTATGCAAGACAAGTCTAATCCAACATCCGTAGGAAAAAAAATATGGATTTTGTTGTCGGAATGTGCGATCATGTGTACGCAGCATTAGAATGGCCCAGCCAAAGTCTAGACCTAAATCCAATTGAGAATCCATGGCAAGACTTGAAAAATGCTGTTCACAGATGCTTTCCTTCCAATCTGACAGGGCTTGAGCTATTTTGCAAAGAAGAATGGGCAAAGCTGGTAGAGACATTCCCAAAAAGACTTGCAGCTGTTGTTGCAGCGAAAGGTGGTTCTCCAAAGTATTGACCCAGGGGGGCTGAATACAGGTGCATGCCACACTTTTCACATATTTATTTGTAAAAAAAAGTTTAAAAACCATTTATCATTTTCCTTCCACTTCACAATTATGTGCCACTTTGATATGCAATTAGCGGACCTCCAGCTGCTGCAAAGCTACAAGTCCCATCATGCCTCTGCCTCTGGGTGTCATGCTTGTGGCTGTCAAAGTCTTGCTATGCTTCATGGGACTTGTAGTTCTGCAACAGCTGGAGGTCCACTAATTGCATATCCCTGGTCTATCACATAAAATCCCAATAAAATACATTTACATTTTTGGTTGTAACATGACAAAATGTGGAAAATTTCAAGGGGTATGAATCCTTTTTAAAGGCACTGTAATAGTTTATAACTATTATTATATAGTTTTTATTATTATAGTAGTAATAATAACTAATAATAATAATAATAATCAACTATAATAATGGTTAATAATTTAATTATAATAGAAAATACAAAAAATAAATTACCCAAATGTTTTTCGTTCTTTCGGATTTTCGAATTTTTAGATTTTCAATCCTATTGTCAGATTTTCGTTCTTTTGGAAAATTTGTCAAATAGTCTTTCGCTCATTCAGATGCTTCCGAATGAACGAATATGCAGAATTTTGAGGAAAAACTAATTAGAAACAAAACGAATTGCACATGTCTACAGTAAAGGATACAGAACAGTGAGTGAATAACCAGGATAGATCCACTACAGAAACCTATCCCCCAAAGCTGTGAGGGTCCTGGTGGTCCAAAGTGATCTGGCGAATGCCCCCCCTTACCTTAGGTGGAGGTGCACATGATTTAAGAAGAGCACACAACATTTATTATTTTTTTTCACGTGGTGAATTTTTAAAGGAGAAGAAATCTAATAAAATTGGCAAGCACTTATTTTGAGTTGTTCATTTGTATTGCTTATATTATATGCATTCATGTATACATGCTATTGTGAGTATTTTTATGCATTAAAATGTAAGTGGTTCACAAGTTTTTTTATGATCTTTGTATATTGATTTGTCACAGGTGATTATCGAGATATACCACATATTTAATATTTTTTTTACTGCAACTAATTAATCACTTAGTCAGCGCCTCAACATCTGATGTCTAGAACTGTTTTTTGGGCAATTAGGCTAACAAATTGAATGCAGTGGCTAAATATTTTATTCATTTACGCTTAGGAGGCACCGTTTCACACACATTTTAAGTAATTATTCTTGAAGGATTGTACAATAAGTCAAAAATACTATTAAGGCAACAATGATAATGATTGATTGCATCTTTACGAAAACATTTTTGCTCCCCAATGCTCATGAGAATAAAGAAAATTGTCTGGATACAGGAGTTCAAATAAAGAATATGTCGGCTATGCACGTCATAGATTTTCCCAAAATCAGCCATAAATACCGTATTTATCGGCGTATAACACGCACCTTCAATTTAAGAGGGAAGTTTCAGGGGAAAAATGTTTTTTTTAAATGATCCATTTTGAAGCAAAATAATGGTCAATGCCCATCAATGCAGCCTGATTAGTGCCCATCTGCAACCTCAGTGCAGCCTGATTAGTGCCCATCTGCAGCCTCAATGCAGCCTGTTCTGTGCACATCCGCAGCTTCAATACAGCCTGATTTGCACCCATCTGTAGCCTGATCTGCGCCCATCTGCAGCCAATCTTCCATCAATGCAGCTACCTGATTAATGCCCATCTGCAGCCTCACCATCTCTCAACGCAGTGCAGGAAATCACAGAGCCGTCATCTTCTGTTTACTCGGTTCTCAGTCGGTAGTCACATACACAGTCCCGCCTCCGCCATCAGCATTGGACCAGCTCCTGTGATAGACAGAACACTGGTCCAATGCCGGTGGCAGAGGCAGGACTGTGTGTGACGTGAAAGCTGAGTGAGAGCCGAGTAAACAGGAGATAACCGCTCAGTGAATTCCGACGACGCTCATCCCCCTCCTTCCCCTCCGAGGTACGTTATCAGTGTATAACACGCACCCGTGATTTGCCCCCTATTTTCAGGGGGAAAAGGTGCATGTTATACGCCGATACATACAGTACTTTTTCATAGCTGGCTGCTGCACTGGAGCCCATAGTTGTCTCCTCGAGGAGGTACTTGATGACGCCCTCTGGGAGGGCGAAACGCGTTGACGTAATTTCCAGCATTATTGACGTCACTTCTGCTCTCGTGGAACGCACACTGGGAACGGCGTTTTTTACATTCCCAGCTCCATGTTTGTGCCTGTTTTCATCTTACCTTTTGTAAGTATCCATTCCCATGTGTAATAACGACTTTTTTAATGGTGCTTCACATTCAGTCCAATCCTTTTTCATTTTTGGGTACCTGTTTGTCCGGCTGAGAAACTTCACAAAGAAGTTTTGATCACAAAGTTGATTGGACGGCATTTCACAGTACAGATGAACAATGATCCAAAACACCTGTGAGGTGTAACCTTGTACTGGTGGGGGCTTGACTTGGAGAGATGGGGGGTTTACTCACCCCTATACATCACAATGTTACTATACAGCTACTTCGAGTGCCATTTATGAGATTTGTTTGTATCCAGCCATCCTGTAGAGGATGAGTGGCAGATTCTGTGGACTGTGGATGTTGGACTCTTCTTGCCCTGACATGAGGAATGCATCTGTTATTACTTTTGAATATGTATGGAAAATGTAAGTTATCTTGTAGATACAATAACAGATATTTCATATCTAGTTGTATAAAACACGATACTTATATGTATCTTCTAACATTGCAATTTTGATTCTTTGTAGACAGTGATACAATATCCCTGATGAAGATTCTTTGAATATTATTTATTGAAACACGTTGGATTACTGCTACTCGGCACCACCTGTCTGTACCGGTGGTTTCTGAACTATGTAGTAGGCAATATCACTTCCAATTTTCCTTAATATGTAATGTTTTTTAAATACTTTGTACAATGTTTACAACATGTTGAAATCTAATTAATTTTTCTATCTATCTTTAATAAATTAATTTTATCAAAATTTAACTTTTTTGTTGCCTTAAAAATCCCTTCATAGAGGTTTTTTAATATTTTCTCACAGGCTATGCTTAGTGTAGGGATTAGTGATAGTTTTCCGTTGTCTCGGAGCAAGCCACAAAAGATTGGCAGTAGATAAAGGATCACAATCTACTGACTCAAGTGCAACCCATAATGGTATTTCCTTAGTAGCATGGTATTTGGTCAATTGAGTTAAATGGGCTGCATAATAGTATTTTGTAAAATCAGGTACTCCTAAACCTCCTCTGATTTTGGGGGAATATAGAGTATTTTTGGGTAATCAAGGTCTAAGTTTGTCCCAAATGTATTGAATAGTTTTACATTGGAGAATGCATAGAAAATGAGATGGAACTGGTACAGGAAATACTCAAAATAAATAAAGGATTTTGGGAAGAATAGACATTTTAATTGCTGTTATGCGGCCCATCCATGCTAGTGGCAGTGATGACCAAGCTGAAAGCAACTTAGTAAGTTGTGTTAATAATGGAGGATAGTTGGACATATAGAGATCTTGCAGTTTGGCTGTAAGATTAATACCTAAATATGTTATATGTGTTGTGGACCAGGTAAAAGGGTGAGAGTTGTGTAATCGCAATTGGAGTTCAGGTGATAATGATACATTTAAAGCTTTGGATTTATGAGGATTGATCGTGTGGCCAGATAAATGTCCGAATTCAGTAAGGATGCTAAGAAGGACCAGTGTAGATAATAAGGGTTCAGTGAGAAAGATAAGGACATCATCAGCGAATAGGCAAATTTTGTGATGGTGTCCTCCTAGATCAAAACCTCTGATGTTTTTATTGGAATGGATGAGTTGGGTCAAGGGTTCTATTGCTAAAGCGAAGAGGAGTGGGGATAGGGGACAACCCTGACATGTACAACTTTCGATGATAAAGGAATCAGAACAAAATCCTGAGTAGGATATAAATGCTTTTGGATACTGATACAAAGTAGAAATCCATCTCAGGAAGTGTGTGCCAAATCCCCATCGAAGAAGGATCGAATTTAAGTAAGGCCAGGAAAGTGAATCAAAACCCTTTCTAATGTCGAGTGAAAGGAAACATGTTGGAATTTTTCAGGTATGTGCTGTGTGAGCTAAAAGTAAAGCACGCCATATGTTGTCTCCTACCTGTCTAAAGGGGATAAATCCTGTTTGGTCTTGATGGATTAGTGTATCTATAATGGGACTGAGTCTGTGAGGCTGGATTCACACCTATGCATTTTTACTGCTTTTTGCATTTTGCAGATTTGCACTACAGAACGTGTTCCATAGGAAACCATGTTAAATGGACTGTAGTGCAAATCTGCAAAATGCAAAAAGCACTAAAAATGCATAGGTGTGAATAAGGCCTGAGAGAGAACCTTAGCTAATATTTTTATATCAATGTTGAGTATTGATATTGGTCTGTAATTAGAGACCAAGAGGTATCATCTAGGTTCGGTTTTGGGATCATGGAAATAGAGGCAACAAGTGATTCTGAACGGAAGGAGTGGCCTGTGAGGAGGGAGTTGAAGGCTTCAACCATGAGTGGGGATAGTAGTGTTGTAAATCTCTTGTAATAAGTGGCTAAAAAAACATCTACTCCTGGGTGTTTACGTGGTTTTAGTGATTTTATTGCTGTCTGTATTTCCAGTTCAGTTATTGGATTGTCTAGGTTTTCTTGTTGAGTATGAGAAAGGGAAGGCAGGTGAATTGAGAACAGGAGGCTAGTTAATCGTGATTGTAGAGTTCGGACAATTTTCTTTCAAACTCTTGTAATTTTTTTTGTGGATTACTGGTATAATTATCTTTAGTTAGTTTTAGTCGAATGGGTTTTGGGTTATAGGTTATTTTCCGTAATGCAAGGGCTAAAAAAGTGTCAGGTTTATTGGCCTTCATATAGAAGCCTCTCATGGAAATAAGAGGCTTGACTTAAAAAAACCCCTCTGATACATGGTTTAAGTGCTTCCCAATGGGTCAGGGGGTTTGTATCGTCAGTATTGTTATTTGCTATGTAATCTATAATAGCATTCTCTATTTTCTGTCTATATGTGGGATTTGCTTATAATCCATCATTATTGTACCAAGGTCTGTGATTTGGTCTTGGGATTAGTGAAGAGAGGGATGTCATAACCATGTTGTGATCAGACCATGTACATGGTATAATGTTCGAGTTTAGAATATATACAGAGAGATTGACTTTGATTAAGAGGTGATCAATGTGTGAAATGGTTTGTGAGGATGGGAATAATGGGTGTTTTGTTGTTTAGCTGGGGTTTGTTCTCTCCAAGTATCAAGAAGAGAATATTGATTAAGAAGTTGTTGATAGGAATGACAGTGATTTGTGATAGGTGTTGGGGATTTGTCCATGAATGTATATATTGTTTGATTTGAGTCTTCACCTAATATAAGAGTGCCACAGTTATGTGTTTCTACTACAGAAAAAAGATGGGATAGAAAGGATAGTGGATTTTTGTTTGGAGCATAGAAAGAAACTATCGTGATTTCAGTATCTTGTAGAAGACCAGATAAGAGTATATAACGACCTTCAGGGTCTTTAAGTTCCGTATGAAGTGTAAATGGTGTTGTATAATGAAAGGCAATCAGTACACCTCTTTGTTTGGTGTCAGCTGATGAGGTGTAAACTTGGGGAAATTTACAACTAAAGAATTTTGGAAAGGATTGAGTCAAAAAATGTGTCTCTTGTAAGCACATCACATGTGCATTTAGTTTTGAAAGAGATCGAAAAGCTTTGGTACGTTTCGGGGGTGAATTAAGGCCTCATACATTTAGCGTTATTATGTTTAGATGTGCCATTATTGGAGTTTGAAAGGAGAGGGAAAAAAAATGTCTCTGGAAGGATTGGGGTTATAGTGGTTAGTGAGAAAGTAGTGAAAAGTGAGGATGAGGCTGGTCAGTATATTGAGTTTATATATTCAGTTAATAACATAAGAAGCTTATACTACAACTAAGGAGAAGGTGTCTCCTAAATGGAGCTAGTATCCACGGGGTGGTGAAAGAACACCAACCAATGGGTACAATTTGTCCAAAGAGTGGAAACAATCAAGTCTCAAGTACAGTAAATATTTGAGGTAACAAGTGTGGATCCATTTGTTATGGATAAGTAAACCAGGTTGTTTATTCTAGAACATTGTTTCAGTTACTGTGTAATTAAAATGAAATCATTGTCTTCGAATAGGATCCGAGAAACAAATGCATTCTTAAAAGAGTATAAGGAGAGAGAATGGGTTCCCTATTACCTATATGGGGATAATATGCATCCAAATATAGATTTATAGGTAAGCGAAGGAACCTAAAAAAGAACTAAAGAACTAAGTTACAAGAATATTATATCCTTCTCTGAATAAGGGTGAGTAGTTTATAGATTGTAGAATTTAAGGAAGGTTAGAGTGATATGTTCTGTTAAGAGGGTCATATTATAGACAAATTTAATGTTTGCCTTGAATTAATTTGATATATACCCAGACAGATCAGGAACCAAAATTTAGATTTAGTTTGGATCTGTCTGTGTGGAGGATGTAATTTTATGAAATGTCATCTATACTTATACATATATTTAAGAAGATTTAGAAGAAATATCACTCAGTACAGGATATATATAAATATGTATATACAGTATGTGTAGCACTTACCCCCGAAGGGGCTTCTGGTTTAGATTGGGCTTACCATTACCTAGTGTCCGTCACAGAGGTCACAATGATGAGGAGGAAAAAAGAGTATTAAATGATGTCTGCACCAAACACTTAGTTTCTTTCGTTGCAATTTTTTTATTCTTTGAAGTCAAAAGAATAGGGATGGAGGATTAAGGGAGATTCAGGTACCTTAGATTGCGAGTCAGGGTAATTTTACTAGGACTAGCGGTCTCCCCAACTGGATATAGCAATCACCGGATAGGCCTCTCTCACTGACCTAGCAGCCGGGTAAAATGCTTGAACACACTCTCTGCCACAGACTTGATGAAAAAAACAGATAATCGTTGCGGTCGTTACACAATCCTCTACCACAGGATGGTGTAACTAAACTTGGATTAGATTTAAAGTTTAGCTGCACAGTACCAGATTCTATCAGCCGACCCGGCGATACTGTGAGTTAGATGATCCAGGTTGCATCCCCCGATTGGCTCCTCCCGAGATACCAGCATACTTGGCTCGGTCACCTCTAGAGAAGTTCTCCCCTGGTCTCCTCCAATCGATCGGCTTCTCCCCGCAGGCAAGACAGCACAGGACCAACTTCTGGATCAACAGGCCCCAGAACTCCTGGGTCTACTTCTGTAGTAATAAAGCCTCAGGCCAGCTGGCTCAGAGACAGCAGAGCTGCCACGGCACACCCTGGGCCAGGAGGGCCTTCAGGTCAGGAACAACGAACCCCGACCAATTGGCGCGTGTACCTTAAGTACCCTTACCCAGAATGCACAGCGAGTGAACCACCCCCACCGAGTTATTTCTGAGTAAAAGGGGTACCCAATGCATCCAGCCTGTTGCATTTCCAACAATTACTCGTGGCCACAGCGACACCCACGGCCAAGTGGAAATTGACACAACCCAGCTGAACTGGTACAGAAACCAGGAAATTTACCATAATCAGTCTGAGCTAAACTACAGCTTCAGACAACTTAAATTTACACAGATAGCACCTGCCCATCAGGAGCAGGGTGCTACATATGTATATACACATATATATATATATATATCAGTTCATTGGTTCCGCTTCTGGAGTAGGTGAAGCAAAGCGACTTCTCTTATGGATGCTAGAGGACGGTAGTTGTTCAGAAATGTTTTTTTGTTGTTGAGGGGAGACAGAATTCGCACGACGTTTGGAACTTTCTGCATGTGTTTCTGGTGTTGATAGGCGAAGTTCAAGGATTGTGGCTAATAAGTCGTCAGCTGTTTTACAGGTATAGGTAGTTTCTTTGTAGGTAAAATGAATGGCGAAGGGAAAACTCCAACGGTAAGGGATGCGATGATGTTGAAGTACTTGTAAATGTGGTTTCATCGCCTTTCTCTTTATAAGTGTTTGTTGAGAAAGATCTTGGTATATTTGATATCGATGGCCTTGGAATATGAGGGAGTCTTTGTTGTGGGCAGCTTCCAATAATTGTTCTTTTGTTCGGAAATAGTGGAATTTAATAATTATATCTCTCGGTGGACCGTCTTCTTTACGTGGAGTCAGAGATTTGTGAATTCTGTCTATTTCCAGGCGTTCAATGGGGAGAGAAGTGGCTAATTCCTGGAATAATGCAGTGACTGTTGATTGAAGATCCTCAATTAACTCAGGGATACCCCTGAGTATCTCTTCTGTTTCTATTTTCAAAGTCTTCAAGACGATTCTGAAGGGTAGAGTATTCTTCTCTGAAGTATTCAAGTTCCTCAGCATGATTAGAAGTGGTAATATCAACTTCATCAACTCTTTGTTCCAGTATTGAGGTGCGTTTTCTTACCTCACAAATTTCTTTTGTTAATTTGTCAGTAATGTGATCTGAGATGGTCTGAAAGGCTTTATTAAGAATTCTTTCAAATTGACTAATTAAGTCAGAATTAATTGGTGTATGCTGTAAAAAGTTAGAAGTTTTCCCAATGTCATAATTTGTCTCAATGCGCTGGGAGGAGACCGGAGACTGCAGCTGTTTCAGTGAGTGAGGCTGTGTGAGGTGAGAGGGTAGCGGTGCCTCCATTTTAGCTGCGGATCTATTCAGCTATTCTTGTGTCTTTCCTGTCTTCAGTTTAGCCTTTCTCCCGCTGTACATCATTCCCAAGTATGCTCAGGGTTATCAACGAAATACCTATTACCGTTAGTTGTCGGTTCGTGGGCAAGGTTTGAATTAATGGGCTATTGTGTCCTGGTCGGAGCGGAGCACTTAGGCGGACATGTCCGCCTCAGGCAGCTGTGCGCATGCGCCTCCCTTCGTGCATTATTTCTATCCTCAGTTCCGACTTGCTGTGAAACATTGAGGTAAACCGGCCGATCGTTTTCCGATTTTCTCATAGAGTGTACGGGGCTTAACAAGCCAGGACTGTACAAATACCCCCCAAATTACCACTTTTTGGAAAGTAGACATTCCAAGGTATTTAGTAAGAGGCATGGTGAGTTTTTTCAAGTTGTCATATTTTCCCACAATTCTTTGAAAAATTAAGATTTTTTTTGTTATCACAAAATTGTCATATTCACAGGTTATTTCTCTAACACAGCATATGCATACTTGCAACTACACCCCAAAATACATTCTGCTACTCATCCTGAGTATGGCGATACCCAGTGGAGGATTAAGGTGGTCATGGGCCCCTAGGCTACTTTTTGTGTGGCCCCCTCCTAAGCATGCTTTACCAGAAAATAAATTATTTAGTGCCATGTGTAAAAGGGTAGACCTATATTACACGCCTCAAGTGCAACTCTCAGGTCTACAGCCCAAACAAGACAGACATGAGCCTATTATAAACAGCAATGCCACAGAAAAAAAGCATTCAAAATACACCTGCAAGCTGGTGACAGATTTTACCTTTCTAAACCAACAGTTAGGCCAAAAACGTCTGCAGCAGCTCCTGTTTAACTGAGGCAAAATCACAACATCCTGACAGAGACCAATCGAAATGCTGTGTAATATTCCAATAAAATAAAAGCCATACAAATACCATAAACAGCAGCATCAGCACATAAAAGCAAGCAATAATCAACAGCAGAACAATCATAAGTTACAACGGCAGGAAGTGCCAGCATCCATCGGCGCAGCCTGTCCATCGGACACTACTGCAATCCAGGAAACGGACCAGACTCACTCCCAGGATATCCGGCAGCTTTTGCCAACATGCTTGTTCACTATGTACCTTTGTGAGTACCTTTTTACAGTTTTATTGAACTCCATGTTTTTTTACTGCACTTAGAGTGGCGCCTTTGTTTCATTTTCAGAGGGCATATAACACACACCCTAACATTAAGAGGCAAGTTTCAGGAAAAAAAACTTCCCACAGCCCCCTGCACAGTACATAGCCCCCCTACACAGTACACAGCCCCCCTGCACAGTACACAGCCCCCCTGCACAGTACACAGCCCCCTGCACAGTACACAGCCCCCCACACAGTACACAGACCCCTTTCTCTGCACAGTACACAACCCTCTGCACAGTACACAGACCCCCCTGCACAGTACACAGCCCCCCACACAGTACACAGACCCCTTTCTCTGCACAGTACACAACCCTCTGCACAGTACACAGCCCCCCTGCACAGTACACAGCCCCCCTGCACAGTACACAGACCCCTTTCCCTGCACAGTACACAACCCTCTGCACAGTACACAGACCCCCTGCACATAACACAGCCCCCTTTCCCTGCACAGTACACAGACCCCCTGCACATAACACAGCCCCCTTTCCCTGCACAGTACACAGACCCCTTTCCCTGCACAGTACACAGACATCTCACATCTGCATAGTACACAGACCCCTTTGCCTGTATATCACACAGGCCTCTTTCATTATAAAGCCCCCCTGCACTCCCAGGAGAACCCCAGTCTCCTGGGAAAGAATACTCTAAAGTTGAGAAAACATCACTGCCAGCCCTTTCTCATACACCACTCCTCCTGTGTCACTCATTGTAAATCAAAGCTTCTAAATACCTCAATTAAAGCCGTTCTTTGTGACCCGGTCATGTGACTGCTTTCCTCTGCTGTTTCATTGATGGTCACATGACCACTCTCCTCCTTCAATCAAAGGCTACACTCGGGAAGGAGGTGGAGCGGGAGGAGGAGAGCGACCAGACAGAGCGGCTTTAATTGAGGTATTAAGAGACTTCCATTTACATTGAGAGAGACACACGAGGAGCTGTGCACGAGAAATTGCTGGCAGTAATGTTTTCTCAACTTTAAAGTATGCTGTCAGCGCTGTCCCAGGGCCAGGAGAGGTGGTACAGCTGGCCTGACATCCCCCCCATGGGTGAAACCCGGGACGGACCACCCAATCCCCGCCCCTGTTGGTAAAAAAACATTTATCGGCGTATTCGTATAACACGCAGGCATGGTTTTTATTCCACATATACATAAATATATATAAATTAATAAAAATATCATGGCCAATCGGGGGCCCTTGCACACGTGGGGCCCTAGGCTACAGCCTAGACCAGCCTGTGCATTAATCCACCCCTGGCGATACCACATGTGTGAGACTTATACACAGCCTGGCCACATACAGAGGTCCAACATGCGCCTCATTTCCTAACTACCTATTACACTTTGGAAGGCCCTGGAGCACCAAGACAATAGAAATGCCCACAAAATTACCCCATTTTGAAAAGCAAACACCCCAATGTATAATCTATGAGGCATGATGAGTATTCTGAAATAATTTTTTTTCACAAGTTTTTGGAAAATGTGGGAAAAAATTAAAATGCATTTTTTTACGGCACTTACGGGCGCTAATGAGAATCCACTGACAAGGTGGGCACTGATGAGCTCTCACTGATGGGCACTGTAGTGGCACTGATGGGCACTTTAGTAGCAGTGATGACACTGTAGGGCACTGATGAGCACTCACAGATGGCACTGATGTGCACTGTAGAGCACTGATGTACTCTGATAAGCACTCACTGATGGGCACTGTAGGGCGCTCATGAGCACTGTAGTGGCACTGTGGGGCACTGATGGCCTCTTATGTCAGTACTCTGTAAGTCATTAACCTGGAACAAGTCTACAGAACAGTAAAGTCAGAAGTAGTTTTCTGGATATTTGTTCAGGGACAATGATTTGGTAAGAGGGGTAAGAGGGTCAACATGCCAGCCAAAAAAGAAAATAATAATAATAAAAATATTTCAGCCATAATAATAACTACTACTACTATTATAACTATACTACTACTGTTATTATTATTACAGTGTGCCCCACTGACAAGTTAGGCTGACAAGTGGGGGATGGTAATAAATGAGGCTAATTTATTACTGCAATTTATTACCGTCCCCCACTTGTCAGCCTAATTTATTACCGTCCCCCACTTGTCAGCCTCATTTATTACCATCCCCCACTTGTCAGCCTCATTTATTACCGTCTCCCACTTGTCAGCCTCATTTATTACCGTCCCCCACTTGTCAGCCTAATTTATTACTGTCCCCCACTTGTCAGCCTAATTTATTACCTTCCCCCACTTGTCAGCCTAATTTATTACCATCCCCCACTTGTCAGCCTAATTTTATTACCGTCCCCTACTTGTCAGCCTAATTTATTACTGTCCCCCACTGGTCAACCTAATTTATTACCGCCCCCCACTAGTCAGCCTAATTTATTACCGCCCCCCACTAGTCAGCCTAATTTATTACCGCCCCCCACTGGTCAGCCTAATTTATTACCGTCCCCTACTCGTCAGCCTAATTTATTACCGCCCCCCACTAGTCAGCCTAATTTATTACCGCCCCCCACTCGTCAACCTAATTTATTACCGTCCCCCACTCGTCAGCCTAATTTATTACTGTCCTCCTTTTGTCAGCCTCATTTATTACCGTCCCCCACTTGTCAGCCTCATTTATTACCGTCCCCCACTTGTCAGCCTCATTTATTACCGCCCCCCCACTTGTCAGCCTCATTTATTACTGTCCCCCACTTGTCAGCCTCATTTATTACCATCCCCCACTTGTCAGCCTCATTTATTACCGCCCCCCACTTGTCAACCTAATTTATTACCGCCCCCCACTTGTCAGCCTCAATTATTACCATCCCCCACTTGTCAGCCACATTTATTACTGTCCCCCACTTGTCAGCCTCATTTATTACTGTCACAGTAATACATGAAGCTGACAAGTGGGGGGCAGTAATACACAAAGCTGACAAGTGGGGGATATGAAGGTGATACAGAGGAACAACAACTGAGGGGACAGTAATAAAGAAGAAGTTGGCTCAAATGGGGGGCAGTATTGAAGAAGAAGGTGACACAAGTGGGGGGCAGTATTGAAGAAGAAGGTGACACAAGTGGGGGGCAGTATTGAAGAAGAAGGTGACACAAGTGGGGGGCAGTATTGAAGAAGAAGGTGACACAAGTGGGGGGCAGTATTGAAGAAGAAGGTGACACAAGTGGGGGGCAGTAATGAAGGAGAAGGTGACACAAGTGGGGGACAGTAATGAAGGAGAAGGTGACACAAGTGGGGGACAGTAATGAAGAAGAAGGTGGCACAATTGAAGGACAGTAATGAAGAAGGTGACACAATTGGGGGATAGTAATGAAGAAGGTGACACAAGTGGGGGGCAGTAATGAAGGAGAAGGTGACACAAGTGGGGGACAGTAATGAAGAAGAAGGTGGCACAATTGGGGGACAGTAATGAAGAAGGTGACACAATTAGGGGGACAGTAATGAAGAAGGTGACACAATTGGGGGATAGTAATGAAGAAGGTGACACAAGTGGGGGGCAGTAATGAAGTAGGTGACACAAGCGGGGGACAGTAAAGAAGCTGACAAGTGAGGGGATATGAAGGTAACACAGGGGAACAATTGAGGGAACAGTAATGAAGGTGACACAGGGAACTGAGGGGACATTAAAAAAGGTGACACATAGGGAACTGAGAGGACATTGATGAAGGAGACAGAGAGAACCGAGGGGACACTAATAAAGGAGACACACAGAGAACTGAGGAGACACTAAACAGGGTGAATTTGATTTAAATTAAGGCAATTTAAATTTAGATTCAAATACCAAGCCTGCCAATGCTGACCTCCTTTTGAAAGTGCTACTAGCCTGGCTATCATGTTAAGCTTTATGGTTAAACTACTTTCTAAATCACTGACACAAAACACATACAAAGATAAAAATGCTTGTTCCAGGTCAGTGCCTGAATGTATTAAGGCCAGAGGATCAGCATGATAGACTGACAGTATTTTCAGGAGGAGAGGTCAGAGATGGCAGACCATGTGTTTCTCTCATGACAATTTTATAAAAGACTGAGCACCTTCCGGATTTCTCTCTCTTCATATATGTCTCCCCAGAAGATCTTACCAGCTGGCAGATAAGTACAGAGGAGATTCCGGTCAACAGGAGCAATTGCCAATAATCTACCTGGGATGGTCGTGTGTTATCTGCTTATCTACAGGTCAGTACAGGTAATTGGCAATTTAACATATTGCCATTATTGGCAACTAGGGATGAGCCGAACACCCCCCTGTTCGGTTCGCACCAGGCAAAAAATTTGTTCGAACACGCGAACACTGTTAAAGTCTATGGGACACGAACATGAATAATCAAAAGTGCTAATTTTAAAGGCTTATACGCAAGTTATTGTCATAAAAAGTGTTTGGGGACCTGAGTCCTGCCCCAGGGGACATGGAGCAATGCAAAAAAAAAGTTTTAAAAACGGCCGTTTTTTCGGGAGCAGTGATTTTAATAATGCTTAAAGTGAAACAATAAAAGTGTAATATCCCTTTAAATTTCGTACCTGGGGGGTGTCTATAGTATGCCTGTAAATGGGCGCATGTTTCCCCTGTTTTTTTTTGGAAGGTGGAGGGGAGGGACCTGGGATTCAGGCAGGCTACTGGGCCCAGCCACCTCCTGGCTGCCACTTACCCCCACCACCTCCTGGCTGCTACTTTCCACAGCCTCCTCCTGGCTGAGACTTTCCTGTGTATGAAAAATGGACATAGTTTTAGTTTTTGGTTCATCAATCACACACAATTTTCAGCTCATGACTGTTGCAAATTGAATGTTAATAAATAGAAAAGACTATCATTCTGACCCCAGCATTTTTCAGTCTTGTCCCAATCATTTGTGGCCACTACTGTCTATTGATATGTAAAACACTTTGTAAAATCAGAAATTAGTGATCAATAATAATATCTAGTTAACATCATTAATGATTTGACTAGAAATATGTTGAACAACGCTATACCTGGCTCAAGCTGGGCTCCTCCACTTCTTTCTGGCTAGAAGGCCCAGGTTGGACGTTGGAAGCCTCAGTTGAGGTGGAAGGAAGCCTTGAAGGAAGACTGGAGAGTGCTGGCCTGGGTTCAGTCTGGCCTGCCAAAAAATGCAGTCTGTCATAGTACCACAGCCTGGGTACATAAATGTCATCTGCTGCAGCTCCTGATCTCTGGGAATCCTGGACCTTCTTGCACTCCCTATTATAAGTGCTCCTCATGCCACCAATTAGGACCTTCAAATAGGGGATGTCTGCTGTGGGGATCACCTGATCCTGCGCTGCCTACCTCTTTGTTTTATTGTCATAAAAGGGGTGGTTTACCTGCCACAGACAGGGCAGCTCCCTGCACATATCAATGAATATGGGGATAAAGTCCTCATCATTGAATAGATCCATTGTCTCTGCAAGACACAACACAAGACAAACCATAATGTCAGGCTAAACTCTCCTAATCTTGTCCCAATATTTGCCTCAATCTATAAGCAGTATAGGCCACTGATGCACCAAGTTAAAATTGTACCTTCGTTCTAACGATCAGCGCTTCCGATACTCCTTCCTCCTCTCCATGATCGTACGTACGATGCACGCGTGTTATGCTTTATATACACTGAGCATGCGTGAAACTCCGCCCGCCCCTGATGTCCTTCGGCGCAGTGGGAGAACACATGGCGGAGAAAGAGCAAGTGCATGCAGACAGCAACAGCAGCAATGATGAAAGGCCGGAGCCAGGAACGTCCCAATCCCGGAGGAGAGTTAAGGCCTCAAATATGTCCTTTATAGAGATGGTGGAGATGGTAGACATCTTGAAGAGGGTCGACTATGATGGGAAGCATGGACCTTACCCAAACCCAAATGTCAGAAAGGCCAAGATCATGGCTAAAGTTGTGAGAAGTCTGCACAGGAATTTTGGGGTACAACGATCCAAGGAGAAATTGAGTAAATACTGGTCAGACCTGAAATTGAGGGAGCAGGATCAGTACAGAAAGATCAAGAGAGTTCTTCAAAAAATAAGTAGTTGTCGTGTGTTCCTATTATTATTATTACTTGCATGCTGCTCCATGTGATCTTCATTACTGTTGTACATTTTAAAATGGCAACTTTAAGGTTCGTGGGCACAGTAATTGTTCGTAGTAAACATCGTTTGTTCACCCACTAATACGATGTTTTTGGCAAATACAGGTTAACTACATTTGTTCAGGCCTATTTGTATTAAAATAAGTTTATGACACTGTTGGCTAGATGGGTTTGTACTAGAATGAAATGCAAACTTGATTCAGTGTAAGGAGAGGACACTCAGCAGTTGTTTACACATCTGGAGGCAGGGGCACTAGTGTGGGACACCAGAACAAACTTTGTAGGGTGTCCCACACAGGAGCTCCAGTGGATACTAGGGGTGTCTCCATGTGTGAAAATTGTACAAAAAAGGTAAGTATTCCAGCTTTAGAAAGGGAAAAAATAATGTCTTCAGCTTGGAACTTTGCCAAAAAAGGCAATTGTACAACACTTCCAAGCAATGTCTCATATTACTATTTCTGGCCTCAAATATCTGTGTGCTAAGTATACCTTTATTTTATACACATAGGGGAGAAAAGACTCGGGACATCTGAGGACACCAGCGACCCCCCACCTCCTAAAGAAAAGCAAATCCCCACACCACAACCAGAAGATGTGGAGCAAGGAGAGGTTTATGAAGTGGGCGAAATAGTGACCACAACAGGTGAGTGTCTGAGACTACAGCTTCAGATAATAGATGTATGTCTGAATATTTATAATACATGGTGTGTTTTTTATTTTAGGTGATGTGGATGTTGTGGAAGAAGAATCTAATTTCAAACGTGCAAGTACACACGTCCTCATCGGAGAGATCATGGTGTGCAATTGTGATTTACAAAAGATCAAGGAAGACATCAATGATGTGGAAAAAAGACTCAAAAACATCATTGATGTTTTAGGCAGAATCTAAAACACCCCAAAAGTCTTCTAATTTGTTTGCATTTTTATTATTTTCACACATTTTAAATAGTTTTTAGAAAGCCAAATTTTGAAGATGCACACAGTGTGTCAGCATGTGCTATCTGCCATCACGGAATATCAATGTATGTGTTTTGTGGGTGCAACCCCTTCCTCGCAACTAAAGTAGATGAGAGGAAGGGGTTGCACGCCCGAAACACGTCCATTGATCCCGCATGATGGGAGCTAGCACATGTTGACATTAGGCATTGGATCACGAGGGAAATTCCCATTTTGACTTTCAATTTGTGTGCATCTTCAAAATTTGGCTTTGACAGGGGTGACATCACCCCATCTGATGAAGGCAATATCAACACAGTTTGGACATACCAATGTCTGATATTGCCTTCACTTTGTCAAAGTTGAACTTTGTAAGTTCCTGAGTTGTGTATTGTTTTATGGTTTTAAACATGCCTATTTTAACACAAAAAGGCTATTTGTACTGTCAAAAACAAAAATGTTATTACTAAAATATGTTGATTTGTTCAAAAAACATTTTCTAACGCACATGTGAATGTGCATAGAGTAAAAAGTTTTCTACTCAACAATGTGTGGCTTCTTCTTTCAATGCTCAATATCATTTTTTGGACTAAGTTTGTGTTTACACTGAAATGGGGGTTATTTACTAAAGGCAAATCCACTTTGCACTACAAGTGCAGTTTCAAGTGCACCTTTGCAGTGCGCTTGTAGTGCAGAGTGGATTTTCCTTTAGTAAATAACTACCACAGTGCTTTATAATTTGCCACAATCAGGCCATTTTCGTGACTCACCAAAATTCATTCATGGTGCTGAAAATGATGTATATTTTTAACAGTAATGCATTACATACATTAACAACAAAAACAAGGTGTGTGTGTAGCAGACCCACAACATAATAATAGTTCGCTGAAGAAGAGATTGTCACCTCATTTATCAAATAAATTATGTTTGCACTATTGAAGAAAATGGGCAAAAAAAATCCCATTAGGAGAACCTAGGAGACAGCTAAAAGAAACACGAGCAGTAAATCAAAGGAAATATTATTTCAGTTTAACTAAATTTTTTTTTTTTAAATGTTTGTTAAACATTTTCTGGTATATCAATGGCCCCCCTACTCGCAAAGTACTCCATATATTTTATACGGACCTCACGTGCGCTTTGGAGGGGCACGCACTGAAAAACAGATGCGAACCCACAAGCACAAACTGAAGAGCAATAACGATCGGAAAAGCACGAGGCTGAAAAGCGCGAATCGTCTCTCACCAAACTTCTACTAACACGAGATTAGCAGAGGTAGCCCAATGGGTGGCGCACTGGCTATTGAACTTCTCTTTTCTAGTGCCGTCGTACGTGTTGTACGTCACCGCGTTCTTGACGTTTGCAATTTCCAACAAGGTTTGTGTGACCGTGTGTATGCAAGACAAGTTTGAGCCAACATCCGTCTGAAAAAAAACCATGGATTTTGTTGTCGGAATGTGCGATCGTGTGTACGGGGCATTAGACATCAGTGTTGAAAACAAAAGATACTGAGCTGGTGTCATGTGGTCTATTATGGAAGGGATTGATTATGGTGATATTGCCATGTGAGCTGAATTGGACACATTATTAATATTTCAGCAATAGTATATTTACAATTGACTGTTTTGTAAGTATTATATTTCCAAGAATATATTTATAGTAATATATCTGTTATTTACACATTAAGAAAAATGTAGATTTGTTTTTGGTTTATTATATATGGTTACTAGTTTATACCTAGTTTCTAAAAGTTTTTGCTCATTGAGAAAACAATAAAAAGAATCTGTTAATTTATTGCAACTTGTTCTGTTTGTTTTTCTATTTCTTAGGAGATGTCTAACACATTTAAAGTGGAGTTCCACCCAAAAATGGAACTTCCGCTTTTCAGAATCCCCCCCCTCCGGTGTCACATTTGGCACCTTTCAGGGGGGAGGGGAGAGCAGATACCTGTATAATCCAGGTATCTGCTCCCACTTCCGGGCATAGATATCCGCGGGTACCCGCGGATATCTATGCCATATCCGGTGCCTCCTCCATCCCCCCTCTGTCTTCTGGGAGACACACAGGTCCCAGAAGACAGTAGGGACCTGTGAGATCACGCAGTGCAGACTCGCGCATGCGCAGTAGGGAACCAGGCTGTGAAGCCGCAAGGCTTCACTTCCTGATTCCCTTACCAAAGATAGTGGCGCCTCCACCCGAGAGCCGAGGGACAGATCGACTTCGGGTGCCGACATCGCGGGTGCCCTGGACAGGTAAGTGTCCATATTTTAAAAGTCAGCAGCTGCAGTATTTGTAGCTGCTGACTTTGAAAAAAAAATTTGGCAGGACCTCCGCTTTAAAATTATGACCTGTTTTAGGTAGCCAGTGATTGTGTGCAGGGCGCAATCACAAAATACTGAACAATGCACAAGCAGCTATGTTTATAGCAATCTCAAGTATAACTTTGATGCAGTGAATTTGTGATGTACAAAGTACACCGTTGTCACTAAGTGACTTCGTGAAAGCAGGTGCACATTGTATACCACCTGTCTAAACTGGTTACCACTGTTTGCTTTTGTTTTTCCTAAAATTGGCAAAAAAAAGTATCAAACTATCTTTTTTTGGGCAGGCGCGGTCCCTGAATGGCAGTTTGGAAATGTGGTCACCCTAGAGGAGGAGAAGTTCAAGTCAGGCAATGCGCTGCAGCGGGAGTTGGCCTCGGGATGGGCACTGGGGCAGCCGAGACATGGATCTAAGCCAGCCAGCAGTGCCAGCACTGCAGAATGCTGCTGGAGGAGTCAGGAGAAGAGACACATACAGGCGCTCTCTGGCTGCTGCTGCCATGGAGGGAGAAGGAGAGGAGGTGAGTGGACTCGGAGGCGAAGCGCAGGGCAGCACTGGCCTTGCTTAGCCTCTGAGAGACTCTGCGAATATGACGTCACCGGTTGCTAGACACGAGGCGGGGTGGCCCTAGCAACCAGTTTGGCAATCGTTTATCAGGGTGGCTGTGTGTCCTTATTTCATTCCGGGACACTGTATGAAGGTGCCCGGGACACAAACATGAATTACGGGACATTCCCGGGCAATCCGGGACACGTGGGCACCCCAATTCACTCTAAGGTGGGTGTGTTTAGCTACCACCTCTTTGAAGATAAAAGACTAAACCTTCTGCCTTTAGAACCACTTTAACTTGCAGGGGAAGATTTTTCTTTATAATGGACTTTACTACCACTATACCACAATATTCATAGCAAACTCCCCCATCCATCTATGTCTCTGCACTGTATTTGTTGAGCAATCGCTTTGAGAAACACCCTCCTTACATTTCTAGCCGGGTAAGTGAGTGAGTAAGAGCCCTTTTACACTGGCAGAGTGGCAGCATCTAGTTTTAGCGGCGCTTTACCTTTGTTTTAGAGGCGGTTTTTGGTCGCTAGCAGGCTCTTTTAACCCCCACTAGCAGCCGAATAAAGGGTTAAAAGCACCCGCAAAGTGCCACCGCCGCGGCATTTTGCAGGCGCTTTGCAAGTGCTTAGGCAGCGCTGCCCATTCATTCCAATGGGTAGGGGCCCTTTAGGAGCAGTGTATGCACCGCTCCTAAAGCGCCCCAAAGATGCTGCTTGCAGGACTTTTTTTAACGTACTGCCAGCGCAGCGCCCCAGTGTGAAAGCACTCGGGCTTTCACACTGGGGAACAGTGAGAGATGTTTTTCAGGTGCTTTACAGGTGCTATTTTTAGCCCTTTAGTGCCTGAAAGACGCCCCAGTGTGAAAGGGGTCTAAGGGTAGATGATTCATTTAGTATTTACATCTTGAAATCCATTTGCCTTTAGATCAGGTATGCAGGCAGCCCCTCCTTTCCTACTTCAGATAAAAATAAAATGCCCAACAAGACTCCTAGGATGTATGACATCATTTTGGCCGGTTGATAACACTGGCACCATCATTTGCAAACAATCAAAATCCATCTCTCCGCATTCATGCATTGATTTTAATCATATATAGGATGTTCTACCATCTGTACTCCAGTTATGGACCTAATGCTTTACAATATCCTAGTGAGACGTGTTTCCTCTCGAACTTGCACACAATACATGCAGGAGTCATATAAAATCTCAGGTGTACAGTCCAGCATATGTACTTGCAATTATGCATCCAATGACCCAAAACATAAATTCCACCATAGCCTTTTCAATGGTTTAGGCTGGATTCACATATGAGCCGCATGCAGCTCACAGCAGGGGTCCGGAGCGTCCTGGTTCACCGTTTCAGGTCCGATTTCAGCCCGAATTTTGGGCTGAATGCGGACCTGAAACAGACCAAAAGACGCACAGGACCTGCTGTGAACTGGCTCCATAGAGAGCCGGTCAAAATCTCCTGCTATTGCAAATTGGATGCGGAGAATCTACATCCAACTCGCAATGGTGTGATGCCTCAGAGCATCTGTTTCTCATCCTGCCGAGATAAACCAGGGGGAGGTTTTATATGGATATACAGGGTGACTGATGGGAGTCGGACGGTTTTCAACCTGAAATGGATTTATTTTTACAAAAAGAGAGGTCAAGACGTGCCATTTGAGTTACTTATTCAGTTATGAAAAATGTCATTTAGATGACGACCATCCTCTTGAATGCAGCTTTCAATCCTTCGCTTGAAATTGTCCATCACTTGGGCCAACAGCTGTTGATCAACCGTGAGCACTTCTTGTTGAATGTCATCCTTCAATTCTTTCAAATTAGGGGTTTGTGAGTGTACACAGGGCTCTTCAGGTACATTTTTATTACAGGACTCCCGAAAATCCTAGACCTCTCTACTCTGCACATGTTACAGTGTGGTGTGCGGCTGCCCCTTTTGGCATTATCAGCTCGTATTTTTTTGTGGGAAAATGGCTTAACAGTGACTGTTTACTCGGAACGTTGCATAATCCCTACACTTTAAGGCAGAATGACTCTCAAGTTTCAAACATGGGTATAAATTGGCTCTGCTTATCTCGCAACCATCCCCACCACTAGGGAAATCAGTGTATTCAGCTTAATTAAAGAAAGTAAGCCAGTCTAAGTAAAACCTTTTAAATAAAAACTTTGACTTTAACGTTGTTTAACCCTTAGTCATATCTCCCAACTTTTTGAGATGGGAATGAGGGACACCTATTAGCAAAAGTATGTAGGCATAGGTCACCCCCCCGCCATTTTAGGAAGAAAATGGCTGGTTAAACCCACAAGTGCTTTTTTTACCACTACTATTCCTTTTATACCGGCTTTTGAAATTCACAGATGCAGCAATTTAGAAATTGAATGAAAGGTTTAGCACTATAAAACACTTTTTTGATAGCTAAAAGGTGTATTTTATGTCCAGCTATATAGACCAGACCAAAATGAGGGGCAAATGAGGAGGAAAGAGGGACAGAGGGACTTTGTTCCAAATCAGTGACAATTCCTCTAAATCAAGGACAGTTGGGAGCTATGCCTTAGGGATCAAGGTACCACAGGTATAAATCCAAAAACATTTGGCTTCCTTTTGCTATATAATATCAAAACCTCCTCTTCTCAGGCTAATTTTGAGTAAATTCCTTTCATTTTTAGGTGCTTAAGTGACCCACCATGGTATTTCACAAAGTGGTCACCAAAACGAGTTTTTAACTTTTTTTTGCTAGTGCTAGTATATGTAGCCACCCTGTCATCAAGAGTGTCTAGACAACTTAGCTCTCCTGGGTAGCAACTTGCTAATGCCAGTATGTGATTTTCTTATTTGGTTGCTTCCCAGGATTCCCTAGCATCGAGGACAGGGTGTCACTGGCATTCAGGGCACTAGTAATAGGGGCGGTGACAATCTTGTGCTATTGAGTATTTATGTCCTCTCTGGCCTCCACTAGGAGGTGGTGCACGCTGAGGGAGGCTATAAATAGTTGGAGAGTGGTCTGGTGAACTCTCTCTCCAACCCCCCAAGTGCTTTACAAGCTGTGGCCTGTGGATGTGCAAAAGTTTGTGTTGTGTAAGCTTGGGACCTATATAACACAGAATTCCTCAAGCTGCCCTGCCTAGTTGAGGGTGTAGCATTAAAGGTGGAAGAGCCAGAGTATGGAAGTCCTTCTGGAGGGGGATCAGTGTCTGCCTCAGAGAATCCTGGCTCCCCTTCAAATTGAGGATAATGCTCAAAAATACCAGCTGTCTGGCTGTGGAGTCGCACAGACTGTGCTGTTTGTGATTGCATGAAGGTCTTTTATTTTTCAATGTACCATGGTATTCGTTATCCACTGTGAGAGCAGGAGTGTGGTGGATTCTGGATCCCTGTTGCTAATGGAGAACTATACCCTAACCCTCTCACCCTGTGAGCTGAAGCAATAAAACTTGAAAAAGACTAAAGTGACTGGCACCAATCATCGTTGTGGTGATCTCCACTGCTGCCATGGATCAACCCTGGAGTAATACCAGCCCTCTCTATGCGCTGTCAAGGCACGTCATCTTCTACCCTGGCAAGGAGGGCACTACATACATATAACTAAAAGCAAAACTTATGTTTTGGATATTGTGGAGAGGGATTACAACACCCACCGGGTTTTTATTGCGGTCTTTGTCACTGTTAGGGTGATTCACTCTCTCTATTTGTCCAGGTGAGTGTTCTCACCAAAAGTGAAATCCCAAAATTTGATTTGTCACCATAACAGGAATAGAGGGGAAATCCTTCAATGGGAACACTAATTCTAGTGTCCCTGATAACAACCAGGGATTCCCTCCACTTTGGAGAGATTTCCTCTCGCTTCCTGTTCCCAATGGGATGCTGATATAAAAAAACAACAAGGGTTATATTCCTCCTTCAATTAAAAAAAATCCTAAATAGGTGGTTATTCTGATATGGTGAGTTCCAGTCCAATGATTGCTCCTGGAGTACTGAGTGATACATGTTGGTGGTTTTCTTGATTGTTCAGGATAGCATACAGACTGTTTTTATAATGTTTTAAACTTATTTTGTTTGGTGTGCAGCACATATTTAAGGTACTTATGTGCACTAAATAATTACGTGTACTAAAAAATGGCATGGTAGAGTGATTTTTGGTCAGATGAGGCAGCCCATTCAAATAATAGCAATGCCCTAATGCAACGCACTTTAATTCCTGAACACACGCACATGAACACATGGCCTATAGACATCTGATCTAGAACTCTCCAGGTCAGTGATTGGAATATGTCAGATCAGTGACTGGATATGAAACAATATGAGAGTTTTACATTTTATTCCACGCTTCTCTGCCATGTTTTAAAACATAAGGGTCAAAATTCATGTTTAAAGTGAAACTTTGATTACAAGAAAATGTGAACAGACGTGTATTGATTAAGGTCAGAATTTGGTATATACCTCAGAATGTTAAGTCCTATATCTAGAACATTCTAATGTAATGCTCTTTTTAATTTATTTGTTTTAGATTTCCAGTCTCCAAAAAGAGTGCATGTTCCTGCCAATCATTAAAAAAGGAGGGGATGGAGGTGTATCAACTCGTGGAATATTTGGCTGCAGACGACTTAACATCTGCTTCGGAGAGACGTAAAAACGAATATGAGCATTGCAGTAAAATGTGCGTGCGTTGGGTAATCCTAAGAGTTCATTCACATGGGCAGCTGCGGTTAAAGCAGGCAGTTGAACCGCAGTTTGACTTCCCCTGACCGCTCAGCTAAACTTGGGCATGCAGCTCAGGGCTGTACACCTGCTTTGGCAAAAGTGAAACAGCAAGAGAAGTAGTGCTGCCTACAATTGTGACCTGTTCAAGTGAATGGGGCCTGGCTTCAAACGAGGATTGCTTTTTATAGGAGAAGCAGTATAGCCGCATGTGTGAACTAGCCCTCATGGGGGATGGGGGATTCATCAGGAAAGTCAGGCAAAGGTAGTAAACTGTATCTACAAACTTGCGCACAGGTTACAGACTCAAAATATGGAAGCCAGAAGATCAGTAGAACAGTCAAGCAACTGACCTTTATAGAAGGGAAAATTGACAATAGTAGTCTGTTTCTGCACAAAGCAAGAAGCAAAGTGATAGCTATGATCAAAATGCTCTAGCTGTCACTGGGCATCGCAATGTTTAAAAACTGTCAGCTTAAAATTATGATGATGATTAACCCCTTCACGCCGACGTCACACAAATGTGTCCTCACTTCACTGAGCTTTTCGCTGTGGGGCCGCGTGTTTCTGTACCTCCCTGAGCCTGGGAGCTACCTATGGGAGAGGGGGAAGGAGGTCTGCAATACCTGGAAAAGTGGCAGGCATCTGGGTACCACGGTCAGGCTGCAAGGGAGCTGGTACCGATGTTCTCCTCCAAGATAGCCCGGGGAGGGCTAACATTCCCTGCTTGGCTGGCTGGATACTATGGTATCCTGGCGTGGGTCCGGCGGGGGGCGGGTGTAGGCCTCGAGTTCCGGACTGTGAAATTCAGGAGGAGGGCGGGGTCTTCCAGACCACTTCTGGGTCACGCAGCGAGCGTGGACGACGGAGCCATGGCGGTTCATTTAAAAACGCTAGCCACAGGATGGGACAGCGCTACGGATCCACAGCAACAGACTCTAGAATTGTCAGCTTGGCAATACTCCAAGGAACAGACAGCATGGATCCAGGTGAACCAGGTGGCAGTGGGGCCGACCTAGCTCAGGTTTGTGGACACAGGAGGGCCTTGGACCTACAGGGCTGGGGGGTGATGGACTCTTATGTAGCCCTTTTTGTCCCCCCCTCTTTTGAGATGGGATCCAGACTAAAGAGTCATGTGAATCCCGTCAGCGGCTGGTGAGGGTGCACATAGGTGTTGGTGAAGGACACCCACAGATTGCTAAGGTTTTTGCTGACAGCATCTTGTCTTTTTGGTTTTTTTTTCCTTCCTTTGCCTCCTTCTCTTCTCACCTTCTCTTGTCTCAGGCTCAGCCCAAAGAACCGGAGAGGTCAGGGGGGAAGAAGAGGTGTCTGTCATGTACGAACAAATTTAAGATAAGGGTGGAACAAGCTCCTCTGTAAACCCTGTATTGACAAATTGGTTTACCAGGAGGCAATGGGGGCTTGCAAGGAATTAATTTCTGGTGTTCAGAAAGGCCATTAAGTCGATGCTGGCAAACCTTGAAACCCCAAAACAACCAGCCGCAGTTCCCCCTGTTTCAGCCCCAGAGGTGGGTGACGAATCATGGGGAGAGGAATCAGATTCTTTGGATGAGCCAAGTGAGGCGGCATCATCCAAAGATATTCCCAGCCAAGGGACAAGTTCACCCAGATACAGGCTCTCACTACAGGAGGTGGATGCCTTATTGGGGCAATCTATGAGACGCTAGAGATCAAAGAAGAGCAGGTCTCCTTTTCCCTACATGACCAGATGTATCAGACCCTGAAAGAAGACCAAAACAGGGTATTTCCGGTACACAGCGTACTGGTGGACTCTATTAAAAAAGAGTGGGTGGAACCGGAGAAAAAATCGTTTTTTCCCCAAAAGTCTGAAGAGGAGATTCCCTTTCAGTGAGAATTCCGCCTGTATTTGGAACAAAATGCCCAAAGTGGACGCAGCCATTTCCCAGTGTGCCGAGTCAACAGACCTTGCCTTTAAGGACATGGGTGTCCTTAGGGAACCCATGGAAAAGAGGATGGAGGTACAACTGAAAAGGTCATGGAAAGTAGCCATGACAAATCTAAACCTGCAATGGCTACAACAATAGTGGCTCGTAATTTGGAGGTGTGGCTGGACCAATTACAAGGACATTTGGAAAGTGGGACCTCCAGGAAGGAAATTTTTCATTCCCTTCCCATGCTGCACAAAGCAGCAGGCTATAAGGCAGACGCATCTGCTGAGTTGGTCAAGCTATTGGCTAAGACCACTGCCCTTATAAATTCCTCTCGCAGGGCGTTATGGTTAAAATCCTGGTCGGGGGACCCGGCCTCAAAGGTTAGGCTGTTTGGCATTCCAATGAAGGAGACCTCTTGTTTGGGCAGGATCTAGAAAAAGTTCTAGACCCTACTGCAGACAAGAAAAAGGCTTTCCCCATCAAAAGTAAGAGAGCCCCAGGGAAACATTTAGTTCGTCCCCAAAGACAAGGGCTGTCACAGGGACAGACCTCTAAGGGGTAAACCCCTAAAAAAACAGTGGGGAAAGGGAAAACAGAAAGCTGTCCTGTTTTCCTCTCCTAAAATAAACAAATCCCAGTGACTTGGTTCCCGTGGGAGGAAGATTGGGGCAGTTCCTCCCACAGTGGGAAAAGACTACCCCAAACGCATTTATACTGAGGATAATCAGGGAAGGCTATCGAATCCAGTTCAAAGGCACTCCGTCCGCAAGGACGTTTGTAACCACTCCTCCGAGGGATCCTCAGAAGACGACGGCCTTGTTGTCACAAATTGGCGACTTGGTATCTAGCAGGTTCTTGTTCCAGTGCCACAGCAAGTAAATCACGGTTTTTACTCTCACGTTTTCGTAGTAAAGAAACCGTTGGGCAAATTCCACCTAATATTAAATTGGAAGTTACTAAACAATTCGGTGACCTACAAAAAATTTCAGATGGAAACAATCTTTTCGGTGAAGTCAATTCTTCACCCAGATTGCTTCATGGCCTCCCTTGACCTGAGGGACGCCTATCTACACATCCCAATCCACGAGGAATCTCAAAAATTTTTGAGGGTGGCAATCCAATGGCAAAGGCAGGTCCGACATTTTCAATTCAGGGCCCTATCATTTGGCCTGTCCTCATCCCCCAGGATTTTTACAAAAATCCTGGCGGAAGCAATGGCCCCCCTGAGACTGAAAGGGATATCAGTCATCTCATATTTGGACGACCTTTTATTTTTTGCCCCCTCCATGTTCCAATTACAAGGAGATCTGCGGGTGGCCATTTCTTTTCTAAAAAACTGGGGGGGTTGATAAACAGGGAGAAGTCGAACTTAACCCGGACACAGGTCTTACAGTACTTAGGGTTCTTGGTGAACTCAGTGACGCAGAAGATCTCTCTCACAGAGGAGAAGGTAGAAAAGGTGAAGGCGACTGCAGCCTTTTTTCAAAACAATTTGGCAATTTCCCTCCGCTTAGCTATGTCGGGTCTGGGTTTCCTGGTAGCAACAATTCCTGCAGTACCATGGGCAAGGGCCCATTTCAGGTGTCTCTAGGCCAATATCCTGAACAGCTGGGTTGGAGCACAGGAATCGCTGGACACAACCTTCCGCCTATCTCCAAAGAGCAGGAGGTCTCTGTGGTGGTGGAGGAACGAAGAGAACCTTGTGCAGGGTCTATTATGGTGTCTTCCAGTGTCCGTCCGTATCATCACGGACACCAGTGCTTGGGGCTGGGGGGCCCACTGAGGGTCAAGAATAGCCCAAGGGCACTGGGAGAAAGTGCAGTCCCAAAGATCAGCCAACTGGAGGGAGTTACAGGTGATCTGGGAAGCGCTAAAGACATTTGCCAGAGAGCTGAAAGGACACCACGTACAGGTCCTCTCAGACAGTGGTAGCAGTCTCTTATTTAACCTGTTGCCGCCCGCCCACTGTCATATGACGGCGGAGCGGTGTGGCTCTTGTTCTGGGCCGCCGTCATATGACGGCAGCTGGTTTACACAGGGCATGCGCGTGATCGCGGGCGCACAGCCCTGCTCTGTCGGTGTCGCTGTGTCCCCGGGACACAGCGCGTCACCGACAGGGGTGAACAGCCATGCCCAATTACGTCACGATTACGTCACGGCCGATCACAAAGGGTATTCCCCGCTTTAGACCTCACATGCGCGCGATCGGGAGCGCGCAGAGCGGTCACGTCGGTGGCGGCTTGTTCCCAGGAACACTGCTCGTCACCGACAAGGGTAAACAGCCAATGGCTGGTGGCTGTTTACCACGTGATCGGCTGTGATCCATTCACAGACGATCATTAACTGTAAACAAAGACCGGTTACTAGCTGTCACCGGCTCTTCTCTCCTCACACACTGTTTCCAGTGTGAGGAGAGAAGAGCCAGGAGCAGTGAGTGACCGATCTATGTGTGTTCTGTAGTGTACTGCACCAACACCACAAAGAGAACCTGTCACATCGCCCCCCCCCCCAATTACAGCTGTCACCCTACAGTCACCACATCAGTACTTATAAAAGTGCACCTGTCACCCATCAGTGCCCACAAAGTGCACCTGTCACCCGTCAGTGCCCACAAAGTGCACCTGTCACACGTCAGTGCCCACAAAGTGCACCTGTCATTGCCCACAAAGTGCATCTGTCACCCGTCAGTCCCCACAAAGTGCACCTGTCACCCGTCAGTGCCCACAAAGTGCACCTGTCACCGTCAGAGACTGCCGTCAGCGGTGCACCTGTCACCCTTCAGTGACCGTCATCAGTGACCGCCATCAGTGACCGTCGTCAGTGACCCATCCGTGACCCTCATCTGTTACCTATCAGTCCAATAAAGTGTACCAGTCACCATCAGAGACTGCCATCAGTGACTGTCAACCGTTACCTGTCACCCACCAGTGACCGTCGCACGTCACCGATCACCTGTTGCCCCTCAGTGACCCTCACCTGTCACCGATCACCTGTCACCCATCAGTGACCGTCACCTGTCACCGATCACCTGTCACCCATCAGTGACTGTCACCTGTCACCCATCACCTGTCGCCCATCAGTAACCGTAATTTGTCACCTGTCACACAGCCCATCAGAAAAAATGTCCAAAAGATTTTATACAAGTGAGGAGGCATTCCAGATCCTCTCCATGACTGATGAGAGCAGCGGGGAGCTCTCATCAGATTCAAATGCCAATTCCGAATCAAATTCAGCATTTGAACCGATCGAAAGTAGTGGATCGGCAAACGATTCAGAGGAAGTATGGATCCCTCCTAAAAGAGCACGGCACTCTGGAAACCAGGCAGCCACCAGCAATATACCCCAGGATCAAATTCCCAGTACCAGCGCTGCTGCCAGCGATAGACCCCAAAACCAAACGCCCAGTCCTAGAGCTGCCGCCAGTGAAAGGCCACAAGAAATGCCCAGTACCAGCACTTCCGCAGCATCACGCCCAAATGCCAGCACAGGAACTCCAACTACCAGCACTGGAGTGCCACGTCCCCCAATAGCCAGGGCCGCTACATATCTCCCAGATGGTCTTGCCAATCCAACATGGCTGCCTTCCGACTCAGGATCAGCAAGAATTCCCCCTTTCACCGCACAGCCAGGTGTGCAGGCCAATGCCTAAAATTTTTCTGAAATTGGTTGTTTTAATTTATTTTTGCCCAACACTTTGCTGCAACTCATCGTGGACCAGACCAATTTATATGCCCAGCAGCATATTGCCAACAACCTCCAATCTTCTTACGCCCGTCCATTCGAGTGGAAGGATTTGACTCTGGAGGAGTTCAAAATGTTTATGGGCCTCACCATAAACATGAGGCTTACAAAAAAAAAATGAAGGACATGCCTATTGGTCCATCCACCCCATTCACCACATGCCCATTTATTCTTTTGTAATGCCCAGGTCCCGATACAAAATGATAATGCGCTTCCTTCATTTCAATGACAACACCCAGTGCCCTCCCCACAATCATCCAAATTACGATAAATTATATAAACTTCGCCCACTCATTAATTTCTTTTCCCAACGATTTGCAGAACTCTATGTCCCCGATAAGCATATATGTGTAGATGAGTCCCTGGTACCCTTTTCAGGCCGGCTAGGAGTAAAACAATACATTCCTAGCAAAAGGGCCAAATACGGAGTGAAATTTTATAAGCTTTGCGAGAGAGTCACGGGATATCTGTATACGTTCCGCATATACGAAGGAAGAGATTCCCAGCTCCAGCCCCCTGAGTGCCCAGCCTACATGGGCACAACTGGTAAAATTGTATGGGACCTGGCCTACCCACTGCTGAAGAAAGGTTACCACATATACCTGGGTAACTTTTATACCAGCCTGCCCCTTTTCAAACACCTATACCTCGCACAAACCCTGGCCTGTGGAACCTCCAGAAAGAATAGAAAGGGCTTCCCACAAGCCATAGTAAACAAGAAATTGCGAAGGGGAGAAAGAGCAACTTTGAGATGCAACAAAGTGCTGGCCTTGAGGTGGAAGGATACCAGGAATGTGTACATGATGTCCACCATCCATGACGACACTACAGTTGAAGTTCAGAGAAGACGAGGTCCCATTGTAAAGCCAAAATGTGTACAAGATTACAATCTGTACATGGAGGGGTGGATTTCAACGACCAAATGCTTTAGCCCTATTTAGCAATAAGGAGGTCCCGTTTCTGGTACAAGAAAGTAGCACTCTATTTAATTCATTTGGCTATTTATAATGCCTACATAATTTACACCAAATCCACCGAAAGCCCTGCCCACTTCCTAAAATTCATTGAAGAAGTTGTCACGTCCCTCATCTACCATCAAAGACCCCCCCCAGAAAACCTTCGCTCTGATGCTGTTAGCCGACTTCATGAACGCCACTTCCCGGACCACATTACCCCATCTGAAGCAGGTCAAAGACGCCAAAAAAGATGTCGAGTATGCAGCAGTAAAGGATTTCGAAGAGATACCAGCTACCATTGTCCCCAGTGTCCCCTTGAACCCGGCCTTTGCATTGGTGAATGCTTCAAACTATATCACACATCCCTTAAATATTAGCCCATATTCTTAACCACTTCCCCATTTTCATCATCTGTGCTGACCATTTCCCATGCTTCCTCAAATAACCATTCCACTGCCTTCTACGTGAACTGACCCTGGCCTGTTTTTTGACTATGCCTCTGCCAACCGTTTGGACTGCTTATATGTGAACCGACCCTGGCCTGTTTTACCAACTACGCTTCTGCCTACTGTTTGGACTGCTTTCATGTGAACTGACCCTGGCCTGTTTTACCAACTATGCTTCTGCCTACTGTTTGGACTGCTTACATGTGAACTGACCATGGCCTGTTTTACCAACTACGCTTCTGCCCACCACTTGGACTGCTTGCACGTCATCTGACCCTGGCCTGTTTTATGGACTTTGCTTTTGCCTACCGCTTGGACTGATCTGTTGACCTGCTACTGTAGGACACGGGTCTCACATGTGAGGGGCTCCAGAAATGTTTTTCCGGATGGAGAAAACAATTTTTTTTGTTGTCTCCGGGTTTCATAATTTCCGGATTAGGGTCTGGAGTCCGGAGGCTTCATAGAGATTTGGGTGGGTCAAAGCCTCTACCCCTGTGCCCCTGTGCACAGGTCTTACCTGATTGCGGCCCTCAGCCTGCTGCTGACTTACTGCTGCCATCCTCCTGCCTGCAGCATAAACTGACCACACCTCTGCCTGCTACCTGGACTATGGAAATAATTAACTGTAGCAAGAGGCAGTATGTTTATGAAGGTCTGGAGAGCGGTACAATAATGAGTGCAGGGAGGTAACGGTGTACCAGGACCAATATTATGGCTGTGTTGGCTGTCTCTGCCTGGACAATTTCTATGGACAAATGCTTTGGCTGTGCTGACGATATCCTTGTGCTGACTATAGTCAATATTCCTGCCTGCTGCCTGGATAATTACTATTGTTGCTAAGCACATCCCTGCCTGCTGCCTGCTGCCTGCTGCCTGCACCAATTCTCTCCTCTGGGGACACTACTAAAACCACAGGTAATACTTTTTTTTACCCTTTCCTCAATAGAATTTATTTTGGAGTGTAATTTTTGGTATGTAAATGCAATGTGTTAGAAATATAAGGGCCTTCAAAAATAATAGGTTGTCAGGAAATTAGATGTGTAATTTATGTTTGTAGAACGCCTGAAGGTGCTACTTCAATGGTGGGCCTCTGTATGTGGTCAGGCTGTGTAAAAGTCTGACACATGTGGTATCGCCATACTCAGGAGGAGTAGCAGAACGTATTTTGGGGTATCATTTTTGCTATGTGTTGGAAATATCTTAAAAATGGACAACTTTGTGGGAAAAAAAATCATTTTCATTTTTTTTCCACATTTTCCAAAAACTTCTGGAAAAAAATGAACCGTTCAAAAGACTCATTATGCCTCATAGATTATACATTGGGGTGTCTGCTTTCCAAAATGGGGTCATTTTGTAGGCGTTTCCATTGTCCTGGGGCTCCAGGGCCTTCAAAACAGTAATAGGTGGTTGAGAAATGAGATGTGTAATTTATGCTTGTAGAACGCCTGAAGGTGCTACTTCCCTGGCGGGCCTCTGTATGTGGCCAGGCTGTGTAAAAGTCTCACACATGGGGTATCGCCATACTCAGGAGGAGTATCAGAATGTATTTTGGGGTGTCATTTTTGCTATGTACATGCTATCTGTTGGAAATATCTTAAAAATGGACAACTTTGTGGAAAAAAAATGCGTTTTTCATTTTTTTTCCACATTTTCCAAAAACTTCTGGAAAAAAATGAACCGTTCAAAAGACTCATTATGCCTCATAGATTATACATTGGGGTGTCTGCTTTCCAAAATGGGGTCATTTTGTGGGCGTTTCCATTGTCCTGGGGCTCCAGGGCCTTCAAAACTGTAATAGGTCGTTGAGAAATGAGATGTGTAATGTTTGCTCCTAGAATGCCTGAAGGTGCTACTTCTCTGGCGGGCCTCTGTATGTGGCCAGGCTGTGTAAAAGTCTCACACATGTGGTATCGCCATACTCAGGAGGAGTAGCAGAATGTATTTTGGGGTGTCATTTTTGCTATGTACATGCTATGCGTTGGAAATATCTTAAAAATGGACAACTTTGTGGAAAAAAAATGCGTTTTCATTTTTTTTCCACATTTTCCAAAAACTTCTGGAAAAAAATGAACCATTCAAAAGACTCATTATGCCTCATAGATTATACATTGGTGTGTCTGCTTTCCAAAATGGGGTCATTTTGTGGGTATTTGTACTTTCCTGGCTTGTTAGTGTCTCAAGAAATTAGATAAGTCTTCAGTACATCAGGTGTGATCAGGTGTGATCAATTTTCAATGATTTGCACCATAGCTTGTAGACTCTATAACTTTCACAAAAACCAAATAATGTACACTAATTAGGGTTATTTTTACCAAAGATATGTAGTCGTATAAATTTTGGCCAAAATTTATGAAGAAATATTACTAATTTGCAAAACTTTATGACAGAAACAAAGAAAAAGGCATTTTTTCACCAAATTTTCAGTCTTTTTTTATTTATAGCACAAAAAATAAAAAACCCACTAGTGATTAAATACCACCAAAAGAAAGCTCTATTCGTGTGAAAAAAAGGATGCAAATTTCATTTGGGTACAGTGTTGCATGATTGAGTAATTGTCATTCAAAGTGTGAGAGCGCTGAAAGCTGAAAATTGGTCTGGGCAGGAAGGGGGTGAAAGTGCCCTGTAGGCAAGTGGTTAAACAAACAAGGGGGAACAAGATGTCCGTCCTTAATCAGACTAACGAGTGTCATCTTGTTTTGGGCTCAGAGAAACCTGAAGTCAATATTCGCAGTCCATCTAAAAGGAGTGGACAACCACCTGGCGGACTTTCTGAGCCGACACCAAGTGTACGAGTCAGAATGGACACTAAACAGGGAGATCTTCCAGCTAATAGTAGAGAAATGGGGACTCCCAGAGGTGGACTTGTTCGCCAACAAATCAAATGCCAAGGTTCCGGTGTACTTCTCGCTAGAAAGAGAAGTAGGGGCCAAGGGGATAGATGCCTTGACCCAGAGGTGGGCCTTTCCCATTGGTTACACCTTCACCCCATTTAAACTTATTCCTCTGGTCCTGAGGAAATTTGTTCAAGAGCGTACCACAATGATACTAGTGGTCCCGTAGTGGCCGAAGAGGCCGTTGTTTTCCACACTGTTATGCCCCGTACACACAGTTGGATTTTCCGATGGAAAATGTTCGATGGGTGCTTTTTGTCGGAAATTCCGACCATGTGTAGGCTCCATCGGACATTTTCCATCAGAATTTCCGTCACACAAAATTTGAGAGCTGGTTCTCAAATTTTCCAACAACAAAATCCGTTGTCGTAAATTCTGATCGTGTGTGCACAATTACGACTCACAAAGTTCCACGCATGCTCAGAATCAAGCAGAAGAGCCACACTGGCTATTGAACTTCATTTTTCTCGGCTCATAGTACGTGTTGTACGTCACCGCGTTCTTGACGTTCGCAATTTCCGACCAACTTTTTGTGACCTTGTGTATGCAAGACAAGTTTGAGCCAACGTCTGTCAGAAAAAAAACATGGATTTTGTTGTCGGAATGAGCGATCGTGTGTACGGGGCATAACACCTGACAGATGAGCCTCCCCTCATACTACCTGAGAGGAAGTATCTGCTGTTCCAGGGCCCAGTTCTGTTACCAAAAGTACAAACTCTTTGTCAGCTTGGTGTCTGAAGAAAGCCTCCTGAAGTCTTGAACAGGGTGGTAAACACAATACTTTCTAGTAGAAAAAAAGTAACCCAAGCAATTTATGTTAAATTTTGGAAAGTTTTTTGTTCATGGTTGGGTACAAAGAAGGTGTGTGCGGGTATCCCAGCCATTTTGGAGTTTTTACAAGACGGTGCGGATCAAGGACTGGCCATTAGGACATTAAAAGTGCAGGTTTCGGCCTTGTCTGTTTTAGAGCAACCCCTGGCATTAGACTCACTAGTTAGCAGGTTCTTTAAGGGGTTAGCCAGGGTTAGACCTGTTCCGTTCAAGATTCTGCCAAAATGGGACCTCTCAACAGTATTGCAAAGTTGGATAAAATGGTCACAAAAGCAAGAGCTGTCCTTAAAATGGGTCACGCTCAAAACTGTCTTTTTAGTGGCCATATCCACAGCTAGATGCATTAGCGAGCTGCAGATACTTTCCATTAAGGAGCCTTTTCTGCAAATTTTTGAAGACAGGCTGGTGCTACGTACAGACCCAGGTTTTTTGCCTAAAGTAGTGTCAAAATTCCACAGGACTCAGAAAATTGTTTTGCCTTCGTTCTGTGGGTCCCCCACCAATCCAAAGGAAAGAGAATTCCACCAACTGGATGTGAGAGCCTGTGTCTTACGGTATCTGGAATTGTCGAAAAACAAGCTTCAAAAGGCACAATCACAAGGTGGATTAAACAAGCTATTGTGGAAGCTTACAAAATTAAAAAAAAGGAATGTCCCTTTCCCCCCATGGCTCACTCCACATGGGCACTATCGGCTTCTTCTCTAAAAAGAAGGACTATTCACTATTAGATGTTTGATGCTGCATATGTCAGTTAAGTGCGACACTGTTTTGTACCAGGCATACGTCAAATCACTTCTTGCCGGTGATGCTGTGTCCTGGGCCTTGTCAATATGGGAGTGCCAAGATCCTTTCCTTTCCAGTCTTGCCACCCCCTTGGAAGCCTTCTGTAGGACCTTTCATGTGCCAGGAAGGGCCTCATTCGCTGCTGGGGAACTTCTTTGGCTTTGCAAAGGACGCAATTCTATTAGTCAGTATGAGGTTCAGTTTTGCACCTTGACCTCTGAATTAGCTTGAAATAATGAGGCTCTTAGTGCTACATTTTGGCAGGGCTTAGCAGATCGTTTTAAGGACTAGCTAGTTGGCAGAACCATACCCTCCACCTTGGATGATTTGATTGCCCTTAGCATTCAAATTGATGCCTGCTTTTAAGAGCTTAATCTGGAGAGGACTGGCCCACATCCACCCCCCCCCAGTAGGTCGTTTAGTTTCTGTGTTCCAGAGAGCTCTTAAATAAGCCACCTTTGCAACTATACCCGCATCTGAAGAACCCATGCAATTAGGGCAGATATGCCACAAGTGCGATTTTGTCACCTGAAACTTGGCCTATGCCTTTACTGAGGGGTCAATGGTCCCATATTAAAGTCCTTCTCTGTTTGCCCAGGAAACCATCAGGTCTTAGTCGCTTAGAAGGAGATGTTTTCAACCTGGACCTTCACCCAATTCATCACACCTGTTTCCATCCATTGAGCTCTGAACTCATTTTGTATCTGCATATGTGGACTCCCAGGGCAGCCGGGAATTTCATTGAGCAGTCCCTGGCTGCTGAATTAGGCATTCCTCTCATCCCTTTGGCAATGCCACTCTCGGTAACTGCATTCGATGGCTCAACCCTGGCCTTAGGTCCCCTGCGGTTCCGAACTACCACCGTAAACATATATGCCGGTGTTATACTGGGTGAAGAAATTTCCTTCCTGAGACTTCCAGTACCATCATTCTTGGTCTTTCGTGATTGCAAAAACATGCCCCTATATAGATTGGAACTCCTTGGTCAGGTGTTGTATTGGGGGGTCACAATGCCATCACATTTGTCTCTCCAAGGTGCTTCCACCTCTTTCTGTATCCGTGAGTGAGGTCTCCACCTCTCAGATGTTCTGGCAACATTACCAGGCCTTCCAAAATAGTTTTTTGTAAGGCTGCTGACCATCTGCCTACTCCTCATCATCTCTACGGCTGCCCCATTAATCTTCTTCAACCTGGGACTACCCCGCCTCTGGGTCGAGTCTACCCTATCTCCATTCTTGGGACTCAAGCCGTGTCTCAGCTCAACCTTCTCAGTGCTCAGGTTGCTCAGCTGTCAGTTAATTGCCAGCACTCATCGTTCCACAGGTAGCTCACCTGGTGATCATTTCCTGCTCGCCAGTCCAGCCTACAGCCAACCCCTTCTGGCTATTTAAACTGCTTGGTTCATGCCTTCTGTGCCTTTGCCTTGGTCAAACATATCTGGAGACTCTCTGCTGTGTTCCTGTTGAAGTCTTGCCTGGCTGACGTCCCTTCTGGTTCTTGATCCTGTCTGCTGCCTCTGACTACGCGGATCTCTGGCTTCCTTATTTACTGGCTTGTTCTTACTATCTGCTTTGGCTACTGAACCCTGACTATGTTTTTTTTTTCTCAATAAATTTTTATTGAAAGTTTTCATACAATACAAAGTTATACAATTTTCGTGCTAAAGATATGCAGCTAACATACGCTGCGGACAAACTTTGTCTACTGTTTTACGTACTAAACACTTATAACTACATTGAATTAGTAAAATTTAGTGCATTATAGTTAGAACAATAAATTACCTTAGGTGTTTTAATGTAATGGTGGTCAGCCGACCATATGAAGTATCTTGAAGGTAGGAGGAAGGCTTACCCACCCAGGCACCCTGATTGAAGCTATACTGTACCCGTGTAGACCAATCTCCTCCCCCCCTAAGAGCAAACACCTTGGAAGTGCAATCCAGTACATCTCGATTGTTTAACAGTAAGAAGCATTAAAGAAATTTTAGAGAAACTTTAAAGAAGATGGTGGAGCCGTTATTTAGAGATTAAGTAGGCCCTTTCCATCAATGTTGGGAGCCAAGGACCTCAACAATTCCCAGAGAGCTAGTCCATTTAATCCATGGTTGCCACAATTTAAGATATTGTGTTTGATTCTTGTGACATAATGCAAGTGTAGTTTCATGTGAGAAATGAATGTGGGTTGTTTGTACTACTTCCCTTACCGTGGGTGATTCAGGATCTCTCCATTTTCTAGTAATATTGAGTCTAGCTGGCAAGAGGAAATGTATCATGACATTTCTTATTGGGATAGGGTATTGGTCTATGTCTAAAGATAGTAGTGCTAGGGAGGGTCTCATGGGAATCATTATTTGTGTTATGTCGGAGAGTAAGTGGAATATTGAATTCCAGTAGTTTGTCAGTTTGGGGCAGTTCCAGAAGATGTGTAGTGTATCTCCCCTCTGTCCACATTGTCTCCAACATGAGTTGTCAAGATTCCTGTTATAATTGGCTGTTTTATCAGGAGTGAGATACCAATGGTTTGTCAGTTTAACTGCTAGTTCCCAAAGGGTTGAGCAGCAAGTAGCTTTATATGTGGATTTGCAGGCCTTTTCCCATTTATCCACTGTGTAGGATTGTCCCAGGTCTGATGCCACCTAAGAAGTGGGGTAGATTTGGTAAAGCTACTTTTGTTCTGTAACATGTTATAGAACAATATAATCCCTTTTTGGTGTGATGCAGAGGATCTAAAAAAGGTCCAGGCTGATTGGGGGATTTTGCAAGTCCAGTTTTTGAGTGATGCAATACAGAGCTTAGTACTTATGTACAGGAAAACGTCAGAGTTTGGGAGATGGAACTCTTTCTGTAATGTGGGGAATGGTTTAATTTTGTTCATGTGAAGCAGGTCCGATAAGTGAGTAACACCCTTATCTTTCCAATGTGAGTAAGATGTGAATTGCATAAGCTTCTGTAGGGCTTCTAAGGGGATTGGTACCTCCGATCTGTGAGGATGATTTACGCTTACATTCACAAATCTATTTCATGTTTTAAGATTTGCTACGGTTGGGGAGATTCCGGGAGGAATTTTTGCTCCTAGATTAATAGAAAATAGCCATGAAGACAGACTGCTTCCTGGAGATGTAGAGGCTTCTATCTTTCCCCATCCTGTGGAAGTGGGGGTAGTTTGAAACCATTCTTTCGTTTGGGTGAGGATTGAGGACATGTAATAGTCATAAAAGTCTACATATCCCATGCCACCTGCTAGTCGATGTTTAATCAGTTTGTCATGGCCACTTCTAGCTTTTTTACCCTGCCAAATGAATTTAGATAAAATTGTTTGTAGGGATTTGAAATATTTAATGAGAATTGGAATCGGTAGAGTCCTAAACAAATAAAGTATCTGTGGAAGGTGGAACATTTTGAATGCTGCTAGTCGGCCCATCCATGAGAACTCAAAAGACGCCAGCCTGGTAAGTTTTCTCTGGAGTCTATTCCGGAATGGTAAATAGTTTAATGGAAATAATGTTTTGGTGGAGTTTTTCAGTTGTATTCCCAGGTAAGATATCCTTTTTTCTGCCTATGTATAAGGGAACTGATTTTTAATACGGTCGCGTGGATTCGTTTACTCCTAGGTTTAGATTTTGTAGTAGGAAATGTCACTGAACCAGGCAAGCATCTTCTGGATCTCGGGCAGGGACCGTTCAGGGTCAGTAATCATGAGGATAACGTCATCCGCAAAGAGACTGATTTTATGTTCCTGATCATCAAGAGATATTCCTTTAATGCGTGAGTTAGATCTGACGTTTTCAGCTAGGGGTTCCATAATGAGGTTAAAAATTAGAGGAGAAAGTGGGCATCCCTGTCTCGTACCATTGGAAATTTTGAACGGTACAGAGAGGTTTTCTGCTGAGAACACCCTGGCTGTAGGGCTAGAGTACAGGGCCATTATGGCATTGTGGATTTGAACATGTAGTCCGAATTTATGTAAGACTGATGATAGGTGTACCCTATCAAACACTTTGTCAGCGTCTAGAGAAAAAGCAAAGAGGTTTTGCATACCAAACCCTTATTCAAGCATGCAGCCTGGCAGGTCAGGAAAAGAAGGGGACAAGTTACCGCCCCCCTCCTGAACCATGCCAGGCCACATGCCCTCAACATGGGGGGTGCTTTGGGGCAGGGGGGCTCTTCCCCCCCACCCTACAGCACCTTGTCCCCATGTTGATGGGGAAAAGGGTCTCTTCCCCACAACCCTGGGCTATGGTTGTAGGGGTCTGCCGGTGGGTGGCTTATCGAAATCTGGAAGCCCCCTTTAACAAGGGGGCCCCAAGATCCCACCCCCCCATGTGAATGAGTATAGGGAGAGAGAGTTTTTGACAATTCTTTTATTAAAAAAATGTAAGTGTCCCCCGATGTAAGTCCATCGTCCATCATGCTGCTGCCGCACCTGAAAAAGAACAAAAAAAAGCTCCGCACTCATTGACGGCCGACCACCGAATGCCTCCTCCGCTGTTTGACCGTTCTTATATAGGTAAAGGCGAGGCCACCTGACGTCACCTGGTGGCACTGCCCCCTTGTGACATCACCGACCCCAGCATGCACCAGTCAGTGAAATCACAAGGGCGGTGCCACCAGGTGACGTAACCAGGTGGCCCCGCTCTTACCCGGGTTCAGCAGGGCGGCTTGATTGACAATGGATTTACATCGGAGGACACTGTTTTTTAATTTTTTTAATAAAGGAATTGTCTGTGTTTTATTACATTTTTACATAGTACCCCATACTCATTCACATGGGGGGCAGGATCTAGGGACCCCCTTGTTAAAGGGGATTTCCAGATTTTGATAAGCCCCCCACCCACAGACCCCAATAATTACAGCCCAGGGTTGTGGGGAAGAGACCCTTGACCCCATCAACATGGGAACAAGGTGCTTTGGGGCAGGGGGCAGAAGCCATGTGGCCTGGTATGGTTCAGAAGGGACTTGCTCGTCTCTCCCCCTTTCCTGACCTGCCAGACTGTGTGCTCAGATAAGGGTCTGGTATGGATTTTGGGGGGAAACCCACGCAGTTTTTTCTTCAATGTCTTTGGAACCAGCACCTGTACACAAAGCTGGAGAAGTGCCTCGGTTCCTTTCATTGGTTATATAGTCATCGATAAAGGGCTGCTTATGGTTTCAGCCAAACTTCAGGCCATCTCTAACTAGCCTTAGCCCTCTGGTCTGAAAGCAATACAGTACTTTTTGAGGTTCTCACATTTCCATCGCTAGTTCATTCCTCAATATTCCACTCTAGTGTCTGGTGAGTCACTTCTTTGATTCCGAAGGGTGTCAATGCCAGAACCTGAAAAAGGAAAGCAGCCCTGGGACTTTAAATGAGGTGGGAGAGATTGGGACACTTCCACAATAGGTGCAATAAAATGTTTTATTGATCACAGAATGCTGTGTAGAACACATGGGAACAGCAATAAATGTGCGTTACCCGGCATAGTGGCCTAGTTCTAAGCATACGTAAAAAACAACTACAATTCATAGCACTTGATATATACATCCATAAAAAACACTGTACATAAGTGCACATACATGATATAAATTGGTAAAGTACATAATACATAATACATATGCATAAAATGAAGCAGTGTGTGACCAGCTTCAGGTACCCAACAATATGGGCGTACACGTAGCATCGATGGTACCCTACACGTTTCGCGAGTCTTTTCTCGCTCATCAGGGGCCGATGCATGATTCATGTGTCTATAACAAAAATGTTGGAAATAATGAAAATATACAAGTGACTAAATAAATCGGGGTAAGGGTGAGTTGGCAAGGGAGGTCAATGAAACAACGACCTCATACTTACCACTGGGCTGGAGCAGGTCACCAAAACGCTGGGTGTCACAAATGGCGGCATTAAACAATGCCGGTCCGGGGGCTGAGGGGACGTGGCAACCAGAAGTCGCAGCAGGAGAACTCAGGACGCATAGCATGGACTGCAGGAGGCATGTGGTTGGTGGTCAGAGTGTATCCATAGCCATGTCTAGAAAAAATATATATATAAAAAGATGTATGAGTCTCAGCAGACATACTGAAACCAGACTAAGCATCAAAAAATATTCTCTAACCCTGAGAAATGACCAGGGAGGGTTGTGTTGAAAATAAAAAATGTATATATATGAGATAAAATAGGTATCTAGTATGGAATATGGTAGGTGATGTAAAGATCGTCATGACAGATAATTAAGGGCAGGGCTGCGGAGAAGTGCAAGCACTTATTGATATATGATGGAAATTAAACCCAAAATGTATGTGGGTAAATGTGTAAACAAACAATACTAGGTGAGTAATATAGTGTGTAGTGAGATAGTAACACATACACAACAAGTATTGAGTGAGAGGGACCACTGAATGAAGGATATTACCTGAGTGAGAGTGATGAGTCCCAGGCATGTAAATGCACTGCACAGACCTCTGATCATAACCGCAGACCAACAGAACACAAATGCAAGCTGCAGCTGCGCCGAGCGTCAAGATATACCCACAGCGGCCACAGAAGGTCCGCCCCCAGCGTCATGTATGGATGGCGATAGGCAGACATAGAAACCGCCAACCTGGAAGACCGGGTGAGCGTGTCAGCCATCAATCGCCCATCCGGGATGTTCCACACAGCTCCAAGGATGTGAGGTCATCACATAGTGGGCGTGGTAAACATGACGCCGACGTGTAGGTGGCCCCACCCGCCCGTGAGGACAGATGAGGACAGCAGGAGGTCAAGTAAACCTCCCTTGTGCACGTCGCAGCCCCCCATACCGGAAGTGCAACGCCACCATCAGACAAGAACCAGCGAGAGGGAACCAAGCCGGCCCAGGAGTAAGCCCCGATATTGACCGGATGTAATGGTGGAAATGAACCCGTGGCAGGAGCAGACCAAGTTTTTGGGCTTAATGGGTGTCTTCCACCCGAATATCGAGAAAAGGGGATAATGGTCTGGAGAAACCACTCTAACACCTCCATCCCTAAATGCAACAAGAAAAAGGAAAGCAGCCCTGGGACTTTAAATGAGGTGGGAGAGATTGGGACACTTCCACAATAGGTGCAATAAAATATTTTATTGATTACAGAATGCTGTGTAGAACACATGGGAACAGCAATAAATGTGCGTTACCCGGCATAGTGGCCTAGTTCTAAGCATACGTAAAAAACAACTACAATTCATAGCACTTAATATATACATCCATAAAAAACACTGTACATAAGTGCACATACATGATATAAATTGGTAAAGTACATAATACATAATACGTATGCATAAAATGAAGCAGTGTGTGACCAGCTTCAGGTACCCAACAATATGGGCGTACACGTAGCATCGATGGTACCCTACGTGTTGCGCAAGTCTTTTCTCGCTCATCAGGGGCCGATGCATGATTCATGTGTCTATAACAAAAATGTTGGAAATAATGAAAATATATAAGTGACTAATTAAATCGGGGTAAGGGTGAGTTGGCAAGGGAGGTCAATGAAACAACGACCTCATACTTACCACTGGGCTGGAGCAGGTCACCAAAACGCTGGGTGTCACAAATGGCGGCATTAAACAATGCCGGTCCGGGGGCTGAGGGGACGTGGCAACCCAAAGTCGCAGCAGGAGAACTCAGGACGCATAGCACGGACTGCAGGAGGCATGTGGTTGGTGGTCAGAGTGTATCCATAGCCATGTCTAGAAAAAATATATATATAAAAAGATGCATGAGTCTCAGCAGACATACTGAAACCAGACTAAGCATCAAAAAATATTCAATGCCAGAACCTGGCCTCCTGAAGCAGTTGAGGCTTTCCACAAACTTAAAGCTGCCTTTCTCTCAGCATCTATTCTCATACGTCCTGACATTCTCCAGCCTTTCTTCTTGGAGGTAGATGCTTCATCCTTGGGTGTGGGACCCGTTCTCCAAATGTGCATCTTAGGTTTACATTTAAATAAGCTTTCACATGATTTGACTTCAATTAATTTGTCAGCTGCTATAAAGTTGTATAGTATATACAATATTTCTATAGATCAGTTTATGGACTAAATCAGGTGAGAGACAACCATTTTGTTGGCTAATTTCAACATCAAGGAAATGTATCTTCTTTTGATCTCCATCCAGATTGAAAGAGATTGTAGGTGTGTGGGAATGAAAAAAAAAAACTGTTTAAACTACATCTTATGTGCTTGGCTAATTTTAACATCAAGGAAATGTGCCCTATATTGCCAAAAGTATTGGAACGCCTGCCTTTACACACACGTATATTTTAATGGCATCCCAGTCTTAGTCTGTAGGGTTCAAAATTCAGTTGGCCCACCCTTTGCTGCTATAACAGCTTCAACTCTTCTGGGAAGGCTGTCCACAAGGTTTAGGAGTGTGTCTGGGGAAATGTTTGATCATTCTTCTAGAAGCTTATTTGTGAGGTCAGGCACTGATGTTGGATGAGAAGGCCTGGCTCACAGTCTCCACTCTAATTCATCCCAAAGGTGTTCTATTGGGTTGCGATCAGGACTCTGTGAAGACCAGTCAAGTTCCTCCACCCCAAACTCGCTCATCCACACTATATTGAAAAAGTTATGGGCCACCCCTCAAAATAATTTAGTGGATAGGGATTATGGTGTGGTGTTTTTCAGGGGTTGGGTTTGATTACTTAGTTCCAGTGAAGGGAACACTTAAGGCATCAGCATACCAGGACATTATGGACAATTTCATGTTCCCAACTTTGTGGGAATAGATTGCGGATGACCCCTTCCTGTTCCAACATGATTGCGCACCAGAGCACAAAGCAGGGTCCATGAAGACATGGATGAGTGAGTTTGAGGTGGTGGAACTTGACTGGTCTTAACCTGACAGAACACCTTTGGGATGAATTAGAGCGGAGGCTGCGAACCAGGCCTTCTCATTCAACATTAGTGCCTGACCTCACAAAACCTCAAACGTTCCCATAGACACACTCTGAAACCTTGTGGACAGCCTTCCCAGAAGAGTTGAAGCTGTTATAGCTACAAAGGGTGGGCCAAATCAATATTGAACCCCACGGACTAAGACTGGGATGCCATTAACCGCTTCCGGACCAGCCGCCACAGTTTTACTGCAGCAGGTTGGATCCGCTGCGTGATACTACGTAACTGTGCTGCCGGAGGCAGCGGGGGTGCCGGTGCTAGTGGCCGATGGTCGCGATGACCGTCGGCCACGAGCGATCGTGAAGAGGAGAGACAGAACAGGGACAAGTGTGTGTAAACACACACTTCCCTGTTCTGTTCTGATAGGAGGGACAGATTGTGTGTTCCTATTAGCTAGGAACCACGATCTGTCACTACCTGTAGTTAGTCCCTCCCCCTTCAGTTATAAAAACCTCCCAGGGAACATAGTTAACTCCTTCACCACCCCTAGTGTTAACCCCTTCACTGCCAGTGACATTTTTACAGTAATCAATGCATTTTTAATCGTACTGATCGCTGTATTAATGCCAATGGTTCCAAAAATGTGTTAAAATTGTCCGATGTGTCCGCCATAATGTCGCAGTCCTGATAAAAATCACAGATCGCCACCATTACTAGTAAAAAAATAAACAAATAAAAATGCTATAAATCCATCCCCTATTTTGTAGACGCTATAACTTTTGCGCAAACCAATCAATATACGCTTATTGCGATTTTTTTTTTTTTTACCAAAAATATGTAGAAGAATACATATTGGCCTAAACTGAGGAAAAAAATGTTTTTTTTATATATTTTTGGGGGATATTTATTATAGCAAAAAGTAAAAAATAATACTTTTTTTCAAAATTGACGCTCTTTTTTTGTTTATAGCGCAAAAAATAAAAATCGCAGAGGCCATCAAATACCACCAAAAGAAAGCTCTATTTGTGGGAAAAAAAGGATGTCAATTTTGTTTGGGTACAATGTCGCACAACCGCGCAATTGTCAGTTAAAGTGATGCAGTGCCGAATTGCAAAAAGTGCTCTGGTCAGTAAGGGGGTAAATTCTTCCGGGGCTGAAGTGGTTAAAGGCAGGTGTCCCAATATTTTTGGCAATATAGTGTAAGAGAGATTGTAGACATACAGGAATTCAAATAAGAGTGAGGTTATGCTGATTTTCCCCTGTTAGGCCTACAAAATAGAAAGAATGTCATCTATATATAGTATCTCACAAAAGTGAGTACACCCCTCACATTTTTGTAAATATTTTATTATATCTTTTAATGTGACAACACTGAAGAAATGACCCTTTGCTACAATGTAAAGTAGTGAGTGTACAGCTTGTATAGCATTGTAAATTTGCTGTCCCCTCAAAATAACTCAACACACAGCCATTAAGGTCTAAACTGTGAGCAACAAAAGTAAGTACACTCCTAAGTGAAAATGTAAAAAATTGGGCCCAATTAGCCATTTTCTCTCCCCGGTGTCATGTGACTCGTTAGTGTTACAAGGTCTCAGGTGTGAATGGGGAGCGGGTGTGTTAAATTTGGTGTTATCACTCTCTCATTATGGTCACTGGAAGTTCAACATGTACAAGTACCTCATGGAAAATAACTCTCTGAGGATCTGAAAAAAAGAATTGTTGCTCTACATAAAGATGGCCTAGGCTATAGGAAGATTGCTAAGACCCTGAAACAGAGCTGCAACATGGTGGCCAAGACCATACAACAGTTTAGCAGGACAGGTTCCACTCAGAACAGGCCTCGCCATGGTCGAACAAAGAAGTTGAGTGCATGTGCTCAGCATCTTACCCAGAGGTTGTCTTTGGGAAATAGACATATGAGTGCTGCCAGCATTGCTGCAGAGGTTGAAGGGGTGGGGGGGGTCAGCCTGTCAGTGCTCAGACCATACACCGCACACTGCATCAAATTGGTCTGCATGGCTGTTGTCCCAGAAGGAAGTCTCTTCTAAAGATGATGCACAAGAAAGCCTGCAAACAGTATGCTAAAGACAAGCAGACTAAGGACATGGATTACTGGAACCATGTCCTGTGGTCTGATTGGGACCAAGATAAAATTATTTGGTCAGTTGGTGTCAAGCGTGTGTGGCAGCAACCAGGTGAGGAGTACAAAGACAAGTGTGTCTTGCCTACAGTCAAGCATGGTGGTGGAAGTGTCATGGTCTGCGGCTGCATGACTGCTGCCGGCACTGGGGAGCTACAGTTTTGAGGGAACTATGAATGCCAACATGTACTGTAACATACCAAAGCATAGCATGATCCCCCCTTGGGAGACTGGGCCCTAGGGCAGTATTCCAACATGATAACAACCCCAAACTCCCTTCCAAAAAGACCACTGCCTTATTTAAGAAGCTGAGGGTAAAGTTAATGGACTTGCCAAGCATGTCTCCTGACCTAAACCCTATTGAGCATCTGTGAGGCATCCTCAAACAGAAAGTGAAGGAGCGCAAGGTCTCTAACATCCGCCAGCTCGGTGATGCCGTCATGCAGGAGCAGCAGAGGACTCCAGTGGCAACCTGTGAAGCTCTGGTGAACTCCATGCCCAAGAGGGTTAAGGCAGTGTTGGAAAATAATGATGGCCACATAAAATATTGACACTTTCGGGCCAATTTGGACATTTTCACTTAGAGGTGTACTCACTTTTGTTGCCAGCAGTTTAGACATTAATAGCTGTGTGTTGAGTTATTTTGAGGGGACAGCAAATTTACACTGTTATACAAGCTGTACACTCACTACTTTACATTGTAGCAAAGTGTCATTTCTTCAGTGTTGTCACATGAAAAGATAGAATAAAATATTTACAAAAATGTGAGGGGTGTACTTGCGCGTGTGTGTGTGTGTGTGTATGTGTGTATATTTTTATATATATATATATATATATATATATATATATATATATATATATATATATATATATATATATATATATATATATATATATCTCACAAAAGTGAGTACACCCCTCACATTTTTGTAAATATTTTATTATATATTTTCATGTGACAACACTGAAGAAATGACACTTTGCTACAATGTAAAGTAGTGAGTGTACAGCTTGTATAACAGGGGTGTACTCACTTTTGTTGCCAGCGGTTTAGACTTTAATGGCTGTGTTGAGTTATTTTGAGGGGACAGCAAATTTACACTGTTATACAAGCTGTACACTCACTACTTTACATTGTAGCAAAGTGTCATTTCTTCAGTGTTGTCACATGAAAATATATAATAAAATTTTTACAAAAATGTGAGATACTGTGTGTGTATATATATATATATATATATATATATATATATATATATATATATATATATATATATATATATATACACACACACACACGTGAGTACACCCCTCACATTTTTGTAAATATTTTATTATATATTTTCATGTGACAACACTGAAGAAACACTGGGACTGTATTGGACAGGTGATGAGCAGTGCCTGGTTTTCTCCACACATATCTTAGAATTAAGGCCAAAAAGTTCTATCTTGGTCTCATCAGACCACAGAATCTTATTTCTCACCATCTTGGAGTCCTTCAGGTGTTTTTTAGCAAACTCCATGCTGGCTTTCATGTGTCTTGCACTGAGGAGAGGCTTCCATCGGGCCACTCTGCCATAAAGACCTGACTGGTGGAGGGCTGCAGTGATGGTTGACTTTCTACAACTTTCTCCCATCTCCAGACTGCATCTCTGGAGCTCAGTCGCAGTGATCTTTGGGTTCTTCTTTACCTCTCTCACCAAGGCTCTTCTCCCCCGATAGCTCAGTTTGGCCAGACAGCCAGCTCTAGGAAGGGTTCTGGTCGTCCCAAACGTCTTCCATTTAAGGATTATGGAGGCCACTGTGCTCTTAGGAACCTTAAGTGCAGCAGAAATTTTTTTGATACCTTGGCCAGATCTTAAATGATTTTAGCAAATGGCTGCAATATAACAAAGAGTGAAAAATGTAAGGGGGTCTGAATACTTTCCGTCCCCACTGTAGAATATATTATAGGTGATGTTATACATAAAAAAAAATGACCAATTTTTCCACGGCCGGGGCATCAAATTAATTTTTTTTTACAACAAAGCCAATTCTTGCTTTCATCAACAGTAACTCTAGAAGGTGTGGGGAATTAGCTTGTGGGGATCACCTTTTTCTGAATGACAGTCAGCAAACGGGCAATTTCGGATGCCAGGTTTATTTACAGGAGGTTTGCCAAATAAAAACAAACAGTAAATTAAATCCTTGCCATCTGGTGCTAACTAAACAAATAGTCTCCTCTCTATACAGTGCGGGGGGTGGTCCCTGTGCGAAAAAGCAAACATTTTAGTTCAACTCCCAGAGCTCCTCTCACTCAGGTTCCTTCCTGAGTCTCAAAAACCAGAGAGACCTGCTGTGCTCTCTTCCTGGATATTTAAAGTCCAGCTGACTGTGGACCCGAACATCCGGACCGGAACCCAGCCTGCCACAGAGGCTGGAAAAACCGGGCCGGATTCCAGTTCAGTCCCTTACAATGGAACGAATGCGAGGTGAAATGTACCTATTATCGTGTATCTCACCTCGCATACCGTTACATATCCTCCCTCTCTGCTCAAGCCCCTGTGGCTGAGCACTTGACCCAACCATACAGGGCACGCGAGAGAGGGCATCTGTGTTATTTTGGAATTTTCCCGGCCTGTGCTCCACCGTAAACCGAAAGGGCTGTAAAGCCAGTAACCACCTTGTCACACGGCCATTTTTCTCCCTGTTGTCACACATCCACTTTAAGGGAGCATGGTCGGTGACCAGTTTAAACGACCTCCCCAGTAGGTAATACCTTAGGGAGTCTAAGGCCCATTTAATGGCGAGACACTCATTTTCTATGATGGCATAGTTTTTTTCGTGCTTGTTCAGCTTCCGGCTCAGGTATACAACTGGGTGCTCCTCACCATCCCTGTTCTGTCACAGTACAGCCCCTAGGCCCACCTCAGAAGCGTCCGTCTGTACGACAAACTCCTTGCTGAAGTACGGGGTCACTAGTACTGGTAACCCACAAAGGGTCTGCTTTAAATTCTGAAATGCCTCCGCAGCTTCGGGATTCCACTTGACCATGACCAACCCTCTACCCTTTCGCCAGGTCGGTCAGAGGGGCAGCCATGGTGGCAAAGTTGGGTATGACCCCTCTGTAATACCCCGTAATGCCCAGGAAGGCCCTCACTTATTTTTTATTGATCAGTTGGGGCCATTTTTGAATTGCCTCAACCTTATTGGTCTGCGGCTTGACCACTCCCCAGCCAATAATGTACCCAAGGTATTTGGCCTCCTCCAGGCCTATGGCACATTTTTTTGGGTTAGCCGTAAGACCTGCTACTCTAAGGGAATCTATCACCGCTTGTACACGGAGCAGGTGCGATTCCCAATCTGGGCTGTGGATGACCACATCGTCCAAATATGCAGCTACATACGGGTGATGTGGTCTCAAGGCTTTGTCCATCAATCTCTGGAATGAAGCAGGGGCTCCCTGCAGACCAAAAGGCATCCGCTTATACTGAAATGAGCCCTCAGGAGTGGAAAAGGCAGCCTTCTCCTTGGCCGATTCAGTTAGCGGTATTTGCCAATAGCCTTTCGTTAGGTCTAGGGTCATTATGTAGCGAACCTGTCCTAACCTGTCCACGAGTTCGTCGACCCGGAGCCTCGGGCACGCATCGAACTTGGACACACTGTTGAGTTTCCTGAAGTCGTTACAAAACCTGATAGTACCATCAGGTTTTGGGACCAGCACTATGGGGCTCGACCACTCACTGTGGGACTCTTCTATCACATCCAACTCTAACATATTTTTTATTTGCTTCGTGACTGCCTCTCGTCTGGGGTCTGGGATTCTATACGGTTTTACATTTACGTGAACCCCTGGTTCCGTTACTATGTCACGTTGGATCATGTTGGTCAGTCCGGGTAAGGGGGAGAAAAAGTCTCTATTTTTACGCACAAACGCCCTAACTTCACTTTGTTGTGCCACGGACAGGGTATCTGTTATGGGGACGCCAGGTGTCACCGATACCCGGTCTGTTAGAGGCGTGGACGTGGCCAGTAAAATCTTTCTGTCCTTCCAGGGCTTTAAGAGATTCACATGGTAAATTTGGTGTGGTTTCCTTTTCCCTGGCTGGTAGACTTTGTAGTTTACCAACCTCAAAGGGACCCTGCCACTTGGTTAGGAACTTACTTTCCACCATGGGAACCAGTACTAACACTCTGTCCCGGGGCTGAAAGTACGGACCTTGGCACCTCGGTCATAGACCCTCCTCTGGGCCTCCTGGGCTTGCTCCATATGTTCTCGCACCAGGGGCAGAACAGCTGCGATTCGATCCTGCATTAAGGAGACATGCTCTATGATGCTTCTATATGGGGTGGCCTCCCCTTCCCATGTTTCTTTGGTGACATCTAGCAGCCCCCTGGGATGACTACCATACAAAAGCTCAAAGGGGGATCAGCCTGTGGATGCTTGCGGAACCTCACGTATGGCAAACATGAGATATGGTAGCAAAAAATCCCAATTTCACCCATCTTTTTCGAACACCTTTTTCAGCATAATTTTCAAAGTTTTATTAAATCTTTCAACCAGACCATCCGTTTGGGGGTGGTAGACAGAGGTACGGAGATGGGAGATTTTGTATAGTCTACACAGTTCCTTGGTAACCCTAGACATAAATGGGGTGCCCTGATCGGTTAAGACTTCTTTTTGGGATCCCCACTCGACTAAATACCTAAACCAATTCCTTGGCGATAGCCTTAGCGGAGGTGTTGCGCAAGGGTATGGCCTCAGGATAGCACGTTGTATAGTCTAGGATTACCAGAATATGCTGGTGAGATTTCACAACTGGCCCCACCAGGTCCATGCCAATCCCCTCAAAGGGGACCTCGATTATTGGTAGAGGGACAAGAGGGCTGCGAAAATGGGGAGACGGTGCCGACATTTGGCACTCGGGGCATGATTCGCTGTACTCCTTGACATTTGCATGCAACCTGGGCCAGAAAAACCTCTGGGCGATTCTCTCCCTGGTTTTTTTGATACCGAGATGTCCCTCATTACATGACCATGGGCCAAGTCTAGCACCACCCTACGGAAGGGTTTGGGAACCAGCAGCTGTTCTACCTCATCCCCTCCATGTTTTATCACTCCATACAATAAATTGTTTTTAATGGCCATGTAGGGGAAAGACACCACCCAATCAGGATCCACCGGTTCCCCGTCCAACATCTTAACGTTTTCCCTGGCTCTCATGAGGGTGGTCTCTCGCAGTTGCTCGGTACAGAAATCCTCTCTCCTGACCTCTAAGTCGGGTAAGACATTTTGGCTACTCTCAATGTTAGCGTCAGAAGGGGTCTCCTGTTCGTTACCCTCAGGCTGAGAGCTAGCTTCTGGGTCCTCCGACTCCCCAGCCATGACAGGGAAAGGAAGAGGATCTCCGGCTTCCTCGATCCCACCAACAGCATCCATTTCCCTTTGGCAAAAAGGGTCTGGTGAGAGTTCCCGTGCTTCCCCAGCAGGGGGAGCTTTATCTACCAGCCTCCCTTTGCTCTCCCATAAATTTCAAAAATGGGGAAAATCTCTCCCCACTAAAGCTTCATGAAGCAGTGAAGGTACAACCCCCACTGAATGTGTCATACTGCCCTCAGGGGTATCAACCTCAACCACCGCTGTCTGGTAGTCCCGAGTGTCCCCATGGATGCAAATTACCCCAATAGTACCGGGGTGTAGTTTTTTGGGGTTCACACAATCATTCCTGACTAGGATCACCACACTACCAGAGTCTAGCAAGTCTGTGAGTGGCTTTCCATCCACTGAAATAACACACATTTGTTTTTCAATGTGACTCTGACATGATGCAGTACATACGACCTGTGCAAACAGAGAAATGCGTCTTTTCATAAAAGCATAATCACATTGCATAGGTTCATCATCTATAGGACAGTTTGCAGCAATATGCCCTAATGCATGGCAACAAAAACACCGTATGTGGCCTACCCCCAGTCCTCTTAACGGTCCCAAAGCCCTTCCTAGCTTCTTTGGCCAGTCTCCAGGTCTAGGACCCACAGTCTCATCATCTGTAACAACAGTCTTATCCACCCTCCCAATGCTCTTGAACCCCGGAACAGTCTTACCAGAACCACTGGGCGATCTTGCACCCCTAGAGACACTGAAGTGGGGCGTAGATGGGTTCACCAAGTCCTCAGTGGCAGTGTACCTCTCCACTAGATCCACCAACTGGGTTGCAGTTTTGGGGTCCCCCTGTCACACCCACTTCCTCAGGGCAGCAGGGAGCGCACGCAGGTACCGGTCCATTACCACACGCTCCACGATCTGAGGGCTTGTCAAGGTCTCTGGCTGCAACCACTTCCTGGTGAGGTTGACCAGGTCAAACATTTGTGAACGGGGTGGCTTGTTGCTAGAGTAGGAATGCATGCGCTGGGCCTGGACTGCCATGGTGACACCCAAGCGTGCGAGTATCTCTGTCTTTAGAGTCTCATAGTCCTGGGCCTTATCTGGTTCTAGATCAAAATAAGCCTTTTGGGGTTCTCCTGTTAGAAATGGGGCCAACAGACCCGCCCACTGCTCTTTTGGCCATCCCTCACGGACAGCAACTCTCTCAAAAGTCGCAAGGTATGCCTCATCATCGGCAGGTGTCATTTTCTGTAGGTGGTAGGAGGCACATACCATCTTTGGTTCCACTGGCACAGGAGGTGGGGACCCCGTTTTCAGTTCCACTAGAGCCTCTGCGAACTACCAGTTCATCTCCTGCTGGGCTGCCTGTTGTGCTGCAGCGACCGCCTGTTGTGCTGCAGCGGCCTCTGCGACTTAGCGGTTCATCTCCTGCTGGGCGGCATGTTGTGCTGCATCGACCACCTGTTGTGCTGCAGCGGCCTCTGTGACTTGGCGTTTGGCTTCCCGCTGAGCTGCATTGGCCTGAAGCAGAGCCTTTATCATTTCCTCCATCTTCAGAAATTGCCCGCATTCTCCACCACTTATGGGGAATTAGCTTGTGGGGATCAACTTTTTCTGAATGACAGTTAGGGATGATCTTTGAGTTCGAGTCGAACTCATGTTCGACTTGAACATCGGCTGTTCGCTAGTTCGCTGAACAGCAAACAATTTGGGGTGTTCGCGGCAAATTCAAAAGCTGCGGAACACCCTTTAAAAGTCTATGGGAGAAATCAAAAGTGCTAATTTTAAAGGCTTATATGCAAGTTATTGTCATAAAAAGTGTTTGGGGACCTGGGTCCTGCCCCAGGGGACTGGATCAATGCAAAAAAGTGATTTTAATAATGCTTAAAGTGAAACAATAAAAGTGTAATATTCCTTTAAATTTCATACCTGGGGTGTGTCTATAGTATGCCTGTAAAGGGGTGCATGTTTCCCTTGTTTAGAACAGTCTGACCGCAAAATTACATTTCAAAGGAAAAAAAGTCATTTAAAACTACTCGCGGCTATTAATGAATTGCCGGTCCGACAATACACATAAAAGTTCATTAACAAAAATGGCATGGGAATTCCCCACAGGGGAACCCCGAACCAAAATATAAAAAAAAAATTACGTGGGGGTCCCCCTAAATTCCATACCAGACCCTTCGGGTCTGGTATGGATATTAAGGGGAACCCCGGCCAAAATTAAAAAAAAAAAAATGGTGTGGGGTCCCACTCAAAATCTATACCAGACCCCTTCAGGTCTGGTATGGATTTTAAGGGGAACCCCGCGCCAAAATGTAAAAAAAAAATGGCGTGGGGTCTCCCCAAAAATCCATACCAGACCCTTATCCGAGCACGCAACCTGGCAGGCCACAGGAAAAGAGGGGGGATGAGAGAGCGCCCTCCCTCCTGAACTGTACCAGGCCACATGCCCTCAACATTGGGAGGGTGCTTTGGGGTAGCCCCCCAAAACACCTTGTCCCCATGTTGATGGGGACAAGGGCCTCATCCCCACAACCCTTGCCTGGTGGTTGTGGGGGTCTGCGGGCGGGGGGCTTATCGGAATCTGGAAGCCCCCTTTAACAAGGGGACCCCAGATCCCGGCCCTCCCCCCTGTGTGAAATGGTAAGGGGGTACAATAGTACCCCTACCATTTGACAAAAAAGTATCAAAAATGTTAAAAATATCAAGAGACAGTTTTTGACAATTCCTTTATTTAAATGCTTCTTCTTTCTTCTATCTTCTTTCTTCTATCTTCTTTCTTCAATCTTCTATCTTCCTTTCGGTTTCTACCTTCATCTTCTTCTTCTTCTGGTTAATCTGGTTCTTCTGGTTCTTCCTCCGGTGTTCTCGTGCGGCATCTTCCACTGCGGCACTGGCGTCTTCTTCCTTCGGCTCCTGCTGTGTGACGCTTCTCCTCTTTTGGCGGTTCTTAAATAACGTGCCCATCTGACGCACGGGGACTTGACGGGGACTTCCCTGTGGCATTCCCTGTGACGTCAGAGCGGGGCGGACAGGGAAGTCACAGTGTGTCAGAGGGGGGCGAGGTCACCGGGTGGCTCCGCCCTCCGTTATTTAAGACCCATCAGAAGAGGAGAAGCGTCACACAGCGGGAGCCTCCCATTATGGAGAATGCGGAGCGGCCCGAGAAGGAGAAGGGAAGAAGACGCCGGTGCCGCGGAGGAAGATGCCGGACAAGAACACTGGAGGAAGAACCAGAAGAACCAGAAGAAGAAGAAGATGGAGGAATAAACCAAAGGAAGATAGAAGATAGAAGAAAGAAGATAGAGGAAAGAAGAAGCATTTAAATAAAGGAATTGTCAAAAACTGTCTCTTGTCATTTTTAACATTTTTGACACTTTTTTGTGAAATGGTAGGGGTACTTTTGTACCCTCTTACCATTTCACACAGGGGGGAGGGCCGGGATCTGGGGGTCCCCTTGTTAAAGGGGGCTTCCAGATTCTGATAAGCCCCCCGCCCGCAGACCCCCACAACCACCGGGCAAGGGTTGTGGGGATGAGGCCCTTGTCCCCATCAACATGCGGACAAGGTGTTTTGGGGGCTGCCCCAAAGCACCCTCCCAATGTTGAGGGCATGTGGCCTGGTACGGTTCAGGGGGGGGGCACTCTCTCATCCCCCCCTCTTTTCCTGCGGCCTGCCGGGTTGCGTGCTCGGATAAGGGTCTGGTATAGATTTTGATGGGTTTGTATTGTTTTTTCAGCCTAATGATGGCTTGCTTCACTGATAGTGAAAGCTCTTTGGATCTCATATTGAGAGTTTACAGCAACAGATTCCAAATGCAAATAGCACACTTGAAATGAACTCTGGACCTTATATCTGCTCCTTGTAAATGGGATAATGAGGGAATAACACACACCTGGCCATGGAACAGCTGATCAGCCATTTGTCTCATTACTTTTGGTCCCTTAACCACTTCCCTACCCGCCTATAGACATATGACATCCACAGATGGGATCTCCCATCCTGGGTGGACGTCATATGACGGCCTCGGGTTCCCGGCTGCCTAGGGGGCGCGCGCGCACGCCACGTTGCTCGGGACCCGGTGCGTGTGCCCGGCGGCCGCGATGTCCGCCGGGCACCCGCGATTTCCGCCGGGCACCCGCGATTGCCAGTTAACCGGGCCGAACCGTGAATCTCTGTGTGTAAACACAGAGATCCACGTCCTGTCAGCTCAGAGGAGAGCGATCTGTGTTCCCAGAACTAGGGAACACTGATCGGTCTCCTCCCCTTGTGCGTCCCCTCCCCCTACAGTTAGAAGCATTCTCTAGGAAACACATTTAACCCCTCCCCGCCCCCTAGTGGTTAACCCCTTCACTGCCTGTCACATTTACACAGTAATCAATGCAATTTTATAGCATTGATCGCTGTATAAATGTGAATGGTCCCAAAAATGTGTCAAAAGTGTCCGATGTGTCCGCCATAATGTCGCAGTCACGAAAAAAAATTGCGATCGCCGCTATTACTAGTAAAAAAATAAATAAATAAATAATTTTTTTAAAAAAATGCCATAAATCTATCCCGTATTTTATAGACTCTATAACTTTTGCGCAAACCAATCAATATATGCTTATTGCGATTTTTTTTACCAAAAATATGTAGAAGAATACGTATCGGCCGAAACTGAGGAAAAAAATTGTTTTTTAAAAAAAAAATTGGGATATTTATTATAGCAAAAATTAAAAAATATTGTGTTTTTTTCAAAATTGTCGCTCTTCTTTTGTTTATAGCGCAAAAAATAAAAACCACAGAGGTGATCAAATACCACCAAAAGAAAGCTCTATTTGTGGGGGAAAAAAGGACGTCAATTTTGTTTGGGTACAACGTCGCACGACCACGCAATTGTCATTTAAATTGCGACAGCGCTGAAAACTAAAAATTGGTCTGGGAAGGAAGGGGGTGAAAATGCCCGGTATTGAACCGGTTAAAAAGTGGGAGGCACATATACAAACTGTTGTAATTCCTACACCGTTCACCTGATTTGGATGTAAATACCCTCAAATTAAATCTGAAAGTCTGCAGTTAAAGCACATCTTGTTTGTTTCATTTCAAATCCATTGTGGTGGTGTATAGAGCCAAAAAGATTAGAATTGTGTCGATGTCCCAATATTTATGGACCTGACTGTACAAGTGAATATACAGCATATAACATGAACCAAAATCATAAACGTATATCACTGCAAAAAAACACATATATTGTTGAACATATAGCAAGCTAAAAAGTCCATTAGTGATAGTGTTCCCAACACCAAAAAATGCTTCAAATGAAGCTTCTAGTTCTTCCACTACAGGTGCTTAATGGAAAGGTGGCAACTCACCACAGGTGTTGACCACTTTTTAAGGTAGGTCACATTGCCCATTTGGAATAACAAATTGATTCCCACTGCCAACACTACTCCACTCCAATGGACCCTCCGGGTGAAGCTAGGGCATAAAAATCGACTCTATGGGAGACGAGAGAGAAAGTCTCATAGTGTCGTATATTTAATAAAATTTAAAAGCAATGACAAAGTAGTAGGTTGCCTGCCTGGCACTAGAGAAAACAGCGTGTGCGGATCTGGCTGGTTCCTAATGCGGTAGCGTGTATTCCGCGCTCCATTCATAGGGGTAAAGCCTGGTGTGAGGTGAGAAATCAGGACTTATGGGGCATACACACGGTCAGACTTTTCGTCTACAAAAGTCCAACGGACGCCGACGAACTAAAGCTGGCTGGTAATCCGATCGTGTGTGGGCTTCCCCGGACTTTCAGCTGACTTTTTCAGCCTCAAATCCGACGGACTTTAGATTTGAAACATGCTTCAAATCTTTACGTCGTAACTACGACGGACCCCGAAATCCGCTCGTCTGTGTGCTAGTCCGACGGACAAAAACCCACGCTAGGGCAGCTATTGGCTACTGGCTATGAACTTCCTTATTTTAGTCTGGTGTATGTCATCACGTACGAATCCGTCGGACTTTTGTGTGGTCGTGTGTAGGCAAGTCCGTTCATTAGAAAGTCTGCCACAAGTCCGCCGCAAGTCCGCCGAAAGTCTGCCGGAAGTCTGTCGGACAGGCTGTCGGACTTTTGTAGACGAAAAGTCCGACCGTGTGTATGCCCCATTAGAAGTGATGAATCCTCCGCTCCCATATAAATCCTGTATAATAATAAATATTTAAGATATGGGACACAATTTCTAGACAATTCAAATAGGAGTATAATTTTCTTGGCACAAATTATTAACCACCAGGGAATGGGGATTCTTTTTTAGAATCGACAAAGGATAAACATTTGCATTTGAAAGATATTATGATGGGAGAGACTGTGAGCACTATACAGGAATTAAGGCACAAAAGGGGTGTTGCACCATTAGATGAGTGGAGGCTCCGAAATATGAGGCACTTTATATCATCATTGTCTCAACCGTTATAAGAAATTGAGAATTTACTTCCTTTTGAGAAGTTGCTCAGTTTACAGGTTGCCCTGATGCGCTAAATTTCCCAGATTTAAAAGATTATTATTGCTGAGGCGGAGCCATAAACACCTCCATATATTTAAAAATGGGATAGAGAAATTGAGGGGGCCTTGAGCGAGCACCAGAAAAAAAGGCTGGCCCATGGTTCCTCAATAGATACACATACTGTAGAGATTAATTTTTTAGCGCTTGGCAAGATGGTATATTACACTAGTCAGAGAGCATAAATATCAAGTGGGAAAGTTACCATTATGGCAGGGGTGTAATGAAAGCAGGACTACATTTTACATTTGGTTGGAGGGTGTAAAAATACAAGAATTCTGGAAGGGTATAGCTAGGATGGTACAAGAACTTTCTGGCACTGAAATACCTAGGTTGTTGTTGCTCCAAGGTACACCGAGTTCAATAGGACAGTATAGGAAATCATGTATTCCCCGTTTATTGAATGCAGCCAAAGGACTTATGCCAAAGTTCTGGGGTTTGCAAGAGATTCCATGAATGGGTGATTGGCTAAGGAGGGTGGAATATATCTGTACCATGGAATAGCTATACCACTTAAGTGAGGATTCAATGGAAACATTCTCAAAGATGTGGGAATGTTGGTTTAAGTTTTAAAAAACAGAAACATATGTGGAGTGGATGGGTGGATAGAAAGAGTGAGAAGAGGAAAGGAGTATTTTTGAAGGGGTGTTAGATAGTATAGGTGTGTACCGGGGGAGAAGTACAATGAAATTTAAATATAATTTCTGTTGGGGTTTTTTTTCTCTTTTTTGTTGGGTGAGAGAGGGGAGGGGAAGGGGAACTGGATGAGAACTGTGTTCTAAGGCCAGCCATAGATGGTTCGAATCCCGACTGGTTCAGCGGGAACCACCCAAGATCTAAACTTTGTATGGGCAGGCTGAATGTACCAAGTTTATTAATACAGAATCCAGATTTACTTATGATTATTGTTGGCGTCACCTTACACATCACCTTTGTATTTCTATGGGGGATCACTCCACAGGGATAAATGCTTCCTGTTGGTTTCCATCTTCATGCCATGGGGTGTACCACCTCAGCTCCCGGTACCGATGACCCATAGTCGATCTGTAAGTACTGGTGAGTGACGTATTTTTCCACTTTTTTTCTCCCCTTCCTCTCTTGTGGATAGACCCATTAATTTTATAATATCTTATAGACACGCATCCCACATCTGCTCCTGAAGATTGGAAATTATCCATGAAACGCGTTGAGATATAAAGATGCCAATGTTATGTGTTTACATGTATTTACATCTCATCAATTTTATTGATCATGTTTTATTGGATTGTACCCAACATATTATGGTTTGGTTATTTAGTGTATGAACATGAATCCAAGAGTCTGTTTTTTTATAATGTTAATAATTTGAACAAACGTGCTATTTTGCTACTTTGTTACTATGTGTTATATACACAAAATAAATTTTGAAATATATAATAAATGTGTAGCGCTATTGATGTATATAATACACAAGGACCTGACCAGAATGGAAATCTGGAGGCAGATTGTGTTGTAGATACAATAATATAACAAAGGAAAATAAAGGCGCCTCTAAGTGCAGTATGCAAAATTTAATAACGTGCACAAAGGGTTAAAAGCACTTACAAAATTGTCGAGTGTTAAAAGACATGATAAAATCAGGAGTCCTCATCTGTGGCATGTGTCCATCCTCAGCATGGTGGTAGAGAGCAGTGTAGAGCAGTCCAGCAGCTGTAAAGCATTCTCATGCATGTTGGAAAGAGGAGGCAGCAGGGAAGCCTGTATTCACTGTGGGACCCATCAAGGCTGATGGTGTCAGTGTATAAAAGGGGGCGGTAACGCGTTTCGGAGCATGTGCGGCTCCTTCGTCAGACCTACACCCATACTCCTCAAGCTGGCTTATGAGTGGTGAGGGGAAGGAGCAAGGGGAGGAGTGTGGGCAGATGTTGAATACACAATGATAAAGTAAGTGACAGATGTATTACGAGCACGGCCAAGACGACCGTGCACTCGCAAAATGGATCATTAATGTCAGTGCTATATACAATGAAGTCCTGAAGGAATTTGACACAGGGGTACAGGGCACAGATGGCAGTGGTTAAATTAACAATAATAAATAAATATACAAATGTAAGGTTGACATTGAATCAATATACAGGTGTGTTACATGGTCAGCTGGGTGTCTATATGCATGTGCTACAAAGGCGGCTGGGCGTTTGCACACATGCAAATAGGGTTGCAAGTCTAATGTTGAGTTGACAATGAATAAATCTACAGCCATGTTACAAGGGCGGCCAGGCGTTTATACACATGTGTTACAGGGGCGGCCAGGCATCTATGTGCACGTGTTACAAAGGCAGCCGGGCGCTTGTACACATGCAAATAAGGTCGTAAGTCTAATGTTGAATTAACAATGAATAAATATCTAGCTGTGTTACAAGGGCAGCCGGAGAGCTATACACCTGTGTTACAGGGGCGGCCAGGCGTCTGTACACATGCAAATGAAGTAATAAAACTGTTGTAAGGGGATAAAAAAAAGGAATAAGCGATAGTGTATAGTGGATGTTGTGTGAATTGTACTGATTATGTCTGTAACAATGATAAAACAATGCTGAATAGTACTTTACTATGAATAAGTGTATAGGTGTGTTACAAGGGCGTCTATACACTAAAGACAGATAGAGGAAAATAGTGGATGCTTATACAAGTTGTACGAATTGTGCAGATTATGCCTGTAGCAATAATCTCACGGTGAGAGGTATTACTGTGTACTAGTATATAGAAGTGTTACAGGGGCGGCTGGGTGGCTGTAAACTACAGAAGAGTAATAGGAGGTGGTGGATACTTATGCAAATAGCGCAGATTATACCTGTAGCAATACTCTGACGATAATAGATAATAATAATAATAATAGACAGTAAATAAGTACAGGGGTGGCCGGGCATTTACACACCCGCAAATAAGGTCACAAATCTACTATAAGGAATTAACTTATAGGAATAGGTAATAAGATGTAATGGATGCTCTACAAATAGTATTTGATTGTGACAGATGGCAGATATGTACATGTATAACAGGCAAACACCATGAAGTATGGATATGATAATAAGGAGGGATGAATGATAAATGAACAACTAAATGTATTAGATCATATAACTTACTGTAGTAGATCATATAACTTACACAAGATAAAGTTAGGAGGTTAAAGGTGGATAGTATACTAGTAGTGGATAATGAAGAGACACCATAATATCACAGTCTGTATGTTAAATGTAGTATCATCTAGAGTAAGGTGCTAATTTCAAATTCTTCATTAATACCTCCAGGTGAAAGTACATCAAGAGCATATATCCAATAAGTCTCCCGTTGGCAGAGACGTTTAAATCTCTCTGCCACAGGGAGAGTGGCTGATATGGATTAGATGATCCATACTTTTAGGCCTACGGTGGATTTAGGATGATGTTGGGTGAAATGTCATGGGACGCTATGGTGGTCTTTACCGGCCTTGATGAATCGGCGGTGCTCTCCAAAACACTAGCGTAGGGGGCGCATAGTTCGACCTACATAGTGGAGGCCGCAGGGGCAGGTCAGGCAGTATACTACATGGTCTGTAGAACAGGTGTAGAATTCCGAAATTTTGTATGTTTTATTTTTAATCGTGAATGTTTTTTGACCATGTTGTACAAAACTGCATGTAAGGCAAAGGGGTTTGCGACATTGATACATCCCAATCATAAAAAAGAGTTGGAGTGAAGATGACGTATTTGTTTTCACTATTATCCCTCTGACCAGCTACCCACCTCCACCAGAGCTCCCTTATCTCCTCTCTGTTTTATACCTCATTGAAGCTTCTTGGCTGCTGCTCAGGCTGGAACAAGCTTGGTCAACATCACCATTATATCAAGGTTCTTTCTTCATAGACAAACAGGAGCTACCTTGCTATCATCAAGGAGACCCATGGACAGTACAACTGATTGATTGTACAGTGACTGTGCCTTGTGTGCTCCTTTCCCTACCATCTGATCTCCTCCCTCTGCTTCCTCATCAGCCCCATCCCTTCCCCTCCCCCCTCTCCACTAATCTCCCTTTCTCACTATCACTCCCTGTTTGTTTTTGTTTTTTGTCTGCATATCATGGAACTCTTGAAGGAAATAGAAACCTTAAAATACTCTATATTGGACACTTTGTACCCAGTGCTTCTAAGCACACTATTTACACCCACCAACAAATGTATTCATCCCAAATATAATGATCTATGTATATTATTCAAAAGATTTGAACGGGCATGCACCTCCACCAATACACAATGGTGGGATAGGTACTTTTTAGAAAAATACCATTCCACACATATTTCACCCCGAGGCCTACGCATATTAACCACTTCCCGCCCGCCCTATAGCGGATTGACGTCCGGAAAGTGGTTCTGTTATCCTGACTGGACGTCATATGATGTCCAGCAGGATAACATGCCTCAGCGCGCCCCCTGGGGCGCGCATCGCGGCGATCGGTGGAGCGGTGTGTCAGCCTGACACACCGCTCCACCGATCTTGGTAAAGAGCCTCCGGCGGAGGCTCTTTACCACGTGATCAGCCGTGTCCAATCACGGCTGATCACGCTGTCAATGGGAAGAGCCGTTGATCGGCTCTTCCTCACTGGCGTCTGACAGACGCGAGTAGAGGAGAGCCGATCGGCGGCTCTCCTGGCAGGGGGGGTCTGCGCTGATTGTTTATCAGCGCAGCCCCCCCTCAGATCACCACATTGGACCACCAGGGATCGCCACTAGGACCACCAGGGAAGGGGCAACATGGATGGCCAGGTATGTACCCCATGGCCATCCACATGTGCCCAATCTGTGCCAATCAGTGCCCACAAATGGGCACTGATTAGCACCATTATGTCACTGATCTGCCCAGCAATGCCCAGATCTGCCCAGCAATGTTTTATCAGTGCCACCTGTCATTGCCCATGGGTGCCACCTGTCATTGCCCATTGGTGCCACCTGTCAGTGCCCATCTGTGCCCATCTGTGCCCATCAGTGCCCACCTATCAGTGCCCATCAGTGCCACACATCAGTGCCACCCATAAGTACCCATCAGTGCCAACAATATGTACCAATCAATGCCACCTACAAGTGCCCATCAGTGCCACCTATGAGTGCCCATTGGTGCCACATACCAGTGCCACCTATCAGTGCCCATCAGTGCCACCTATCAGTGCCCATCCGTGCCGCCTATCAGTGCCCATCATCAGTGCCCGTTAGTGCCACCTCATCAGTGCCACCTCATTGGTGCCACCTCATCGGTGCCCATCAGTGCCGCCGTATCAGTGCCCATCAGTGCAGCCATATCAGTGCCCATCATTGAAGGAGAAAATGTACTTATTTACAAAAAATTTTAACAGAAACAAAGAAAAACTTGTTTTTTTTCGAAATTTTCTGTCTTTTTTTATTTGTTGCGCAAAAAATAAAAACCGCAGAGGTGATCAAATACCACCAAAAGAAAGCTCTATTTGTGGGAACAAAATTATAAAAAATTTGTTTGGGTACAGTGTAGCATGACCGCGCAATTGTCATTCAAATTGCGACAGCACTGAAAGGTGAAAATTGGCCTGGGCGAGAAGGTGTCTAAGTGCCTGGTATTGAAGTGGTTAAAGGACTGTTCATTTCTAGACCAACCACACAAAAAGGAATGGCTTTTGATTGCTGAATTCTGTACACAAAAGTGGATCAGTATTATTATCGAACAGAGAACTATTAAATATGACGCAGCAGTACATTTAGTACAAATCCTCTCTGACGATATTTTAAAGCTTACCAATACACTTCCTGACAGATGGCTCAACACCCTCAAAAAAACACCAAACATCAAGAGGACATCCTCATTCGTACCAAACTAAGGAAATTCAAAAGAAATATAGATGATTATAATCATAATAAAGTTTTTACGTGGAAATGCAAAAACGAGAACAGTATACCCTCATTATTGAATATTGACCCCTGTGTGGTCACTATTATCTCACCAGCAACAACCCACCACCAATAGACCTAAACCCTCCAATAACAACCAGAACAATGCCACTACTATAGATACAAGTAGTGTATCTAGAAGGAATAACACCACTATAGGCATCAGTGTAGTATCTAATACTACTGACACCCGCAAAGTTCTAATAACTAAACAGAATAGTAGACATGTGCATTCGTTTTCGTCCGAATGCATTTTCGTCCGAATTTCAGATATTTTCGTTATCGTTTTAACAAACGATAACGAAAGTGCAGAATACGAAAACCGAAAGATCCGACATAAACAAATGCTTTATTTTCGTTGCGACAACAGTTCGATATAGGTAGGAGATTCGACATGACGCTGACAATAACAATCTGTGTCTATCGAAAACCTGTGGTCGAATGTGCCTAACCTTAACTCTATTAGTCCAAGATTACTAGACATAGAGAGAAAAGATTCAACTTAGAGAGAAAAGATCGCTGCTGGAATTGGGTGGGGGAAGTAAAATAAAAATAATAATGATGATGAATGTTATTGGCAGATTGTAACCAAAGAGGAGGGGCAGTAAAATAGCTAAGTACACACATACAGCCAACTTACTTTCACTTATGATTTGCTAGCAGAGAGAGACACACACTGAATCATTTCAGAAGACAGTCAATCTTAGCTGGTCCGTTTGTCAGAGAACCTGAATTATTTAGCAATTAAGCATAAGCACAGCAGCAGAACAATAGTGAAGCAAGCTACAGTTCAATTTAACTTTTTCATAATCTGCTGCTATTGTGTTAGTGTTGTAAACTTGATAGTGATACTAGTGTTGTATCAAATCTCTTTTTATTATTCTTTTTACATAAAAAAAATTAACATTAACATATGTACATCCATTCATCATATCTTAATACATTAATGCATTAATTATTAATTACATTAGAGGATCATATAAATTACCCTCTATATCATTAATTCTATAACTTAATGTCCACTATTCATGCACTGCCCCAGTCTACTACTACTACATTCATTCACCTTACAAAACCCAGAGAAAGAAAAAAAAAAATATTCTTTCTATTTATAGATATTCTCTCAATTTTGTTGAGGACCGAAATTCATCCAATTTTTGCCATATTGCTGGCAATTGGTTCTTTGTATATCCTTCTTCTCTTATCTGTTTTTCCATATATTGAATTTCGTTCATTTCACATACCCATTCCGTCACTGTTGGGCTGTTTGTTTCTTTCCATCTACGTGCTATTAATGTTCTAGCTGCAGTTATCATATGGTGAAGAATTCCCTTCTTAATTGTTTTTATTGAGTCTGATGTGTAGGAGAATAATGAGCTGATAATACTTGGATTCGTTTCTATTCCCAATACTACTTGATGAATCTCATATATCCTATTCCAAAAACTCCTCAGCACGACATCCATACTATATGTGATCCATAGTACCTCTTTCTACCTTACACCTCCAACAATTTTCAGTATTATTTTTATTAATTACATTCAGCGTTACTGGACTCCAATACCATCTCATTACAATCTTCTAATTTCTTTCTTGGTATTTAATCGTTGTAGGTGTTTTATGTATTATTTCAAATATTTTTTCCCATTCTTCATCTAGTATGAGGTTTCCTATTTCCTCCTCCCACTTCTTCATTTCTGATAATTCTCTAAGAGAATCAAAAGGAAGTAATAGGTCATATATTTTTGATAGCTTTTTAGACGGTTCCTGTTCTTCCATTAATATTTTCTCAAATTTAGTTGTTGGTCTGCTTATCAAGGGTATTATTGCTTCCATAAATATCTTTAATTGATGATATTGTAACCATTTATTTTTATATTCAAATCCCAACTCCTGAAATTTTGGTAATTTACCTTCCCTTAAAATTTGCGCTGCCCTTGTGTTTTCCCCTATATTCCATTTTAAATATTTTGTTGTTTTTAAAGCTGGTGGGAAATCAGGATTAAGGAATAGAGGTGTCATTGGTCCGATCATGGTGGAGAGCTTCCCCTTTTTTATTATGTTGTCCCATATTTTTAATGTGGCCTGTACAAAGATTGTTAGTTTTTCTTTTTTTGGTCTTAAATGGGGTTTTATCCAAGGCAGGACTCTAAGCTGTGGTCCTATTATTTCTTCTTCTAGGTTAACCCATTGTTTTTTTTCTTTGTTGTGATACCAATCTATAATTCTAGTTATTGATGCTGCCTGTAAATATTTCAAGAAATCTGGTAATGCTAAGTCTCCATTTTTTTTGTTCTAATTAAAATTTCTCTTTTTATTCTAGGGGTTTTTTGAGCCCAAATAAAATTTACTACTGCTTTTCTTAATTCCAGCATCAGTTTTCTAGGAGGGACAAGGGATACTGTTTGAAAAACATACAATAATTTTGGCAATATATCCATTTTTATTATATTAATTCTTCCTATCCATGAGTATGTTATTTTATCATATTTTTGTAGTAGTTTAATTATTTTATGGATTGTCACATTGTAATTCAGCTCCTGTAATTGCTTCAGGTCTTTCGGGATAAATATTCCCAAATATTTAATTGCTTCTTGCTTCCATTTAAACGGGAAATCTTTTTGTAGGAGAGTGTGTATTTTTTCTGTTAACTATATATTTAAAATTTCTGATTTCTCATAATTAACTTTAAAATTACTTAATTCCCCAAATCTTTTAAATTCTTTGATCAAATTTGGTATTGTTATAATAGGGTTAGTTATGTATATTAGCAGATCATCTGCATATACGGCTGTTTTATATTCTTTATCTTTAACTTTTATCCCTTTAATATCTTTATTTTTTCTTATTGCCGTAATAAGATGTTCCATTATCAGTATATATAACAGAGGAGAGAGGGGGCATCCCTGCCAGGTACCATTTGATATTTGTATATACTCTGACAGTATTCCACCCATTCTTACTCTAGCTCTAGAGTTAAAATACAGTGCGACAATCCTGCCGATCATTCTAGGACCAATTCCAATCTGAATTAATGTTTCTTCTAAGAACCGCCATCCCACTCTGTCGAAGGCTTTTTCAGCATTTTTTTTTCTTCCTGCTAATTAAGGGGAGTGGTTAATTGTTCCCAGGTGTATAAAAGTGTCTACACAAACTCCCCTGGAGCTTGCTCCCAGCTGATGGTGGCTTGCATGTGGATTTTGTGAACACAAGTGGAATTTTGAACTAAAGTGGAGAGTTAAAAACCAGGAGTTTAAACAGAAGTCTTCTAATCTGTAAGTAACATCTTAAACTTCCCTTAAGTAATTGTATTGTAACTGGGAAATGAGTGCTAGCAGGGTTGAAGGTTTTGCTCAGTGCACAGTGTGCCACATGTATGCAAAATTGGTGCAACAGCTCCAGGATGGATACCGCTGTGACAGTTGTGAGCAGGTTGCCCTTCTGCAAGCTCGCATTAGAGATCTGGAGGAGCAAGTTGCAACACTGGACAGAAAGGACAACCTTGAAGGGGGTCCTCTGCTCGCTGAGCAGGTGGTCAGTAGGGTTGATGTGGAGGATGGAGGGGCAAGTCAGGATTATCAGATAGGAAGATGGGTTAATGTACTTAGAGGGAGTGGAAGGGGCTCGCAGAATAGGAAGGCCAGTCCTGTGTTTGTGCATCAAAACAAATTTGCCAAGTTGGGTGAAGATGTGGAGGTGGCAAACACAGAGGTGGCAGCCCTAGATGTCACTGCTACCCCTAACAGCCGGGAGAGCAGCCCATCTAGTAGAGGTGGTGAGGGGAGTGCAGGTAGGCCTAGACAGTTGGTGGTTATAGGGGATTCTATAATCAGAAGGACTGATAGAATAATTTGTCGCCAGGATCGCCTCAACCGAATGGTTTGCTGTCTCCCTGGTGCTAGGGTTCGGCATGTGGTGGACCGGGTGGATAAATTACTGGGAGGGGCTGGGCATGACCCAGCTGTCTTGGTCCACGTTGGGACCAATGACAGTACGCATGGAAGGTGGAGGCTCCTTAAGAATCAATTTAAAGAACTAGGCTGCAAGTTGAAGGGAAGGACCTCCAAGGTGATATTCTCTGAAATATTGCCTGTGCCATGCGCAACACAGGAAAGGCAGTGGGTGATTAGAGAGCTGAATGCATGGCTCAAGACCTGGTGTAGGGAGGAGGGATTTGGGTTTCTAGAGCACTGGGCTGACTTTTCATTGGGGTGCAACCTATATGCTAAAGACGGTTTGCACTTGAATGGAAGGGGGTCTGCTGTGCTGGGGGAGAGGTTTATAGGAAGGCTGGATGAGTATTTAAACTAGGATTGAGGGGGGAGGGTGAACTAGAATTACATCAAGAAGACAGGTCAGTTAGGGGTCAGACATTAATGGAGGGTGGAATGGGGACAGATAGGGGGAGGGTTATGGCAGGTGTCAAGAAATTTCCCATGTTGCAAACAGCCATTGGAAACTGTAGTGCCATTTGTACTACTAAAAATTATATGAAAAACACCAGACCAAAATGTAATAATGCATTAAAGTGTTTGTTCACCAATGCCAGAAGTCTGCCAAGCAAAATAGGTGAGTTGGAAGCTCTGGTGCATGAGGTGAACTATGATGTAATCGGTATTGCTGAAACTTGGCTTCAATCCTCACATGACTGGGCTATTAATATTCCTGGCTATGCACTCTTTCGGAGAGACAGGGTAAAAAGGAAAGGTGGCGGGGTCTGTCTCTATGTGAGAAGTGATCTCAAAGCAAGTGTGAAAGAGGACCTGATTGATGGAGAGTGTGATGAGTCTGAAGCATTATGGGTGGAACTGCATATAGATGGGCGTAGTTCAAAGTTAATCATTGGAGTTTGTTATAGACCACCCAATGTTAACGAGGAGGTGGAGACTCAGCTCCTTGCACAGATGGAAAGGGCTGCAAGGGCTGGGACAGTGATAATAATGGGGGATTTTAACTACCCAGAAATTGACTGGAGTAATGGCACTGCTGGGACAGTTAAAGGGCAAAAATGTATAAACCTAGTACAGGACAATTTTATGGTCCAGTTTATTGAGGCCCCAACTAGGAATGAAGCTCTGTTGGACCTGGTAATCTCAAACCATGCAGAGCTTATTACTAATGTTCAGATAAAGGAACGCCTGGGTAGCAGTGACCATAACATGATTTCATTTGATGTTAGCTGTAAACAAGAAATACATAAGGGAAAGATAAAAACACTTAACTTCAAGAGAGCAAATTTTCCAAGGATGAGGGCTGCTCTCGAGGACTTAGACTGGGAGGGAATATTGGCAGCGATAAACACAGAACAGAAATGGGAATTCTTCAAAAAGACTGTTTGGAACCTCACTGCGAAGTATATTCCCATGGGCAATAAGTTTAAAAGGCTAAAAAGAAAACCTATGTGGCTCACGGTCAAAGTTAGAAAAGCTATAAACAATAAGAAAAGAGCTTTTAATAAATATAAAAATGAAGGAACACTAGTGTTGTTTAAATGCTACAAAGAATTTAACAGAATATGTAAAAAGGATATCAAGGGTGCAAAAATTCAAAATGAACGACAGATCGCAAAAAATAGTAGGACAAACCCCAAAAAATTCTTCAAATATATTAATAGTAAAAAAGGTGAGGTCTGAGCATGTAGGCCCTTTACAAAATAATCTAGAGTGGGTGACTGGGGACAAGGAGAAGGCTAATTTATTAAATACTTTCTTCAGCTCTGTGTATACAAAAGAGCATGGGGAAGCTCATGTCCATAATGGGGTGGTATTGACACAGCCCCCAATGATCCACAATGGCTCAAAAGGGATATGGTCCAGAAATATTTAGACAGAATAAAGGTGGATAAAGCACCTGGACCTGATGGCATCCACCCACGGATCCTAAAAGAATTGAGCTCTGTAATTTCAAAGCCATTGTATCTAATTTTTAGGGACTCATTAATGACAGGAATGGTACCACTGGATTGGCGCAGGGCGAACGTGGTGCCTATATTTAAAAAGGGATCAAAGTCTTTACCAAAGTATAGACCTGTTAGTTTAACTTCTATAGTCGGGAAGATACTGGAGCGTTTAATAAAAGACCACATAGACGAGTTCTTGCTGGAAAAAAAACATTTTAAGCAACAGACAGCATGGGTTCATGAAAGACAGAAGTTGTCAGACAAACCTGATTTCTTTTTATGAAGAGGTAAGTAAAACCTTGGACAGAGGGGTGGCTGTGGACGTGGTTTACTTGGATTTTGCAAAAGCGTTCGATACAGTTCCGCACACATGGCTCATGTGTAAGTTAAAGTCTACAGGCTTGGAAATATCAGTTTGTAAATGGATAGAAAACTGGCTAAAAGACAGAATTCAGAGAGTAGTGGTTAATGATTCTTACTCTGAATGGTCTAAGGTTATCAGTGGTGTACCCCAAGGTTCAGTGCTGGGACCCTTACTCTTTAATATCTTTATAAATGATATTGGGTCTGGGATCAAAAGTAACATTTCTGTCTTTGCAGATGACACCAAGCTATGCAGTGGAATAACGTCCTTACAGGATGTCTCCAATTTACAAGCCGACCTCAATGCACTGTCTAATTGGGCGACTATGTGGCAGATGAGGTTTAATGTTGAGAAATGTAAAGTTATGCACTTGGGGGCTAAGAATATGCATGCATCATACATACTAGGGGGAGTACAACTGGGGGAATCCATAGTGGAGAAGGATCTGGGGGTTTTGGTAGATCATAAGCTCAATAATAGCATGCAATGCCAAGCTGCGGTTTCCAAAGCGAGCAAAGTCCTTTCTTGTATTAAGAGAGGTATGGACTCCAGAGAGAGAGATATCATTTTGCCCCTGTTCAAATTATTAGTAAGACCTCATCTGGAATATGCAGTTCAGTTTTGGGCACCAGTTCTCAAAAAGGATATCGGGGAACTGGAGAAAGTGCAGAGAAGGGCAACCAAACTGATAAGAGGCATGGGGGAGCTCCGCTATGAGGAAAGATTAGAGGAACTGAATTTGTTCACTCTTGAGAAGAGGAGAATAAGGGAGGATATGGTCAACATGTTCAAATATATAAGGGGTCCATATAGTGAACTTGGTGTTGAGTTATTCACTTTACGGTCAACACAGAGGACAAGGGGGCACTCTTTACGACTGGAGGAAAAGAGATTTAATCTCCAAATACAGAAAGGTTTCTTCACAGTAAGAGCTGTGAAAATGTGGAATAGACTCCCTCCAGAGGTGGTTCTGGCCAGCTCAGTAGATTGCTTTAAGAAAGGCCTGGATACTTTCCTAAATGTACATAATATAACTGGGTACTGACATTTATAGGTAAAGTTGATCCAGGGAAAATCCGATTGCCTCTCTGGAATCAGGAAGGAATTTTTTCCCCTGCTGTAGCAAATTGGAGCATGCTCTGCTGGGGTTTTTTGCCTTCCTCTGGATCAACTGTGGGTATAGTATTGGATATATTGGCTTGTACGATTTTTTTTTTTTTTTTTTTGCATGGTTGAACTGGATGGACTTGTGTTTTTTTTCAACCTGACTAACTATGTAACTATGATAGTTATTACATAGTGTATGATCTTTCTCTGGTTTAGGAATTAATACTATATGAGCTTCTGTACTATATGGTGCAAACGTTTGAATTCTAGATATGGAATTATATGTTTTTTTGAGAATAGGTATGATTAAATCCTGAAATGTCTTATAGAATCTGGGGGTATATCCATCCGGACCTGGGCTTTTCCCCAGGACCAGTTCTGAAATCGACTGTTGAATCTCCTCTGTTGAAATTTCTTTTTCCAGATCCTCAGTTACCTCCCTAGAGAACATGGGTAAAGCGGTTTCCTTTATATATTTACTAATCTCATCCCCTTTTTTTTCTTTCTCTCTATTCCCAAGTTGTTTATTTATATTATACAGATTTGAGTAATATGTATGAAAAGTTTTAGTTATTTCTATTGGATCGTAAGTAATTTCCCCGTTTGCTTTTAAAATTTTTACTATAGATGTCATGGGCTGTTGGTCCCTTAGTGTTTTTGTTTTAGCTAACATTTTCCCTGTTCTATTTCCATATTGATACCATTGAGTTTTGTTCTTATCCCTTAATCGAAGAGACTCCTCATCAAGCACAGCTTGTAATTCCATTTGTTTATTTTTCAAAATAATCCTATCAAATGAGTTAAGGTTCTGTTTATGTTTTTTTTCCAAATTCTCAATTTCTATCATTATTTGAACTTTCTTTTGTTCTTTTTCTTTTTTAAGTCTAGATCCGTGCTTGATGAATAGTCCCTGTAATACACATTTTAAAGCTTCCCATTGTATTGGATTAGGGGTTTCATCTTTTTCATGAGTTAGCGAAAATTCTATAATTTCTTTTCGAATATCATTTTCACATTCTTTATCTTTAATTAAATTATCGTTCAACCTCCACGACTCTCTCTCCACGACTCTCTCGTTTTTTTATGTTCCGTTATCTTAAGTTCCAAATATATTGGGCCATGGCCGATTACAAAAATCCACCTATATCTGTTAAAGGGGTCATCATTATACCAGCACAATTAATGAAAAAATAATCTATTCTATGATATGAGTCATGTGTATTTGAATAGTATGTATAGTTCTTTTCCGTTTGATGTTGAATCCTCCAAATGTCTATCATTTGATAGTTTCCCAATAAATTTTTAAATTCCCTTAATTGGCTTTTATTTCTATGTGTGTGATTACTAGTAGTATCCATTTTTGTATCCAATATAAAATTGAAATCACCCCCCAAAATTAATACTCCTTCCGCTTTCTCCATTGCATTTGACAGAGCCTCCATCCCACGCTTAATTTGTTCATAATTTGGAAGGTAGAGGTTTATAATTGTAAAAATTTTCCCATATAACATTACCCTCACAATTAAGGATCTACCATCTCCACTCTTATAATTTTGCAAAATTTGCTGGGGTATGTTTCTGTGGAACGCAATAGATAATCCTTTTGATTTGTAATATGCAAATGTGTCGTGGATCCAGGTAACATAGTTTCTACTAATAATTTTCAGAATGTGATCTGAACGAAAATGCGTTTCCTGAAACAGTATGATATCTATCTTTTGCTTATGAAATGAGTTCAAAATTTGGTTTCTTTTAGAAGGTCTTCCCAGTCACTCTAACCTAATCTGACTTATATAAAGTAAGGTCCCTACTGAGAGGGAAATCGGGGCTGCCGCTTCAGATCTGCCACCCGTCTCTTACCCACATGCCGCTATTACTATTTCCCTTTCTTTTTTTTCCCTTTTCTCAATGAACCTGAACAGTTTACCATTTTCCTTTATTATCTTTGTTGTTTTCTATTAACATAAAAATGTGAACATATAAACCCCTATTGTTAGAAGGGGAGGGGGGGGAGAAGCGGGGTCAAGGGGTCAGGTGGGGGGGGGAGAAAAGAAAAAAAAAAACACATCGAACCCTCCAAATTAATAGATACATTAAAACCACCCCTCTCCCTCCCATTAAACGCTTGGCCTTGATGCCTTCAATTAAGTGTTGTTGCTTATGTGCAAAATATATACATAAGTAGATATATACAGGTAATATTCTATAACCACCCTCTTTCCCTCCCCCCTCCCCAAATATTGTGTCAAAAATATTATGTGATATCTAGTGTGCAACATAATTGTGAAAAAAAAAAAAAAAATTAATTTCCTATCCCGTTTTCTTTTTCCCCTTAAATATAGTGTATTACTATTAAACTGTGCCTCTGTGTTGTAACATTGGTGATCCATTAATATATTTTAGTGTATTCGTATTATATATATCTCCCCAGCCCCTAAAGGCTCCTAAACCCCCCCTCCCCCCCAACTCCGCCCCCCACCCCAACCCCCTCCATCTCCCTCCATGAACCCCTAAGGCTTATAAAATGCTCTTATACATGTCTTAGGCCATTCTGGTAGTTTTATTTCCGGGAGGCCAAGCGCCTCCAGGAATTTCGGTAGGTCCTCCAAGTCCCTGTATGTTATTATTGCACCTTTGTGTTGCACTTGCAGTTAAAATGGAAATTTCCATCGATATTGAACATTTTTCTTTGTTAGTTGCTCCAGAAGGGGTTTTAATGCTCTTCTTCTATCCAGTGTGTACTTGGATAGATCCTGAAAAAATGTTAATTGTGTCCCTTCAAATTGAATATTTTTATTTTGCCGTGCGGCTATCATGATTTTATCTTTTGTTTGAGCGTAGTGCATCCTACAGATAACGTCTCTTGATTTGTCAGGCTCTAATTTTCTTGGGCCCACCGTTCTATGTGCTCGATCGATTATTAAGTCAGCTGGATCTTGATTCTGGATTAGATCTTGAAATATTCTCTGCAGTGTTATTATCAAATCTTTTGAGTTCACATTTTCCGTTAATCCTCTAATTCTTACATTATTTCTTCTATTTCTATTTTCTTGTTCATCTAAAGTATTTATGGCTTGCTTTAATTGTTTATCTTGCTCCTGAATTTTCTCCTTTGCTTGTATCATTTCTTGCTCCATCTTTGTCACTATTGAATCTATTTTATCCATTTATTCCTGTGTTTTTTGTGTGGATATTTTGAGTTCCTGTATCTCTATAGGAGCTGTTTGAGTAGGAAAGAGAGACACAGCAGCACACTGTGTGAAAAGATCCACTGCTGGATTGTGTACTTGCTGGATTCACCCTCTGCTGTTTCTTATCTGACCGTTCTAGAGGTCTCTTCAGTCTTTGTGAGGAGCTGCTGAAAGTGTACTGGAACACGCAGGAGTTAACCCTTGGTGTACCAAACAGGACTTTAATGGACTCTTGCTGATTATCCATATAGGGCCACTACGAGACCGGGTTACATGCGAAAGAGGCTTGTCGAGAGTCCTAGAACAAACATCTGGATTCCACAATGTTCCACTGTAAAACCCCACTTCATTGCCTGGTGGCAACACAAGCTTTATTGACTCAGGTGACATACGTCTCTCTGAGTCCAACGGTTCCGGTAAGCCTGTATTGCTTCCACACGGAGGACCCATTTATTTTATATCACTTCTTTTCAGTTTGTTATTTCACGTGGTGTAGAGCACCACCATCTATGTTGGACTTTTTTTTGTCTTCAAATCTTATATGTAATAGGTGCCTATTGGAATTCACTCTCAATGTTTTTTGAAATACATAGGTTAGGAATAATGGTTTGATATATTGATTTTTTGTAATTTGAAAAATCCTTATCCCAATCAGCGCTACACTATATACACCTACTATATTCAAATAGCGAGTTCTTTCTTGCTGACCCTTATTATTAAATAGTTCAGTGCAACAAAAAGTCCATATATAATCTTTTTCTACTTAATAATGTCCCTTTACCCCTCTTTTTATCTCCTTTATCTCAGATATCCACCTCTTGTTGCTATTTTACTTCATTTCAATCATTTTTCAGCAATTGTCCTCATATATGTTGTATGTAGCAGCAGGGGCGGATCCAGGGGGGGGCAACGGGGCAATTGCACCCCCCGAAAATATCACTGCAGTCCACTCCCGACTGAGTCTCTCTCTCTCTCACATCAGTATAGTTAGACTATCAGCGGCACTGAGAGAAACTATGTGCTGTGGTGATTACGCCGCGCTGGACCTGGAGAAGAGGGAGGAGGTGGGTGGAGCTGCTGGCTAGTGTTCCCTGCACTGGTTGCTAACGCCTGGGCCACCTGCCGTGTAGCAACCAGTGACGTCAGTCACGTCGGAGGCTGGAGCCGCTGCTGGGGAGAAGGAGAACCCCAGCATTCATAGTGGAGCCTTTTTCGTTCTCCGCCCCCGAGTGTTGGCTCCACCCACCTCCTCCCTCTATCTTCTCCACAGCACGGTGTGAACACAGGAAGAAGCAGTGACTGTGTGTCACTGTCATCTGATGCTGCCGGCTGCACCTGCTAATGGATCCTGCTCCTCTCCATTGCTCCTGCATAGGAGCCCATCCCCCCCACCAGAGCACCAAAATAATTTATAAAAGTGAGTAAAAGAATTAATGAATGTGCAAAATCTTGTGTGCCATACTGCCATTATTTATGGAAAGCAAATGCTGCCCTTTTAGTCTTGTTCAATCTAAACCCTTTCAGCTCCAGAAAGTTTTACCCCCCCCCTCATGAACAGGCCATTTTTTGCGATACTGCGTTGCATTACTGTAACTGACTGACAATTGCGCGGTCCTGCAACACTGTACCCAAGTAAAATTGATGTCCTTTTTTTTCCACTAATAGCACTTTCTTTTGGTGATATTTTATTTTTGTGATATAAGCAAACTGACAATTTTGAAAAAAAAACAATATTTTTACATTTTTTTCTATAAAAAAAATGTCTTCCTCAATTTAGGCCAATATGTATGTTTGGTAAAAAAATCCCAATAAATGTATATTGATTGGTTTGCACAAAAGTTATCGCATCTACAAAATAGGGGATAGATTTACGGCATTTTTATTTATTTTTTCTAGTAATGGTGGCGGCAATCAGTGATTTTTTTTTTTTAGCGGGACTACAACATTGTGGCGGACAGATCGGACACCTATATGACACTTTTGACACTTTTTGGGGACCAGTGACACTAATACAGTGATCAATGCTAAAAATATGCACTGTCACTGTACTTATAACACTGGTTGGGAAGGGTTAACAACAGGGGTGATCAAAGGATTAACTGTGTCCCTAGGGGGTGCTTGCTAACTGTGTGGAGATGGACTCACTAGATGAACAGAGTGATCCGTGTTCCTGGTTAGCAGGAACACAAGATCACTCTGTTCATCTCTGACAAGGAGGTCTACCTTGTTTACATCAGCAGACCGCTGTTCTATCTCTGTGGGGAGCGATTGCAGGTGGCCGGCGGATATCACTTCCCCCCGGACTCGCTGATTGGCTCCCCCTCTGGCCAATCAGCACGCGTGCCTTTGCTGGGTATAGCACAAAATGGCGTACAGGTACACCTTATTTTCTGCCAGTGCCCCTTCCGAGACTAGACTCTGGATCCGCCCCTGTGTAGCAGACATTTTTTAAACATTCATCAACCGATATCCTATATGGATCCAAGCATTATCATTTAGCATAGCATTAATTTAAGTTTCTATTATAAAACAAACGTTGCATCCTGAATACCGACTCACCACCTTTGAGTTTCCCGAGATTTCCCTTTTTTTTTTTCAGGTTGGTTTCTGATCAACTTCAGGGTTAATTCACTACTCCACTGTATCCTCCCGAAAAACTCTCCTGTTGTTCTCAGGGCCTGGGTAAATTATTATGTAACCGTTGGTCCTCCTCAGTATGCCCCCCTTCTTTCTTCACGGGCTCAGCTGGCATCCACTGAGGTTTACCGTGATCCTTCTATTCACTCCTAATCTCTGCCGCGCGCTTTCGAAGCTCCCACCGGAGGGCGGATCCACAGGCTCGCAGCCTCGGCTATCGGCGTGCGCCGCCAAGCCGAAGCGCTCGCCCTGACCTGCTCCTGACTCCTGGCTTTTGTCCTCTGCTCTGGTGCGCGGCACCCCACAGGTATATTCGGTTCCCGGTCTTCTTACCTTGTTACCTTGCCCTCGCCACGCTACTGAGAGCCACAACTACAAGTATATAGTCCAAGTAATATAGGAGGTAGTTTGAGCAGTGTATCCTATAACGCAGGTTGAGTGTGGTTCAGTCTCTTCAGTCTCTTCGCAATCAGCTGTTCAGAATGTTAGTCAGCAACTCCTCCTCCTCTCCCTCCCACTGGCCAATTTGTGATACTAGTGTTGCTAGTGTTGTAATAGCCTCAGAGGCTGCCCGTGTTGTGGGGGGGGATTTATTATTATAGATTCTATATTATATTGTCATATCAATATCTGACACAACGTCGGATGCCGCGCCCGCCATTGCACTTGGAGATTGAGAAACGAATGTTGGCTGACTGTTGGGGTAGAGTAGACCATTCAACATGAACAACGAAGATTCAACATAGCAACGAAAAACATACAAACGTCGAATCTTTGGCTTTTGGTGTCTGTCGAAAGTTCTAAGAAGATTCGACGGAGCAGCTAAACTGTACGACGCTGCAATCATACATTTCCGGTCAAATGCATCTGCCCATAGGCTATAGAAAAATTATAATGTTGGTTGACTAGTAAAATAATTCATAAATATAACTATTACTAGTCATACAACATTAGAATTCTACTACAGCTAGCTTGTAGGCGGAAAATTCGACCGGAAATGTACACGTACAGTTTAGCTGCTCCGTCAAATCTTCTTTGAACATTCGACAGACACCATAAGCCTTCAATGACAGATTCGACCTTAATTAATTTGGATTTTTGGACGAATGCAATTTTTAACGAAAAACAAAATAAATAAAAACGAATTTCGGGAGTAACTAAATAAATTTATTTTTCGGACGAAAACGAAATTCCGAAACAAAATATTTCAGTGTGCACATGTCTACAGAATAGTAATACCGGCCATAACATAAATACATCTACCACACTAGAATCAAATAGTACAGTCTCCCCATCTACCTCACACCAGACTATCCCAAATTTCCATATAAGTATGTCACATACATCTCATAACCTTACCTCCAGCAATTCCACTATTCCATCCACTCCCAGCTCCAGGGGCACCATCGGGGCACCACTATTCCACTGTAACTGGTGCTCAACTTACTTCAGACGCAGTACTACCTGCGGTCTCTTTTTTAGGGCCCAGACTCTTCCCCACCAGGCCGTCAAAAAGAAAATACACTGAATAGGTTGTAGGGGATGAGGAGAAAAACTTAAACCTAAGCCCACACAGCAGAAAACAATGCCTACGGTGAAGATTTTCAACTTATCTTCACACACACTCACAACGCAGGAAACTACCTTACTTACAGGAGGACTTACTTTCGCACCAACTAATTTGCCTAACGCCTTCCAGTTGTTCAAAGATTTGAACAAGTTTATCCGAGACCTTACCCTCAAAAGATTTTATAATATAAAAGCAGCTAAAGATGCAGCTATCATTTCAATCGACATAACCTCCCCCTCTTCAGCCTATAGCAACATCCTAGATGAAAAAATAGCCTTGGATATATTAGAAGAATTATATCACGAAGGAACTGGAACGCTCCTTAACCCTGCTAATCCTGAATCAGATGCCCTTTTATATACCCAACATCTAAATTGTTCTCCTGCAGTTAAACACACCAATTTTCATCCTCTGTCCAATTTTTATCCCACACAATCCAAAGGCCCATGCCTTGAAACATTTTACCGCATGGTATACTCTGAATTATTGATGATGTGCCAACAGCAACACAACCCCTATAAAAATCACAACTTAACATACCCAGAAAGATTAGCCCTCAATTTATTGAAAACCAATGAGAATGTTATCATTAAATCAGCAGATAAGGGTGGTAGCATTGTGCTGCAAAACTGGGTAGACTACATCAAAGAGGCCAGTAGACTACTCGGAGACTCACAAACCTATACAAAATTGCAAGAGGACCCCCTACCTAGTTTCACCACTGATGCTACAATTTTAGTTAACCAAGCTACCAAAGTTAAAAAAATGTAATTACCAAAAACGAGGCTTCATTCTTGGTTAAAAAATATCATCAAACTCGGTATTTCTATCATTTGCCAAAAGTTCATAAAAGCACTACCAACCCCCCTGGCAGACCCATAGTTGCCTCTATGAACAGTATTACTGGTGGTTTTTCCCAGGATGTAGACCTTTTTCTACAACCTTTTGTTTCCAATTTACAATCCCATATCAAAGATGGAATACTCCTGCTTGAACTATTAGGTCCATACCAATGGGAGCCCAACTACACCTGGCTCTCACTGGATGTCCAATCATTATACACATCCATCCCCCATAATGTTGGCATGCAGGCCATACAACACTTTCTGTCAGAAGACCCATCTATTCATCCAAACCAAGTTAAATTCATTCTAGATGCCACATTCTTCTGCCTGACTCATAATTATTTCATGTTTTAAGATCACTACTACCTTAAAACCCATGGCACTGCCATGGGCACCAATTTTGCACCTCATATGCCAACTTAACTATGGGTCTTTGGGACCCGATACATATGGGCGAATAACCCTTTCATGGCCAAAATTATATTTTACGGTCGTTATATTGATGACGTCATTATTATCTGGGATGGTAATACCGATGATATTGAATCTTTCGTTTCCCATTGTAATAACAACATGGGCCTATCCTTTACATCTGTTCATGATAAAACACATCTAGCATTCTTAGACCTTGATCTATTTCATGAATTATTGCAAACCCACTGCTGGGAATTCCTATCTGCACTTCAATAGTTGCCATCACCCTCGTTGGTTAAAAAACATTCCAAAAAGTCAATTCTGCCGTCTCAGACATAATTGCACCATGCAGTCAGACTATCAGACATAATGCATAAATCTCACACAAAAATTTATTGAAAAAGGCTACCCTCCATCATTCATCGAACAAGCCTACACCACATAGGTCAATCCTGATACTTATACCCATAAAATGAATTCATCAAAGGACATTCGGTTCATGACTCAATTTCATAACAAATACAAAAATATGGAACACATAGTTCATAAACATTGGCCAATACTACTGCAGGATCCCCATTTTAAAGACAGTATACCAAATAAACCTACATTTTCATATAGGAAAGCACAAAACATTAAGGGAAAGATTGCCGCAAGCAAACTCAAAAAGAAAACAAATACGTCATCTTCACTCCAACTCTTTTTTATGATTGGGATGTATCAATGCCGCAAACCCCTTTGCCTTACATGCAGTTTTGTACAACATGGTCAAAAAACATTCACGATTAAAAATAAAACATACAAAATTCCAGAATTCTACACCTGTTCTACAGACCATGTAGTATACTGCCTGACCTGCCCCTGCGGCCTCCACTATGTAGGTCGAACTATACGCCCCCTACGCTAGTGTTTTGGAGAGCACCGCCGATTCATCGAGGCCAGTAAAGACCACCATAGCGTCCCACGACATTTCACCCAACATCATCCTAAATCCACCGTAGGCCTAAAAGTATGGATCATTGAATCCATACCAGCCACTCTCCCTGCGGCAGAGAGACTTAAACGTCTCTGCCAACGGGAGAATTATTGGATATACGCTCTTGACGTACTTTCGCCTGGAGGTATTAATGAAGAATTGGAAATTAGCACCTTACTCTAGATGATACTACATTTAACATACAGACTGTGATATTATGGTGTCTATTCATTATCCACTACTAGTATACTATCCACCTTTAACCTCCTAACTTTATCTTGTGTAAGTTATATGATCTACTACAGTAAGTTATATGATCTAATACATTTAGTTGTTCATTTATCATTTATCCCTCCTTATTTTCATATCCATACGTAATGGTGTTTGCCTGTTATACATGTACATATCTGCCATCTGTCACAATCAAATACTATTTGTAGAGCATCCATTACATCTTATTACCTATTCCTATAAGTTAATTCCTTATAGTAGATTTGTGACCTTATTTGCGGGTGTGTAAATGCCCGGCCGCCCCTGTACTTATTTACAGTCTATTATTATCTATTATTATCTATTATTGTCAGAGTATTTCTACAGGTATAATCTGCGCTATTTGCATAAGTATCCACCACCTCCTATTACCCTTCTGTAGTCTATAGACGCCCAGCCGCCCCTGTAACACTTCTATATACTAGTACACAGTTGAGTAATACCTCTCACCGTGAGATTATTGCTACAGGCATAACCTGCACAATTCGTACAACTTGTATAAGCATCCACTATTTTCCTCTATCTGTCTTTAGTGTATAGAAGCCCTTGTAACACACCTATACACTTATTCATTGTAAAGTAATATTCAGCATTGTTTGATCATTGTTACAGACATAATCAGTACAATTCACACAACATCCACTATACACTATCGCTTATTCCTTTTTTTTTATCCCCTTACAACAGATTTATTACTTCATTTGCATGTGTACAGACGCCTGACCGCCCCTGTAACACAGGTGTATAGCTCCCCAGCTGCCCTTGTAACACGGCTACATATTTATTCATTGTTGATTTAACATTAGACTTACGACCTTATTTGCATGTGTACAAACGCCCGGCTGCCTTTGTAACACATGCACATAGATGCCTGGCCGCCCCTGTAACACATGTGTATAAATGCCTGGCCGCCCTTGTAACACGGCTGTAGATGTATTCATTGTCAACTCAACATTAGACTTACGACCCTATTTGCATGTGTGCAAATGCCCGGCCGCCTTTGTAACACATGCATATAGACACCCGGCCGACCATGTAACACACCTGTATATTGATTCAATGTCAACCTTATGTTTGTATATTTATTTATTATTGTTAATTTAACCACTGCCATCTGTGCCCTGTACCCCTGTGTCAAATTCCTTCAGGACTTCATTGTATATAGCACTGATGTTAATGATCCATTTTGCGAGTACACGGTCGCCTTGGCCGTCCTCATAATACATCTGTCACTTCCCTTATCATTGTGTATTCAACATCTGCCCACACTCCTCCCCTTGCTCCTCCCCCTCACCATTCATAAGCCAGCTTGAGGAGTATGGGCGTAGGTCTGACGAAGGAGCCGCACATGCTCCGAAACGCGTTACCGCCCCCTTCTCTACACTGACACCATCAGCCTTGTGTGTCCCATGGTGAATACAGGCTTCCCTGCTGCCTCCTCTTTCCAACACGCATGAGAATGCTTTACAGCTGCTGGACGGCTCTACACTGCTCTCTACCACCATGCTGAGGATGGACACATGCCACAGATGAGGACTCCTGATTTTATCATGTCCTTTAACACTCAACAATCTTGTAAGTGCTTTTAACCCTTTGTGCACTTTATTAAATTTTGCATACTGCACTTAGAGGCACCTTTCTTTTCCTTTTTTATATCTTCAGAGTTGCTTCTCCTCTAACCAAAGTGCTGCCAGAAGTGCCATCTCATCACTATCATCCTTCTGACCAGCTACCCACCTCCACTAGAGTGCCCTTATCTCCTCTCTGTACAATAATATAACACTCAATGGCTAGAGTGTATAAAGGTTACAACCAAAAAAAAAACAAAAAACAATTAGATGTGTAACTAGAACATGCAAATTCAGAATGTGACCACATAAGCGATATGAAATCGCATATAGTGAAGGGTTAGTGTGTGGGTGTGGCGCTGTCCTAATTTATAGAAATACTTGGTAAATTCTGTGTAGCCAAATCCCATATATAAAGTCGCATAAACCAAAATTGCAAATAAAAGAAAATTCAACGAAAATAAAAACAAAACATAAAACAGCAAAGTGACTCCCTTTGGAGTGTGTAGGTGTAACGTTGTCCTAGTGGAGAAAAAAGTGGAAAAATGGAAAAAAATTGAAAAAATGGAAGAAATCGCATAAAGGACTGCTGCCTCCACAAATGTGATTTCCACCAAGGTGGAAAAAACAGAAGGTAGGTGAAGGGTTAGTGTGTGGGTGTGCCGCAGTCCTAATTCATAGAAATACTTGGTAAATCGTGTTTAGCCAAATCCCATATGTAAAGTCGCATATAAAGTATAGACCAAAATTGCAAATAAAAAATTCAACGAGAATAAAACCAAACATAATACAGCAAAGTGACCCCCTTTGGAGTGTGTAGGTGTATTGTGGTCCTAGTTTAAAAAATATTTTGTAAATCGTGTGTAGCCAAATCCCACATGTAAAATCGCATGTAAATTATAAACAAAATATAAACAAAATCGCATATAGCAAATTTAACGGCTAGGTTGGCCCCCTTTGAATTGGGGGAGGGGGAAGGGGAACAGGGGATGAAATCAAAAAATGACTTTAGCCAAAGCTATTCCATCCGCATAAAAACCCCATATAGTGATTGACAAACATAACATTGCTGAATAATTACATAGGTTAAATTGTGACTAGTGCTCAGTGCAATTTAAGTGAAAAACTTGACATCTTTGTAAAACAAGGCAGGTATTTGTATAAATCTTGGTGACCAGGTGCTCGTGTCTTGTGATCATGCGGACACTCACCAGCTTCTTTAACCCCTGCGGGGGTAATGCGCAGTCACAGTGTATGCCACTGTGCGGCAATCCACAGGCAGTTTCTGGGTCACGATGACGTTTCAGGCAGCTTCTTTAACCCCTGCGGGGGTAATGCGCAGTCACAGTGTATGCCACTGTGCGGCAATCCACAGGCTGTTTCTGGGTCACGGTGACGTTTTAGGCATAAGAGAAGAAAGAGGAGATTCCATAGCGTAAAACCATAAAACACTCTTTATTGAACGCAGATGACAGAATGGTACTCACATTTAAGCAGTTTATAATAGGCAACCAAATGTCATCAAAACAGGAGAGCGTCAGATTTAGGTTGGTGATCCTCTGGGAGATGATGCAAAAGCGTCAGAATAGGCCAGAAAAGGGCGTGGTATTCAATGGATCCACATATTGGATGCTATTGGAGCATTCATTTTCTTTTATGTGGATCCATTGAATACCATCACCGTGAACATCGTATATATTATTTACCCTGGAGTGTGGTAAAGAAAGCGTGTTTTGCCTTGCATGAGAATGCTGGCATTCCATATCGGTGAGTGTATGTCTGGAGAGTGTGATTCACTGGCACGGTGGTGAGGTGGAAGACGCACGGAGTCACTCATCAGTGGACAACAATCACTGAGAAATCATTTATTTATTTATTTATTTATTTGTATGGGACACTTGATTTTTTATTCGTCACCAATTTATTTATCACTTGCAGCTTGTTTGGAGGCTGTATTATAGTTTATGGACTTTATTTGGAGTGTTGATTTTTGCAGCATGGATTGAAACATTTGCACGTGTTTACCTTTACACATTTTTTTTGTCATACATATATGTTTTTGTATAATTATATAGTCACATATATATTTATATTTTATTTTCACAGGCTTTATGCTATTTGGTTCACTGCTAAATAAGTGTGCTACACTTAGGTGATTAATTTTTTAATAGAGGTTGTCACCACTATTGTATACTGCAAGGTATACTCTTATTGTTTCTGAGCGCCGTCTATTTATCCTACGTGTCGGTTCACCATTTTAGTTCCTAACCGACATTTAGGATTAAATTATTAAGCGATCAACTATCACATAAAATCGCATGAACTCAAGAAAGTGAAAAAAAAACAAAAAAATGAAAAGTATATTCCAACACTGATTTGAAACGATGCCTGCACCTTGGGGTAAATAAAAAAACTGTAATATAACAAAAACATTATCAAAATATGTACCCAAATGAGACCTGAAAATAGTATAAATATATTCTCAAATGTCATATGCAATGTAATATAGGTGCATCTAATCCAAAATATACAGATACAAAAAAAAAATGGAATCCCACAATAAAGATAAACCACACAAAAAGAACTGATGAAAGTCCGTAATAATGTAGCAGATAAATATTCATGCAACATTAATGCAAGACAATTGGTGTGTTATCTAAATTTCTATATTGCATTTCAGTGCACTCTAAGGTTAAAATGACACCCAGGGTAGTGTTTTCACTTTACTGCGCATTTTACCTGTTCAATTGAAACTGACACCGTTTCGAATCAGTGTTGGAATATACTTTTCAGGTTTTTTTTTCACTTTCTTGAGTTCATGCGTTTTTGTGTGATATTTGATCGCTTACATATTTTCATTTTAATCACATTATCATTTATAGTGTTTGGAATCTTCTGTGATATACTATATAATATTCCTTTGTTCATATATATATAGGTCTATTTGAGTATATGAGATTTCACACCATTTAAATAGTTGCTTTAGGATTTGCAAACCCAACTGTTCTATCCTTTGTATATATTTCACTGATGCCGTGTACACACGGTCGGAATTTCCGACAGTAAAAGTCCGATGGGAGCCTTTGGTCGGATATTCCGACCATGTGCATGCCCCATCGGACTTTTTCTGTCGGCATTTCCGACGGACTTAGATACAGAACATGTTCTAAATCCTTCCATCGGAAATGCCAACCGAGGTTATCCCGTTGGCAAGTCCGACCGTGTGTACGGGGCATTACACTCCACTTCCTAATATCACATTATATGTGAGTTCAGGTGACTGAATGCGATTTCATATCGCTTATGTGGTCGTATTTTGAATTTGCATGTTCTAGTTACACATCTAATTGTTTTTTTTTTTGGTTGTAACCTTTATACACTCTAGCCATTGAGTGTTATATTATTATATTATTATTAGTATCTACAACACAATCTGCCTCCAGATTTCCATTCTGGTCAGGTCCTTGTGTATTATATACATCAATAGCGCTACACATTTATTATAAATTTCACAATACAATAATGCCCCGTACACACGATCGGACATTGATCGGACATTCCGACAACAAAGTCCATGGATTTTTTTCCGACGGATGTTGGCTCAAACTTGTTTTGCGTACACACAGTCGCACAAAGTTGTCGGAATTTCCACTTGCCAAGAACGCGGTCACGTACACCACGTACGACGAGACTATAAAAGGGCAGTTCTGAACCAAGCGCGGCACCCTTTGGGCTCCTTTTGCTAATCTCGTGTTAGTAAAAGTTTGGTGAGAGACAATTCGGGCTTTTTCAGACTCGTGGTTTTCAGATCGTTTTCTGCTGTTCAGTTTGTGCTTGTGGGTTTGTATCTGCTCTACAGTGCGTGCAGCAAGCTACGCGTGACTCTGTCATTGTGTTCTTGTCCGCTCGTTGCTGTTTTTCAGGTCGCTCTTCACAGGCCTTGCTGTTCTTCAGTGCGTTCTGTTACTTCGTTCTGAGCAGCCGACCGTTTTCTAGCCATGTTGTGTATACGTACTCCTCGTAGAGTTCGTGCTGTGCGGGGGCTTGGTGTTGGGGTCCTTACCTTGACACAAGTCCAATCCATGAACAGGGTGGGGAGGAGTTCATGGACCAAGAATTGGTTGCTCCAGCGTGACCAGTTCTGTCATATGCCTTTGCTCCGTGAGATCCGTGAGAATAATCCTGATGATTTCAGGAAATTTCTCCGGATGACGGACCCCGTATTTCACTGTTTGTTGGCTTTGCTGACCCCCTATATCAGCAGGCAGGATACCTGCATGAGGCAAGCCATCACTCCGTAGCAGAGGCTCGTCGCCACCCTGCGGTACTTGGCGACGGGGAGAAGCCTGCAGGACCTCAAATTCTCGACAGGCATCTCCCCCCAGGCTCTGGGGATCATTATCCCAGAGACCTGTTCTGCCATCATCCAGGTCCTGCAGAAGGAGTATATTAAGGTAAGATTTTTATCCTTTAACATCACATTTTATTGTATTTAATGTTTGATAATATATTGTATTTCTTTCCACATTCCCTAATTACCATGATTGGAATATGCTGTGAATGTCCCCTTTGTCCTCATGCATGCTGGTTTTTTATGTAATTATTTTTTTTGTCCTTCATACATATTTGCCTTCACTTACCTCCCCAGCATGGTCTCCTGGCCCTATATTCACCTCATGTAGTCACTTAACAATGTATTTTATCAGCTCCATAGTAGTGCTTTACCCTAAATACCCCCTAAAATGTTTATAAATGTGATTTGATTTAAATTCAGGCAGAGTGCCAGAGGCTTTTTTTGGGTGTCCCCAAATCATTTTTAACCCTCCCTCCCCCCAACTGATAAGTCAGCTGTCACCAATTCTCTATCTATCCTCAATCACCTATCTGCTGACTTTGGCAAACCCATACACACTATACCCATCTCTTTTGTGGTCAGATTTATGGATGAATTCCTCAAAGCATGTAGTGCAAGGGCCTGCCTGTATACTTTCAAATGGTACTGTTTAAAGTTTTTGTATCCTATTATTATCTTGATAGGTAATAGCAGAATGTCCAAATGTGCTCAAATGTGTACAATGTGTATTTATATCTTTGTAATATGACACTTCTTACCTGTCCAGTGGGCTGCCAATAGTGTAACTAAGGAGGGGCTGTTCAAAGCAATACCCTTTATTTAGGCATTCATCTCTCAATGAAGTGGAGAGGGTTACCTGTCCAAGAGCTCCCCCCCCTATAATGTCAGAAATGGCCCATGAGGGGGGGGGGATCTGATAGGTGTACCTTATACTTTGGTCTTTAAAAACTCCCTCAAATAAATGTTATCTTGATGTTGGCCAAGAATGTTTGTGTCTAATCTGCTTTCCCTGTTTATGTGCAAAATGAATAATTGTTTTTTTTTTTGGTTTGACTCCACAGTTTCCTTCCACGCCACAGGAATGGCAGACTGTGCCCTCCCACTTTGCCCAGCGGTGGAACTTTCCTAACTGCGGAGGGGCAATTGATGGGAAACACGTCCACATCGTCCCACCACCCAACTCGGGGTCATACTATTATAATTATAAGGGGTTCAATAGTATTGTGATGTTGGCGGTGGGGTTGGCTACTTATGAGTTCCTGTATGTGGACGTGGGGAAGAATGGCCGGATGTCCGATGGTGGAGTCATCGCCCAGACGGAGTTCTACAGGTGTCTCCAGAATGGCAGCTTGGACTTGCCACCTCCAGAAGACAATGTGGAAGGACTCCCATTCGTCTTGGTTGCGGATGAAGCATTTGCGCTGGGGGACCATCTTATGCGGCCATTCCCGATGAGGACCCTCACCCTGGACCAGAGGGTTTTTAATTACCGGCTGGCCAGAGCCAGAAGAGTGGTGGAGAACACGTTTGGAATCTTAGCTAGCCGGTTCTGCCTATTTCTTACACCCATACACATGGCGGAGTACAAACTGAATCATATTATCCTGGCGTGCTGTGTTCTACACAACTCTTTACAGCAACATTCTGCCAACTATGCTGGCTCAGTTGGACCTGAGGCTGGAATTCCAAATGAACCAACCCTGACGGCGTCCTGGCTTGCCGCCCCTGAGTGCCTGTAATGTCCGGCTAAGATACCTTGAATTCTTTGCGGGTAGGGGGGCTATCAATATGCCAGACAATGTCTAAAACCTTTTTGAAATTAAAAAAAAAAAAAAACTACTCAAATCTTTGGTGACATTTACTGCTTGTGTTTGTTTTAGCTGACCCTGACAGAAATGTGGTGAGTCCTGAAAATGGCATGATTGTGTAACCTTACAAAGCACTGTTGGGTGTTATTTACTAAAGGCAGAGACACTTTGCACTACAGGTGCACTTGAAACTGCACTGAAACTGCACTTGTAGTGCAAAGTGGATTTGCCCTTAGGAAATAACACCCATTGTCACAGAAAACACCAATTAGAGCACCACAAAAGTGTTGGAGCGTTGAGATAATAATCCACACATTCTTGATTAACAATCTTTTTAATACCAGCACAATCACATGTGCATTTAGAAAAGGTTTTTAAAACAAACCAACATGTTTGTTGTATAACAATTTTTGGGGTCACATTAGAAAAAGTAGAAATGTCCATTTAAGATAAAACAGGCATGTTTAAAACCAACAAGAAAGACACAAATCTTGAACTTACAAATTTCACATTTGGTAGAACTTGAAGGCAATATCAGGCATAAGTATTTACAAACTGTGTTTGATATTTCGTTCAGATGGAGTGAAGTCACCCCAGGAAAAGCCAAATTTTAAAGATTTTTACGAATTTACGAATGTCAACATGTGCTACCTGCCATCATGGGGGATCAAGGGACGTGTTTGGGGGGTGCAACCCCTTCCTCACAGCTACTTTATTATCGAGGAAGGGGTTGCACCCCCAAAACGCTTCCATTGATCTCCCGTGATGACAGATAGCACATGTTGACACACTGTGTGCCTCTTCAAAATTTGGCTTTTCTCAAATTTGTCAAAAAATTTAAAAAATTTGAAGCACACAAAAAAACAAAGGGATTTGGAGGGGTTTTAAACTCTCCCTAAAACATCAATGATGTTCTTCATTTTTTGAAGAACATCATTGATGTTTTTCTTGATGTTTTCCAAGTTCCTATTACACCCCATGATCTTCCCGTGCAGGATCTGTGCACTTTCCGAGGTGAAAGGATCTGGATCCACAACATCACGATCACCTAAAAAGATAGAAACCAAAAAACGCCATGTATTATAAATATGCCGGCATCCATCTCTTACCTGAGCCTGTGGTCGCAGGCACTCACCTGTTGTGGTGCCAATTTCCACCACGTCTTCCTCCTCCTGCTCTGCTTGTCTTGGGTGGATTTCCCCTTCTTCCAGAGTGGTCCTGTGGTCTCCTCGGATGAGGCGTGTCCTCCGAGTCTTTTTTGTAAAAAAAATTGGTATATTTAGCACACAGATATTTGATGGCAGAACTATAAATATGAAACATTGCTTGGAAGTGGGGTACAATTGTCTATTTTGGCAGAGTTCCAAGATGTAGAATTTTTTGTGTCCTTTGTCAAGCTTCAATACTTTACCTGTTTTGTCCAAGCTTCACAGATGGAGACACCCCTATAGTATACACTGGAGCACCTGTGTGGGCCCCCTAATAAAAAGGGTGTTCTTGTGTCCCACACTAGTGCTCCAGCGTCCAGATGTGTAACCAGCTGCTGAGTGTCCTCTCCTTACACAGAATCTAGTTTGCATTTCATTCTAGTAACAAACACATCTACACAACCAAATTAGTTTCAGACAAGTAGGCCCTAAAAAATGTGCGCAAATGCATATGGCCAAAACAATGGTGTTTTCTAGGCCGAACAAGCAATGTTTTATACGAACGAATAATGTGCCCATGAACATGAAAGTTGCCTTTTGAAACTGGATAACAGTTAAGAAAAGCACATGAAGCAGCACGAACGTAATAAACATAAAGAATAGGAACACAGGACTACTACTTACTTTTTTGCAGCACTCTCCGGATCTTTCGGTACTACTCATGCTCTCTTAATTTCAGGTCCGACCACCGCTTCCTGAGCTGATCTTTCGAAATTCCGGTGCAGACTCTTGACCACTTTCGCCATGATATTTGCCTTTCTGACATTGGGGTTGGGGTAGGGTCCATACTTCCCGTCATAGTCGGCCTTCTTTGGGATGACGACCATCTCCAACATCTCCCCAAAGGACATATTCGATGCCTTAAATCTTTTCCTTCTGGATCCAGACGTTTCAGGCTCCGGGCTTTCCTCCTTCTCCTCCTCGTTGGTGTAATTAGCACGCACCTGTTGTGTCTCCGCCATGTGCTCTTCCCCCACTGTGCCGAATGAAAAGGGGCGGGGAATAGACTAGAAAGAACGTCAGGGGCGGGCGAAGTTACACGCATGCGCAGTGTGTATAAAGCGTAACATGCGTGCGTAGTACGTACGATCTGTGAGTGGAGGAAGGAGTATCGGAGGCGCCGATCGTGATAACGAAGGTAAGATCTAAACTTGGACCTATACTGTTTCTAGATTGAGGCCTATATTGTAACAAGATTAGGAGAGTTTTGCCTGACATTAAGGTTTGTCTCGTGTTGTGTCTTGCAGATAAAATGGATTACTTCAATGACCACAACTTCCTCCCCCTGTTCATAGACAAGTACAGGGAGCTGCCCTGTCTGTGGCAGGTGAAACATCCACATTATAATCATAAACAAAAGAGGCAGACAGCGCTGGAGAAACTGCTGGAGTTGGTGAAGCCGGTGGTCCCCACAGCAACCATCCCCTATTTTAAAGCCAAAATTGGTGGCCTGAGGAGCACTTATCTTAGGGAGAGCAAGAAGGTCACGGATTCCCAGAGATCCGGAGCTGCAGCAGATGACATTTATGTCGCCAGGCTGTGGTACTATGAGAGCCTACGATTTCTGTCAGACCAGACTGGAGTCAGGGAATACCTCTCCACTCTTCCTTCCACTCTTCCTTCCACCCCAGCTGAGGCTTCCGATGTCCAACCTGGGACTTCCAGCCAGGAAGAAGTGGAGGAGCCCAGATGGAGTCAGGTATAGCATTCTTCTACAGATTTCTGGTCAATAAATAAATGATGTTTGCTAGATATTATTATTATTGTTATTGATAACTAATTGCTGATTTAATACAGTTTTTTACATATCAATAGAGAGTAGTGGGCAAAAATAATTGGGACAAGAATGAAAAATTCTGGGCTCAGAAGGATAGTCTGTAATATTTGTTAACATTCAATTTGCAACAGTCATGAGGTGAAAATTGTGTGTGATTGATGAAGAAAAAAACTAAAACTATGTCCCTTTTTCATACACAAGAAGACCTCAGCCAGGACGAGGCTCTGGAATGTGGCACACAGGAGGAGGCTGTGGAATGTGGCAGCCAGGAGGAGGCGGGGGTTAGTGGCAGCCAGGAGGAGGCGGGGCTAAGTGGCAGCCAGGAGAAGCCTGGGACCAGTAGGAGCCTGACCGAATCGCAGGTTCCTCCCCCCCGCCTTCCAAACAAAAGACCCAGGAAGGGGAGTCACGTGCAGGATTCAGAACTCAGGCTCATTCAGGAGGCTTCTGCATCCCTCAGAACCACCTCCACTCCTGAAGAGGCCTTTGCCTGCATGGCTGCCACCAAACTGAAGGGCATGCAGGAGGGTCAACGCCTCATGTGTGTGAAACTTCTTTATAAAGTCCTAACTAAGGGGGTGAGTGGCGAAATCACACCCAATACCGACGTGATTGAGTTGGACCATCCTCCTCCTCCTGCCACAACTACACCACCACAGCCACAGCGTGGAAGGAAGCGTGGAAGGAAGACCAGAGAGTGATGGCCCTGGGTTCAGTCTGGTGTGACGAAAGATGCAGTCTCTTGTATGACCACAGCCTGAGGACACAGATGTCATCTGCTGCTTTCAGGATCTCTGGGACTTCTGGACCAGACTGTACTCCCTTATATATGGACTCCTCAGGCCACCAATTTTGCTGGAAAAGAATTGATGTCTGCCCTGGGGGTCCCAGGCTTCGCTAATTTCTCCTGTTTATCCAGCGTTGCCTCCCTCTTTGTTTGGTTCAGAGCCCTTAATAAAGGAATTTTGTTTTGAATTATACTTGCCTATGTATGTTTTACTTCAAAAAGGACAGTTTGTTTGTGAGGAGGCAGGTACATTTGTAAACTACAATGTGAAATTAACAAGGGACACCAACACCAAGCAACCTCCTTGAGATTAAATAATGCAAGATAATAATGGTGTTGTGGTAACTTGACACACAAAACACACACAAAAATATTATGGAGTAAAACCCAAAAAAAATAAAAAAATACATCAGCCTGGAAAAAAATACAAACACAAAAAAAAAATAATCAGCCTTGAAAAAAATACAAAACAAAAATAAAACAACAAAAAAGAAATTTGGTCAGATGTGACAAATCAAAATATATTGAGGGAATCCCGATAAATAATAAAGAAAGGAGTTTGTTAGAAGTCTGTGTGAATATGAGCAGCAAAACTACTTCATTCTTCTCACATTATAAAGAAGAAGAGAGTGCGCTGTATTAAACAATTTAAAACATTGCAGCGTGAAGAAAGTGCTGTATCCATTCCGAACGCTAATTTTACCAGACCGAGCTGTTCCCTCTCAGAATTTCTTCTGAGCATGCGTCGGAATTGGCCACACACGGTCGGAACTGATGCGATCGGATTTTGCTGTCGGAAAATTTTATAGCCTGCTCTCAAACTTTGTGTGTCGGAAAATCCGATGGAAAATGTCCGATGAAGCCCACACACGGTTGGAATTTCCGACAACACGCTCCGATCGCACATTTTCCGTCGGAAAATCCGACCGTGTGTATGGGGCATAAGTCTGATTGTTGTGTTGGCTGCTCAAATTTGAGGTCGGCGCAGTATTTTCACCATTTTTTTTTCACAAAATAAATTTTACCTATGAATGTAATTTTTGTTTGTATTATGCTATGACCTAGCGTATTTGGATATAACAATTTACACATTCACCAGACACAATTTGGCCATGTCGCTTTTTGACTTGCATGTTTCATTCAAAGTCCCAAATCCTCTCCTTATCCATGCAGCAACTAGGGATGGAGGCACCTGATCTTTGTCCTGTGCCGCATACAAAGTCCCAAACCCTCCTCCTTTTTTTTTTCTCTAGAAGCCCGGCTTCTGTCGGACGTGCATGCTGGAAAACCAGCAGCTGACCGACTCCCAATCAGAGCTCTCAACCAATGGCAGAACACAACAGCTCAGAGGGGGAGATCATGCGAGGTTGGTCCATCGGCTCCCAAGCGAGCTGTCAGATTTTTTTTGTGCATGAAAAAAAAACTGTAGTGTGTACCCGGCTTTAGCCTTTGTTCGCACTGAGTGTGGGAATGAAATTGTGCGAGTTCAGCTGAACTTGCACAATTTCATTCCCGCATGTCAGTCCTGATTTCAGGGACGATTTCAGAGACATCTGTGCGGGTTTCTGTACAGATGTCAATGGAAATCGCACCCCAAAATCGCCAAAATTAATACAGAAACTAGTTTTGTAAATCAGTGCGGCGCCGCACCAATTAGGACGGTGCCATTGCCGACGATTTGGCATGCGATTTGACATGTCAGATCGCACCAATGTGAACCAGGGCTTAGGGACATTAGCTTGTAAGCTCCTTGAGGGCAGAGACCAATGTGAATGTACTGTACTATGCAAAGTGTTGTGTAAATTGATGGCTTCATATAAGTACCTATAATAAATAATAAACAGGAGTTTCTAGGAGTTCTGTAGGATGCAGTGTAAAACACAACAGATGAGCACTACCAATTATTCTGGAGGAATTCAAGATAAGTCTTTATGATATTGATTAGGCACAATTGACACTTCTAGATGTTCCCTAAGACATAGAAAATCTTTACTCTGAGCCAAGGGCGCCGCCCCCCTAATCCATGCGCTCGCCCCTAATCTTCATGCAGGGTGCCGGACGCATGGATTCCAATGTTTTTTGTTCTTTTTCAAAGCCCATGATTAGAGCCGGAGGGTGGGCTTGGGGCGCAGATCACTGTCCAACAGCCCGCCCAGTTGTTTGAAATTAGTGAATTAATATTCGCTAATGTCTTCCTCTTTCTCTTCCCGGTCAATCGGGTCTCAGGACCCGCTTCCTGATTGGGAGTCCTAAGGCTTCGTTCACACTGCAGTGATGCGGAAACACTGTGGTTGGTTGCCTGGCTGACTGGCTGGGGGAGAGGGGGCCGCGGGCCATTTCCCCCCCGGAAAAATGAGCATCATCTGCCACTGCTCTGAGAACCTTTTAGGCAAACCCAGACTTCCATTGTATTGCTCTGTGCATTCAATTCTGCCAAAAATTAACTTGATATAAACTAAAAAAAATGCCAAAGCACTGTCTGCATTAGCCTTAATATGCCTGAGGTGTGGCCATGTTAACATTATTTACTGTAGCTCCGGATTGAGCATGTAGACACCTGTTTCTTTATAGATACACATCTCTCTACAATCGGCATCTCTCTGTTTAAGAACAATCAAGATCTATTTGGAAAATTATGCAGGTTTTATCCTTTTTACAATGGATTCTTCTATCGGGATTTATAATGACACTGTGGTGCATTGGACATTTCCTATATACAGACTGTAACCAACATGCTTTTCAAGTGACATTGAAAACATTATCAGAAACAGGAACAAAGTCAGAATCTATTCAGGAGATGATCAGGTAAGTGATTCTATAGCAAACCCAATTCAGATACATAGAGAGAGGAGAACCTCCATTTTCAACAGTTGATTAAGCTATAATTTAATCAAATGAAGCTAAAAAAAAGAGTACTATATCTTCTGTTTAGGTCATTCAGAGCACATCGCTTTTTAATAATTTGCTTCATCTTGCCCATAGACATTGACCGTTAGCTTCTAAGGGTAAAACAAATTTTTAATGCCTAAGCACAATTTTGCAACTTGGACATGTGTTAGTAAAACCGTACATATCATCACAAATACTTTGTGCATCCAGGTGGATTGTACTTAGCTTTTTTTCAGGACAAATTGGGCTTTCTTTGGCAGTAAATGGTAAGGACAGCTGATTATTTTTATTATTAAAGGAAAACTGGCCCAAAATAGTACAATATATATATATATATATATATATATATATATATATATATATATATATATATATATATATATATCACATTTGTGTATGTTAGACCAAAAACAATAGTGTGCATTTTGCTTTTTATATATATATATATAAATCCTTCCTGACACTGACACTAATTAAAAAAAAAAAAAATTCTGTCCCAAAAATATACTGCAGCTAAAAAAAAATAAAATAATACTTTTACAGGCATTTGAGCTTTTATTTCTCTGCCTAAAAGCTTGAACAACCTTGTGCTTTTTTTGTGCTCTTTTGTGTGCTCAATCTGTTTCTATTGAGCTTAAGCGTCTTTTTTCACAATCCCCCCCCTCGGCTCATTTTATCTTTTTTTTTTGTGCATTTTCGATCTTCCTTGAGCTTTTTTGAGCCTTATTGTGCTTTTTTGCATGTTTTCGGGCACTTAGGCATCTTTTCTGTTAGAAAGCTCCTCTCAAAAATATATGTGAGTTTGGTTGGGGGGGGGGGGGTTCTGCCTGTAAGAGCATATGCCTGTAAACTCCTGAAAAAGCCATAAAATAAACAAAAATAAGAGATCAAAAAAGCTCAAAAGTCTGTAGGGGCCGCTTCTTTAGATGCAGTGTGCATGAGCCCTAACCCTAGCACTGATCCAGATCAAACCTTGATCTTTTTTTTTATTTGTATTTTTTTAAAGGGGGAGAGAGAGGGGGATAGAGAGGAGAGAGAGGGGGGAAAGAGAAAGAGAGAAGGGGGAGCGAGAGAAAGAGGGGGGAAGAGAGAGAGAGAGGGGAGCGAGAAAAAAGGGGGGGGAGAGGAGGGGGAGCGAGAGAAAGAAAGGGGGGGAAAGAGAGAGAGAGGGGGAGCAAGAGAGAGAAGGGGAGTGAGATAGAGAGGGGGAAAGAGAGAAAGAGGGGGAGCGAGAGAAAGATAGAGGGGGAGAGGGAGACAGGGGGGAGTGAGAGAAAGAGAGGGGGGAAAGAGAGAGGGGGGGGAGAGGGGAGGAGAGAGGAGGGAGAGAGGGTAGAGAGGTGGGAGAGAGAGGGGGAGGGCAAGAGAGAGAGAGGGGGCGAGAAGGGGAGAGGAGGGAGAGAGAGATAGGGAGAGCGAGGAGGGAGAGAGAGATAAGAGGGAGAGAGAGGGGAGAGAGAGAAGAGAGGGGGATGAGAGAGAGCGAGGAGAGAGAGAGAGATAGGAGAGAGAGGCAGGATCAGGGGAGAGAGAGAGGCAGAGGGAGAGAAGGAAAGGGGGAGGGAGAGAGAGAGAGAGAGGGAGGTGGGGAGGGGAGAAAGGAGGGAGAGAGAGATGGGGAGAGTGGGGAGAGAGGAGGGAGAGAGTGCGAGGAGGGGGAGAGAGAGAGAAATAGGAGAGAGAGGGGAGGGGGAGAGAGAGAAATAGGATAGAGAGGGGAGGGGGAGAGAGAGATCAAAGAGAGGCAGAGGGAGAGGGGGGAGAGCGATAGGGGCGGTGGGGGAGAGAGAGGAGTAAAGGGAGAGAGGGAGAGAGAAGTAGATAGGCAATGGGAGAAAGGAGGGAGAGAGGGGGGAAAGGAGGGAGAGAGAGAGGGGAGAGAGAAGGAAGGAAGGAGAGAGAAAGGGTGAGGGGGGATGAGAGAGAGCGAGGAGGGAGAGATAGGATAGAGAGGGGGATCGGGAGAGAGAGGCAGAGGGAGAGGGAGAGAGAGAGAGAAAGAGAGGGAGATGGGGAGGGGGAGAACAAGGAGGGAGGGAGAGGGGGAAAGAGGAAGGATAGGGAGAGGAGGGAAAGAGAGAGGGAGAGAAATAGGAGAGAGGGAGAGAGAGAGAGAGGGTGGAGAGAAAGAGGGAGAGAGAGAAAAAGAGAGAGTTAGAGGGGGAGAAAGGGAGAGGGAGTGATAGAGGCAAAGGGAGAGAGGGAGAGACAAATAGAGAGGCAAAGGGAGAGAGAGAGGGGAGAGAGGAGAGAGAGAGAGGGGGGAGAGATGGAGAAAGAGAGAGGGAGAGAGAGAGAGAGAAGGAGAGAGGGGGAGAAAGAGAGAGGGGGGGAGGGAGAGAGAGAGAGACAGCGGGGGCAGGCTTTACAGTGACTGATCACTATGATAGCCAATCAGAGGCTATCACAGCGATCAGGTGACTTAGAATCGGGAGTTCTGGGTCCTGATCATTAGTACAGGGTTTGGTCTCTGTGCTGGGAGCCGCCTCATAGAAAAAAGCCAAGCCAAGTCACATTTGTGTTACGTTGGCGTGAAGAGGTTAAACTAAGCCAGACTTGAGAAAGACCATTAATATGCATAGGATTCTGTCAATGGTGTATTACGAAAAGTGTACTTCATAAATAGGAAAGATGTTATCTATTGAAAATTATTGTTCAAAATTGGGCATACAGTATGCATTTACATTGCTACCAAGTACATGCGTATCTTGCATGTTTTTTCTTAAGACAGTGAGATAATGTAGGAAGGTGTTCCAAAAGTATTCTATAGGATCTTTCAATCATATTTACATGAACAATTAGTATTTTTGATAGCTGAATTTTAGAAAATGTAATTTAAACCTAAAAAACACAAAGACCATTTCTATCAAATCAAACTGAGTTGCATATGGCCACCTTTAGGTGGCCATATGCAACTGAGAAAGTGAGGAAAATTACATACAACTGTGTGTAACCAAACTACACTGCATATACATATTCATAACACATGGGACAACACAAGTCCAATGGCCAATTTGTTTAGTTTTTATAAATGTTAATGAAAACCTTGAAGGATGTTCTCCTATTCTTTCTTTAACCCCTTAGCACAGACGTCACACAAAAATGCATAGCTCCCAACTGTCCCTGATTTCGAGGGACTGTCCCTGATTTGGAATAAAGTCCCTCTGTCCCTCTTTCCTCCTCATTTGTCCCTCATTTTGGTCTCATCTATATAGTTGTATAAAAAATGCACTACTTATCTATCAAAAAGTGTATTACAGTGCTAAACCTTTCACTCAATTTCTAAATTGCTGCAACTGTAAATTCAAAAAGCCAGTATAAAGAAATAGTAGTCGTAAAAAAACACTTGTGGGTTTAACCAATCATTTTCATTGTACAATTCTCCTTTAAGGGGGCGTGGAAGAGGGTGTGTCGTATACCTACATACTTTTGCTAATAGGTGTCACTCATTCCTGTCTCAGAAAGTTGGGAGGTATGAAAATGTGGCCCCACTGGAACGGAGGTCTTACCATGAGCCCTAGGCCCTGTACTAACGATCGGAACCTGGAACTCGAGATTCCTGGTCACCTGATCGCTGTGATAGCCTCTGATTGCCTATCACAGTGATCAGTTACTGTGAAGCCCACCCCTGTGTTTTCTGTCTCCCTGAATGGGATGAGAAAGAGAGAGAAAAAAAAGTGCAGAGAGAAAAAAAAGTGTGTGTAGAAAATAATTACATAAATAAATAATTTAAAAAATACCTAGATCAAGGTTTGATGTAGGTCAGTGCCAGGGTTAGTGATTGGGTCAAAGGTCAGGGTCAGTATTTTTTTTTTTTTATTGGTATCAGTGTCAGTGTTTATTTAAAATGCGTACTATTATTTCTGGGTTGTACTACGGGTGCAAACAACAAATGACATACACCTATGTGATATTGCTGCGATCGTTAAGAGCAGAAGAATTTATTTTGGGTTGTTCTTTGGTGGTAGGTTTTGGAAGCGCTAAGAAATATACAGCTAAATTAAAAAAAAATATTTTTTTTTACTATTTTTGGCCCTGTTTTCCTTTGAAAAAAAATAAAATCAGGAGATATCCATTACAATTTACTGCCAAAGAAAGCCCAATTTGTGCTGAAAAAAAAATGCGGTATAATAAGTAATAATGGAAACTCGATCCACAATCATTTATTGATAAGTCCTTCAGTCTATAGTTCATATTAAAAGATTATAGCATTGTGACTTCAAGGCAACTTCAAGGCAGCTCCAGGGAATGCCTGGGTAATCTTACTGTAATGCCAGATCCAAATCACATCAATTAAAGCAGAGCTCCACCAAAAAGGGAAAGCTTCATTTGTTCACACCCTCCCCCCTCCACTGCCACATTTGGCACTTTTTGGGGGTGAAGGGGGAGCGTATACCTGTCAAAACCAGGTACCTGCTTCCATTTCCGGGTAAGATCACCGCACAGTGAGCTACGAAATTTCAGGCCCCTCCTCCTCCCCCCCGCTGCCTTCTGCATGTGCAGTAGGAAACAGGCTATGAAACCCCAAGGCTTCACTTTCTGTTTCCCTTAATGAAGATGCTGACACTTGCACTGGAGCCAGTTGATGAATTGGCTAAGGGTGCCGACGTTGCGGGATATCTGGACAGGTAAGTGTTGTTTTTCTAGACAATCATTTGGAACCCCCAAACATATTTTTTTTCAGACATCCTAGAGAATAAAATGACGGTCGTTGCAATACTTCATGTCACACCGTAGCATTTGCGCAGCGGTCTTACAAGCGCAATTTTTTTTGAAAAAGTACACTTTTTTCAATCAAAAAAGAAGACAACAGTAAAGTTAGCCCAATGTTTTTTCTATATTGTGAAAGATAATGTTACGCCAAGTAAATTGATACCCGACATGTCATGCTTCAAAATTGCGCCCGCTCGTGGAATGGCGACAAATTTTGACCCTTAAAAATCTCCATAGGTGACGTTTAAAAATTTCTACAGGTTACCGGTTTTGAGTTACAGAGGAGGTCTTGAGCTAGAATTATTGCTTCCGCTCTAACGATCGCGACGATACCTCACATGTGTGGCTTGAACACCGTTTTCATACGAGGGCGTGGCTTACGTATGCGTTTGCTTCTGCGCGCAAGCTCGGCGGAACGGGGTGCTTTAAATTTTTAAAAATGTATTTTACTTTTTATTTTTTATTTTTGCACGTCTTTAAAAAAAAAAATGGGGTCACTTTTATTCCTATTACAAGGAATGTAAACATCCCGTAATAGAAAAGAAGCATGACAGGACCTCTTTAAAGCGGAGTTCCACCCAAAAATGGAGCTTTCGCTTTAAGTGATGGTGACCCCCTGACATGCCACATTTGGCATGTGATTTTTTTTGGGGGGGGGAGCAGATACCCTCTTTTTAGAGGCATCCAGCTCTCATTTCCTCCCGGGGCTCCGGGGTGCCGGAAGGAAGATCACCTCTCCCCCTTCCCTTCGTGCAATCTTCTGGGACACGTCACAGTTCCTAGAAGATTGCCTGGCCAATCACAGTGCTCAGCGTGGCTCACGCATGCGCAGTGCTTGCCCAGCTGTGAAGCCACAGCTGGGCGCCCACGGTCAGAATGGTAGTGCCACGGAGAGGAGGGGGAGAGGAGCGGGGCTTTGTTCGCCCGCATCTCTGGACCTTGGAACAGGTGAGTGTCTGATTATTAAAAGTCAGCAGCTACACTTTTTGTAGCTGCTGACTTTTATATGGGTGGAACTCCGCTTTATTGTGAGATCTGGGGTCAAAAAGACAGGCATGTGGCCTGGTACAGTTCAGGAGGGGGGGCGCTCTCTCGTCCCCCCTCTTTTTCTGCGGCCTGCCAGGTTGCCTGTTCGGATAAGGGTCTGGTATGGATTTTGGGGGGGACCCCTACGCCATTTTTTTTATTTTGGCACAGGGTTCCCCTCTTAAAGCCATACCAGACCTGAAGGGCCTGGTATGGATTTTGAGGGGGACCCCTACACCATTTTTTGTTTAAATTTGGCACAGGGTTACCCTTAATTTCCATATCAGACCTGAAGGGCCCGGTATGGATTTTAGGGGGACCCCCACACCATTTTTTTTTAAATTTTGGTTTGGGGTTCCCCTTAATATTCATACCAGACCCAAAGGACCTGGTAATGGACTGGGGGGGGGGATCCCATGCTCTTTTTCTCATTGAGTTTTATCTATATTGCCGAGACCCGACAATACATTACAGCCGCGATCAGTTTTAAATGACAATTTTTCCTTTAGAAATGTCATTTTGCTGTGGTACTGTTCTAAACACGGGAAAGATGTGCCACTTTACAGGCAGACTAAGGACGCCCCCCAGGCACGATATTTAAAGGAATATTTTATTTTTATTGTTTCACTTTAAGCATTAAAAAAATCACTGCTCCCGAAAAAATGTCAGTTTTTAAAACTTTTTTTTGCATTGATACAGGACCTAGGACCCCAAACACTTTTTATGACAATAACTTGCATATAAGCCTTTAAAATTAGCACTTTTGATTACTCATGTTCGTGTCCCATAGACTTTAACGGTGTTCGTGTGTTCTGCCAAATTTTTTGCATGTTTGCATGTTCTGCTGCGAACCGAACCGGAGGGTGTTCTGCTCATCCCTAATCATTACAGAGGACAAGAGGCACTCTTTACACCTGGAGGAAAAGCAATTTAACCTTCTCTTATGAAAAGGCACAATAAAAGCTGTGAAAATGTATAATAGAATCCTTTGTTTTAACCACTTCCGGACCACCCACTGTATATATACATAGCTCCCAACTGTCCCTGATTTTGAGGGACTGTCCCTGATTTGGAGCAATGTCCCTCTGTCCCTCATTCCTCCTCATTTGTCCCTCATTTTGGTCTGATCTATATAGATGTATATAAAATGCACTTTTTATCTATCAAAAAGTGTTTTCCAGCACTAAACCTTTCATCTGATTTCTAAATTGCTGAATCTGTAAATTCCCAAAGCCAATATAAAGGAATAGTAGTGGTAAAAAAGCACTTTAAGTGTAAATGTGAGATCTGAGATCTTTTTGACCCCATATCTCGCAATAAAGAGGCTCGGTCTTGCCTATTTCTATTACAAGGGATATTTACATTCCTTGTAATAGGAATAAAAGTAATTAAAAAATGTAAATGGACAGTGTAAAAAAAACAAACAAATAAAGTAAAATACAAAAGAAAAAAACAAATTTAACCACTTAAGGACTGAAAGGATTTGCCCCCTTAATGACCAGGCCATTTTTTTGTGATATGGCACTGCGTCGTTTTAACTGACAATTGCGCGGTCGTGCCACGTTGTACCCAAATAAAACTGATATCCTTTTTTCCCACAAATAGAACTTTCTTTTGATGGTATTTGATCGCCTCTGCAATTTATTTGTTTTTTTGCGCTATAAACAAAAAGACAATTTTGGAAAGAAAAAAAAATATTTTTTACTTTTTTGCTATAATAAATATCCAAAAAAAATTTAAAAAAATACAAATTTCTTCATCAGTGTAGGTCAATATGTATTCTACATATTTTTGGTAAAAAAAAAAAAAAAAATCGCAATAATTGATTGGTTTCACAAAAGTTATATTGTTACAAAATAGGGTATAGATTTATGGCACTTTTATTATTCTTTTATTTTTTTACTAGTAATGGCAGTTATCTGCGATTTTTAACGGGACTGCGACATTGCGGCAGACAGATCGGACACTTTTTTGGGACCACTGACATTTATACAGCGATCAGACGTAAAAATAGCCACTGATTACTGTATAAATGTCACTGGCAGGGAAGGAGTTAACACTTGTTGGCGATCAAGGGGTTAAGTGTGTCCTAAGGAGGTGTTTCTAACTGTGGGGAAAGTGACTGGAGTGACTGGAGGAGAGAGACTGCTGTTCCTGATCACTAGGAACAGCAGATCTCTCTCTACTCCCCTGTCAGAACGGGGATCTGTTAGTTTACATTGACAGATCCCCATTCTGGCTCTCTGAGGAGCGACCGTGGGTGGCCAGCAGACATTGTGGCCACAGTCCATGAGCATCAGCTCCAGTGTCGTGCCGTGAGCGTGCATGCCCCCCTATAGCTCTTTAAAGCGGCTGACGTACAATGACGGCAATTAGCACAGCTGTGCCAACCTGCCACAGTACAACTGCAGCGTCTGGCTGGAAAGTAGTTAAAGTTCCCCGTCCCTCCCAGCTAACAAGCAGAAGCGAACGCATACGTAAGTCATGCCGACATATGTAAATGGTGTTCAAACCACACATGTGAGGTATCGCTGTGATCATTAGAGCAAGAGGAATAATTCTACTACTGGATCTCCTCTGTAACATTAAACAAGTAACCTGTGAACATTGTTAAAGCTTCGCCTATGGAGATTTTTAAGTACTGTAGTTTGTCGCCATTCCACGAGCGTGCACAATTTTAAAGCATGACTTGTTAGGCATTATTTACTCAGCGTAACATCATCTTTCACATTATACAAAAAAATTTGGGCTAACTTTTGTAGCCATGCCCCCATAGGGGTTGCTGGATGTTATGGTTCACCTGTCACCCTGCCCAGCCCGGCATCCATCTCTCAGACACTTAGAGCCCTTTCACACTGGGGCGGCTTGCAGGCGCTATTGCGCTAATAATAGCGCCTGCAAACCGATCCGAAAGTGCCGCTGCCTTAATTCCAGTGTGAAAGCCCTTTCACACTGGAGCGGTACGCTAGCAGGATGGGAAAAAAAGTCCTGCTAGCAGCATCTTCGGAGCGGTGAAGGAGCGGAGTGTATACCGCTCCTTCACCGCTCCTGCCCATTGAAATCAATGGGATGGCGCGGCTATACCGCCGGCAAAGCGCCTCTGCAGAGGCGCTTTGCGGTGGTATTTAACCCTTTCTCGGCTGCTAGCGGGGGTAAAATCGCCCCGCTAGCGGCGTATACCGACAGTAAAACGCCGCTAATAATAGTGGCGTTTTACTGCCGACGCCGCCCCCGGCTCAGTGTGAAAGGGCCCTAAGAGACATGGAACAGGCCATAAGCTTTGTTTTTCTTTTTTTATTTTTTATTGAGGGGTTTGAACTAGGATGGGAAATGTGAAATTATGAGATGTCCAGGAACATTTGCACTTTCCTTGCTGCAGACTGTTACTCGTCCAGATTAGCTAGCACCACATGGTTAGGCCTGACACAATTCAGCCAGGCCTCAGTGAACTACCTTTTGCGGGCAGGGACCACAGGCGCCTGTGGTGTAGAAATAGTTCAGGTGCTAACTGTCCTCTGTACAGCTACCAATCCCAGATAGCTCTCTTCAGGCCCTGACAGCCAGCCTGGCTGCAATGACCTCTCTCCACTGCCCTTCTCACAGTTCACTCTTCTGGTTCTACACCCTTCTCAAACTGCAATCTCGAAGTTTTCTCAGGAGTGCCTCCCCAGTCCTCCCGACTATGCTTCACTCACCAGCCCTCCAGGCTGCATCCAGTTGTCCTCCCTGGAGTCTCCTATCAGTGTTCTTTCTTGTTGCCCTCTCCTTGCTCTCTCATGTGCCTCTCATGCAGGGTCTCTTCTCTCCTCTTGGATGCACTGGAGCCCCGACCCAGGGTCACCCCCCACCCAGACTGGGGAGCCTCAACACTCTCTCACTCCAACTCTTCCTCCCCAACAACTCCTCCCCAGCTGGGCTCACCCTGGGTATTTAAGGAGGCCTGCCTGCTGCCAATCCAAGTTGGGGATTGGTCAAGGCTCCTTAATATACCCATACCTCCCAACTTTGGAACTTGAGAATGAGGGACACCTAGGGATGGAAAAGACATGCGGATTGCACTGCGACAATAATGGGCGTGGCTTAAATAATTTGAATATTGAGGTGGCCTAAAGGAACATGGTTAAATAGAGTCTAAAGCGGTATTAAATCCACAAGAAAACATTTATTATATTTCAGCTTACCAATCCATAGATGTGATGGCTACATTTGTTTTCTTTTGCTTTATTTTTTAGGCTTCTATTTTCACCTGGTGATCCAGCCAGAATGTTTTTTGTTTTTCAAAAGAACAAGCTATCCTGCAGATGTAGCAGTTAGAGTGTTGAGACAAATCATTTACCACTGACAGGGGTGCTGCTTACAATGATCAGCTTTTATTTTTTTATGTAATACCTTTATCCTGAAAGAAAAAAATCAGTTTGCTGCAACTGTTTATAAAGTGTTAATGAATTTAAATCTGCTAGTCCATCTAACACTTCCCTCCCTCTAGATTGACAATGCTGCTTTTAAAAGGTGCCCCTATTTCTCTTTCATCCGGAGTTTGTCTCACTAATACAGGAGGTATGTTACTGACCTGATCACCAGGTGAAAAAGCCTAAAAAATTAAATGCAGCCACCACATCTAATTATTACTAAGCTGCAATATAATACATTTTTGGTTTTGGGTTTAATACGGCTTTACAGTGGTATATACCGTAACAGTTCGCAGTCCTTGTACCCACAAAATACTCCCTCATTTATGTGCTATGAGTGTTTTCTGTGCTGTGACAACCCCAATTTGTTTCCCAGAACAAAATGGGGTTGTCACAGTGCTCTCAGTTAGCAGAGGAGTATTCCTTCCATGTGTCGCTAATGATCTGTTGGAGGTCCCTATCATGAGCCAGATAAGAGGGAAAGTGCGAGATTTTGGTGTGACTTTGTGTGATTAGACCTGTTAAGTTTATCGAGATCGGTGCATGGTCCAATATAGCTATTTCATGAATGCACAAGTAAGAGGCATGTCCGAGAAGGAAAGTGTAGTCTATCCTGGACATTGAGTTGTGAGGAGGGGAAAAGAAGGTGTACTGTTTGCCTTCTGGGTGTGTCAATCTCCACAGGTCTACTACTAGTAGACCATCTGCAAACTGTTGCAGGTGTGTAGGGGAGTTCGGAGGGGGATAATACAGGAGTACGTGTACCCGGTGAGCTATCTTCCCTGTTGTCGAGAACTGAATTAAAATCCCCAGCTACCAAGAGAGGGAGGTGTATAAGCGAAGCTAAGCTAGAGGGTAAATTATGGAAGAATGGTTTGGAAGGGGAATTAGGAGCGTATACATTGGATATAACCCACTCTCGGGCAGATGTTTTGAGCCTGACCGTGAGATTTCGTCCCTCATTATCTTCCTGTGCTGAAATCACTTTGCAGGGAAGGTTCTTGCGAATTAGGAGGAGGACCCCCGCTGTACCCTTCAGTGCTGACGACTTGAGCACCTGTGCCACCCATAGTTTACACATGCAAGCAAAGTCGGATAACGTAAGGTGTGTTTCCTGTAGTAGAAGAACCGTCATACATTTATTGGGCAAGCGTAGCCCTTTACCATTCCAGGAGATTATTTTCATGGAGTGTTTATTGTGAGGGGTTTTGCTAGCATGTTAGAAATCATAAAGGGGTGTATCAGGAGCTGTAAATGAAATGCGACTAGGGTATCACTGTAGAACCATGGATTGGGTGGCGTGTAGGGGAGTCTTAGAGTGAGGTCTGGACTGGAGAACCAAACAATGAGGGATTAACAAACAAAATGAACAGCATTACCGGGGGTTCCTTAGTTCTCGTCCGCGGACCATGAGACAAGACATCCTCCGTGGAGATCCTAATAATGTAAAGGAGGAGGGTGGACAGATAAGACTTATACTGCCCCTAGATAGAGGGGAAGGGACAATCCGTAGTAAGGTTGTGTGTGCCTGGGAAGAACAACAACTATAGAGGAGACAACGATAACTATGATATAACATCAAACATTGATAAGCAGCGGTCTGAACCGGAGCCAGCGAGGCAGTAATATCAAAAGAACCTGATAAGAGTAGTTAGCAGGGTGGAGGTTCTAGGTCATAGATTAGTGTGGTTTGTTGTGACCAGAAGGGTAGGAAGGAGGAAACTTTTTGGCCTGGTCTTTCCTTGGCTGCATTGGTCTCTTGGTTCAGCCATGCATGACGGGGTTTGGGGTGCAAAGGTATCCATCAGGATATGGAGGTAGGCTTGCATGTAGTGCATTGCTTCGTCGGGATAAGAGAAAGATTTGGTATCACCAGATGGGTCTGTGAAACGGAGTACCGCCGGATAAGCTAAGGTGAATTTAACCCCTTTCGTGAAGACAGCAGTGCATGTTGGTTGAAATGCTACGCGTCTCTGAGAGACTTTTTGGGAATAATCCGCGAATAGTAGTAGCTTGTAACCTTTAAGTTGCAGAGATTTTGAATTTCTGAATGATCTCAGGATATTAACTCTGTCAGAGTAATTCAGGTAGAGTACTATGACAGGTCGTGGTTTGCGTCTGTCATTAGACGGGGCTCCCAGCTGGTGGGCCCTCTTCACTGTGCATGGAGTTGTTAGGCCCAGAACACTTGGAATGCATGTGGCGCAAATGTCCTGGAGATCTTCTGTATTTATGGTCTCTGGAAGACCAATAAACCTGAGGTTATTGCATCATGAGCGATTTTCTAAATCATCTAGTTTATCTAGGATGAATTGTTGGGCTTGCTTTGACTGTTGTTCAGATGTGAAGGTGTTTTGTAGTTCCTCTTCTATGTCTGACACACGGTGCTCCAGCTCAGAGAGCCATTTAGCGTGGTCTCCCATCTCCTTCCTGAGCTGAGTTATCCCTGCAGCTATAGCTCTGTCTACCGCAGCTGTAATAGTGGGAGGCAGGAGAGCTGTGATTGCTTGTGCCAGTCCTGCATATTGATCCTCAGGTGGGGGAGGCACTGTGGCCATAGGAAGAGCAGTGTCCGCCATGTCTGGGATCACTGCTTTGTCTGCCATATTGGAAGTGTGTGGGCCCAGCAGGGAGTGCTCAGAGCGGGTGGCTGCGGGTGCTCCGGAGGAGCTATGGACTACAAATCTGTCCATCCCCGCTGTTTCCTGAGCAAATGCAAGGGAGGTGGAGGTCGCTCACCATCCACGGGTGCTGGGAGGCTGGTTTTGTATGCCACTGTCCCGGAGCCACCATTCCACAATCCTTTACATGTGGAGTTGGAACCCGGAACTGTTTTCAAATTCAATTTTGAATTCAAATTTGTTTTCAAATTTAATTTGATTACCGGCTGAATTTTGCTTCGTTATTTTAAATTCATTTAAATTAGTTACTATTATAATTCGGAAATTCGGACACATCCGACTCTCCGAATAATGCAAAATGTGTCCGAATTGTCAACAAAACAAACCACACATATCTACTGGCCATAGATGGATCGGAATTCAGCTGGGAACAGTGTATGGACATTCCTGCTTGATAGACACCTGTCTAATGATTGGCTTCTCTCAAACAGTAATGTTGAAAATTTTTAATGCGATCAGCACATGCAGTCAATCTGCTACAGTGCTGCCCAGTGTATTCTGATAACGAAGAAGTCACCACTGTCAGAATACAATAGAACTGTGGGTAGGATTCCCCCATCCAACTCACTTGTGTGGATGGGGTAATCCATTCTTTTTTTTTTTTTATCAGCCCACCAGCAGATCAAAAACAAATCAATCCATTAATGACATTAGGGCAGACGGTGTCAAAATCTAGTTACAACTGATAATGAAGGTCTGTCTGCACAGTACAGACAGGGTTAATATTGGCAAACAGGGCCCCTTCCCCCCTAAATAAAGAACTTTGTAGGATTTTTCCTTGTTGGAGGGTCAAGAATAAAGCATCTAAATAAAGCATCTAATAAAGGTAACTTGAAATTTTATATTTTATTTTGAAAGTATATAGTCGCTCATCTGAGCTGTTACGCATGAATAGCTCCTCCAAATGCCCCTCTGCACAGACAATGCACATTGTTAATTGGAAAGTTTATATGCAAACATACCACAGGGTGTAGTCTCTGAACACATCAAACTATCCACACCTCATCGCCTTTGTGATTGTCACCTAAAGCAGCTGAGAGAGATAGTTATGAATCACACTGGATAAATATCCAGTATAAATATCTCATTGCTCCAGTTCAGCATTGCCTAGCTTTGTGATCAAATTGATCAATGGCTCCCATTGTGTTTTGGATCTTTCTATTAAAGATCAGCTGCACTTGTTGACACCTGAGGCTGTTAGCGGAATGTTGCACCAGATCTGAAAGACTGTCCTCTTATTTTCTGGGTTCTACAGGTTATACACACACATATACACATAACCAGGGGCGTTTTCTGAATGCAGTGGGTCTGTCTGCAAGATCATAAATTGGGCCCCTCCCCCTTTCTGTGCCTAGGCTCGTTTCGATCAATGTTCAATCAGCAACCGCAAGAAGAACAAGTTCTGTGGTATGTCTAACTGGCAAGGCTAAATTGTTTTTAACAGTGATGGTGGCTTAAAAGGCAATATTTAAACAGAAATAGTGCCTACTTGCTGCATACACTGCACTCACATGCCACAGTCCTTGTATCCAAAAAATACTTCCAATTACTGTGCTAGAAATGACACTCATAGACACGCATAAACCTCAGGACAAGGGATTCTTTTCCAAAAATGTATCTTTCTCATTGAGCTTTGAGTGGCTGAGGCGCTGTAAAAACAAATGGTTGAGCCTTGGTGCTGTGTAGACATGTGCACTACCGAAAAATTTGCTTAGTTTCGTTTTATTTTTTATTTATTTTTTTGTTTAATGGACCATTAGTTATGATCGGCATTTGTTACTTCAAATCATTCGTAACTTCAGATGAATTTGTACTAGTTCCGTTCCATTCGTTTAGATGCGGCATTCGTTACTTCGGATAATTCGTAACTTCGGATGTTTTCGTATTTGTTACGTTCACAAACATTTACTTTAGACAAATTTGAAAGGAAGTTCCAATAAAAAATGTAAATCTAATCTATCCCAAATTAGCTGCTATGGCTCAGATACCTGAATAGAAAAATTACTGACTTTGGCTATTTTACCTATAATTTAATAGTTTATAATAAATAATAATAATAAAAATGTAAATCTAATCTATCCCAAATTAGCTGCTATGGCTCAGAGACCTGAATAGAAAAATTACTGTCTTCGGCTATTTTACCTATAGTTTAATAGTTTATAATAAATAATAATAATAAAAACCATAATTGTTAATAATTTAATTATAATAGAAAATACGAAAAATTGAATTATCTAAATGTAGTCGATCCATTTAAACCTGTAGGTTAAATCGTTTTTCAATTTTGTATCTTTGGATTTTCGTTCTTTCGGGTTTTCGTTCATTTGGATTTGCATTTTTCGGATTTGCGTTCTGACAATTCGTTTTGTATGCATTTGACAAAAGAGTCTTTTGTTCATTCGGATGCTTCAGAATGAATGAATATGCCGAATTTCGTCCCAAAACGAATTTGTAACTAAACAAATTGCACATGTCTAGTGCTGTGGGCTTTCACTAGTTAAAAAGGTATTCAGAGGCCAGTGACAATATCAGGCGTGTAGTCCTTCTGCAACATTTAGCTCGCAAAAGACAAATCCCCCTACACCTATTGTCCCTCGATATTAAAAAGACCTTTGATATCGTGTCCTGGTCTTACCTTTATTACACCTTACGGAAATGGGGATTTTGATAATCCCCAAGCTTACATCAGATATTCCGGTTTCTGATCAGACAGGTTTCCAATTGCCCAGGGAACTAGGCAGGGTTGTCCCCTCTTCCCACTAATTTTTGCCCTTGTTTTAGAACCGCTGGCCCTAGCAATTCGAGTGAATCTGAATAATAAAAGTATTGAAGTTGCCTCCTATCACCACAAATTATGCCTATTTGCTGACGATGCCCTGATGTTCGTCACTTCACCCCGTATTACATTACCTAACCTAATACTTATTTTAGATCGCTTTGCCATTATATCAGGTCTTGAAGTCAACCAATCGAAGTCCATAGCGCTCAATATTTCCCTACCGCCGACTAAGGTCTCCCATTTACAGGAAACATTATCCTTTAGATGGGCGATGTCACATCTCCCCTACCTCGGTGTCAAACTCACTGGCGACCCAGCCCTTTTATATCGCACTAATTATCTCCCTATGCTGACCCATCTGTCAGCCCTTATGGCAGCTTGGCAACCCCTTTACGTTTCTTGCCTGGGTCGTATAACTGCAGTTAAGATGTCCCTGTTACCAAAGATACTCTATCTCTTTCGGGTCTTGCCCATAGCGGCGCCCTCCTATTTTTTTCGTATAATCCAGAACTATATACATAAATACATATGGGGACCCATTAAACCCAGAGCATCTTCCTCTATACTAATGCACCACAGATTACACGGTGGACTGGGTGTCCCTTGTTTTTCCAAATACTATCAAATACTATCAGCCCAACTGGCCCAAATTGCCCTTTATCACGCTACTGTGGACGTCCCGCTGTGGGTGAGCCTTGAGGCAGTGGACCTTGACCCTCTTTTGGTAGATAATTTGCTTTGGCTACAGAACGTAAATCCTTACATAACCCGGTGACAGCACACTCCCTGCAGCTATGGGATAAGCTCAAGGGTCCCTTTAAACTACACTCCCCACACTACCCCCTATTATCCTTCCTAGGCCACCCGCTGTTCTTGTGGGTAAAAGTGTAGCGCTAGAAATGAAAAAAAAATATATATAAAAAGAGTGAGCAAAAGAGGCTATCTAAAAAGACTAGTCTCTCATGTATCAAAGCGTTTATCAATATATATTGTGTATTTCACAACTGCAAAGGTGAAGAAAAAAAAGCGTCATGAGTCAGTCGCATGGCGCTTTTATTTTCTTCACCTTTGCAGTTGTGAAATACACAATATATATTGATAAACGCTTTGATATATGAGAGACTAGTCTTTTTAGATAGCCTTTTTTGCTCACTCTTTTTATATATATATATTTTTTTCATTTCTAGAGCTACACTTTTACCCACATTTCTATTACAATTAGTCTTATTGTTGTGTTGGCTGCTTACACTTTACAGATCGGCGCAGTATTTTACCTATCTTTTCACCCTCTGTTCTTGCTGGCTCACATAGACCCAGATGCTTTTACAATTTGAAAGCGTTTCGGTTTAACTAGGCTAATCAATTTGGTCACTTCCTCTTCCCTGAAAACCTTTTTGAGTCTGCAGGAGCAATTCCAAATCCCAAACAAGGAAATCTTCCGTTACCTACAAATATCCCATTTTTTTGCTTCGTACCTGCGCGCTTCTACATCACCGACTAATATGACCCTGTACGAAGGTATCTGCAACTCTGATCCCCATGCTCCAGGTATCATTTCTAAATTGTACACCCGCCTCACGACTGCATCCTTCCATCTCCCCTCCTATACTACCCATTGGATCAATGATCTGAACGTCTCTCTAGAACAGGAAGATTGGGATGACATTTGGGCTATGACTAATTCCTCATCTCAAAACGTATTCGCTGTTGAGACCAACTACAAAGTGCTTTTGCGCTGGTATCTGGTCCCAGCAAGAATTGCCAAATACGTTCCGACCTACCCTCCCACATGCTTCCGAGGCTGTGGAGAGTGGGGTACATATGTACATATCTGGTGGACGTGCCCGGTCGTGCAGCGATTTTGGGCCGAAATCTTTAAAATATTGTCCACTCTATTAAAGAGGCCGACCACCTCTGATCCAGCTTTTGTATTGCTGAACCACTGTCCACCTGACCTTACAAGAGCCCAATTGAAACTAGCAATATACATCATTACAGCTTCTAAACAGACAATCGCGAGGGCCTGGAAAACCCCATCGCTCAGCTCACTAGAGACTAAAAATAGGGTTACCCAAGCTATGATCCATAGTAAGATCAAAGCGACCATTCTGGATAGGATCCCACGACACCTGAAAATATGGCAACCGTGGGTGGATCATTTCCTCCCTCCACAATTTGACCCCAAGCTCCTGGAACCCTAGGGTGACGAGCCTAATCTCTCACTTTAGTTAGTCCCTTGTCCCGAAGCAGAACAGACGCCTCTCTCTCCCTCCCCCTTTGCTATTTCCCTTACACTCTTCTTTCCCTCTTTCTATTTTCTCCTTTTTTTTTTTTTCTTTTTTCTTGATCTTTTCCTCCTAGATGTCTCTCATCTCTTTCCTTTGATGCTATCTAAGGATCTGTGGTCGGGGACTCCTGGAGTACTCCTCTGAGACCCCTTCCACAATCATTACTCTTCTTTGTAAATATTTGTACCATAACTGCCTGTGCCATGCGCGTCAGATGGGAGTTTATTCTCCCCTACGTTTCCTTTATCAATGTTGTAATGTTATCATCTGGTTAACATGTACGAAGACACTGGCTCATTGTTCTACGTTGTCATTGTCTCTCATGCCATGTTTGTTATTACCAATATACCTAAAATAAATAAAATATTGAACAAGAAAAAGGTATTCAGGATGCTACATACTGCCTCTAGCAACTGTTGACACAATGAACACTTTAGTTGGGAGTATGTAATATACAGCATACTCTATAGAATGCAGGCTATGAGGGGTGTCTAAAACATTTGGTGAATGGTATCAGAAAAAACAAAACAAAAGATACAAATTACCTTTATTGGCCTTCAAAATAATCACCATCCTTCACAACACACCTTTGAAAACATTCTTAAAGCAAATGCATCTTTAGGAACCGATCGCAGAACCACTGTCACTCATTCTTGGATTTACGCAATGTCCACAAAACGCGTGCCTTTCATGACGCTCTTAAGACGGGGAAACAGAAAGAAGTCTGCAGGCACCAGATCAGGGGAGTATGGTGGATCATCGAGAACAAGTATACTGTGCTAAGCCAAGAATTGGCACACACGGATCGCACAGTGCGCAGGCGCGTTATCATGTAGCACTGTCCGGTCCTGTCATCTCTGGTCGATCTCGTGTCAGCATTTGCTGCACTTGTTCAATCATGTCTGGGGATCTGCTTGTTGACGATTGAACTGAACATGGCTCATGCGCAGTCATTCCCTTCCCATTGCGAAAGCGTTTGAACCAGCCGTAAGCACATTTTCTGCTCACGGCTTCCATCCAGTACACTTGCACCAACATTTCATGCGTCTCCGTCGCCATTTTTCCCATATTGTAGAAGAACTTGATGTTCACTCGTTGCTCCAGTGCACTGTGACTCTACCTCTCACATTGACTTCAATTGATGGCACGCAGCGAGATTACCCCAATAGTCACGTGTACCCCATGCTGAGTGGCGCTTCTTGATGTGTCTCTGGATAGCCATGTGCATGCACGCACATCTGGCCTATGTTTCCGTTGAGATATTGGACCATTCACCAAACTTTTTAGACACACCTCGTATAACATACAACAGAGCACATAGACCTCTGCATGATAGGGGGAATCAAGAGAGAGGGAGGAGGGAAATATATGGAGAAGAAGGGGTGGGGGAAGGGTGAGATAGGGAAGGGGGATGAGAAGGAGGAACGGGGCAGAGATGAGGGAAAACAGAGTGAGGAGAGAAAGAGGAAATGGGGAGAGAGTAGGGGGAGTGAGAGGAAATGGGAGGGGAAGGAGATGAAGGAAAGGAGGGATGATGGGTAGAGAGATGGAAGGGTGTTACAGAATATTACCTCAGGTACCACACACAGAGACATCAATGTTCCTCCTGTGATATTGGGGATGTCTAGCTCAGTGGTAGATGCGTTTTCAGTGAGTTCACAGCCAACAGGAACTTCAGTTTAAGGGCATGGTAGCCCACTTTTATTGAAAGTAACAAAAATTAAAGTTCATGCATGCATGGGTTACCCACACAGGGGCTCTTCTCCCAAAAATTACAACGCAAACAAATGCCAAGCCACCTGGCTCTCAAGGCTCACTCAGCCTTGGTCGCAGTACAAAGCTGTGCAGGCCCACTCTAGGAAAGGGTTCTCCTGACACTCCAGGCTTTCACACTCCTCCAAGACTCACGGTCCCCTCAACTCTCTCTTCCAGTTGTCTCAGCTATGGTCTCCCCGACTCTCTCAGCTAACCCAACTCTCTCAGTCCACTGACATGGAAGCTCTCCCACATGGAGTGCCGTCTCAAGGATATTGCCTGGGTACTTAAATCCTCCTGGCTGAGGCAACTGCTCCAACACCAACTCCTCTGAGCTCTGCTCAGATCTGCCTTATAATGAGTGTGTGCACCTGGGCACACACAAAACCTGCAGAACTTCTGGAAAGCCCGGACACAAGACTGAAACTCATCCCTCCCTATGCTCTTTGAAGTCTTCAAGTTTCCAGCCCCAATCCAGACTTACAAAATCCAGAGAAAACTTAAGCATAGCTTTCTCTGCTCACAAATCTTCTGCTGGAACTTCTCAAACTGCCTCTTTGAGAGTCCTGTGTCCATTTTACCCTCATTTTCACTGAGACAGAGGCTCTCATTCTCACACTCCATAAATTCTTGGTCAAGTGTTCTCACATACACGCATAAGGTATCCTTTCTGCCCAATCTTATGTGTAGAACATCGCCCTGTCAGACTCCTCCCTCCTCACAGCCTCCTCCCTCTCCTCTGAGTACAGACCTCCTCTGAGGGTCACACAGTCAGTCTGGGATCTTTTTCCTTCTCTTTCCTGAACAAGGCAGAGACAAATGCAGGGGCCAGGAAGAAGGGCAGAGTTACAGCTAGGGTGTGGCAGCAGAGGCGGGACTGCTGGCTCTCACCGTTCCCTCCCTGTGCTGACTAAATCCGGGTGTCTGGAACATGTTGTTGGCTGAGGCTGGCTACATGCCTGAGAACAGATCATTGGCAACCCAGATCCTTAAAAGGGTTTTAAACCATGGAATCTGAGCAAAGCACATATATCTGTACTGTTTACTTGTCTCTCTCCAAAGCTCTAAGTGTCGTTTCTCTCGGGGGGACAGACAAAGAAAGATTTTAACACTTTTCTGCTCATTTGAAGGGGTTTAGGGAAGAGTAGTCTCAGATAAACAAGTAAAACTTATTTAAAAGAATTTATCTTGGAGGGGCGTGGCGACCTAGCTCTAACATGGACGCTTGAACTGAGAGCTCTGCTCGGCCGCCGGAGAGAATCCGTCACCATCCGCGACCACCGGTGACATCTACACCCTAAAAAGCACCTCCTGCCTCCCTGGGACCAGCTGCATCAGCGGAGATGACCCACCATCAGAAAAATCCACAAAATCCTTTAGAAACTGCAGGATTTCTTTAGGGCGCACAAGCTCCCGCAAAATGGCGCCGGTACCTTAGAGAGACAGGCAGAGGAGCGGGCCGCGATCATATCTAACGGTCGCTCCGGCCCAGCACAGCAACCTCACCGAGCCCTCCTACACAGCGGATCCTCTTCTGGGACCTCTAGTCCATCTATCAGAAGCCCAGTTAAGCAAAAAAAGAGGATGACCTCACCAGACAGGCCGCTGAAAGACCCAGCTATGGAGGTAAGCAGGCCTGCTAATGATGGGGAAACAGGAGTGCACAATACAGGATCCCATAGCAGCATTTCCCACCTCTGACAGGCCAGCATCAGACACTGTTCTTAAGGACAAGCTGATGTCCCTGAAAGCCTCACTACATGCAAATATGACTGCAGGGATAAATCACTGTCACAGAGAAGTACAGGCATTGGGCAGCAGGGTGGATCATGTAGAACAACGCATAAGTGACTTAACCTCTTCCTTTAACATAATGGTGGATGCCCATAGCAACCATAGTGAAGAAATTGCCTGGTTGAAAAACAAAGTAGCAGATTTGGAAGACCGTTCCAGGAGGAACAACCTCAAAATTAGGGGGATCCCTGAAACCATACCTGCCACGCAGCTACTGTCATATACCCAGGCTTTCTTCTCCACCTTACTGCCATCTTTGACACTACAGGACCTCATTGTGGACCGTATTCACTGCATTCCCAAACCTTCCTTCCAGAAAATACTCCCAGAGACGTCTTACTTAGGGTACACTTCTATCACGTTAAGGAACAAATCCTAACAATCTCCCGTAGGACAGACAACCAGCACCCACAATATGCAGATCTGCAGCTCCTCCCGGACCTGTCCAGGCACACACTCCAGCAGCATCGCAATCTAGCGACAATAACAAAAGCTCTGAGGAACCACCACATTATCCACAAATGGAAGCACCCTGCCAAGCTCTTGGTTACCCACAACGGTACATCAGTCTTGATCTCTACTCTGGAAGAAGGCTTAGCGGCACTGCAACAATGGGGCATCCTACCGGACCAAACTTTGCCAGCTGTTTCTGCTTCGACACCTAGTCCATTACAAGAGGACTGGCAAGTGGTCTCACGTAAACGCTCCTCCAAGAAAAATACCGGTGGAAGCATGTGAGTTTCAGTAACAAATGTCATTCAGTTCTCTCCGGACACAGGGGTTCTATGTTAAACTCCCTGTCAGGGGCGGACTGACAACACCCAGGGCCCCCGGACCAAATAAAGCAAGGGCCCCCTGTCAGGCCCAGCTCATGGTCCACCTCTGACCCCGCCCATGGCCCACCCCTGATCCCGCCTCTACATTTTGCACAAAGTACAATTTCTGCCTTTTTTAAAATGGAACCTGGAGGGAGGTCTCTCTCTAACAGTGTCCATTAGACAGTCTGTTAGAAAACGTCCCCTCCAGGCCCCATTAGAGTCTACAACAGAGTCTAATGGGACCTGAAGGGGGGTCTCTCTCTAACAGTGTCCATTAAAGAGTCTCTGTTAGAGAGAGATCCCCTTCCAGGACCCATTAGAGACTACAAAGGAGTATAATGGGACCTGGAGGGGGGCCTCTTTCTAACAGAGTGTACAGTGAACACCTTCATTTACTCTGGTCCTCACTGGACCCCCTCCTTGTGCCATGACTCTCACCCCTGCCCCAACCTCTCACAAAGTAGAAATAAAATTGGCACCGAGTAGCTCTCCTCTTACCTTAACTATGGCTACCGTAGCTGTGGCTGGTTCCCGCGTCCTCTGTGGCTGGCTGGCTGGCTCCTGCGTCCTCTGTGGCTGTCTCCCGCTTCCTCTGTGGCTGGCACCCTGCCGTGGATGGCCGGCTCCATCATCCTCGGTAGCTGGCTCCTGCGTTCTCTGTGGCTGGCTGGCTCCTGCGTCCTCTGTGGCTGGCACCCTGCTGTGGCTGGCTGGCTCCCTGGTGTGGGTGCGTCACCGTGGGTGGGTGGGTTACAGTTGGCTGGTGCCCTGGCCCTGCTGTGGCTGGCTGATGTGTCCTCTCCTCGTTCCACCGTACCAGGCACTGTTTGCTGAGGCGAGGGAGAGACTTGGAGGGAGTCGGCCGCCTTTGCCCTATACGGGACAGTAGAACTAGGAGGTTTGCAGCAGGCCCAGTGCACGGATGCGCGCGGTGCAACACATAATGACGTGGTGTGCATGTCCACTCTGTGTCCATTTGAGAGTCTATGTTAGAAATAGTGCCCATCAATGCAGCCTCATCAGTGTCCATCAATGCAGCCTCGCCAGTGTCCCCTCAGTGCAGCCTCACCAGTGCCCCCTCCATGCAGTCTCACCAGTTCCTCCTCCATGCAGCCTCACCAGTGCCCCCTCCATGCAGCCTCACCAGTGGCCCCTCTGTGCAGCCTCACCAGTGGCCCCTCTGTGCAGCCTCACCAGTGGCCCCTCCATGCAGCCTCACCAGTGTCCCCTCAATGCAGCCTCACCAGTGTCCCCTCTGTGCAGCCTCACCAGTGTCCCCTCTGTGCAGCCTCACCAGTGTCCCCTCTGTGCAGCCTCGCCAGTGTCCCCTCAGTGCAGCCTCACCAGTGTCCCCTCAATGCAGCCTAACCAGTGTCCCCTCAATGCAGCCTCACCAGTGTCCCTTCCGTGCAGCCTCACCAGTGTCCCCTCAGTGCAGCCTAACCAGTGTTCCCTCTGTGCAGCCTCACCAGTGTCCCCTCTGTGCAGCCTCGCCAGTGTCCCCTCTGTGCAGCCTCGCCAGTGTCCCCTCAATGCAGCCTCACCAGTGTCCCCTCTGTGCAGCCTAGTCAGTGTCCTCTCAATGCAGCCTCACCAGTGTCCCCTTAGGGCAGCCTCACCAGTGTCCCCTCAGGGCAGCCTCACCAGTGTCCCCTCAGGGCAGCCTCACCAGTGTCCCCTCGGGGCAGCCTCACCAGAGTCCCCTCCATGCAGCCTCACCAATGTCCCCTCCATGCAGCCTGATCAGTGTCTCCTCAATGCAGCCTCCCCTGAGTCATCTCAGGGCAGCCTCACCAGTGTCCCCCTTCATGTAGCCCCTCTGTGCAGCCTCACTAGTGTCCCCTCCATGCAGCCTTGCCAGTGTCCCCTCCATGCAGCCTCGTCAGTGTCCCCTCCATGCAGCCTCGTCAGTGTCCCCTCCATGCAGCCTCACCAGTGTCCCCTCCATGCAGCCTGATCAGTGTCCCCTCCATGCAGCCTGATCAGTGTCCCCTCCATGCAGCCTGATCAGTGTCCCCTCCATGCAGCCTTGCCAGTGTCCCCTCCATGCAACCTCGTCAGTGTCCCCTCCATGCAGCCTCACCAGTGTCCCCTCCATGCAGCCTCACCCGTGTCCCCTCAATGCAGCCTCACCAGTGTCCGCTCCATGCAGCCTGATCAGTGTCCCCTCCATGCAGCCTCACCAGTGTCCCCTCCATGCAGTCTGATCAGTGTCCCCTCCATGCAGCCTCACCAGTGTCCCCTCCATGCAGTCTGATCAGTGTCCCCTCCATGCAGCCTCACCAGTGTCCCCTCCATGCAGTCTGATCAGTGTCCCCTCCATGCAGCCTCACCAGTGTCCCCTCCATGCAGTCTGATCAGTGTCCCCTCCATGCAGCCTCACAGTGTCCCCTCCATGCAGTCTGATAAGTGTCCCATCCATGCAGCCTCACAGTGTCCCCTCCATGCAGTCTGATCAGTGTATGGGGGTTAGAGAGGAGAGCCACCAGGTAACACAGAGCGGGGATCTCCCTTTTACCCAGCGTCCGCTGTCATCAGATGTTCCGCCTCCTGTGTGATGTCTATCAAAAGAGCCAGTGCAGGAGGCGGGACATTCGATGACAGCGGACGCTGGGTAAAAAGGAAACCACTGCTCTATGTGACCCAGCGACGCCAGTGCAGCCTCGCCAGTGTCCCCTCAGTGCAGCCTCACCAGTGTCCCCTCAATGCAGCCTAACCAGTGTCCCCTCAATGCAGCCTCACCAGTGTCCCTTCCGTGCAGCCTCACCAGTGTCCCCTCAGTGCAGCCTAACCAGTGTTCCCTCTGTGCAGCCTCACCAGTGTCCCCTCTGTGCAGCCTCGCCAGTGTCCCCTCTGTGCAGCCTCGCCAGTGTCCCCTCAATGCAGCCTCACCAGTGTCCCCTCTGTGCAGCCTAGTCAGTGTCCTCTCAATGCAGCCTCACCAGTGTCCCCTTAGGGCAGCCTCACCAGTGTCCCCTCAGGGCAGCCTCACCAGTGTCCCCTCAGGGCAGCCTCACCAGTGTCCCCTCGGGGCAGCCTCACCAGAGTCCCCTCCATGCAGCCTCACCAATGTCCCCTCCATGCAGCCTGATCAGTGTCTCCTCAATGCAGCCTCCCCTGAGTCATCTCAGGGCAGCCTCACCAGTGTCCCCCTTCATGTAGCCCCTCTGTGCAGCCTCACTAGTGTCCCCTCCATGCAGCCTTGCCAGTGTCCCCTCCATGCAGCCTCGTCAGTGTCCCCTCCATGCAGCCTCGTCAGTGTCCCCTCCATGCAGCCTCACCAGTGTCCCCTCCATGCAGCCTGATCAGTGTCCCCTCCATGCAGCCTGATCAGTGTCCCCTCCATGCAGCCTGATCAGTGTCCCCTCCATGCAGCCTTGCCAGTGTCCCCTCCATGCAACCTCGTCAGTGTCCCCTCCATGCAGCCTCACCAGTGTCCCCTCCATGCAGCCTCACCCGTGTCCCCTCAATGCAGCCTCACCAGTGTCCGCTCCATGCAGCCTGATCAGTGTTCCCTCCATGCAGCCTCACCAGTGTCCCCTCCATGCAGTCTGATCAGTGTCCCCTCCATGCAGCCTCACCAGTGTCCCCTCCATGCAGTCTGATCAGTGTCCCCTCCATGCAGCCTCACCAGTGTCCCCTCCATGCAGTCTGATCAGTGTCCACTCCATGCAGCCTCACCAGTGTCCCCTCCATGCAGTCTGATCAGTGTCCCCTCCATGCAGCCTCACAGTGTCCCCTCCATGCAGTCTGATAAGTGTCCCATCCATGCAGCCTCACAGTGTCCCCTCCATGCAGTCTGATCAGTGTATGGGGGTTAGAGAGGAGAGCCACCAGGTAACACAGAGCGGGGATCTCCCTTTTACCCAGCGTCCGCTGTCATCAGATGTTCCGCCTCCTGTGTGATGTCTATCAAAAGAGCCAGTGCAGGAGGCGGGACATTCGATGACAGCGGACGCTGGGTAAAAAGGAAACCACTGCTCTATGTGACCCAGCGACGCTCGCCCTCACCCCTCACCCCTCACCCTCCGAGGCAGCACAAAAGATTGTCGCCGGGGGTCCGCGGCCGCAAGTTTTTTGTCCCTGGACCCCAAGCTGGTTCCAGCAGGTGGCGCTGACGGGCCCCCTTCAGCGGTCGGGCCCTCGGTCCACGTCTGAATGGACCGACTGGTCAGTCCGCCCCTGCTCCCTGTTTTCTCCCCTCCAGAATATTAGCAGCAGTTACGCCTGCACATGGATCAGTTCACAGATCCCTTTCTTATTGTGCTCTTTGAATGGGCACCATTAACTTTATTTTCTTTTTATCACTTTTCTTTTGTTCGTTCTATTGTTGAAGCACGCCAACCAGCAACAGACTCCCATTCCGCTCTGGACAAAGCCAGAAATAAAGCTCCTTTTTTGGATGTCAACCGCGATCACAGTGAGTACATGCACCACATAGCACCGCAGCCTTCCCATAACCCTCCCTATGCCCATTAGATGCCTATCTATCAATGCCAGGGGACTGAACCACCCCGCAAAGAGACTCTCCATGTGGAATGATGCCAAGAAACACAGGGCTGATATCTTGTGTGTTCAGGAGACTCACTTCCAAAAATCCAAAGCCCCGAAATGCTCAAATAAGGACTTCCCCCATGTATTCTTGGCATGCACACCTGGTCATAAGAAAGGAGGAGTATTAATCGCTTTGAGGAACACTTTATCCTTCCAACATAAAGAAACCATACTTGACACTAATGGCAGATACATTATCCTGAAGGGAGATATCAACTCCAATCCTTACATGCTGGTATCTTTGTATGCTCAAAACTCACACCAGATCTGCTTCTTTAGCAGACTAATACGGAAAATTGAGTCTCAACAATATGGGAATCTTATCATATGTGGTGACTTTAATCTCATAGTGGATCCTAGACTGGATACGTCCAATCAAAAAACAAACACTTCCACATATCTGAGCAAAACAAGACATAATGCGGAACTGTTTGATGCTTGGAGATGCTTAAACGCGAACGCAAGAGACTATACTTTCTTCTCCCACAGGCATTGCTCTTATTCGCCCATTAATTTATTCCTAACAGATAAATGGTTACTACAAAAAGTCTCCACTGCGCAGATACACGATATTACGTGGTCTGATCACGCAGCTGGTACTATTGCCATCAATGATCAGGTTGTCTCCTCTTCCCCACCCATCTGGCGCAGCAACGCTAAATTATTGCAAGAACCCCGAACCGCCTTGTTAATCTCCCAACACCTTAGTACTTTTTTTCTAAACAACGCCGGTTCTGTGAATAACCCTTTTACTCTCTAGAATGCCCATAAGGCATACATGAGGGGTATATTAATACAACTGGGTGCTAGGGAAAAGAAGACATACACAGCTAATCTCAACTCTATTCTAACCAACATACATACACTAGAAACGCAAAACAAATGGGCACCCGAAACCTCTCTTACCCAACAGCTTTCCCAACTAAGAAACAAACTAAGAGACTTACTGTCTCAACAATATGATTTTCACCTAAGACGCCTAAAACTGAATTTGTATGCCAATGCCAATAGAGCAGGCAAGTATTTAGCCAGTAGAATAAAAGCAGCTCACACCAAGACGAGAATTGCCCACTTAATACACCCCACTCCCCACTCTCAAACACAAAATCAGCAACCCGCAAGATATTGCAAACCAATTTGCTACTTACTACAGTAATATCAAAGACGATCCCAACATACCAACCCACAAACGAAAACATTCAAGGTTTCTTACAGAAACTAAATTTTCCCTCTCTCTCTGAGTCCCAAATTCTCTCCTTGAATTCCCCGTTCACCACAGCTGAAATAGTAGCTGCTATAGATGCATTACCGAAAGACTGCACTATCAACTGTTAACTCTTTCCTGTGAAGACCAGAAGTGTGGAGAAGCAGCACTGACAGCGCAGGAGCCAGCAGCATTGAACGTTGGAGGTGCTGGTGCAAGTGTTGTGATGAAAATAGTTTACTGGGGAATGTTTATTTTATTGTGCTCAGTGTGTCAAACCAAAACTGCTGTGGGTTTAATACTACTTTAACACCTTCCTGCCCAACCTATAGCAGATTGACAGCCGAACCGTCTTTGGTGGACACAGCCGATGACTGATCACTGTACCAGCTCGCTGCCAATCACAGCAGGTCACGTGACAGTTGTAAACAATGGATGGCTTCCTTTCATGCCATCCATTGTGTACAATTGTGTTGCTAGCTGTGATTGGTCAATGTGATCACATGGTACAGACTGGGCCAATCACAGCCCATCTGTACGTTGTAATTAGCTCTGACCAATCACATCTAATAACCACAGAACAAACTGAATTAATTTGTTTCATTCAGTAAAATGCTTGCTTATAGCAATGAAATTCAGTTCTATAAGCAATCATAATGTGTAAAGATAAAAAAAATCCTGATCATTACTATAGTAACATTATATTGCTCTGGTCACAGTTTGTTAAAAAAAAATGTTAAAAAAAGGAAAACATATAATAAAATATTACAAAAAAAAAAAATTGTTTTTTATTCTACTGTCATCAGTCAGTGTCCTTAATTACCGCCACATCCTTTATATAATGATGATGTACTGCACTGGTGACAGTATGTAAAAAAAAAAAAAAGGAAAAGTGAAAAATTATTTTTAATTTATTTATTTTCTAAAAAAATTATGACTAAAAATTACAACTTCAAAAAACCTGCCATGCCTCTTACTAAAAACCTTGGACTGTCTACTTTCCAAAAAGGGGTAATTTGGGGGGTATTTGTACTGTCCCGGCATTTTTGGGCCTCAAAAAATGAGGCCATCAGTACAACAGGATTTATCAATTTTCATATATACATATATATATATATATATATATATATATATATATACATATACATATATATATATATATATATATATATATATATATATATATATATATATATATATACATAGATATATATATATATATATAGATATATATATATATATATATATATATATATATATATATATATATATATATATATATCTATATATATAGATATATATAGATATATATCTATATATATCTATATATATAGATATATATATAGATATATATATATATATATCTATATATATAAACACACACACAGTATGTCACAAAAGTGAGTGTACCCCTCACAATTTTGTAAATATTTTATCATATCTTTTCAGAGTCTTTGTACTCCTCACCTGGTTGCTGCCCAACATGCTTGACACCATCTGAACCAAATACATTTATCTTGGTCTCATCAGACCTCAGGACTGCGAACTGTTTTCAGGCTTTCTTATGCATCATCTTTAGAAGAGGCTTCCTTCTGGAACAACAGCCATGCAGACCTATTTGATGCAGTGTGCGGCGTATGGTCTGAGCACTGACAGGCTGACCCTCCACCCCTTCAACCTCAACACATGCCTATGCATGAATAGTTAGGAAGGCCGCCTTGCAGGTAACAAGAAGAAAATTAAAGAAATACACTGAATCATATTTATGGGATGTGGCATGCGCTAAAATAACGCCAATGTTTCACATCGAATTGAAAAGTTTAATGGTGGTACAAAAGATGGGGCTAAGAGTGGCACAGGCATAAATGCCCCAGCATCATCAGTGTGTGGGAAAAATGCCCCTGTGTTGATGGTGTCCCCAATATAAAAAAATGCATTTGTGTTAGTGGGAGAAAAAATACTTCTGTGTTGACAGTGTCAGTTTAATGAGGACTGTTTTGGCATCCATGTTGGTGGGATAAAGGAGAAGAGGGGAGCTGAGAGGCTGGAGTTAAGGCTCCTTGGGGTGCACTGAACTAAGGGGCCCTTTGTGGTTCTAGAGGAGGCGGGGGGCAGAAGGACACTGACTTGGGGCACAGTGAATTCTAGTGATCATGTATCCCCAGTAGTCACCAATACAGTGGACATACTGTAAACCAGTGCTGGGGTGACAATGCCAAAAAGCCACTCCACAGTTTATTAGGCATGAGTTAGGTTAAGTTCTTTGTTATAACCCTATTGAACCAAAGAACGAAATGTTCAATTACAATGAGGGAAAGAAGTATTTGATCCCCTGCTGATTTTGTACGTTTGCCCACTGACAAAGAAATGATCAGTCTATTTTAATAGTAGGTTTATTTTAACAGTGAGAGACGGAATAACAACAAAAATAACCATTTCAAAAAAGTTATAAATTGATTTGCATTTTAATGAGTGAAATAAGTATTTGACCCCTTCGTAAAACATGACTTAGTACTTGGTGGCAAAACCCTTTTTGGCAAGGTTTCGAGGCTGACGTTTTAAACTGACGTTTAACTCAAACCTTCAGCTCCCTCCACATATTTTCTGTGGGATCAGGGTCTGGAGACTGGCTAGGCCACTCCAGGACCTTAATGTCCTTCTTCTTGAGACACTCCTTTGTTGCCTTGGCTATGTGTTTTGGGTCATTGTCATGCTGGAAGATCCATCTACGACCCATTTTCAATGCCCTGGCTGAGGGAAGGAGGTTCTCACCCAAGATTTGACGGTACATGGCCCGTCCTTCGTGCCTTTGATGCAGTGAAGTTGTCCTGTACTCCTCCTCCAAACACAAGTTTGCCAAAGAGCTTGTTTTTGGTCTCATTTGATCACAACACTTTTACCCAGTTCTCCTCTGAATCATTCAAATGCTCATTAGTGAACTTCAAACGGGCCTGTACATATGCTTTCTTGAGCAGGGGGACCTTGTGGGCACTGCAGGATTTCAGTCCTTTATGACATAGTGTGTTACAAATTGTTTTCTTGGTGACTATGGACCCAGCTGCCTTGAGATCATTGACAAGATTCTCCCGTGAAGTTCTGGGTTGATTCCTCACCGTTTGCAAAAACTGTTGTCACCCTCTCACCAAGCTGCTTGGCGATGGTCTTGTAGCCCATTCAAGCTTTATGTAGGTCTATAATCTTGTCCCCGACATCCTTGGACAGCTCTTTGGTCATGGCCATTGTGGTGAGATTTGAATCTGATTGATTGCTTCTGTCGACAGGTGTCTTTTGTACAGGTAACAAGCTGAGATTAGGAGCACTCCCTTTAAAGCGGTTGTATACCGCTAGAGGTGTTTTTTTTCCTGCTAGGTAAAGTCATAATGCATTGCATACTAGCACATTATGTAAAATGTATCTTAAAACTAAGCTGTTCCAGCGCTGTGATGTCAGCACTGCAGCCTCATCCATCTTCACCCTACTTGCTTCCAGGTTCGTGGGCTCCGGCTCTGTGACTGACCGGAGCTGCAATGACATAACTCCCGTGCATGTGGCACTGATGGGCACTGATAGGTGGCACTGGTGGGAACTGATCAGGAGGCACTGATGATGAGGCACTGATGGGCACTGATTGGCAGCACTAATGGGCACTGATAGGTGACACTGGTGGTTACTTATTAGCAGTACTGATGGGCACTGATAGATGGCACTGGTGGGCACAGATTTGCAGCACTGGAGGGCACTGATGAGCAGTACTGGTTGGCACTTAGGGGACCGATGTCCCTCTAACAGAAGCTGGTTGCTGGCTTTATTCTTTTCTCCATGGTGACAGCGATAGCCAACTTCTGTTTACTTTTGTGATCAGCTGTCTTTGGCTGACAGCTGATCAGGTGGTAAAGGGCCCGCTGTGATTGCCCCTTTACCCTGCTCTGTAAGCAGCCAAGTACGAAGAATGGGAGGATGTACATGGACGCCCTCCTGGCATTTGAGATCCGCACTGTAGCCGTGTTTCGGCTATAGCGCGGACGTAAGCTGGTTAAGCAAAAGATCACATTTGTTTTCTTTTTGATCTTTTGCTTTTAAAGGTAGAGGAGAGATTTAGGGTCTTATAGACCCCAGATTTCTCTATGAAGAGGACGTGTCATGTTGTATTGTTATCACAAGGGATGTTTTAAAGTGTAAAAATAAAAAAGTCATAAAATAAATAATATTTTGTTTTGTAAAAACGCCTGTTTCCCTCCAAGCTCACGTACAGCGGTTAACGCAAACATAGGTGACACCTACATATGTAAACGGCTTTTACACCACACATGTGAGGTATCACCGTGAACGTTAGAGCGAGAGCAATAATTCTAGACCTTCTCTGTATCTCTAAACTGGTAACTTGTACAAATTTTTAACGCATCACCTATGGGGATTAAGTACCGTAATTTGGTGCCATTTCACGTGTGCTTGCAATTTTAAAGCATGATATGTTAGATATCTATTTACGCTGCGTAACATCATCTTTCATATTTTACAAAAAAATGGGGGTATATGTTGTGTTTTGCTTTTTTTAAATTCATTAAAGTGTATTTTTTTCTAAAAAAATGGTGTTTGAAAAACTGCTGTGCAATAAGCATGTGACATAAAAAATTGCAATGACTGCCAGTTTATTCTCTAGGGCCTCTGCTAAATATAAATATATATATATATATATATATATATATATATATATATATAGGCAGCACAGTGGTGTAATGGTTAGCACCTAGCAGCAAAAAGGGTCGCTAGTGGTTCGAATCCCAACCACAACACCATCTGCCTGGAGTTTGCATGTTCTCCCTGTGCCTGCGTGGGCTTTCACCGGGTACTCCGGTTTCCTCCCATACTCTGAAGACATGCTGGTAGGTTAATCAGATCCTGTCTAAATTGGCCCTAGTATGTATGAATGTGTGTTAGGGACCTTAGGTTGTAAGCTCCTTGAGGGTAGGGACTGATGTGAATGTACAATGTATATATAAAGCAACAAGACAGATGAGCAGAATGATAAGGCAGAAGTGTAGTCCAGTGGTAATCCAGGAGTCAGTGCAGGAAGAGTGCAGGAAGAGTTCAAGCAAAGTCAGGAGCAGCTTGAGTTGGCAACGGGTGAGCAATACAGGAACGGATACACAGATGCTTCAGGAAAGTAATAGACTAAACGCCACTGACACAAGACATAGTTTAAATTGCCCGCCTGGTGCTAATGCGCACTCGGGTATGAGCACGTGATCATGCAGGCGCACCCGCTAAAAAGGCACAAATAGGGCTTACAGGAACCATGTGCCTGCACACATGCATGCGTCTTCCCTGACAGCAGATCAATACCACACAGAAAAAAATACTTTAGGAAAAACCTTAAAAATAAATACACCCAAACTGATGTATTTGCTGGTCCCCTTAGGGATTAAGGTACCATAAAGATAAATCCAAAATCATCCCTTTTGCTATATAATAGCAACAACTCCTCTTTTCAGGCTAATTTGGAATGAGTAAAACCCCTTCACTTTTAGGTTCTTAGATGACCCAGCATGATATTTTGCAGAGTGGTCACCCAAAGGGCTTTATCCTTTTTTGGAAGATATCTCTCAAATGCTCCCCTGGTTTTTGTTTTGCCTATATACAATATACCACATGGACATTCAGTTTTTTGAGCCTACTGGATGCACAATTATTAAAGAAATAATATAAAACGATATCCTTCAGACTGGTGGCCTTTTTTGTGGTCATATGAGGGTAGGATCTCATTATTTATTCATATTTTCATTTTTCCCTAATGTGTTCTGTATTTTGTAATGAATCTCATCCTGATTTTGTTATTCACTGTACTTTTTTTTTTGGCTCAGTTCTTTTTGTGTGCAATACTCCTGTCCTGAATCCCCTTCAAATACACCTATACACATACCCTCTCACTGGAAATGTATCTGTTAAATGCTTAGACTCTTCCAAGAAAGCCCATATTTTGGAGAAACTTCTTCCAATTCGAAGGAAATTACCTACTGGAATTGAAGAAATCTGAGTTGGAAGGTGGTGGCTTGTAGCATGGAGGAAGGTGTATCCAGCTGTAGGCTTCCCATATGTACAGTATCTGTGTCTATTCTCCCATCATCTTTATATGTTGTATATTTTTAAATCCAAAAGCAGAATGTCCTCTAGATATTTCTGTTAAGAAGATGTTCTAATTGTTATTGTTCAGTTCACAAATGAACTCTCCCTGAATGTCACTCCACCTCCATACCACAAATACATCACCCACAAATCACAACCAAAGGGCAACATGCTCACTAAATTAACTTGATTGGTAAAACACCAGCGCCTCCCACCAAGCCAGGTGCATACAGACATAGGCTGTGTCCTATGCATGTTATTTTTAATGTTTCACAACTGGTTGTAATTGTTTAGCCAAGAATTTGTCCACCTTATCTGTTGGACTTCTATACCTGAAATTATCGGGCGACCAGGTTGTAATTCATTGTTCTTATGCAACTTTGGTAAAGTCTAAAATGTTGGAATTTTGTATATGTGTCAACTCTCGGATATTTATATTCCTGTTGGGTAACCCCCCCTTTCAAGAATACACAATTTCAAGCATCTATTAACATTTGTCACTAGGTTTGGGAAGGGATTGTCTTATTTTATTATAGTACATTGAGTTGTTGCGCTGTCTATACATTTTTTTCCTATATTAGACTGCAGGAAAACATTACCCCCATTATTACTTGGTTTTATGACCAAAACCTTGTTTTTTATTAATTTCTCTAATGCCTTTCTTTCATTAGGGGATAGGTTGTCCCTACATCATGAGAACCAATCTAGACTCCTCAAATTCACTTAAAGTCCATGAACATGGAGAGATATCTGTTCAGATTCATGGGTGTAATTTTTCTAGATTTTTTTTCCCTAATCCTGTTTCTTTGGGAACATGTACATTCTCTTCCTCTATATCCACATCATCCAACTTAGTATCACATTCAGAAAAGGTCCCAATCCTTATACGGATTAAATTCATGCCCCCTATCAACAAGGTAAATGTTAATCCTTGATTTAGAACCCCTTGAAGTGCTACTCACGCAAGGGGTCACTGATATTAACTGGTTCTTCCCCAAATAGTACATAGGCTTTCAGTCACCCAAGCAACAGTCCATTTTCTCTGGCTCCAATAAACAGTCAAGGGCTTGTCTTTTTGTAATTTATTGCTTGTAAAACTGGTAATAGGAGAGGGATTAGGGCAAGGGATACTCCAAAAGGTTAAGTATTCAGGGATGGGAGGACAATTCCCTTCCTGAGTAAATGTGAATGATAGTCTAAGCATTTATGTTGAACTGTAATAAATGCTTTTGCAAAATCCAGATACGCCGGCCTTCCCTTAGCTACTGTAGATGATGGCTCTCTTTCTTGTAGAATGTTAACAGATTTGTTTGGCAAGAATGACCTTTCATAAATCCATGCTGATTACTACTAATGATACTGTTTTCATCATCTCTAATAGTTTACATACTATCGATGTTAGACTGACTGGCTTGTAGTTTCCAGGTATGTATCTTTGCCCTTTTTTAAATATTGGTACCACTTTGGCCTTTCGCCAATCAACTGGTACCATTCCCATCATTAGGCTGTCTATACAAATTAGAAATAATGGCCTGGCAATAACCTGAGTTCTTTGAGGACTCTCGGGTGTAAGCCACCCTGGTTTATTTATTTCCGTCAAGATTTTCAAGTCTTCATCGAACACTGGCTTCTGTTAGCCACAAGGGTATACTCTGGGATGCTTTAACATTGATACAGTCTTGGTTACTATACCCCTCCTATTCCTGTGTAAAAACTGAGGAGAAGAAAGCATTTAGTACAGTTGCCACCTCCTTATCATTTGTGACCAACTTCCCCTGATCATCCTGTATGGGGCCAATATACTCTGGCCTCGCTTTTTACTGTTAATATATTTTTAAAAATGGGGAGGGGGTTTCACTCTCCTCTGCTATGTTTCTCTCTAAGTCTATTTTAGCTGCCCTGATTGCATTTTTACATTTCTTATTGCATTGCTTGTAGTGTCAGAATGACAACAGTGACTCCTCTGCCTTAAATTATTATAAATTATTATAAAGAACAATTTTTTTCTTTTTATTATATATTTTTACATTAACTTTAGCCACCCAGGTTTAACTCTTGCTCTTTTATATTCATGCCCATTGGAATATACTGAATAATATCTTTATTTATTATGTTCCTAAAGTACTCCCATTTTTCTTCAGCGTTCAATGTCTCTAGGCTTTGGTCCCATTTAAGATCTTGTAGTATTGAGTGCAGTTTAGAAAAGTTGGCTCTTTTGAAATTTTGTGTTCTTGCATTACCCTTGTGCTTCCTTTTCCTATGATTTATATTGAATTTGATTATCTGGTGATTGCTGGTTCCCAAGTTGGCCCAAATTTCCACATCTACGATCAGATCTGTGTTATTTGTAATTAATAGGTCTAGCAAAGCATTCTTTCTAGTAGAGCATCTACTAATTTGCACATAAATTGTCCTGTAAGATATTTAGGAAATGACAAGCCTTAAATTGGTAAGCTGTTTCTTCTGCCCAGTCAATATCTGGATAGTTCATGTCCCCCATTATGATATTATTGCCCTGCCTCGCTGCCATTTCTAATGGTGTTAGGAGATCCAGCTCCTCCTCATTCTTAAGTTTAGAGGGCCTGTAACATACCCCCCAATATTGACATCCCATTTGTTCCTTTCCTTTAAGCTCCACCCACAGGGACTCCACCTCCTCCCTTACCCCATTTGCAATGTCGTCCCTCACGTTCACCAGTAAATCATTCTTGATATACAGGCAAACCCCCCCCCCCTCCACCCTCCTTGTCCCTCTGATACAAGAAATACCCCTGGATAGTTGCCAGTAGGGATGAGCCGAACACCCCCCTGTTCGGTTCGCACCAGAACATGCGAACAGGAAAAAAGTTCGCTCGAACACGCGAACACCGTTAAAGTCTATGGGACACGAACATGAATAATCAAAAGTGCTAATTTTAAAGGCTTATATGAAAGTTATTGTCATAAAAAGTGTTTGGGGACCTGGGTCCTGCCCCAGGGGACATGGATCAATGCAAAAAAAAGTTTTAAAAACGGCCGTTTTTTCAGGAGCAGTGATTTTAATAATGCTTAAAGTCAAACAATAAAAGTGTAATATCCCTTTAAATTTCGTACCTGGGGGGTGTCTATAGTATGCCTGTAAAGGGGCGCATGTTTCCTGTGTTTAGAACAGTCTGACAGCAAAATGACATTTGGAAGGAAAAAACACATTTAAAACTACCCGCGGCTATTGCATTGCCGACAATACACATAGAAGTTCATTGATAAAAACGGCATGGGAATTCCCCCCAGGGAAACCCCGAACCAAAATTAAAAAAAAAAAAAATGACGTGGGGGGGTCCCCCTAAATTCCATACCAGGCCCTTCAGGTCTGGTATGGATATTAAGGGGAACCCCGGCCAAAATTAAAAAAAAAAATGACGTGGGGGGGTCCCCCTAAATTCCATACCAGGCCCTTCAGGTCTGGTATGGATATTAAGGGGAACCCCGGCCAAAATTTAAAAAAAAAATGACGTGGGGTTCCCCCTAAATTCCATACCAGACCCTTCAGGTCTGGTATGGATTTTAAGGGGAACCCCGCGCCAAAAAAAAAAAAAAAAAACGGCGTGGGGTTCCCCCAAAAATCCATACCAGACCCTTATCCGAGCACGCAACCTGGCAGGCCGCAGGAAAAGAGGGGGGGACGAGAGTGCGGCCCCCCCCCCTCCTGAACCGTACCAGGCCACATGCCCTCAACATTGGGAGGGTGCTTTGGGGTAGCCCCCCAAAACACCTTGTCCCCATGTTGATGAGGACAAGGGCCTCATCCCCACAACCGTGGCCGGTGGTTGTGGGGGGGGTCTGCGGGCGGGGGGCTTATCGGAATCTGGAAGCCCCCTTTAACAAGGGGACCCCCAGATCCCGGCCCCCCCCCTGTGTGAAATGGTAAGGGGGTACTTACCCCTACCATTTCACTAAAAAACTGTCAAAATAGTTAAAAATGACAAGAGACAGTTTTTGACAATTCCTTTATTTAAATGCTTCTTCTATCTTCCTTCATCTTCTTCTTCTTCTGGTTCTTCTGACTCTTCTGGTTCTTCCTCCGGCGTTCTCGTCCAGCATCTTCTCCGCGGCGTCTTCTATCTTCTTCTCCTCGGGCCGCTCCGCACCCATGGCATGAGGGGAGGCTCCCGCTCTTCTCTTCATCTTCTTCTTCATCCTCTTCTCTTCTTCATCTTCTTCATCTTCATCTTCTCTTCTTTTCTTCTGCGGGCCGCTCCGCATCCATGCATGGAGGGAGGCTCCCGCTGTGTGACGGCGTCTCCTCGTCTGACGGTTCTTAAATAACGGGGGGCGGGGCCACCCGGTGACCCCGCCCCCCTCTGACGCACGGTGACTTGACGGGACTTCCCTGTGACGTCACGGGGAATGCCACAGGGAAGTCCCGTCATGTCCCGTGCGTCAGAGGGGGCGGGGTCACCGGGTGGCCCCGCCCCCCGTTATTTAAGAACCGTCAGACGAGGAGACGCCGTCACACAGCGGGAGCCTCCCTCCATGCATGGATGCGGAGCGGCCCGCAGAAGAAAAGAAGAGAAGATGAAGATGAAGAAGATGAAGAAGAGAAGAGGATGAAGAAGAAGATGAAGAGAAGAGCGGGAGCCTCCCCTCATGCCATGGGTGCGGAGCGGCCCGAGGAAAAGAAGATAGAAGATGCCGCGGAGAAGATGCTGGACGAGAACGCCGGAGGAAGAACCAGAAGAGCCAGAAGAAGAAGAAGATGAAGGAAGATAGAAGAAGCATTTAAATAAAGGAATTGTCAAAAACTGTCTCTTGTCATTTTTAACTATTTTGACAGTTTTTTAGTGAAATGGTAGGGGTAAGTACCCCCTTACCATTTCACACAGGGGGGGGCCGGGATCTGGGGGTCCCCTTGTTAAAGGGGGCTTCCAGATTCCGATAAGCCCCCCGCCCGCAGACCCCCACAACCACCGGCCATGGTTGTGGGGATGAGGCCCTTGTCCTCATCAACATGGGGACAAGGTGTTTTGGGGGGCTACCCCAAAGCACCCTCCCAATGTTGAGGGCATGTGGCCTGGTACGGTTCAGGAGGGGGGGGGCCGCACTCTCGTCCCCCCCTCTTTTCCTGCGGCCTGCCAGGTTGCGTGCTCGGATAAGGGTCTGGTATGGATTTTTGGGGGAACCCCACGCCGTTTTTTTTTTTTTTTTTGGCGCGGGGTTCCCCTTAAAATCCATACCAGACCTGAAGGGTCTGGTATGGAATTTAGGGGGAACCCCACGTCATTTTTTTTTTTAAATTTTGGCCGGGGTTCCCCTTAATATCCATACCAGACCTGAAGGGCCTGGTATGGAATTTAGGGGGACCCCCCACGTCATTTTTTTTTTTTTTAATTTTGGTTCGGGGTTTCCCTGGGGGGAATTCCCATGCCGTTTTTATCAATGAACTTCTATGTGTATTGTCGGCAATGCAATAGCCGCGGGTAGTTTTAAATGTGTTTTTTCCTTCCAAATGTCATTTTGCTGTCAGACTGTTCTAAACACGGGAAACATGCGCCCCTTTACAGGCATACTATAGACACCCCCCAGGTACGAAATTTAAAGGGATATTACACTTTTATTGTTTGACTTTAAGCATTATTAAAATCACTGCTCCTGAAAAAACGGCCGTTTTTAAAACTTTTTTTTGCATTGATACATGTCCCCTGGGGCAGGACCCGGGTCCCCAAACACTTTTTATGACAATAACTTTCATATAAGCCTTTAAAATTAGCACTTTTGATTTCTCCCATAGCCTTTTAAAGGGTGTTCCGCGGCATTCGAATTTGCCGCGAACACCCCAAATTGTTCGGTGTTCGGCGAACTTGCGAACAGCTAATGTTCGAGTCGAACATGAGTTCGACTCGAACTCGAAGCTCATCCCTAGTTGCCAGCCAGTCATGTGAGTTGTCAAACCAAGTTTCCTTGTGCATTGGCAGCTCCAGTTCCTTCATTTTGTTAGCTAGGCTCCTAGCAATTGTTAACTTGCCTCTTAGTTTTGTATGGGTGCATATTATTTCCTCCTTAGTTGTTCTGTGGCTGTAATTTTTCTATACTGGCCCCCTCCAGCACCTGCTGAATAATATCCAAGCTCCTTTCTATGTTGTTGATACTTCGCAGTGTTGCCACCTGATTCTCTAAAGCCAAGATCTGAGCTTCCAGAGAAACAACTAGTTGACATCTCACACACCAGTATTCACCCTTGAACGGCTTTTCAAGGATTGTATACATGGAGCAAGATGTGCACTGGTTTGTATCACCAATCTATGCCACTACTTCCCACTACTCTAACTGGGATACTCTAGGAAAAAGTAACTCCAGGCTCTCCAAGTTATTTCAAATGGCTCCCAGTAATTCAAGTTACTCCCAATATGCTAAGTTACTTCAGAATTACTCGCAGTACTCCTAGTTAGTCCAAAATTACTCCCAGTACTCCAAGTTACTCCAAATGACTCTCAGTACTCCAGTTACTCCCAGTGCTTCAAGTTACTCCAAATTACTCCCAGTACTTCAAGGTACTTCAAAAGTACTCCAACTTACTCCAAAATTACTTCCAGTGCTCCGAGTTACTCAAAAATTACTCCCAGTGCTTCAAGTTACTCCAAAATTATTCCCAGTACTCCAAGTTACTACAGAACTCCTTAGTGTTCCTCCCGCATCTGATAGCTTGCCTCGGCGTGCCTCCTCCACAGCATGCGTGCCTCCTCTCCCACTTCTCCAAAAGCTTAGGTGTTCATGGAAATGAAGCTGGCACAAATCGCTCACTTAGCCTATGGGGAATGTTTATGTTTCAACTTGTTTCTTCAAACCTAATACACTCTATTTCCTCCTTATTTGTTTATCTAAAACATTTCTATGTTGACAAAAAAATTCCTTTACAGTGGAATCCCAGGCTTAACCCTAACTACTCTTAAACTGGCCCTTCCCCACCTCCACCCCCTGGGTCTCCCTTGGATAGAGGAAGATGCTCACAAATACCCACTGTCTGGATGTGGCATTCTACAGGCTGTGCTATTGATGAATGCCTGAAGGTCTTTGTTTTTCAATATACCGTGGTTCTCACAAAACAATATATGTTAGTGCATACATTTTTCTGTGCCCACTAACACCAAAATTAAACAAGCAAATACCATCTACAAATTATATAGTGGTAAAAAAATAAGATCGCTCTTACAATAACAATCAGTGGGGCCACGGTTCCCGCATTACTTCGGGTTTCAGTTTAGACGCATCACCCGGCTCCGCACTATGCGTGTCATCACATTCAAATGACTTGGTCATGGGATAGAGGCCTGGTGCACTCATATAAACTTTAGTGCAATGACAATTTATAGCTGCCATTAAAACCTCTCAAATATGAATGAACTACTGCATATGAATGGCAGTGATGTGCTCTCATCCTGGCCAATCAAAACGATGAATATCTGAATTCAGAATAAGACTGGCCAAAGATGTCATTGACTGGTGGGGAGCCCTGGGACACTGCAGCACTGGAGTGGAGGTGAGTACTAAAGTGGAACTAATACTTACCTCCTCTTCATTGATGTGAGGTCTGTAAGCTGTCATGGCAGTGCCGCCATCTTTGCCTGGTTTTCCTCTGGAGTTGGCATCTTTGGCCATCTTGTTTGGCCGGTGTGGCACGATGTAACTTCCGAGCAAGAACACAGAAGTTAATTCATCCCTAAACCCTGCATATGCGCAGATCACCGCACACGCTAAAAAAAAGATAGCCAACAGGAAAGTATGAAGCTCCTATTGTTAAAGAGACATAGGGATCTATTTATAAAAAATGCTGTTTGAATACCCTTGTAAATGTTTTTAATATGTGTGAAATGTTATTTTCAGGATATTTAAGTTGACTTTCATAGGGTGAATGTAACATTCATTTGACAAATTCACTGGTGAAAAGTTAAGCACATTTTTTATAAATGGTCTCCATAGAATGTCTTTTGTGAACAAAATAGCTTTCTGCTCTCAATTGTTCTGACAAAATTCTGCTTTAATTTAAATTGTAGGTCATTTATTTAAAATGCATTTTTAAAATCTTAAAGTAGAACTGAAGGCAAAACTTTTAGTAAAAGAGAAGTCATATTTTTTTTTCTGTCTGTGTCTCACTGGAGAGATTCCCCTTCATTTCCTATCCCATAGCCAGTACAGAAAGTGAGAGGAAATCCCTCCAAAGTGCGGTAATCCCAGATTGTCACCAGAACTAGTGTCCCCATTGGAAGATTTTCCTTGCTGTTCTGGGGACAAGACAAAATTTGAGTTTCTTTAAATTTCACTCTGGGTGGTAATGGTAAACAGGACAAATAGAGAGGGTGAATCTCCCTAACTGAGGCGCATACAATTAAAATGTGACAGGTGCTCTAATCCCTCTCCACTGTATTCAAAGCTAAAAAAAATGACCTTTAGATGTACTTCGGACACAGAATTTGATATATATCTCAGGATGTTGGGTCATATATCTACCACATTCTAATGTAATGCTCCTTTTAATTTATTTATGTTTCAGTTTTCCCGTCCCCAAGAAGAGTGCATGCTCTTGCCAATCATTGAGCAAAGGAGGGGTTCAGGTGCATCAACTCAAGGACTATTTGCCTGCAGATGATTTAAAATCAGCATCGGAGAGACGTAAAAAGGAATATGAACATTACAAAAAAAGGTAAGACACTGCTGTGAAGTGTGGGTGCATGTGTGTGTTGGGTAAACCTTTTCTAAGGGCAAATTCACATGGGCAACTGGGGTAAAAGCAGGCAGTTGAATCAACGTTTTACTACTCTCTTGACCACCCACCTAAATTAGAGCATGCAGCAGCTCAAATATGTACATATGTCAAGGCAAAAATTAAACAGCATGGGAGGCAGTACCGCCAACAAATGTGACCCAGTCAAGTGAATAGGGCTTGTGCCTCAAACAAGGATTCTTTTTCAGAGGGGAGGCAGTATACAGCCCTGGTCAAAAGTTTTGAAAATTACACAAATATTATTTTTCACAAAGTCTGCGGCCTCCGTTATTTGCATATATTCCAGAATGTTATGAAGAGTGATCAGATGAATTGCAATTAAATGCAAAATCCCTCTTTGCCATGAAAATGAGCTTAATCCCCCCAAAAAAACATTTCCACTGCATTTCAGCACAGCCATAAAAGGACCAGCTGAAATCATGTCAGTGATTCTCTTGTTAACACAGGTGTCAGTGTTGACGAGGACAAGGCTGGAAATCACCCTGTAATGCTGATTGAGGCTGGGTTCACACTGGTCCGACAAACGCTCCGACATTGGGAGCTCATGTCGCATGACATGTGAAATTCAATGTTTCCCTATGGGAGCCATCCTAACTGGTCCAACACAAGTCGTTCCGACTTTAGAAATGCTCCCTGTACTACTTTGGTCCGACTTTGATCCTACTTCAGCCCATTGACTATCATTGAAGTCTTGCATGATCCGACTCCGGCATGCAACTTGTGCTCAGATGATCTTGAGGGGCAACTCCGCGCCAAATTTTAAATAAAAAACCGGCATGGGTTCCCCCTCCAAGAGCATACCAGGCCCTTGGGTCTGGTAAAGATCTTAAGGAGAACACCCTACACCGAAAAATGGTGTGGGGGTTCCCCCCAAATCCATACCAGACCCTTATCCGAGCACGCAGCCCGGCCGGTCAGGAATGGGGGTGGGGATGAGCGAGCGCCCCCCCCTCCTGAACCGTACCAGGCCGCATGCCCTCAACATGAGGGGTGGGTGCTTTGGGGCAGGGGGGTGCAAGAAGGCAGAAGGGAGAAGGCAGAAGTCCAGCCACCGCTAGCAAAAGAGCTGAAGAAGATAGTGGAGGAGCCGGCAGAAGATCAGGACACCGGGAGGAAACGCCGGAGAGACCCCCGAAGTCGGAAGAAGACCCCCGGAGTCGGAAGAAGACCCCGGAGCTGCCTAATAAATTACTTTAAAAACCTGTGTACTGTGTTTTTTCATTGACACTTTTTTCCCTAGGTGAATGGGTAGGGGTAAATCGTACCCCATACTCATTCACATAGGGTGGGGGGCCGGGATCTGGGGGCCCCCTTTATTAAAGGGGGCTTCCAGATTCCGATTAGCCCCCCGCCCGCAGACCCCGACAACCAACGGCCAGGGTTGTTGGGAAGAGGCCCTTGTCCTCATCAACATTGGGGCAAGGTGCTTTGGGGTGGGGGGGCCGCAGGGCTCCCCCTGCCCCAAAGCACCCACCCCCCATGTTGAGGGCATGCAGCCTGGTACGGTTCAGGAGGGGGGGCGCTCGCTCGTCCCCACCCCCATTCCTGACCGGCCGGGCTGCATGCTCAGATAAGGGTCTGGTATGGATTTGGAGGTTTTTTCGGCGTAGGGGGGTTCCCCTTAAGGTCCATACCAGACCCAGGGGCCTGGTATGCTCTTGGAGGGGGGAACCCATGCCATTTTTTTATTTAAAATTTGGCGAGGGGTTCCCCCTCAAGATTCATACCAAACACATTGGCGGGGATCCAAGTCGGATCCCCGTTCATTGAAAGTCGGACGCATGCTGGCTTCATGACGCAGGACAAAGTCGGATCCAAAGTAGGACGGCTGTCGTGTCGCACCAGTGTGAACCCAGCCTGAGTTAGAATAACACATGCAGTCATCATTGCTTTGCAGAAAAAGGGATTCACAGGCAAGGATATTGCTGCTACGCTGCTACTAAGATTGTATCTGAATCAACCATTTCTCAGATCATCAAGAACTTTAAGGTGAGAGGTTCAATTCTTGTGAAGAAGGCTTCAGGGCGCCCAAAAAAGTCCAACTGCAGGAACGGGGCACCACCAGTGCAGAACTTGCTCAGGAATGGCAGCAGGCAGGTGTGAGCACATCTGTACGCACAGTGAGGCAAAGACTTTTGGAGGATGGCCTGGTGTCAGGAAGGGCAGCAAATAAGCCACTTCTCTCCAGGAAAACCTCAATGACAGACTGATATTCTGCAAAAAGTACAGAGATTGGATTGCTGAGGACTGGGGTAAAGCCTTTTTCTCTGATGAATCCCCTTTGATTGTTTGGGGCATCTGGAAATAACCTCGTCTGGAGAAGGAAAAGGTAAGTGCTACCTGTGTCATGCCAACAGTAAAGCATCCTGAGACCATTCATGTGTGGAGTTTCTTCTCAGCCCAGGGAGTGGAGTCACTCACAATTTTGCCTAAGATCACAGTCATGAATAAAGAATGGTACAAAAACATCCTCCGAGAGCAACTTCTCCCAACCATCCAAGAACAGTTTGGTGATGAACAATGCCTTTTCCAGCATGATGGGTCACCTTGCCATAAGGCACATGTGATGACTAAGTGGCTTTGGGAAAAAAACATCAACATTTTGGGTCCATGACCAGGAAACTCCCCAGACTTCAATCAAATTGAGAACTTGTGATCAATCCTCAAGAGGCGGGTGAACGAAACCCCCCCCCCCACAAATTCTGACAAACTCCAAGCATTGATTATGCAAGAATGGGCTGCCATCAGTCAGGATGTGGCCAAGAAGTTGATTGACAAAAGGCCAGGGCGAAATGCATAGGTCTTGAAAAAGAAGAGTCAACACTGTAAATATCGACCCTTTGCATAAACTTAATGTAATTGTCAATAAAAACCTTTGACACTTATGAAATGCTTGTAATTATACTTCAGTATACCATAGTAATATTGAAGCAGCAGACTTTGTGAAATGTAATATTTGTGTCATTTTTAAAGATTTTGGCCAGGGCTGTAGTTGCATTTGTAAGCAGGTCCTTAGAGAAATAATGGAGATGTTACAGACTCAATGGGGTTTATTTACTAAAACTGGAGAGTGCAAAATTGGGTACAGCTGGGCATGGTAGCCAATCAGCCTCTAACTTCAGTTTGTTCAGTTAAGTTTTGACAAAAAAAATAATGGAAGCTGATTGCTTTCTATGTAGAGCTGCACCAGATTTTGCAATCTCCAGTTTTAGTAACTCATAGAAGCCAGGCAGCTGACCTTTTTAGAAGGGAAAATCGGCAATGGTAGCCTCGGTTTCTGCACAAAGCAAGAAGCAAATTCTGAAGGCTTTAGCAGTCTCTAGGCATTATAACGTGTAAAAACTCTCGGCTTAGAATAATATTAATGATGACGATTAATAATAATAATTAAAAAATAGGGTGCAAATAATCTGCCAAAACATTAGAAACAAAAGGTTTATAATTCCTTAAAAAAATAATTAAAAAATTATTTAGGCAATTCAAATGTAGTCATAAATATATTGTCAAGTCAACCCTACATTGCAAAATTTGCTCTAGACATCTATATTCACTTCCTGTAGTTAATCTTTAAATGTTGTGTTGCCAAGATGTAAGATTAATGAAAAACAATGAGTAATTATAGATGTGTAAGGTTAGTAAGTTGTTAGTCATTTTAAAGCGCAGGGCGGGGGGGAGAACGTTTTCAGCATGTACAGAAAAATATTTTGATCTTGTCACCAGGCTACACAACATACAGTATCTCACAAAAATGAGTACACCCCTCACATTTTTGTAAATATTTTATTATATCTTTTCATGTGACAACACTGAAGAAGTGACACTTTACTAACAGTAGTGAGTGCACAGCTTGTATAACAGTATGAATTTGCTGTCCCCTCAAAATAACTCAACACGCAGCCATTAATGTCTAAACCGCTGGCAACAAAAGTGAGTACACCCCTAAGTGAAAATGTCTAAATTGGGCCCAAAGTGTCAATATTTTGTGTAGCCACCATTATTTTCCAGCATTGCCTTAACCCTCTTGGGCATGGAGTTCACCAGAGCTTCACAGGTTGCCATTGGAGTCCTCTTCCACTCCTCCATGACTACATCATGGAGCTGGTGAATGTTAAAGACCTTGCGCTCCTCCACCTCCCGTTTGAGGATGCCCCACAGAGGCTCAATAGGGTTTAGGTCTGGAGACATGCTTGGCCAGTCCATCACCTTTACCTTCAGCTTCTTTAGCAAGGCAGTAGTCTTGGAGGTGTGTTTGGGTTCATTATGTTGGAATACTGCCCCGCGGCCAGTCTCCGAAGAGAGGTGATCATGCTCGGCTTCAGTATGTCACAGTACATGTTTGCATTCATGGTTCCCTCAATGAACTGTTTAGCAGTTAGAAGGTCTAATTGCAATAAGTAATTCTTGAAAAAGTGTTAGCCAGGGCTGCAAGCGATCTCCTGCTGCCGTGAGTGCTTTCCTGCTGCGGGATCTCCTATTCTTTTGTCTCAGACTCTGACTATACCAACATACTACACTATAGAGCTTCTTTATATTTCCCCATTTACCTGGTTTGGCACATTCTGAGTGGCGTTCGGCTGTTCATCTGGTCCTGGAAAAGAGCATCACACTCTAGGCTCTGGGACCCCTGGAGGAACTGATGAGAGACCCCCCCTCCCCCGCCAAAGTGACCATCTAACCTCTTGGTTATTTTAAATGCTGCTTACCTTACAGCAGTAAGGTAAGAAGTTAGTACACCTGCGGGTGTCATGTTACACCGAAGATTCACAGCACAATAATCACAAACGTCACCTGTTGATGCTTGTCAGCACCTTATGGTTTGCACGTTTGCACCTTCTGCCAGTTGGAAGATCTCATTACTTCCGGACTGCGATCCATTTGCACTTTTATACATATGGACTTTTTTGAATGATTTTTTCTTTATTGCACCGGTCTGTTTTACATTGAAACAAATGTCTCAACTTAATGACGATTATAGAGAAAATTGATGAACGTAAACATACTGGATATTTAGGAAAAAGGAATCGAATAGTGGACAAACTTTTTGGGTGCCAAAACAAATGTCATTCTGGGGCATCGAACCTTCAAGAAACACTGGAGGGGTGGACACAAAGTCAGAACCCTTAGTCAGTTAGAGTCAAAATGAATTTTTATTCTAGATACCTTCACGCCTCGGGGTCTCAATATAGAATTTGATCTTAACTTTTTTATTTGTGATTTTTAGGTTCTTAACACACAAATTCTTCATTTTACATGAGCAGTTTTAGTATATTATTCAGATGGCTTCTTAAAATCATTGTACTATTGATTTATTACCTATTTTAACTCTATGATTTTATCATGATTTTATTTATACCTTCTCCTCGCACGACATCATTTCCGGAGTCCTATGATACGTCATCTTATATATTTTGGGCATTATACAGAGTTATATATATATATATTTATATATATATATATATATATATATATATATATATATATACACATATACATTTTTTGCCTTCTGTCATCTTTCAATTATTGCCCAATATACTTTTACACTTCCATTCTCCTTTTTTTATACACTTCCGGTTGTTTTTTCTAGATATGTCTATCCATCTGTTTTTAACATCTGTTTTTAATATTTATTAAACTAAATATGAGTCAGTGCCACTATATAACCGCAACTCTGGCCAGAATGACATTTGTTTTGGCACCCAAAAAGTTTGTCCACTATTTGATTCCTTTTTTCTAGATATCCAGTATGTTTACATTCATCAATTTTCTCTATAATCGATATTAAGTTGAGACATTCGTTCCAATGTCCTCAACAAACCATAGCAAAATGGCCGCGATCGTAGCCCCATAGAATATCTCACAAAAAATGACCGCTCCTATGTTTTCAATGGACGGTTTCCAAGAAAATGGCCGACTGGCAATTATTCATTAGCTATTTAAAGACACTTCCATTGCCTACAATCAATCCCTGATGAAGTCATGTGACAGTGACGACACGCGTTGGATACAGACACCGGAAATGACGTTCAAGCTGACCGCTCGTCTGGATACATTGCACTGTGATTGTTATTTGAATGTGAGTACCTGACCCCCCTTCTTTTATCACAATAAACATATTGAATACCAACATACTGCACTATAGAGCTTCTTTATATTTCCCCATTTACCTGGTTTGGCACATTCAGAGCGGTGTTTGGCTGTTCATCTGGTCCTGGAAAAGAGCATCAACCCCTGGAGGAACTGATGAGAGACCCCCCCTCCCTCGCCAGAGTGACCATCTAACCTCTTGCTTATTTTTTTTTTTTTATATAATCTTTATTTTTCATTTTTAAGTTTTACAACACAAAATGACTTTACAGCAGGATAACATCCAACAAGTAGACAGGGGAAAAGGGAGGGAGGAGGGGAAGGGGAGGGGAGACGAGGGATAAAAAATAAAAGGGGAGGGGGGAATGGGGAGTAACATTAGGGATCATGTTATCCGGTCAAGGTGTAATCAGTAACTATGTACATCGGGAGGCATGCCCACATCTATCAGCCATGAAAGCACCGTTCCTGTCCTGGACAGTCGATCCCTATGGACAGGCCTCACCCCTCCATTTGGGGGGAGGTAGAGTGTCTATATGTTTTAGGCCCGTAAACATTGTGCACATGGCTCCCGCTACGCATTTGACATAAGTGTACCCGAAAAAGCCTGGTGCAGTCAGTAACCTGTTGACCGTCCAGAGGATTTAAAAAGGAGGTGAAAAGTACACTAAGATTGTAACACAACCTTTAACACTTAACAACCATAACAAGGTGAATAGGTAGAAAAGGAAAGGGAGTATGAATAGAAAAAGAATGAGTAATGAATGGTAAGCTAATGAAGGAGTAGAGGGTAAATGGAACTGGTCTCATCGAATATATTGAGGTATTTGGTCCGCTTTAAACAGACCTCGAAGAGGTTGAGGGATGGTTCGCCGGGACATGTTTCCCAAAGGAAGGATCTGCTAGGGTAAGTAAGGCTACATGTATATGGTGTTTTTTACCTGTAACGTGCATATAACCTGAAAGTAAACAACAGTGAAAAAACAGTGGCGCTATCCTAAAAAACATATTTTTTTACCCTTAAGGTAACACTGCAAGTGAGTGTAAATATTCAAATCCACAATATAAACACCAAGTGACAGGTGATTGAAATACACACAAAGTGCACAAAAAATTATTATATTTAATGCCTGTCTGGTACATTTGGCTATAAAAGTCTCTAGCTGGCGGTGTCTCCAGAAGTCAAAGGGGAAGCTACCATATCGTTCTCGTAAGGTGGAAAGTGAGGTCAGTGAGCCCCCCTCTATAAATTTAGCCAAACTAACGGTTCCGTCCCTCGTCCATGTTTTAAGTGAGGATTTCTGTTCCCCTGGAGGAAACCACGGGTATCCGCCCACTGGCGCCTAATATCTGGATTATCTCTGACCCTCTGCAGTAGTGGTTCAAGAACAAGTGCAAACAGAAGGGGGGAAAGCGGGCACCCCTGTCTTGTGCCGTTCCGGATGGGGAATGTTATAGAGAGAGTGCCGTTTACCTTGACCTGGGCGGTGGGGGACATGTATAGAGTTGAGATCCATTGTAGCATATGCGGGCCCAAGCCAGTATTCTGGAGCACAGCTTGCAGAAAGCCCAGTCCACGCAATTGAACGCCTTCTCAGCATCTGTGGACAAAATCAAGTATGGAGGCATCCGATCGCATGTACGTGCCCAGTGGACAAGCTGGAGAGCCCTATTAGAATTATCCCTGGCCTCCCTTCCCACTATAAAGCCCGTCTGGTCCGCATATACCAATTCAGGCAGCAGGTGTTTAAGACGATTGGCAAGTATCTTAGAAAAAAATTTTAGGTCCGTGTTCAGCAGGGAGATTGGACGGTAACTGTGTGGCTGGGAGGGATCCTTCCCCTCTTTTGGGAGTACTGTGATGTGCGCCAGAGAAGTCTCCTTTGGGAGGCTTCCTTGGATTGCTAAAGAGTTAAGGAGAGTGCAAAGAGGACCCTGCAGTGTGTCGAAGAATTTGAGGTAATATGCCCTGGTGAGGCCGCCAGGCCCAGGGCTTTTGCCTGTGGGCAGAGACTTTATCGTGGACAATAATTCATGTGTAGTAATTGGGTGTTCTAGATCCGTTGCTTGCTCTACAGATATTGTAGGGAGCTTTACCATAGAGAGATAGTCTGCTATCTTAGATTTTTTAAGGGCTATATCTGTCGGAGAGGAGGCGGAGTCCAAATCATACAGGGCCGCATAGTAGTCTTGGAACATAGATGCTATTTTTGAGGTGTGGTGTGTCGGCGCTCCCGTAGGGGAATGCAATTTATGAACATGTGCCAAGAGCCTCTTTTTACGGAAAGCCCAAGCAAATAGCCTTCCACACATGTTGCCGTGTTCATAGTAAATGTGAGCCATGTAGCGTAGTTTGTGGTTTATTTGGTGGTCTAACAGTTTTGAGAAAAGCTGTCTTAGCTCGCTTAAGCGTCGGGCCTCAACAGGGTCTGACGTTCGTTTATGACTAATCTCAGCTTGTTGTAATGCCTGTAGTACTCTCTGGAAGTCCGCCTGCCTCTCCTTTTTAAGTTTAGTTCCTAAGGCAATAAAAGTGCTACGGACCACTGCCTTATGACCCTCCCATAAAATGCCAGCGCTCACCTCCCCGTTAGCATTTTCTGCGAAATAATGGGTCAGAGCCTCCTGTACCCCTGCTGCCACTCCTAAGTCATCTAACAAGTTCTCGTTCAGTCTCCAGGTCCTTGTTTTAGCTAGGGCTTTAGTTAGTGAAAATGTAAGTGTCACTGGTGCGTGGTCGGAAATCGTGATCTGCTCTATAGTCGTCCCTAGTAAGAAGTCCAGAGTGCCCTGGTCCACCAGTAGCAAATCTATTCTAGTGTACACTTTGTGGACACTTAAATAGTAGCTATAATCTCTTTCGGAGGCATGCATAGCTCTCCAGTAGTCCGTCAATGTGTGGCCCTGGAGAATCTTCCGGAAGTGTCTTTAAAAGGAATGGGAATGAGTGGATCTGTTCGCTGAGGTATCTATCTCCGGGTCTGGGCTAATATTGAAGTCCCCACCCAAAATTAATCTGCCCTCCCTGAAATCTGCCAACCTAGAGAGGGTTTGGTCCATGAACGTAAGCTGTTGTGCATTAGGGGTATATAATGTGGCAAATGTGTATGTTTGTCCCATCATGGTGCCCTTCAAGAACACATAGAGTCTCTGTGGATCTATTCTGTGATCTAAGGGTTGAAATAAGCAGTTTTTATGTATGGCTATGGCCACCCCCTTGGATTTTGGTTTTGGGGAATTGCTCAGATACCATTGCGAAAATATGTTGGTGGGTAATTTAGGTAGGGAGGAGTCAGTGAAATGGGTCTCTTGTAAAAAGAGCTCCAAGTCTTTTCACTTCTAACCACAACCTATTTCTTTTGTTGGGGGAGCACATGCCACGTACATTATATGACACTACCTTAATTGTAGCCATGATGCATTAGAGTGGGTTGTCCAGGAGACCATCCCAGTTCCAGGAAGTCCGGTGAGAGCTCCGCTTTCTGGGAAAAAGAAGCAAGGCAGGAAACAGAGAGACAAAGAAAGGGGGGATAAGAAAGAAGAGAAGAGAGTTAGCAAGACACAAAATAAACAAAACATCTTACAGTGCAATTCCACTAGTGCCTCATAGGCCTCAGGTGGATTTACCCTAAGTTTTTCGCCCAACTCATATACCACCCCTAATATAGGGGAAGCACGTGAGTGTGGCAAAATGCCCATATCCGGGCTAACACCCAATACGGGTAAAACTAAGTGGGAGTTGTGATCGGACATAGGAAGCCAGGAAACTCCTGCTCCCCACAAAGGCAAAAGCGGTAGTTGTCCAGCGGATCTGTGCTTGGCCAGTCCTTAAAAAAAAAAGAAAGAAAAAACAGCAAAAACCCGTGTGTCCGATGAAACACAGCAACAATATTGTCCTGTGATAACCTCAATGGTTATTTGCCCCTCTGTGAGTGTGGCAATGGAGAAAGTGACTAAATGGGAAAAAATAAATAAATAAATAAAATAAAATAAAATAAAATAAAAAGGGCAAAACAGTAGGGAAAAAAGAAATTTAGGGTATGCGTGCGGGCCTTTCAGTCCCCTGCGAGGGGCTCCTGTCTCGCAGTTGCAGAAGAGGAGCGTTTGCGGTTCTGAGGGTTCCAGTTGTTGCAGATCTGTTGCCAGGGTTGGGGTGCCGGTGCTGTTTGAATATCCGTGGACACTCTCCAATCTGGGAAATCCACAGGCTCCAGATTTAGTTGCGACAAAAAACGTGGGAGATCCTCTTTGGTGCGCAGACTGGCAGTTTTTCCGTCTCTTCCTGCATGAAGACTAAAAGGGAACCCCCATCTATAGGTGATGCCAGCCATACAAAGAGACTCCAGTAGGGGTTGCAATGCTCTGCGCTGCATCAGTGTGCGTCGGTACAAGTCCTAATAGAAAAACAGGCGGGCTCCATCAAAGTCAAAGTAAGGACATTTGCGCATAAGCTGCATTATTTGGTCTTTGACTGTGTATCTGTGCAGCTTGCAGATTATATCACGTGGATTTTCTGCATCTTGGGAGGGGGGTCGGAGGGCCCTGTGTGCCCTGTCAATCTCCACAGCTTCATTTGGGGAGAGGCCTAAAATTTCCTTAAATATGCCTTGCAGTGTAGGAACAATATCCTTGGCTCCAGTCGCCTCTGGCAACCCCCTTATGCGTATGTTAGGCCTGCGACTACGGTTCTCATAATCATCAAGTTGTGGGATTAAAGTCTCTATTCGTTGGTCTTGTGCTGCACACTTGTCCCTGAGCTGGGTGATGGCTGGCAGGGCTTCCTCTACGGTCTGTTCCAGGGTTTCTAGCCTGTTGCCTATTTGGGTAGTGTCTGCTTGTAGTTGTTCTATGTCCTGTTTAAAGGCTTTTTCAACCCTGGTGGCAAAACGTTCCAGGTCTTCCCTGGTAGGGAGAGACCATATGTGCTGCTTTAAGTTCCTGTCCCCCATGAGCTCAGAGGCATCCGATCCCTGGAATAACGAGGCTGAAGAACCCGGGGATTCAGGGGAAGCGGTGTCTCTTACCAGCTGTGAAGACTTGATGGGGGACCTAGCAGGCTGTGGCTGTGTACTGAGTCCCGCTGCAGCGTCCATCCCTCGGCCCTTCCCGGCCGCCATTTTATGTGCTCCGCCACGTGGCAGTCCTCCGGCGCAGAAATAAGCTCCTATGGAGCCGGTCCCTTGCTGTGCAGGTCTCCTGTTTCTGTATGTGAGGAGCTGTGAAGGTCTGCTTCCTCACTCGGCCATGTCCAAGCCATGCCCCCCCTCCTCTTGCTTATTTTGAATACGGCTTACCTTACAGCAGTAAGGCAAGAAGTTAGTACACCTGCGGGTGTCATGTTACACCGAAGATTCACAGCACAATAGTCACAAACGTCACCTGTTGATGCTTGTCAGCACCTTATGGTTTGCACGTTTGCACCTTCTGCCATTTGGAAGATCTCATTACTTCCGAACTGCGATCCATTTGCACTATTTGCACTTTTATACATATGGACTTTTTTGAATGATTTTTTCTTTATTGCACCATGCTGTCTTGACCATTCAATACACTACAGTCACTTTATTTGCCATCATTGCACTGATCACTTTTAATGAAGCATTGGATTTGTTTCTATATATGTCAGTTTGGCATTGAAACAACACACACTGTTATTTATTCTTAGCACTTTATATTTATTTACTATGGAGCGCAACACCAATCTTTGATTCTTTCCATGTAACTAGGGTTGCCACCTCATTCCTTTAAACCGAACACATAGTAATTACACAGGTTCTGTAGCTGATTAAGGTGGTAATTAAACTCACTTGGTGTCTTATCTACATTAAATTAGCCTCAGAACCTGTGTACTTTATATGTGTTTGGGTTTAAAGGGATGAGGTAGCAACCCTAGCTGTAACAGAACATCAGAGTCTGGGCTGCGGTCAAAGCAGGCGGCAGGCAAGAGGGTAGTCAGTGTCTAGTCAGAAGCTGAGGCAGGCAGCAGACAAATGAGTAACAGAAACAGCGTCAACAACTGAGGCGGGAGACACAAGAAGCAATCTGGGTCAGCAACAGGCAAACAGTAACAACAGAATCACAAAGACTAGGTAACTGGCAAGAGTCATAGCACTGGTCACCATGAGGAAAGGAGCTTAAATGCCCTCTTTCCTGGGAGCATGCCCAGCATCAGGGATGCATGACAATTCATACTAGTCATAGAGAGACAGCGAGTAATCAGCCACAGCCAAAAGTCCACGATCTGAAGAGCACGCGTGAGATGCTTCAGGTGGGTAGGATGGGCTATGCCCCTGGACGTACACATGCTGATCCTGGATGTACTGTAAGACAAGGACAGAGCACAGAATTGACTGGTTTTCAGATCAGAAAATTGCTGAACACAGGAAATTTTCACAATGGATTACTAAACAGATCTAGACCCAAACCACAAAGCTCTCATGTGCTTACATGTGACTCGTGTGTTTACACAATATTCTCTTAACCACTTCAGCCCCGGAAGGATTTACCCCCTTCCTGACCAGAGCACTTTTTACAATTTGGCACTGTGTCGCTTTAACTGCTAATTGCGCGGTCATGCAATATGGTACCCAAACTAAATTTGTGTCCTTCTCTTCCCACAAATAGAGTTTTCTTTTGATGCTATTTAATCGCCTCTGCGGTTTTTATTTTTTGCACTATAAACGGAAAAAGACCGAAAATTTTGAAAAAAAATGATATTTTCTACTTTTTGTTATAAAAAAAATCCAATAAACTCAATTTTAGTCATACATTTAGGCCAAAATGTATTTGGCCACATGTCTTTGGTAAAAAAAATGTCTATAAGCGTATATTTATTGGTTTGCGCAAAAGTTATAGCGTCTACAAACTAGGGTACATTTTCTGGAATTTACACAGCTTTTAGTTTATGACTGCCTATGTCATTTCTTGAGGTGCTAAAATGGCAGGGCAGTACAAAACCCCCCAAATGACACCATTTTGGAAAGTAGACACCCCAAAGAAATTGCTGAGAGGCATGTTGAGCCCATTGAATATTAATTTTTTTGTCCCAAGTGATTGAATAATGACAAAAAAAAAAAAAAAAATTTACAAAAAGTTGTCACTAAATGATATATTGCTCACACAGGCCATGGGCATATGTGGAATTGCACCCCAAAATACATCTAGCTGCTTCTCCTGCATATGGGGATACCACATGTGTGGGACTTTTTGGGAGCCTAGCCGCCCACGGGGCCCCGAAACCAATCACCGCCTTCAGGATTTCTAAGGGCGGAAATTTTTGATTTCACTCCTCACTACCTATCACAGTTTCGAAGGCCATAAAATGCCAAGATAGCACAAAACCCCCCAAAATGACCACATTTTGGAAAGTAGACACCCCAAGCTATTTGCTGAGAGCCATGGTGAGTATTTTGCAGCTCTCATTTGTTTTTGAAAATGAAGAAAGACAAGAAAAATGTATTTTTTTTTTCTTTTTTCAATTTTCAAAAGTTTGTGACAAAAAGTGAGGTCTGCAAAATACTCACTATACCTCTCAGCAAATAGCTTGGGGTGTCTATTTTCCAAACTGGGGTCATTTGGGGGGGGGGGGGTTGTGCCATCTGGGCATTCCATGGCCTCCGAAACTGTGATAGGCAGTGAAGAGTGAAATCAAAAATTTACGCCCTTAGAAAGCCTGAAGGCGGTGCTTGGTTTTCGGGGTCCTGTACGCGGCTAGGCTCCCAAAAAGTCTCACACATGTGGTATCCTCGTACTCAGGAGAAGCAACAGAATGTATTTTGGGGTGTAATTTCACATATTCCCATGGCATGTTTGGGCAATATATCATTTAGTGACAACTTTGTGCAAAAAAAAAATTGTCTTTTTCCCGCAACTTGTGTCACAATATAAAATATTCCATGGACTCGACATGCCTCTCAGCAAATAGCTTGGGGTGTCTACTTTCCAAAATAGGGTCATTTGAACTGTCCTGGCATTTTATGCACAACATTTAGAAGCTTATGTCACACATCACCCACTCTTCTAACCACTTGAAGACAAAGCCCTTTCTGACACTTTTTGTTTACATGAATAAATTATTTTTTTTTGCAAGAAAATTACTTTGAACCCCCAAACATTATATATTTTTTAAAGCAAATGCCCTAGAGATTAAAATGGTGGGTGTTTCATTTTTTTTCACACAGTATTTGCGCAGCGATTTTTCAAACGCATTTTTTGGGGAAAAAACACACTTTTAAAAATGTTTAATTTTAATTGTTTAAACACACTATATTGCCCAAATGTTTGATGAAATAAAAAAGATGATCTTAGGCCGAGTACATGGATACCAAACATGACATGCTTTAAAATTGCGCACAAACGTGCAGTGGCGACAAACTAAATACATTTTTAAAAGCCTTTAAAAGCCTTTACAGGTTACTACTTTAGATTTACAGAGGAGTTCTACTGCTAAAATTACTGCCCTCGATCTGACCTTTGCGGTGATACCTCACATGCATGGTGCAATTGCTGTTTACATTTGACGCCAGACCGACGCTTGCGTTCGCCTTTGCGCGAGAGCAGGGGGGGACAGGGGTGCTTTTTTTTTTTTGCTTTTTTTTTTTGCTTTTTTATCTTATTTTTAAACTGTTCCTTTCATTTTTATTTTTTTGTAATTATTTTGATTGTTATCTCAGGGAATGTAAATATCCCCTATGATAGCAATAGGTAGTGACAGGTACTCTTTTTTGAAAAAATTGGGGTCTATTAGACCCTAGATCTCTCCTCTGCCCTCAAAGCATCTGACCACACCAGGATCGGTGTGATAAAATGCTTTCCCAATTTCCCAATGGCGCTGTTTACATCCGGCGAAATCTAAGTCATGAAATGCTCATAGCTTCCGGTTTCTTAGGCCATAGAGATGTTTGGAGCCATTCTGGTCTCTGATCAGCTCTATGGTCAGCTGGCTGAATCACCGGCTGCATTTTCAGGTTCCCTGTTGGGACAGGAAAGCCAGAGAAAAACATGGAAGATGGTGGGGGGGGGCATTCCCTCCCACTGCTTGTAAAAGCAGTCCAGAGGCTAATTAGCTGCTGAGATTGCTTTTACATGAAAGCCGACCGCTGGCTGAAAAGAATGATACCAAGATGATACCTAAACCTGCAAGCATCATTCTGGTATAACCACTCAAAGTCCAGCAACATACCAGTACGTTGCTGGTCCTTGTTGGGCATATATTGTAAACTTTTTTTTCATGCAGCCCATGGGCTGAACGAAAGAAAGATATTGATCGGTGGGTATGCCCACCATTAGAATGCCTCCCTTCATCCACCCACTTCTAATGATGGGCATACATGCATATATATATATATATATATATGCCGAAGCATGGGGGCATCCTCCCGCAAAAGGCAGGAGCAAATCCGCGCTGCAACTGAATGGCGTACCTGCTAAGCAAATGATGGTTAACAAAAAAACAAAGTAACATTACAGTATAACAGTAATACTTACCATACCTGCAAAGCAAATATAAATAAACAGAGTGAAAAATAAAACATTTAACGCAACCTGTGCCTAAAATATATATATGCCGAAGCATGGGGGCATCCTCCCGCAAAAGGCAGGAGCAAATCTCTCCTCCACCCACTGCTGCCCCCACGCTTCGGCATATATGCTGAAGTATGTAACTGTGGTGGTGAAATCACCTCCGACAGCGCTGGAGTCACGGCTTTATGTATCGTGGGAGCAAATGCTGTTGCTGTCAAGATAGATAAATCCGCTCTGCAGCTGAATGGTGTACCTGAAAACAAAAAAGTGGTTAACAATAAAAAAACAAAGTATAAAAAAATTGCATACCTATAAAGCAAACATGATAAAAACATAACAATAAAACATTGCAGTATATAATACAATAAAAAAGAGCAGAACAATAGAGAGAGAATAGAGAGAGAACAATAAAACAACAACTATTTTTGTTTTTTTTTATTTTATATATTTTTTTTGTGTTTTTTTTTTTGTAACTTTAACTTTTTTAACTGGTACCAGGTTTGGGTCTCTCAAAATGCGATGGCATCTTGGGAGACCCTGTGAAAGTGTGTCCTAGTCTGTGCAGTGCTGTACCCTACGCTAATACTCAGCTAGTGTATGGTAGCATTCAAAACATTCACCAATGCAAAGACCAGGATTGTCATGACAGAAGGGACAATAATACCGGGTGTCACGCCTATATCCATGCTTGCTGCAGACACAACATCTTTTGGGGGGGGGCTCGTTGGGTAGGGGTACTCGGGAGGACATATAGAAAATGCCTCTCATGCAGCCGGCTTACTGCATTTGGTTGGGGATGGTGAGGTGGAGCACCATCTGGAAACAGAAGGGCTCTGATGATCTCTTCCTGGAATTTAAGGAAGGATCCAGTCCGTCCTGAAGCTCTGTATAGCACAAAAGCATTCAGCAAAGCCAATTGAAATAAATAAACAGACACTTTTTTGTACCAGCGTCTGGCCTTACTGGCAACTAGGTACGGCGCCAACAACTGGTCGTTGAGGTCCACCCCTCCCATATTTTGATTATATTCATGGACACAGAGGGGTTTCTCCACAACACCAGTCGCCGTATGAATTTGGACGGTCGTGTCTGCATGAAGGGAGGTAAGAACTAAAACATTCTTATTGTCCCTCCACTTCATAGCGAGCAAGTTATTACACTGCAAGCAGGCTCTCTCCCCCAGCCTAAGACGGGAATCTACAAGCCGCTGGGGAAAGCCCTGGCGATTAAGTTGCACGGTGCCACATGCTCCAATCTGATGATCAAAAAGGTGGCTAAAAAGTGGCACGCTCGTGTAATAATTGTCCACGTACAAGTGGTACACCTTTCCGAATAAGGGTGACACCGAGTCCCACACTATCTTGCCAGCGCTTCCTATGTAGTCAGGGCAGTTTGTCGGCTCTACGTGACTATCTTTGCCCTCGTAAACCATAAAGCTACATGTATAGCTTGTGGCCCTGTCACAGAGCTTATACATCTTGACCCCGTATCTGGCACGCTTGCTGGGAAGGTACTGTTTGAATGACAAGCGGCCAGAAAATTTAATCAGGGACTCATCAACACAGACAACTTGATGGGGAGTAAACAAGTCTGCAAAACGTTGGTTGAAGTGGTTTACGAGGGGGCGAATTTTGTAGAGCCGATCATATGCAGGGTCTCCACGAGGACGACAGAGTTCATTGTTGTTGAAGTGCATGAACTGCAAAATCTGCTCGTATCGTGCCCTGGCCATGGAGGCAGAGAACACGGGCATATGGTAAATTGGGTCAGTGGACCAATATGACCGCAACTCACTCTTTTTATTTATGCCCATGTTGAGGGAAAGGCACAGAAAGATCTTAAATTCGGAAACCGTAATTGGTTTCCAATCTCTGGCAAGGGAGGACTGGGGAATAGTGGCGATGTGTTGACCAGCGTACAAATTGCTTTGGTCCACAATAGATCTATAGAGATCTTCAGTGAAAAACAGCGAATAAAAATCCAGTGACGTAAAATCAACTGTTTCCACCTGAATGCACATGGTTGGCCAGTGAATGGGGGAAGTACGGGTGCTGCAGAAGTGGTGGGTTCCCAATTCGCATTGGCGAATGCAGCAGGAAGGGCACGATGGGCACGACGGGCCTGTGTTCATCTTCTTGGATGTCAGCGGGACACTACTAGTGCCTGCCACCTCCCCAGCTTGAACTGCACTTATGGGACTCGCCACGTCACCAAGTGTTACTGCAGTGCTGGATGTACGACCAGGGTTTACTAGGCCGCTGGTGCTTGCCAGTTCACCAGAAGGAATAGCGGCGCTAGTACTTCTTTGCTCCATATGAGGGACCTGCGGTTCTTGCACTTCAAGGACAGAAGAAGAAGATTGGGGTCTGGTACGCCTGACCTTGGCAGGGACCACAACTCCGTCGTCAGAGCTATCTGTCATGGAGCCGCTGTCCTCTACAGGATTGTATTCTGAGCCTGAATCTGACAGATGAGTGACTTCCTCTTCACTATCTGTCATGCTCAGAAACGTGTAGGCCTCTTCACTAGTGTACCTTCGATTTGCCATTTTGGGCTCTAAATTTAGGGGTACACTAGTGAGACTCACAGGCAAAAAAGCTCCTGATTGTTAGCGACTGTATCAAAACGCTACCAAAAAAACTGTTAGCGATCGCAGGGATCAGGCCTGACTCTGCGAATGCTGCAGCTATGTGTGCTTAGTGTTTTGTAAGTGACAGTTATCGATTGATACTGCACTTGAGTAGGCGGTGCTGGGCTGGGCTGGGCCGAGGGGAAAAACGCAGGTGCTAGCAGGTATCTGGGCTGATCCCGCTAACACTGCGTTTTTGGGGAACCCTAAACTGCTAGGAATGCTAGTATAGATCTTGATCCGTTCAGATACTATAGCACTAAGGGAGGTGTATGCTGCGTGCGTGAGTTTTAGCAGTACTGGCGCTAACCTGATGCTGTCTGGGGCGACGCAGACCCTAACTGACCCTAAAACTTAACTTATATCACCGCCGGGCGATCAGGGGGTTAAACCTTTATAAGGTAGTAAACGGCGGGTGCCCTGAAACTATAATAAACAAAGTAACTAACCAGCGTCACCCGTAACAGTTATACGGTGATCGCTGGTGAAAGGGTTAACTAGGGGGCAATCAGGGGGTTAAAACCTTTATTAGGTAGTATATGGGGGTCCCTGTCGCTATAAAACACTGACGGCGAACCTATATACTCACCTCCCTAACTAGCGTCACCTGTGTCACTAATACAGTGATCAGAAAAACGATCGCTTAGTGACACTGGCGACGGGGGGTGATCAAGGGGTTAAAACTTTATTAGGGGGGGTTAGGGGGGTACCCTAGACCTAAAGGGGGCTAATACTAACTGCCCTACCACTTATAACTGTCACAAACTGACACCAATGCAAAAAAAAAAAAACTGCTATTGGTGTCACTGTGACTGGGGGGGGGGTGATTGGGGGGTGATCGGGGGGGGTGATGGGGGGTGAAAAGTGTGCCTAGTGTGTTCTACTGTAAGTGTAGTGTTGGTACACTTACTTGGATGTCTTCTCTCCTCTGCGCCGGAACGAAAAGACCGACACGAGGAGAGGTGACATCACTTCCTCTGCCGCTGTTTACATTACAGCGGCAGAGGAAGAATTTCATTCGTGGGGAGCGATCGCGAGGGGGGAGCCACGAATGAGTGGCCTCCCCCTCTGCCTGTGTCGCTTCCCTAATGAAGCCGACCAGCCCGCGGGGGGCAGATCACGTACCAGGTACGTGATTTTGCCTGTCCGTGCCATTCTGCCGCAGTATATCTGCGTTAGGCGGTCGGCAAGTGGTTAACTTGCCCAACTTTGCACAATAGTTTCTTTTTTTTGGTTTTAGAATTGGATAGTCTAAGGAAATCCACAGCACTCAGAGAAGTATGAAAAAAAAGGTGAAATCAGTATTTTATGAAAAAAAACATGACAATTGTTATAGGGTTCACAGAACAAACTGAATGTTATTTATTTAGAGTTTACATTTACCTTAATCTTCTTGAGCTGGAGAAAAGTTGAGGCCCTTTGTACAGTCTGTGAAGTAGTGTATTGAAATGCATATATAGAAGTACTGTATACACATATTGCCTTAAAGCAGAGTTCCACCCAAAATGGAACTTCTGCTGTCTGTATTCCTCCCCCTCTCTGGTGCCACATTTGGCACCTTTCAGGGGGGAAAGAGATACCTGACTAATACAGGTATTTGCTCCCACTTCCAGCGAAAGATCGCCACAGTATCCACGACGATCTATGCCATGCCCGGCCCATCCTCCATCCCCCCCGCTGTCTTCTGGGAGACACACAGGTCCAAGAAGACAGAAGGGACCACTCAAAATGCGCAGCGTGACTCATGCATGCACAGTAGGGAACCAGGCTTCACTTCCTGATTCCCTTACTGAAGATGCTGGCGCCTCTACCTGGGAGCCGAGGGACAGGTCTGCTTCAGGTGAGGACATTGCGGTTGCCCTGGACAGGTAAGTGTCCTTATTTTAAAAGTCAACAGCTGCACTATTTGTAGCTGCTAACTTTAAAAAAAAAAAAAAAAAATCAGCGGAACTCTGCTTTAAAATTTGCATATATATATATATATCTATCTAGATACATATCTATATACAGTATCTCACAAAAGTGAGTACACCCCTCACATTTTTGTAAATATTTAATTATATATTTTCATGTGACAACACTGAAGAAATTACACTTTGCTACAATGTAAAGTAGTGAGTGTACAGCTTGTATAACAGTGTAAATTTAAAATAACTCAACACACAGTCATTAATATCTAAACCGCTGGCAACAAAAGTGAGTACACCCCTAAGTGAAGATGTCCAAATTGGGCCCAATTAGCCATTTTCTCTCCCCGGTGTCAAGTGACTCATTAGTGTTACAAGGTCTCAGGTGTGAATGGGGAGCAGGTGTCAATGGAAGTTCAACGTGGCACCTCATTGCAAAGAACTCTCTGAGGATCTGAAAAAAAGAATTGTTGCTCTACATAAAGATGGACTAGGCTATGAGAAGATTGCCAAGACCCTGAAACTGAGCTGCAGAACAGTGGCAAAGACCATATAGCGGTTTAACAGGACATGTTCCACTCAGAACAGGCCTCGCCATAGTCGACCAAAGAAGTTGAGTGCATGTGCTCAGCGTCATATCCAGAGGTTGTCTTTGGGAAATAGACGTATGAGTGCTGCCAACATTGCTGTAGAGGTTGAAGGGGTGGGGGGTTAGCTTGTCAGTGCTCAGACCATACGCCCCACACTGCATCAAATTTGTCTGCACGGCTGTTGTCCCAGAAGCCTTATCTAAAGATGATGCACAAGAAAGCCCGCAAACAGTTTGTTGAAGGCAAGCAGACTAAGGACATGGATTACAGGAACCATGTTCTGTGGTCTGATGAGACCAAGATAAACTTAATTAGTTCAGATGGTGTCAAGCGTGTGGGGCAGCAACCAGGTGAGGAGTAGGGATGAGCCGAACACCCCCATTTTTGGTTCGCACCAGAACTTGCGAACAGGCAAAAAATTTGTTCGAACACGCGAACACCGTTAAAGTCTATGGGACACGAACATGAATAATCAAAAGTGCTAATTTTAAAGGCTTATATGCAAGTTATTGTCATAAAAAGTGCTTGGGGATCTGGGTCGTGCCCCAGGGGACATGGATCAATGCAAAAAAAAGTTTTAAAAACGGACGTTTTTTCGGGAGCAGTGATTTTAATAATGCTTAAAGTGAAACAATAAAAGTGTAATATCCCTTTAAATTTCGTACCTGGGGGGTGTCTATAGTATGCCTGTAAAGGGGCGCATGTTTCCCGTTTTTAGAACAGTCTGACAGCAAAATGACATTTCATAGGAAAAAAAAGTCATTTAAAACTACTCGTTGCTATAATGAATTGCCGGTCCGACAATACACATAAAAGTTCATTGATAAAAGCGGCATGGGAATTCCCCACAGGGGAACCCTGAACCAAAATTAAAAAAAAAAATGATGTGGGGGGTCCCCCTAAATTATATACCAGGCCCTTCAGGTCTGGTATGGATATTAAGGGGAACCACCGCCCAAAATTAAAAAAAAAAAAAATGGCGTGGGGTCCCCCTCAAAATCTATACCAGACCCTTCAGGTCTGGTATGGATTTTAATTGGAACCCCGCGCCAAAATTTTAAAAAAAATGGCGTGGGGTCCCCCTAAAAATCCATACCAGACCCTTATCCGAGCACGCAACCTGGCAGGGAAAAAGAGGGGGGGAGGAGAGAGCGGTCCCCCCCTCCTGAACTGTACCAGGCCACATGCCCTGAACATTGGGAGGGTGCTTTGGGGTAGCCCCCCAAAACACTTTGTCCCCATGTTGATGAGGACAAGGGCCTCATCCCCACAATCCTTGGCCGGTGGTTGTGGGGGTCTGCGGGCGGGGGGCTTTTTGGAATCTGGAAGCCCCCTTTAACAAGGAGACCCCCAGATCCTGGCCCTCCCCCCGTGTACCATTTCACAAAAAAACTGTCAAAAATGTTAAAAATGACAAGAGACAGTTTTTGACAATTCCTTTATTTAAATGGTTCTTCTTTCTTCTTTCTTCTATCTTCCTTCGGTTTCTTCCTCCATCTTCTTCTTCTTCTGGTTCTTCTAGTTCTTCTGGTTCTTCTGGTTCTTCCTCTGGTGTTCTTGTCCTGCATCTTCCTCCACGGCGTCGGCGTCTTCTTCCCTTCTTCTCCTCGGGCCGCTCCGCATCCATGATGGCATGGAGGGAGGCTTCCGGCCTCCCGCTGTGTGACACTTCTCTCTTCATCTTTTTCTCTTCATCTTTTTCTCTTCATCTTCTTGTCTTCATCTTCTTCTTGGGCCGCTCCGCATCCATGATGGCATGGAGGGAGGCTCCCGCTGTGTGACGCTTCTCCTCTTCTGACGGTTCTTAAATAACGGGGGGCGGGGCCACCCGGTGACTCCGCCCCCTCTGACGCACGGGGACTTGACGGGGACTTCCCTGTGGCATTCCCTGTGACGTCAGAGGGGGCGGGGTCACCCGTTACGTAACCCCGCCCCCTTCTGACGTCACGGGGAATGCCACAGGGAAGTCCCTGTCAAGTCCCCGTGCGTCAGAGGGGGACGGGGTCACCGGGTGGCCCCGCCCCCCCGTTATTTAAGAACCGTCAGAAGAGGAGAAACGTGACACAGCGGGAGCCTCCCTCCATGCCATCATGGATGCGGAGCGGCCCAAAAAGAAGATGAAGACAAGAAGATGAAGAGAAAAAGATGAAGAGAAAAAGATGAAGAGAGAAGCGTCACACAGCGGGAGCCTCCCTCCATTCCATCATGGATGCGGAGCGGCCCGAAAAGAAGAAGGGAAGAAGATGCCAATGCCGCGGAGGAAGATGCCGGACGAGAACACCGGAGGAAGAACTAGAAGAACCAGAAGAAGAAGAAGATGGAGGAAGAAACTGAAGGAAGATAGAAGAAAGAAGATAGAAGAAAGAAGAAGCATTTAAATAAAGGAATTGTCAAAAACTGTCTCTTGTCATTTTTAACATTTTTGACAGTTTTTTTGTGAAATGGTAGGGGTACTTTTGTACCCCCTTACCATTTCACACAGGGGGGAGGGCCGGGATCTGGGGGTCCCCTTGTTCCACAGACCCCCACAACCACCGGCCAAGGGTTGTGGGGATGTTTTGGGGGGCTACCCCAAAGCACCCTCCCAATGTTGAGGGCATGTGGCCTGGTACGGTTCAGGAGGGGCGGTGCTCTCTCCTCCCCCCCCCTCTTTTCCTGCGGCCTGCCAGGTTGCGTGCTCGGATAAGGGTCTGGTATAGATTTTTGGGGGGACCCCACGCCGTTTTTTTTTTATAATTTTGGCGCGGGGTTCCCTTTAAAATCCATACCAGACCTGAAGGGTCTGGTATAGAATTTGAGGGGGACCCCACGCCATTTTTTTTTTTCATTTTGGCCGGGGTTCCCCTTAATATCCATACCAAACCTGAAGGGCCTGGTATGGAATTTAGGGGGACCCCCCACGTCATTTTTTTTTTTAATTTTGGTTTGGGGTTCCCCTGTGGGGAATTCCCATGCCGTTTTTATCAATGAACTTTTATGTGTATTGTCGGACCGGCAATTCATTAATAGCCGCGAGTAGTTTTAAATGACTTTTTTCCTTTGAAATGTCATTTTGCTGTCAGACTGTTCTAAACACGGGAAACATGCGCCCCTTTACAGGCATACTATAGACACCCCGCAGGTACGAAATTTAAAGGGATATTACACTTTTATTGTTTCACTTTAAGCATTATTAAAATCACTGCTCCCGAAAAAACTGCCTTTTTTAAAACTTTATTTTGCATTGATCCATGTCCCCTGGGGCAGGACCCAGGTCCCCAAACACTTTTTATGACAATACCATGAATATAAGCCTTTAAAATTAGCACTTTTGATTTCTCCCATTACATCCCATTGTAATGTACAGTATATAAGTATATGGTTGTTGTATAGGGATATATTAAACAACATATAGAGACATTTACATATACAGTGCCTTGAAAAAGTATTCACACCTCTTGAAATTTTCCACATTTTGTCATGTTACAACCAAAAACGTAAATGTATTTTATTGGGATTTTATGTGATAGACCAACACAAAGTGGCACATAATTGTGAAGTGGAAAGAAAATAACTGTTTTTCAAAATTTCTTTACAAATAAATATCTGAAAAGTGTGGCTTGTATTTGTATTCAGCCGCCCAGGGTAAATACTTTGTAGAACAACCTTTCGCTGTGATTACAGCTGCAAGTCTTTTTGGGTATGTCTCTACTAGCTTTGCACATCTAGAGAGTGACATTTCTTTTTCATACATCATGGGACACAGAGTCAGGCTAATAATCATTACCTGCTGGGTTATACTTCATCATCAGGTGAATAGACACTGGTAGACCAAAGGTCTTCAGACAGGAAGTGATCCCCTATATAACCCCCCCCCCCCTCATACAGGAAGTACATTTTTTACCAGTGTCTGCAAGGTCTATGGCGCGGTTTGTTTGAGCTCTCTGACCTCCAGGTCTCTAGTCCCACAAATGGTTCCAAAATGAATCAAGGGATTGACCGATCGGATCCATTCGACACAGGCTTTTATGCTTAGATAAATGGTACCCGAGCCTCGCAAAGAAGACTCAAGAACCTGCAAGGTTTTGCCTGTAATGTGGCCTCCGGGTGCTGGACCCTGCTGAGTGGAAATCCTGGACACTACAGCGTTAAGGCATTTCCTGCAGGATGCTGTACAGATCCAAGGGAGTGGACCCTAAACATGAAAAGGGTACCCAGTCCTTGAAGGTCCAAGTGACAGGAACCCACCGTGAAGGGTGAAGATTGGGCCCTTAGTTTCTAAGTGTCCCTGCGCCTGGACAGATAAGTGAAACCCCTTTATTTTATTATTGCGGGGTGTCCCAGTGATTGTAACAATCACTCAAGCTAGCTAAAAGCTGGACACCTGTGTGCAGTGACCATACAGGGGTGTTCTGGGCTAGCTGTGGGTGTTTGCAAATTGTACCTTTTTTGCTTGTGTCTGGCTTTTTTTTACCTGTATGATGACGCACGACGGTGCGCCATTTCGCCTTGGTTACCATGGCGCACATGCGTTCGTAAGTGCTCCTCTGTGCTCAGCAGTTTGTTTGTTTGGTGGCCATGGGGCAGTAGCCGTTATCTGGGCACATGAATATTCACAACGTTCGTGTATACAGTCACTCCCGTTCACCGGTACTGCGTATGTGCGCACAAGCTGTGTAGGCCAAGCATATGGTGCTTCCAGAAGGCAGCTTTGGGACACAGAGCAGGCTCTGAACAGACACTTTCAGTGGTTCATTTTTCCTTACCCTGGTCACGTGAGTCACCAGGTGTTGCTTGTCAGGCTAAAGGTGCTTAGCAGGATTTTTGCATAGGAGCTTGGGGAGCCCTATTAAAGGGTCTCCCTTCTGAGGTGTTTTAATACTACAGCCAAGTACTCTTTGTTTGTGGCTATTAAATGTCTTCCAAAAAAGAGGAGTAGGACTAACACCACAAGGAAGGACACACCCCTATCATCACTAGCTCCTGATGAACCTAGTCGTATATCTAGTATTGTATCAACTGAAGGAACAGAAGCTTTTGGGCAATCTGAGCCACTGTGCCTATCTGGTATTGTGCCTACAGTCAATGCTGCTGCTTCACCCTTTATCACTAAAGATGAACTGTCCTCAGCCCTAGCTGGGTTAGAGCACAGGATTGCTGGCATGATTGCCTTCATCCCGCAGTGTGGCAGGAAGCGTGACAGATCCCCCTCCCCAGAGTCTCCTAGTCTGCAGCAGGAATGGGTTGAGGATGGGGAAGAGCTTAAAGCTCAGGATTTGGTGGAGTGCCCGGCAGATGAGTCTGCTTCCGAGCAATCTGGACAAGAAGATAGCCAGTCGATGTGTGACTCTGACTGAAATGGTTCATTCTGCCTTTAAGTTGCCTCTTGCAGAGGTGACTGAGCCCCCCTGGTCCTCTTTGGGATCGCTGAGGCCTCTTCAGGTCGCACAGTCTTTCCCTCTACACCCCCTGTTGGAACAGGCTGTGTACGCTGATTGGGAACATCCTGACACTACATTTGTTCCTCCTAAGAGGTTTTCCCTTTTATATCCCATGGATGAAAAGTTCGTTAAAAAATGGAGCATGCCAGCCGTAGATGCAGCAGTCTCTTCCTTAAACAAGAACTTAACTTGTCCGGTAGATAACGCACAGGGCTTGAAAGACCCTGTTGACAAGAAATTAGAGTTATTATTAAAGGCTTCCTTTTCTTTCACCAGTTCAGCTATTCAGCCAGCTGTTGGTATTTGCCAGTCCGTAAAGGATCAGGTCAAATGGCCTGATAGGCCTAACCAGGAGGATGATCTGCCTGAAAGTAAGACAGATAATATTCCTCCTCGTTTTTGATGTTGATGCTTTAAAGGATTCAATACAGCAGGTTTCTTGTCTGGCTCTCTTGTCTGTACATATGCGCAGACTTTTATGGCTTAAAAACTGGTCAGCCGAGCTTCCTTGTAAAAAGTTATTGGCAGGTTTCCCGTTTCATGGGGAATATTTATTCAGTGATCACTTGGACAAATATTTCCACAAGGTTTCTGGAGGGAAGAGTTCTCTACTTCCTGTGAAGAAAAGCACCAGACATCCCTTGTTTAAAAACCCAGGGACTGCTTCCTCAAATGTCTCAGCGTCAGGGCGGTTCCGTCGCCAACAGGGCGATAGGGCCAGGGGCAAGCCACAAGGCCAGGGCCAGTAAAAGACCTGGGCCCAAAATTCTTCTAAACCCAGCACCAAGCCCTCCTTTTGAGGGGACGCCCTCACTCCATTAGGTGGGGGGAAGGCTGCTGCACTTTGCAAACTTTTGGAAAACAACAATTCAGGATGAGTGGCTCACCTCAATTATATCTTGCAGTTACAAACTGGAGTTTCGGGGGAATTCCCCCTCATAGGCTTCCAAGATCCAGCATTCCCTCGGATACTCCAAAAAGAAACTTATTGCTTCAGGCACTACATTATCTAGTGCATCAAGGAGTGATTGTAGATGTTCCTGTATTCCAAAGGGGCACAGGGTTTTACTCAAACCTGTTTACGGTTCAGAAACCAAATGGGGTTACAAGGCCCATTTTGGACCTAAGGTCCCTGAACAAGTATCTATTGATACAGTCCTTTCAGATGGAGTCTGTTCACTCAGTAGTAACCTCACTCCAGAGGGGAGACTTTCAGCCTCCATCGATATAAAACATGCGTATTTCCACTTACCTATCTTTCAGCCTCATCAGAGGTTCCTACGTTTTGCAGTAGAGGAACGTCATTTTCAGTTTGTGACTATACCCTTCGAGCTTGCTACAGCTCCCCAGGTGTTCACAAAGGTCCTAGCACCAGTACTAGGTCTTTTAAGGGCCCAAGGGATCCTGGTGCTCGGATATCTGGATAACCTCCTGCTCAGAGATCACTCAGTACAGGCTCTAGAACAGAGCATAATATACACAGTGCAGTATTTGAAAAGCTTAGGCTGGATCATAAATACCGAAAAGTCAGCCTTGAGAACAGCTCAAAGTCTAAAGTATTTAGGTCTGATCCTAAACACGGTCCAAGCAAGAGTATTCTTGCCACCCATAAGGCTCTTTGTCCTGAAGGATCAGGTGTATCAGATAAGGGGCACCAGACAACCCTCCATTCAGCTCTGTATGAGTCTTCTAGGCAGGGCTGTCTTAATGAGTGGGCACTTTCCCCAAAGTAGCTGTTCCTTGAGCCCACGCTGCCCCAAAATTGGGGGCCCCATGATGGCACTGAGAGTGATGGAGGAGGCAGGCTGGCAGCGGTGTGCTGTGCTGTGCAGAACAATACCTATTATTTCACAGCCAGCAGGAAGGGGCAGGGCCGGAAAGCCAGTGATGCTCTGACCCTGCCCCATGCAGCTTGAATGCTCGGGACTTGAAGGCTGCGGGGTAGGAGCTAGAGTGGAAGCTGCTGAGTCGGCAGCACTGAGAGCCCACCTGCGGAAGTAGCATTGTGGATGGTGTCATGGTGAGCCCAGCTGTCCAGCACTGTTTGGACCGAAGGGCATGGAATGCCCCGAGGGATGCTCCCCCCTCTGCTCCTCCTTCTGCCTGCTTGATTGGTATAGGTGAGTCCAGTGCTGGAGGTGGGCACATAGCCAAAAGTTTACATGCACTAGATCTCCACTGGAAAAGGGGGTACTACATGGACGGAATAATGGTGCTGGGGCATATCAAGGGTGTATGGGGAAAACAATGCTGAGGGGGGGTCTGGGGTGTATAGGGGGTAGCAATGCTTGGGGTAGCTTGGGTGGCTATAGTGCTAGAGGTATCAGGGATGTAGAGAGGCCAAAGTGTAGGGGATATCAGGGATGTAGTGGGGTCACAATACAAGGGGTATCTTATGGTATATGGTAACAGTGCTGGGGGTATATCTAGGGTGTAGCGGGGTCAGAGTGCTGGGGGATATCTAGGGTGTAGAGGGGTCAGAGTGCTGGGGGATATCTGGGGTGTAGAGAGGTCAGAGTGCTGGGGGGGTATCTGGCGTGTAGAGGGGTCAGAGTGCTGAGGGATATCTGGGGTGTAGAGAGGTCAGAGTACTGGGAGGATATCTGGGGTGTAGAGGGGTCAGAGTGCTGGGGGATATCTGGGGTGTAGAGAGATCAGAGTGCTGGGGGAATATCTGGGCTGTAGAGGGGTCAGAGTGCTAGGGGATATCTGGGATGTAGAGGGGTCAGAGTGCTGGGGGGATATCTGGGGTGTAGAGGGGTCAGAGTGCTGGGGGGATTTCTGGGGTGTAGAGGGGTCAGAGTGCTTGGGGGGATATCTGGGGTGTAGAGAGGTCAGAGTGCTGGGGGGATATCTGGGGTGTAGAGGGGTCAGAGTGCTGGGGGATATCTGGGATGTGGAGAGGGTCATAGTGCTGGGGGGGTTATCTGGGATGTAGAGGGGTCACAGTGCTGAGGGGATATCTGGGATGTAGAGGGGTCAGAGTGCTGAGGGATATCTGGGATGTAGAGGGGGTCACAGTGCTGGGGGGGATATCTGGGGTGTAGAGGGGTCAGAGTGCTGGGGGGATATCTGTGGTGTAGAGGGGTCAGAGTGCTGGGGGGATATCTGGGGTGTAGAGAGGTCAGAGTTCTGGGGGGGTATCTGGCATGTAGAGGGTTCAGAGTGCTTGGGGATATCTGGGGTGTAGAGAGGTCAGAGTACTGGGAGGAGATCTGGGGTGTAGAGGGATCAGAGTGCTGGGGGGATATCTGGGGTGTAGAGAGATCAGAATGCTGGGGGAAAATCTGGGGCTGTAGAGGGGTCAGAGGGCTGGGGGATATCTGGGATGTAGAGGGGTCAGAGTGCTGGGGGGATATCTGGGGTGTAGAGGGGTCAGAGTGCTGGGGGGATATCTGGGGTGTAGAGGGGTCAGAGTGCTGGGGGGGATATCTGGGGTGTAGAGAGGTCAGAGTGCTGGGGGGGTATCTGGCGTGTAGAGGGTTCAGAGTGCTGGGGGATATCTGGGGTGTAGAGAGGTCAGAGTACTGGGAGGATATCTGGGATGTAGAGGGGTCAGAGTGCTGGGGGGAATCTGGGGTGTAGAGAGATCAGAGTGCTGGGGGAAAATCTGGGGCTGTAGAGGGGTCAGAGGGCTGGGGGATATCTGGGATGTAGAGGGGTCATAGTGCTGGGGGGGTTATCTGGGATGTAGAGGGGTCACAGTGCTGGGGGGATATCTGGGATGTAGAGGGTTCAGAGTGCTGGGGGATATCTGGGATGTAGAGGGGGTCACAGTGCTGGGGGGGATATCTGGGGTGTAGAGGGGTTAGAGTGCTGGGGGGATTTCTGGGGTGTAGAGGGGTCAGAGTGCTGGGGGGGATATCTGGGGTGTAGAGAGGTCAGAGTGCTGGGGGATATCTGGGATGTGGAGGGGGTCATAGTGCTGGAGGGGTTATCTGGGATGTAGAGGGGTCACAGTGCTGGGGGGATATCTGGGATGTAGAGGGGTCAGAGTGCTGGGGGATATCAGGGATGTAGAGGGGGTCACAGTGCTGGGGGGATATCTGGGGTGTAGAGGGGTCAGAGTGCCGGGGGAATATCTGGGGTGTAGAGGGGCCATAGTGCTGGGGAGGCATCAATCTAGCAGATACAGTATATTATATGCACAGCTTTTTTACTTTATGTATGTAGTATTTTCCCACTGTTTCTTTGCTGTACAAAATGATTGTTCATGTTGTTAATGCAGAGCTCCACCCAAAAGGGGAAGCTCCGCTTGTCTGCCTCCTACCTACTTGATGTCTAACTGTGCTGTCTCCATTGTAGGGGCCCCAGAGCATTACATTGCCCAGGGGCCCATGATGCTATTAAGACAGCCCTGATGGTATCCTCCTTTGAGGCAATGCCCTATGCCCAGTTCCATTCCAGGCCCTCACAACAAGACATCTTGTTGGCTTGGAACAGAGGAAGAAAAGCCCTGGATTATCTCCTCAGGCATGCTTAAGCCTAAACTGGTGGTTGCAGGATCAGAACTTGCGAAAGGGAAAATCCTTTCTCCCGGTATCTTGGTGAGTACTGACTACAGATGCCAGTCTCTCAAGCTGGGGAGTGACCCTAGACGGGCTCACAGCTCAGGGGAAATGGTCAGGGAAAGAGCAGACCATGGCCATCAACGTTCTAGAATTACGGGCAGTACGTCTGGCCCTACTTTCCTGGGCGGTGGCGCTTCAGGACTGCCCCATCAGGGTTCATTCCGACAATGCCATGGCAGTGACCTATATAAACCACCAAGGTGGTACCAGGAGTCATTCAGCTCTGAAGGAGGTGAACTACATACTAGCATGGGCAGAGGGACATGTGCCAATTATATCGGCCGTCCATATGCCAGGAGTAGAGAACTGGAAGGCAGATTATCTCAGCCGCCAGCAGATCTGCCTGGGGGAATGGTCCCTACACCCAGAGGTGTTCCAGGAAATTTGCCAACATTGGCGATGGCCAGAAGTCGACCTACTGGCATCCAGGTTCAACAACAAGCTACAGCTGTTTGTGTCTCGAGCAAGAGATCCTCTGGCAAATGGAGCAGATGCTCTGATAGTTCCATGGAGCCAGTACTCCCTGGTTTATGCTTTCCCTCCGATCCCTCTCCTTCCACATTTGTTGCTCAGGATTCGGAGAGAGGGGGTTCCACTCATTCTGGTGGCACCAGCCTGGCCCAGAACGCCCTGGTTCCTGGAGATTGTGAAACCGACAATAGACGGGTCAATAGATGGGTCTTCTAGGTCACCCTGATCTAATGTCTCAAGGTCCTATATTCCACCCCAATTTATAGTCTCTAAATTTGATGGCATGGCTATTGAAGCTAGGGTCTTAAAGGTCCGTGGCATCTCGGGACCAGTGGTGTCTACTCTAGTGAATGCTAGAAAAGCTGTCACTAGGAAGATTTATCATAAGGTCTGGAAGACTTACATTGCTTGGTGTGAGCCAGAAAATGGCATCCTTGGAAATATGTGATTGGGAGAATTCTCTCTTTTCTACAGTCAGCTGTGGAAATCAAATTGGGTTTGAGTACAATCAGAGGTCACGTTTCAGCCCTATCAGTATTCTTCCAAAGGCCTTTAGCCTCCCATTCACTGATCCAAACCTTTATGCAAGGGGCAACTCGCATGCTTCCCCCCATTAGGTCACCTATGTGTCCTTGGGACTTGAACTTGGTGCTGTGTTACAGAAACAACCATTTGAACCTATTAAGGAAATTCCATTAGACTTGCTGTCACGCAAGCTAGCCTTCCTGATGGCTATCACCTCGGCTAGAAGGGTGTCGGAAGTTGGCGGCCCTTTCATGCAGGGAACTGTACTTGATCCTTCACCATGACAGAGTCATGTTTCGACCTGTTCCATCCTTTTTGCCAAAAGTGGTGTCGGCCTTTCATTTAAATCAGGACATTATTTTGCCTTATTTTTTCTCTCAGCCTCGTTCGGCTGAAGAGAGACGACTGCATTCTTTGGACGTTGTCCGGGCAGTCAAGGTTTATTTGTCTAGATCTGCGGAGATCCGAGGATCAGACTTTTTTTTTGTTTTACCAAAAAGACCCAATTGGTCATTCAGGCCTACGGTCTGAAACATAAAGCTCCTCCCTTTAGGGTGAGAGCTAATTCTACCAAGGGTGTAGGAACCTCCGGGGCTTTTTGCCATCAGGTATCTGTGGCTCAGATTTGTAAGGCTGCTACCTGGTCTTCAGTGCATACGTTCTCAAAACTTTATCAAGTGGATGTTCAAGCAGCCGAGGATTCGGCTTTCGGCCACAATGTACTGCGGGCTGCCATATAAGTTCTGATGGCTATCGTTTGGCAGGGTGTCTCACTCCCCACAAGGCTATTGCTCTGGGAGGTCCCAGCAGGTAATGAATATTAGCCTGACTCTGTGTCCCATGATGTATGAAAAAGAAAATAGGATTTTTTCGTCCCTGTAAAATCCTTTTCTTTGAGTACATCATGGGACACAGAGATCCCTCCCCCTCTTTTTTGAGGATTTAGTGCTTGCTACACAACTAAAGTACTTCCTGTATGGGAGGGGTTATATAGGGGATCACTTCCTGTCTGAAGACCTTTGGTCTACCAGTGTCTATTCACCTGTTGATGAAGTATAACCCAGCAGGTAATAAATATTAGCCTGACTCTGTGTCCCATGATGTACTCAAAGAAAAGGATTTTACAGGTAAGTATGACGAAAAAATCCTATTTTTTGGCCATTCTTATTTGCAAAATAGCTTAAGCTCTGTGTCAGAAACCACAAAATCAGGCCGAGACAGAAGTACCGTTAAATCACACTAGTTTAATAATAAAAGTAAAAAGAATGAATGTAGTCAAAACATAGCCAAAGTTCAGTAACCGGAACGGATAGTCAGCCAAGTCAGAAGTCAGGGATCAATGTAGTGGAACAGCAAGCAGGATCTGGAGCCAGAAGTGATGTCAGCAAAGCCAGTCTTTTAACAGGAATGCAGGATAGTTTCTTGTGATGTGACAAAGGTGAAGGCAGAGCTCCTCTGAACTGGCTTAAGTAGGCAGGACTGAGCAGGATCATCAACAGCTGAGTAACTATGGAGAGAGATGGGAGCTGGCAATTAGCCAACAGCTGAGCAGCCAGCTCAGAGAAGGAAGGGCTGAGTCCAGCCCTGACACTCTGTCAGATTGGATGGAGAGCATCTGTGAACAGCAATTTTTAAGTCTTGCCACAGATTCTCAATTGGATTTAGGTCTGGACTTTGACTGGGCCATTATAGAACATAAATATGCTTTGATCTAAACCATTCCATTGTATCTCTGGCTGTATGTTTAGGGTCATTGTCCTGCTGGAAGATGAACCTCCGCCCCAGTCTCAAATCTTTTCCAGACTCTATTAAGTTTTCTTCTAAGATTGCCCTGTATTTGCTCCATCCATCTTCCCATCAACTCTGACCAGCTTCCCTGTCCCTGCTGAAGAAAAGCCTCCCCACAACATGATACTGCCACCACCATGTTTCACAGTGGGGATGGTGTGTTCAGGGAGATGTGCAGTGTTAGTTTTCCTCCACACTAGGGATGAGCTTCGTGTTCGAGTCGAACCCATGTTCGACTCGAACATCGTCTGTTCGCCCGTTCGCCGAATTGCGAACGATATGGGCCGTTCACGCCAAATTCGTGTGGCGCGTCACAGCCCATAATTCACTGCAGCATCGCAGTGCATTGCTGGCTGATGATTGGCCAAGCATGCACTATGACCCGCATGCTTGGCCAATCACAGCGCCGCCTGAACAGAGAGCCATAATTGGCCAAAGCCAAGGAGGCTTTGGCCAATTATGGCTCAGGGGATTTAGTACACGCCCCACACTATATAAGGCCGCCTGCACGGCGGCCCTGTGTAGTGTGTGTTCCGGCGTTCATTGAGAGAGAGAGAGAGAGAGAGACAGACAGTGACATTTGATTTGAGTTAGATAGATTAGGCAGAACAGTCAGTCAGTTAGCTGCACTTACAGTGTATTGTGTATATATATGCATCCCAGGTGTTGCATATATATATATACACTGTATTCAGTTTAGCTAGATCCGTTCTTGTTATCTTCCTACTGACAGGCAGGCTTGTCTTGTTACAGTATTTACAGCTACCTGAAGAAAATTACTGGTGTTCTTTTAATTCCTATTAGTACCACAGTCAGGCAGCTAGACTATTTACAGTTAGTGTAGTGCGTCCTGCTCAAAGTGTTCAGCTAGATCCGTTCCTGTTATCTTCTTACTGACAGGCAGGCTTGTCTTGTTACAGTATATACAGCTACCTGAAGAAAATTGCTGGTGTTCTTTTGATCCTATTAGTACCACAGTCAGGCAGCTAGACTATTTACAGTTAGTGCAGTGCGTCCTGCTCACAGTGTTCAGCTAAAACTACAAGTTAGTGGGGTGCGTCCTGCTCACAGTGTTCAGCTAAACCTACAAGTTAGTGGGGTGCGTCCTGCTCACAGTGTTTAGCTAAACCTACAAGTTAGTGTGGTGCGTCCTGCTCACAGTGTTCAGCTAAACCTACAAGTTAGTGTGGTGCGTCCACCTCACAGTGTTCAGCTAAACCTACAAGTTAGTGGGGTGCGTCCTGCTCAGAGTGTTCAGCTAAACCTACAAGTTAGTGCAGTGCGTCCTGCTCACAGTGTTCAGCTAGATCCGTTCCTGTTATCTTCTTACTGACAGGCAGGCTTGTCTTGTTACAGTATATACAGCTACCTGAAGAAAATTGCTGGTGTTCTTTTGATCCTATTAGTACCACAGTCAGGCAGCTAGACTATTTACAGTTAGTGCAGTGCGTCCTGCTCACAGTGTTCAGCTAAAACTACAAGTTAGTGGGGTGCGTCCTGCTCACAGTGTTCAGCTAAACCTACAAGTTAGTGGGGTGCGTCCTGCTCACAGTGTTTAGCTAAACCTACAAGTTAGTGTGGTGCGTCCTGCTCACAGTGTTCAGCTAAACCTACAAGTTAGTGTGGTGCGTCCACCTCACAGTGTTCAGCTAAACCTACAAGTTAGTGGGGTGCGTCCTGCTCAGAGTGTTCAGCTAAACCTACAAGTTAGTGCAGTGCGTCCTGCTCACAGTGTTCAGCTAGATCCGTTCCTGTTATCTTCTTACTGACAGGCAGGCTTGTCTTGTTACAGTATATACAGCTACCTGAAGAAAATTGCTGGTGTTCTTTTGATCCTATTAGTACCACAGTCAGGCAGCTAGACTATTTACAGTTAGTGCAGTGCGTCCTGCTCACAGTGTTCAGCTAAAACTACAAGTTAGTGGGGTGCGTCCTGCTCACAGTGTTCAGCTAAACCTACAAGTTAGTGGGGTGCGTCCTGCTCACAGTGTTTAGCTAAACCTACAAGTTAGTGTGGTGCGTCCTGCTCACAGTGTTCAGCTAAACCTACAAGTTAGTGTGGTGCGTCCACCTCACAGTGTTCAGCTAAACCTACAAGTTAGTGGGGTGCGTCCTGCTCAGAGTGTTCAGCTAAACCTACAAGTTAGTGCAGTGCGTCCTGCTCACAGTGTTCAGCTAGATCCGTTCCTGTTATCTTCTTACTGACAGGCAGGCTTGTCTTGTTACAGTATATACAGCTACCTGAAGAAAATTGCTGGTGTTCTTTTGATCCTATTAGTACCACAGTCAGGCAGCTAGACTATTTACAGTTAGTGCAGTGCGTCCTGCTCACAGTGTTCAGCTAAACCCACAAGTTAGTGGGGTGCGTCCACCTCACAGTGTTCAGCTAAACCTACAAGTTAGTGGGGTGCGTCCTGCTCACAGTGTTCAGCTAGATCCGTTCCTGTTATCTTCTTACTGACAGGCAGGCTTGTCTTGTTACAGTATATACAGCTACCTGAAGAAAATTACAGGTGTTTTTTTGATCCTATTAGTACCACAGTCAGGCAGCTAGACTATTTACAGTTAGTGCAGTGCGTCCTGCTCACAGTGTTCAGCTAAACCTACAAGTTAGTGGGGTGCGTCCACCTCACAGTGTTCAGCTAAACCTACAAGTTAGTGGGGTGCGTCCTGCTCAGAGTGTTCAGCTAAACCTACAAGTTAGTGGGGTGCGTCCTGCTCACAGTGTTCAGCTAGATCCGTTCCTGTTATCTTCTTACTGACAGGCAGGCTTGTCTTGTTACAGTATATACAGCTACCTGAAGAAAATTACTGGTGTTTTTTTGATCTTATTAGTACCACAGTCAGGCAGCTAGACTATTTACAGTTAGTGCAGTGCGTCCTGCTCACAGTGTTCAGCTAAACCTACAAGTTAGTGTGGTACGTCCACCTCACAGTGTTCAGCTAAACCTACAAGTTAGTGGGGTGCGTCCTGCTCACAGTGTTCAGCTAAACCTACAAGTTAGTGGGGTGCATCCTGTTCACAGTGTTCAGCTAAACCTACAAGTTAGTGGGGTGCATCCTGTTCACAGTGTTCAGCTAAACCTACAAGTTAGTGGGGTGCGTCCACCTCACAGTGTTCAGCTAAAGCTACCTGTAGAAGGTTGGTGGTGTTCTCTTACTACAGGCAGGCAGTTGATTTTGCTAGCTGCAGTATCAGTACATATATATATATATATATATATATATATATATATATATATCCCAGCTTAGTGCAGCTACAGGCCATTAGTATGTCTGGAAGGCCAAGAAGGAGAGGCAGACAGTCACAAGCCAATAAGAGAGGGCAAGCAGGCTCTGTGTCTAGTGCTGGTCATGGAGACGGTGCATCTTCATCAGCACGTGGCCGTGGGACACGCTTGGCCTTTTTTTCGGCAGCTGGCCGTGTTGAGCTGCAACATGCGGAAGACTTGGTCGAGTGGATGACCAAGCCGTCCTCATCCTCCTCATCCTCTCTCACCCATGCCCAGGGTACTTTGTCTGGCAAAGCAGCGGCCTCTTCCCTCGGCTCAATGTCATCAGTGACTCCTTCCCTAGCCCCACCATGTCCTCCTGAGGAGTCCCTCGAACTGTTTGACCACAGTGTTGGGTACATGCTCCAGGAGGATGCCCAGCGTTTGGAAGGCTCTGATGATGATACTGAGCTCGATGAAGGCAGTAACATGAGCATGGACAGAGGGGGTGCCCAAGAAGGACAGCAATCTGGCAGTCATGCTCCCTCTGCTGCAGCATACTGCCAGGTTTGCTCCAGTGATGAGGAGGGAGGGGATGATGAGGTCACTGACTCAACGTGGGTGCCTGATAGGAGAGAGGAGGAGGTGGCACATCATAAGGGCAGCACATTGACTGCATCACACCCCGAAGCTCCACATGTGCAGGGCGCTGCAGTCTCTGCGCGTTATTCAAAAAGTTCTTTGGTGTGGGCCTTTTTTGAGACGAGTGCATCAGATCGCACCGCTGCTATTTGCAACATATGTCTCAAGCGTATCTCGCGTGGCCAAAACATCTCCCGCTTGGGTACCACATGCTTGACCAGACATATGTTGACCTGCCATGCAGTTCGTTGGCAAGCGTATCTAAAAGACCCACACCAAAGAACAAAGAGGACCTCTCCTTGCTCCTCATCAGCTGAGATTTCCAGCCCCACTATACCTTCAGTCCTCTCTGAGACCTGCACTGAGAGGAATGAAGGTGTAGAATTAGGTGTGTCACAGCCAAGTACTTGTGGGCAATCTGCTTTTGGTACACAGACGTCAGATTGTACCAGGCAAATTTCCCTGCCCCAGCTGCTGCACCGCCGAAAGAAGTTTGCTCCCAGCCATCCACATGCCCAGCGGTTGAATGCTAGCTTGGCAAAATTGCTAGCACTTCAACTGCTGCCTTTTCAGTTGGTAGACTCTGCCCCCTTCCGTGAGTTTGTGGAATGTGCGGTTCCTCAGTGGCAGGTACCCAAACGCCACTTTTTCTCACGGAAGGCGATTCCGGCTCTCTACCGGCATGTGGAAGGCAATGTCCATGCCTCGCTGGACAGGGCGGTCAGCGGTAAGGTGCATATTACCGCTGACTCATGGTCCAGCAGGCATGGACAGGGACATTACCTAAGTTTCACGGCGCATTGGGTGACTCTGCTGGCAGCTGGGAAGGATGCAGGACAAGGTGCAGTAGTGTTGGAGGTTGTTCCGCCACCACGCCTCCAAAATGCTAATGATTGTGACACACCTCTCTCCTCCACCCCCTCCTCTTCTTCTTCCTCCATGGCCTCTTCCTGTGCTTTGTCCTCGGAACCAGCGGTGCTCCGTAGCCGTTCAAGGGGCTACGCAAGTACGCAGGCCAAAAGATGCCATGCGGTGCTTGAGCTGGTGTGCTTGGGGGACAGGAGCCACACTGGGGCAGAGGTTCTGTCAGCTCTGCAGGGGCAGGTTCAGAGGTGGTTGACGCCACGCCAACTTAAGGCAGGAATGGTGGTTTGCGACAATGGCGACCAATCTCCTCTCTGCCCTCCGACAGGGACAAATGACCCATGTGCCCTGTTTGGCTCACGTTCTTAACTTGGTGGTGCAGCGGTTCTTGGGCAGGTACCCGGGCTTACAGGATGTCCTGAGGCAGGCCAGGAAAGTCTGTGTGCATTTCCGCCGGTCATATAATGCCAGTGCTCGGCTGATGGACCTCCAAAAGGAGTTTAAACTGCCCAAGAACCGCCTAATCTGTGACATGCCCACCAGGTGGAACTCAACGTTGGCCATGCTGCAGCGGCTGCACACGCAGCAGAGGGCCATCAATGAGTACCTGTGCGACTATGGCACCAGGACAGGGTCAGGGGAGCTTGGTTTTTTTTTCCCCACGCCAGTGGGCCATGATCAGGGATGCATGCACTGTCCTGTCACCATTTGAGGAGGCCACGAGGATGGTGAGCAGTGACAGTGCATGCATCAGTGACACTGTCCCCCTTGTCCACCTGTTGGAGCACACGCTGCGTGGAATAATGGACAGGGCACTTGAGGCAGAACAGAGGCAGGAAGAGGAGGACTTCCTTAGCTCTCAAGGCCCCCTTTATCCAGACAGTGTTCCTGCGTGCCCGCCGATCACACAGGAAGAGGAGGAGGAGGAGGAGGAGGAGGAGGAGTAGGAAGATTGTGTCAGTATGGAGGTGGAGCCTGGCACACAGCATCAGCAGCAGTCTTTAAGGGATCAGTCCCAAGAAACACATGGACTTGTACGTGGCTGGGAGGAGGTGGCTGCTGACCATGTCGTCCTTAGTGACCCAGAGGACTCCGGACCGAATGCCTCAGCAAACCTACGCTGCATGGCCTCCCTGATCCTGCAAAGCCTGCGTAAGGATCCTCGTATTCGTGGTATCAAGGAGAAGGACCAATACTGGCTGGCAACCCTCCTTGATCCACGTTACAAGGGTAAGGTTGCGGACCTTATCTTGCCATCGCAGAGGGAGCAGAGGATGAAACATCTTCGGGAGGCCTTGCAGAAAGGTCTGTGCAACGCGTTCCCAGAGACTGGGAGGTTACAAACTCCTGTTTCTGGACAACGTGTTGCTGAGGCTTCAGTCAGTCAAAGAAGGAGCGGTGGAGAAGGTGGCCGTCTGACCGATGCGTTCAGATAATTTTTTGGTCCACAGCCCCAAGGTATGATCGGTTCCAGCAACCATCGCCAGCGTCTGTTTTACATGGTGCAGGAATACCTAGGGGCAAGATCAGACTTGGACACCTTTCCCACCGAAAATCCTCTGGGTTACTGGGTCTTGAGGATGGATCACTGGCCAGAGCTTGCACAGTATGCAATTGAGCTACTGGCCTGTCCTGCATCCAGCGTTCTTTCGGAACGCACATTCAGTGCTGCTGGAGGCGTGGTAACCGATCACAGGATGCGTCTGTCCACCGACTTGGTCGATCGACTGACCTTCATAAAAATGAATCAGTCTTGGATCACCACCAGCTACCAAGCACCTGATGCTGATGTAACCGAATAATTTTTTTTGAAATCTCAGATCCCTTCAAAGACTGCCTATGCTGATGCTGAGTGACTATCCCTGAGTAATTATCCTCTTCCTCCTCAATCATCATGCTGATAGCTTGTAAGAACAAGGCCCAATTTTTCTGCCCCTGTTTAACAGGGGCGTGTAATTACAATTTTTGATGCAATACTTTGCAGCAGGGCTCGTTCCTGCGTTCCAACTAGAGTGTCTGTGAGGGTTTGCAGTGTTGTGGCACCAGCACCAGTGCCTAAGGCCCAATTTTTCTGCCCCTGTTTAACAGGGGCATGTAATTACAATTTTTGATGCAATACTTTGCAGCAGGGCTCGTTCCTGCGTTCCAACTAGAGTGTCTGTGAGGGGTTGAAGTGTTGTGGCACCAGCACCAGTGCCTAAGGCCCAATTTTTCTGCCCCTGTTTGACAGGGGCGTGTAATTACAATTTTTGATGCAATACTTTGCAGCAGGGCTCGTTCCTGCGTTCCAGCTAGAGTGTCTGTGAGGGATTGCAGTGTTGTGGCACCAGCACCAGTGCCTAAGGCACAATTTTTCTGCCCCTGTTTAACAGGGGCGTGTAATTACAATTTCTGATGCAATACTTTGCAGCAGGGCTCGTTCCTGCGTTCCAACTAGAGTGTCTGTGAGGGGTTGCAGTGTTGTGGCACCAGCACCAGTGCCTAAGGCCCAATTTTTCTGCCCCTGTTTAACAGGGGCGTGTAATTACAATTTTTGATGCAATACTTTGCAGCAGGGCTCGTTCCTGCGTTCCAACTAGAGTGTCTGTGAGGGGTTGCAGTGTTGTGGCACCAGCACCACCACCACCACCACCACCAATGGCCCAATTTTTCTGCCCCTGTTCAACAGGGGCATGTAATTACAATTCTTGATCTAATATTTCACAGCAGGGCCCATTTCTGCACCCACCAAGAGCGAGTGAGGACTTACAGTGTTGTGGCACCAGCACCACCACCACCACCAAAGGCCCAGTTTTTCTGCCCCTGTTCAACAGGGGCATGTAATTACAATTCTTGATCTAATATTTCACAGCAGGGCCCTGTGAGGGCTTACGTTGTTGCGGCCACAACAACACCTAAGGCCCAAATTTCTGCTGAGTATATAGGGCAGGCCCCTACTTTCAAACATCTAACTTACAAACGACTCCTACTTGCAAACGGAAGGAGACAACAGGAAGTGAGATGAAATCTACCCCTAGGAAGGGAAATTCTCTCCTGTAAGAGTTTATATGGGAAAAACATTTCTCCTTTCCACTGATGCTTTCCAATCCTTGTTCCACAAAAAAACCCAAATTCTCAAAAAACATTTGTCATTGGGACAAAAAGTGAGGTGAAATCTTCTAAAGAGGAGGAAAGACAGCAAAACAAATGTCACAGGGGTGATAACCCTTCCCTATGTTTTCCAAAAAGCTTAAAAAAGATATTTTGGCTGGAGCTAAATACGTTAAAAATGTACCCGTTCAAAATGACAAACAGATTCTACTTAACAACAAACCTACAGTCCCTGTCTTGTTTGCACCGCCTGTATACTGCTGTTCAGAGTATATAGGGCCTGGTGGCCCCACACCTTTCCTTATTTTAATTTGGGTGCGGGGTTCCCCTTAATATCCATACAAGACCCAAAGGGCCTGGTAATGGACTGGGGGGTACTGTTTGTCTCACTGATTTTCATCCATATTGCCAGGACCCGACATTACATTAAACCCGCAAGCAGTTTTAAATGAGATTTTTTCCTTTAAAAATGACATTTGGTGCAGGGACTGTTCTAAACATGGGAAACACGCGCCACTTTACAGGCATACTATAGACACCCCCCAGGTACGATATTTAAAGGAATATTTCACTTTTTTCTTTTACTTTAAGCATCATTAAAATCACTGCTCCCGAAAAAACGGCCGTTTTTAAAAGTTTTTTTTGCATTGATACATGTCCCCTGGGGTAGGACCCGGGTCCCCAAACCCTTTTTAGGACAATACCATGCAAATTAGCCTTTAAAATGAGCACTTTTGATTTTGAACGTTTGAGTCCCATAGACGTCAATGGGGTTCTAACGTTCGTGTGAACTTTCGGTTCATTCGCAGGTTCTGGTGCGAACCGAACCGGGGGGTGTTCGGCTCATCCCTACTCCACACATAGCATTTTGCTTTTAGGCCAAAAAGTTCAATTTTGGCCTCATCTGACCAGAGCACCTTCTTCCACATGTTTGCTGTGTCCCCCACATGACTTCTTGCAAACTGCAAATGGGACTTCTTATGGCTTTCTTTCAACAATGGCTTTCTTCTTGCAACTCTTCCATAAAGGCCAGATTTGTGGAGTGAACAACTAATGCCCCGTACACACGGTCGTACTTTGTTCGGACATTCCGACAACAAAATCCTATAATTTTTTCCGACGGATGTTGGCTAAAACTTGTCTTGCATACACACGGTCACACAAAGTTGTCGGAAAATCCGATCGTTCTAAACGCGGTGACGTAAAACACGTACGTCGGGACTATAAACGGGGCAGTGGCCAACAGCTTTCATCTCTTTATTTATTCTGAGCATGCGTGGCACTTTGTCCGTCGGATTTGTGTACACACGATCGGAATTTCCGACAACGGATTTTGTTGTCGGAAAATTTTATATCCTGCTCTCAAACTTTGTGTGTCGGAAAATCCGATGGAAAATGTCCGATGGAGCCCACACACAGTCGGAATTTCCGACAACACGCTCCGATCGGACATTTTCCATCGGAAAATCCGACCGTGTGTACGGGGCATTAGAGTTGTCCTGTGGACATATTCTCTTACCTGAGCTGTGGATCTCTGCAGCTCCTCCAGAGTTACCATGGACCTCTTGGCTACTTGTCAGATGAATGCTCTCCTTGCCTGGCCTTTCAGTTTAGGTGGACGGCCATGTCTTGGTGGGTTTGCAGTTGTGCCATACTCTTTCCATTTATGGATTGAATTGTGTTCCGTGAGATGTTCAGATCTTGGGATATTTTTTTATAACCTAACCCTGCTTTTAACTTCTCCACAACTTTATCCCTGACCTGTCTGGTGTGTTCCTTGGCCTGCACTATGCTGGTTGTTCACTAAGGTTCTCTAACAAACCTTTGAGGGCTTCACAGAACAGCTTTATTTATACTTAGATTAAATTACACACTGGTGGACTCTATTTACTAATTAGGTCAATTCTGAAGGCAATTGGTATCACTAGATTTTAGTTAGGGGCATCAGAGTAAAGGGGGCTGAATATAAATACACGCCACACATATTTCAGATATTTATTTGTAAAAAAATTTTGGAAACCATTTATCATTTTCCTTCCACTTCACAATTAGATGCCACTTTGTGTTGGTTTATCACATAAAATCCCAATAAAATACATTATGTTTTTGGTTGTAACATGACAAAATGTGGAAAATTTCAAGGGATATGAATACTTTTTCAAGGCACTGTATATATACATACAAATAATCAGATCAAGAAAAACTGAATTCCACAATCAAACATTTTGGGGTGTATAAACACCCTTACTCAAGAACACCTGTTTAACCACCTCAATACCAGATATTTTCACCCCCTTCCTGCCAAAGCCAATTTTCAACCTTCAGTGCTGTCGCATTTTGAATAACAATTGCACAGTCATGCAACACTGTACCCTGTATCAGAAGACAATGCGAGTAGTCAGACAAGCCAGTAATCAGAAAACCAGAGATCAGCGTAGTCGGAGGCAGAAGAACAGGATCAGCAACGAGAAGGGACGTCAGCCGAGCAAAGTCTTTCATAGGAACACAGCAGAGAAACTCCAGATATGTTGACAAGGGGAGGGCAAGAAAGGGAATGAACAAGGCAATTTAAATAGCCAGAAGGGGTTGGTTGTAGGCGGGACTGACGAGCAGATAATGATAACCAGGTGAGCCACTGAGGAATCATTTGAGTGCTGACAATTATCTGACAGCTGAGCAGCCTGAACACAGAGAAGAGAGCTGCTAAGAGCCCAGCCCTGACAGATGGACACTGATGATGAAGCACTGATGAGGCTGCACTGATAAAGCGGCACTGATGGGTAGCACTGATGGGCACTGGTATGCTGCACTGATGAGCACTGATGGGCTGCACTGATAATCAGGGCACTGATGATCCATGTCCTGATTATCAGTGTAAACAATGTCTGCTTATATGTGACCAGCTGTTATTGAACACAGCTGATCACATGGTAAAGGGCCACTGTGATTGGCTCTTTACTGCAATCTGTAGTCAGCTGTATCCAAAGTACAAAACATATAACAAAGGATCTTTCATTCTATTACTAGAGTAGGACCCACTAATTCGGGGTACTTTGTCGCAGTAAGTGGGCTGCTGCTATAAGACCAACAAACAGTACAAAACAGATTACAGTGCACACAATCAAGAATGACATTTCCTGCAAGGCCATTTAAAAACACCTGAACATATTCAAAAAATACGGGGGTTTGGTCACGCTATATGGTCATATAGTGCTAAGCCCACTTACTGCGACAAAGTACACCGAATTATTGGGTCCTACCCTAGTAATAGAATGAAAGATCCTTTGTCTCAACCATGATCCTTTGTCTCCACATAGAGGAGTTTAGCTCCCATGGTTGAGACAAAGGATCTTTCATTCTATTACTAGGGTAGGACCCAATAATTCGGTGTACTTTGTCGCAGTAAGTGGGCTTAGCACTATATGACCATATAGTGTGACCAAACCCCCATATTTTTTGAATATGTTCAGGTGTTTTTAAGCCTTGCAGGAAATGTCATTCTTGAATGTGTGCGCTGTAATATGTTTTGTACTGTTTGTTGGTCTTATAGCAGCACCATCTTGAATTTAAACGCATTTTAAGCTGTATCCAAAGGACACAGTGGTCACAGCGTGCACCTGATTTGTGTCCCGCTGTTGCTGCCTTTCAGCTATAGTGTGGGCAGGAATTGTTCATACAGTGTGACCATTTTTAACGCACTGGTTCATCTGACATGTCATGCAACCGGTGTCAATGTGACCGTGCATCACTTCCAGTGCAGCGGGAGTCCTAATCAGCACAAACCATTGGGTAAAGCAGCCAGTGCACCCAAACAGTATTCTAGCACAGGCACACAGGTCTCTGGGGCAACCCAGGTTATAGTTTAAAAAAGGTACAATTCTTTCCATTTCTATAAGTCTACTTCTATAAGCCTTACTCTATAAAGAGGGTCCCGGAGCAGAGGATAGAAGGGGATCAGCGTAGGGACAGCATGACAGGTGCGGACTGCACAGTCACGCTGTTGTATGCTGTTTCTCCTTTAAGAAAGGGGGAGTGGCGGAAGCAGGGGAGGCCACGCTGGGGAAGGTGAGGAGGAAGAAGGGTAAGTGACTTCAGTGGAGAGCGGCGGGGAGAAAGATTGCCACCCACCCTCCCTGGTGTGCTTATGGTAAAAGGGGAATATGGAGTCAGCTTGGGCAGTGGTTTTGGGTCTGTGAGGAGGAGGAGATTTATGTTATGGAGATATAACATGGTTGGTACCCATATGTAATATGGGTTTTGTTATGTACCTTCCGGTTATGAGGGGTTAACCAGGAAGGGGTAAAAGTTAGGTCACTGGGAAGGTTGTGTACTGTCTCACAGTCTGGGGTTTGCGACTGGAGGCCTAAAGTTTTTTACAAAGTTTTCGCAGTGACCTGTGGGTGCGTTCCCCTCCAAGACCCCAATAAGTATTGAGAAGGTTGTTATTAAAAAGTTGTTTAAAAAAGTTATTTAAAATGTTATGTTATTTTATTAATAAAAAGGCCGTCAAGGCCATTTACTCCCAACACCTTGTCATGTCATTTGTGGGGAGGATTTGGAGGGAATTAAGTTTTGGCTTAGAGGACAGGGGTTAAGTCCTTCACACGTCATGCTAATTTCAACATCAAGGAAATGTATCTGTTTTTATGCCTATCGTAAGTGAAAGAGATTAAAGGTGTGCCAGAAATCAATTAAACTCTACCCATTGTGTTCGCTATCTTTAGCAAAAAGGGAATGTATCTGCTCTTGGATGATATCCAGAGTGAGAGAGATTGTATCATTGCAGGAATTCAAATAAGAGGGAAGTTATGCTGATTTCCCCATGGACCTTACAAAATAAAGATAATGCCATATCAATACTGAGATAGAAAGAATGCGTAAACACAAAGGGAACAGTCTGCCATGAACAGTTTTTCTTTTTTTTTTTCTCAAAAGGCTTTTATTGTTTTCACATAAGTAAGGTTACAAACCGGTTGTGAACATACATATTTCACATAAACAGGGAAAACAAGCAGTCAGGCATACAGTAGTACATTGTTCACACATGTAACTGTAATAATATTGCGTAACTTTAACTGACAGTATGTTTATATTCAGTTAGAGGCTTATTGAGACTGAATGTCAGTAAGGGTTCCTATGTTTGATTAGTCTCATGGAAAAATCCTTAATTGGGGGTTTAGTAGGAGTGGATTGAGTTATGTATCTATGTATTACCCTGGAGATATCATCATTTGTCTCTCCTCTCAATATTATCGTCCTGCGATGTTCGGTCTGCTCAGGATAAGTTTGTTCAGGATAGGATATAAGTGGGTTGTGTTGTCGATGGCATCCTGTTCAGGTCATTAATCTTAGGTTATATATTAACTTCTGGGGAATGGTGGGTGGGTAGGAAGTGGAGAAGGTGTGGGGGGTGAGTATGACTCGGGTGTATCCGAGGATGGGGCAACTGATGACATGAGTTTATGAAAGTGGAGAATAAGGTAAAGGGGGTGAGAAGTAAGGGGGGAAGAAAGATATCAGAATGATCAAGATTTGGGAGTATTCAGAGACATGAAGGTAGCTGTGTGTCTCTCTTGCCTTCCTCCTCAGAAGGGGGCTCACATTAGATCCATACCAGCTGGTCAATGTCATGGGTATCTGTCGAGCCACATTCACATAGTCATTTGGGATTTTGGGAGAATAGGTAGTAGAGTTGTGTGTATATTTACACTGTGGAATGGTAGGACAGTTTATGTCAAATCTTTACTAGTTTGGAGAGAAAAGGAGGGCGTAGTCTGACATTGATCTGAAGTGTGTCCAACATGCCCATTTGTTATTAAATTTGTGCGGGAGTCTCTCGCTATATGTATTAATTCTTCAATTTCAGTGATTCTGTTATTTTGTTGAGCCATTCTTTGATGGAGGGGGGTGTCTGGGATTTCCAGTGTGTGGGAATGCACTGTTTTGCTGCGTTTATCATGTGAATCGCAAGCGATTTATGATATTTTCTGTGTGGTAAGCTTGAGTGATGTAGTAGAATTGAGCAGGGGTTCTATCCAAAGTGTAGGTGGTGACACGTGTGATTACCTCATGTACTTCTGTCCAGAACGTTTGGATAGAGGGACAATCCCCCATAAGTGAAGTAGGGTTCCTGGTTGATCAGTACATCTCCAGCATTCCTCTGGGATTGCAGGATTAATTCTATGCAGTAAGGTGGGTGTGCGGTACCAGCGAGTTTGGATTTTGAATCCATTCTCTTGAATAGTCACATTGATAGATCCCTTGTGGATGTTGAGATAAATTCTTTCCCATTCTTCCAGCGAAAGAGATATAAGCAGGTCTCTTTCCCAAGCAGTGCACATTGTCGAATTATTAGGCGTACAGTCTATGAAGAGAAGGGAGTGTGCAGTTGATATCATGTGTGTTTGCTGTGTTTTCTGGAAGCATAGGCGTTCAAAGGGAGTCAGTTGTCTAGAACAGGAACATTTTCTTTCTAGGTTTCTCAAGAAATGAGTAATCATGAGATATGTCCAGTCTGGTATCTGGGGTTTGTCAAACCTAGAAGAGAGTTGAGATGCTGAAAGGATTTTCTCTTGGATGTAAAAGTCGTGGGCTAGGATCTTTCCGTCAGTCCAGTGTTGCATTAAGAATTTAGTGTGCATGTCCAGGGGAAAAGTCTGAGTGGGGTCATTGGGCCTTGGATTGTTGAGATGGAGGAGCATTTGCAAGTCATGTGAAAGCTTTGAATTGTTGGTTTGATTAGAGGATGAAGCTTCAGTTCGGTGGGAAAGTGACGTTTTAGAATCCAAGGTAATGATGCTAGGGAGAGGTTCGTGAAAGCATCCTCCAGTCTAACCCAATCTTTGTGTGGTCCCATG